>NC_092426.1:4389669-4989669 GCF_036169615.1 Heliangelus exortis | reverse complement strand
GATGAATTAGGGTGCTGAGCACATTCAGGACTGCTCAGCCAGTCAGTTGGAGCTGGTGTAATCAAGCTTGTACTTGGAGGTGTGAAAAGCTCTGCTCTGCAAAGGCTAAACTGATTTGTCTGAAGCTGACCTGCTCATCTCCTGTGCTCTCTGCTACATGATGCATGCAGCCACTTCAGCTCTGGAGTACAAGTGTCCTCTCTGTGGAAGAGGGAGGGATGGTTAGGCCAGGGTTATTAAGCAAGTAAAAAGCTCAGTGCTGTATTTCTCATTGTTTCAACAATTCGGGGGAAAATGCAGCCAGATGTGGAAAATAACAGCAAGTTGTTTTCTGGGGAGTTTTCTCTAAGTGTCTGGGTGAAACTGGAAGAAGCCATCCTAGGGAATAGCTGTGTACAGGTGGGACAGAGCACAGAGTTTCAGCCTTTGCAGCAGGTGCCTCCAAAGTGCTGGAACAGCTGAATTTCCATGCAAGGAACAGCTGTGTGAGAAATCTGGTCTGTTCTTTGCTTGTCCCCTTCAAGCCTGCCCTGTTGGGGTGACTGTAAGAGGCTGTAGTTCCCTGTGAGCTGGCTGTTGTCAGACCTCCCAAGAGCTGGAGCTTGGAACAGGTATCTCAAATTCAGAGGGGGGTTAATGGTTTAATAGCTGTTGCTCCTGCAAATTGTGTGCTCTTGGTTCAGAAAGATCCAGCTGAGCCTGAGAGACTGCTACAGCTGGAGACCAATTTGTCTTTATTGTCCCTCAGCCTGGTGGTTTGCCCACAGGAGTTGTTTCTTATTCTGATGGGCAGCTCCTGGAGGTGCCCAGTTTTGGCATCTATTTTTATCCCAGAAGTCCTCTGTGCTTCTTACCAGGTGCTAAAAGAAAACTTCAGCATTTTTTTTTTTTTTTTCTGTGCTGAAGATAAAGATCCTTGGCTGTGTGCAGTTGTGCTGCCTTTGCAGCTAAGGGAACTGCATCTCTTGGGATTTGTTGTTATTAAGCGCAGGGAAAATAGCTGGTGGTGTCTCTGTGTGTGTTTCTTATTTGAAGCAAAGATTAGTTTTCCACTGAGAGCCTGGCTGGTGCTTGGCAGCTCTCCTTCAGGGCTTCAGCTCAGAGAATGCCAGGTGAAATCTGGGAACAAGGAGTTCCTGCAGCATGGAATACTGAGTTACTCCACAGCTTCGAGCTAGTAATGAAGGAGCTAAAGCTTACTACAGAGGGAGTGCTTGGTCAGACAGCATGCTCCAGCTTGTTTTATTGCTTGGACAGGGCTGTGGAGCTGACTATAAAAATCTCTGGGTGGGAGGGTAAATGTGTGGCTCAATGTGGCTGGAGTAGCAGCCGGCTGCCTGCTAAAGCCTGGATTGCTCATGCATTGAATGGGAGAGCTACAGCAAGGTGTCAGGCTCTGCTTAAGGTGATAGCCAGGTCACTGCTGTTCATACAGGATCTAATCCAGCCTCTTCCTAAAGCTAAGCAGATCTTAAGCTCTGACTAATCTTCTTTAAAGTGTGAAACTTGGCCATTATCCTGCAGCAAGCTCCGTGCCATTATCTCCAGCTTTCATTCAATGTAGAGGTGTAGGTTAGTTTCAGATCTAGTTGTCATGGATTTTTCTGAGCAAATAACTCTCCCAATATGATTTTCTTGTGGGACTGTGGTCAACAGTGCTTTTCAGTCAGACTGAGGCTGCCCAAAGTGCAGCAGGAACTCTTGTCTGGCTGGTACTGATGTTAGCTACTAACCAGAAGGAGGAAAGGTGTTTAAAATATTTTATTACATTTTAATAAATGGATCTCTACAAGGCAGTCTTCTAGGGAGCAGCTTTCCCCTCTTTAGTCACTGACACTCCTGAGCCTAGTAAAGATGGAGTAAGCTTGTTGGATAGGGGGAGGTTAATATTTCAGGATTACATCTAGCCACATCCTGAGTGTCTTGGGCTATTTGAGAACCTAGAGCAAGAAACCTACAAATGTATGAATATATCTACATGTGCATAATGTATATGACGGGAAGAGAATTGCTGTGACTGAAGCTGTTTAGGTTAACTACTGCTACAACTACTTGTACAGCCTGAGGAGAGTTTTGACTTCTTGAGAAACTGTCTCTACATCCTGTTTTTTATTTAAGAACCACAAACCCCACAGAATATCCCTCTCTGTGTTTCAGATCTTACCTGGTACTTGCTAAAGGCATGTGAGGTGAATGTAATGTATCCATCAGCATGGCAAGGCAGATGCCTGTCATCAGGCACTGGCAATTTAATTGGCATAATGTACTCTGGGTGCTTTTTAATTACAAAAGTGTATAAAGGATCAGCCTGGGAGGAGAACAGCTGAATGCTGTCAGTTTTCAACTATTTTTTGGCAGGGAGGGCAGAGGAGACTGATAGGTGGCCACTCATCCTCCAAAGATAAGGAGATGCTAAAAAAAAAAAAAAAAGTGGAAGGTGTCTGTGCTGTTGCAGGTAAAGAGCTCCTTGGTGGCTTTGGTTTGTCCCTGAGCTCCTGGTGTGTGTGTGTAGCCTGTGACAATGACTAAATCCACCAGGCTGAGCTCCATGGGCTGCAGGGAGAATGGAAAAAGTGACTGTGTGCCCTGAAGGTTAAAGCAGCTCATGGGGCTGGGAGCAACTAACTCCAACCTGTGTCACTGCTGAGGTTGTCTGTCCTCTGTGCTGCAGGAAACCCTGCAAACTTTCTTCAGCTAGTCTGTCTTCACTGTGTCTGGAATAACAAGTATGTTTTACAATGGAAATAAATCTGTATGCCCAGACCAGATTATAAGCTTTCTGACACCTTGGCTGTGTTTAGCTGGTGGGCCACACACACACTAGAACTTTCCACAAGGAGACTGATGGATGTGAGCAACACTTTGTATAATAAAGCAGTGCTAGGTGGTTGCTGCTTCTCTGTGTAGAGATTGAGTAATATTTACCTGCCTGCTGTTTGAGTGGGGAAATGAGGAGTCTAAGCAGCTGGGGCACTCATCCTGGTGCCCATGAGCAAGTCTGCAAACTTTACTCTTGCCATGAAGACCAAGATGTGATTCTGGTAACTCCAACTTTCTTCCTTGCCTTTGAGCTGTAGGGGGGATTTAATGGGTGCTGGTAACAGCAGTTCCTTCATGAAATGAAAGTGCCAGCCAAAGGAGGTGAAGTTGTTGATGACTGGAGGCTTCTTCCAGTAAGGTCTGACTGTCTTCTATAAAGTGCCCTCTGAAACTTGGAAGAGGACCTTATCAGACTGGCTGCTTGCTGTGTGCATGAGGTTTGTGTGACAGCCTGTCCTGAATATCATCATCATACCTGGGACCTTGCCTGGGATGCTCTTCTGCTGTTGGGTGATGATGCAGCAAGCCTAGGACTGAGTTGCCTGCCCAGAGGGAGGTGGATGGGAGCAGGCTGGTGCTGCTCTGTGCTGCTCAGTCTTTTTTAGGTTGGATATTAGGAAAAAAAATTCCTTCTTTGAAAGCCCTGGCCCAGGTTGCCCAGGGAAGGGATGGAGTCCCCATCCCTAGGAGGATTTCCAAGCTGTGCAGATGTGGTGCTGAGGGTAGTTGTGGATTTGCTGAGTTCATGGCTGGGCTTGGCCATCTTTTCCAACCAGGAGAATTCCATGATGCCTTCAGGAGCCTGAGCTGTTACTGGAGGCAGCAGAGCCTGCCAAGAGCAGGCTGTCAGCTGGCTGGATCACTGCTGGGCTACTGGTTCAGCACTCCTGGAAACTTGGGAAGCACACTGTGGTTATACACGTGAAACCTTCTGGAAGTGCCTTGGTGGTGCAGTGCAGCACAGACACTGCTGATGCAGCATTGTGCCTGTCTGGGCTGGAGTTTTTCTCCATGGGGCCAAGGACCCATACAGGGTGTGATGCTAATGCAGCCCCAAAGCCTTCTGTTTTGGCTCTGGTCCTCCCTATAGATCCATCCAGCTTTCTGTGCATGTTCCTTGGTTTCTTTCCCTATCTAGCCACAGAACAGGCCTGGGACTTCAGTCTGGCTCTGACAAACCTGGGAAACCTCAGTCCTAGGCTTTGTCCTTTACTAACATTGGTCCTCATCTCATCCTTGCAAGTCTAATATCTGCTGGCTAGAGCATGGCACTTCATCTCTGGGGCAAGAGCTCTTGGGCTTCAGATCGAAGTTGGGTTTTACCTGACATGAGATTTTGTGTTAGGTTAGGAAGAGGGTTTCACTGCTTGGAATATCTAGGAGGGGTCTGTTCAGAACTGACCATAGAATTGTGTGCTTAGAATCTGTCACCCAGTTATTCAAGCCCCTGGGTCAATGGGTAATTGTGCATTTATGTAGTCTTTTGATTTTTTTTTTTTTTTTTTTTTTTTTCTTTCTAGATCTTGTACTCTGGACTTGTCAGCCTTGCAGACTTCTGGGCACCTCTCTCCTCAGCTATGAGCAGACCACTGGAATTTAACATCTATGTGGTCACCTGCAGCATTCTGCTCCTGTCCTCCCATCCACCATGCTGTGCAGCTCAGCAACCAGAGGAGAGGGATGTGACCAAGGTTCAGCATGGACCCTGGGCAGGGAATGGGGTAGAAGATGAAAGGACAAGTGTGCTGAACTTGGGAAATAACCCGGGTCCTTCTGAGCAGGGTGTTTCTGAAGAGCCCTGCGGGGTGTCAGCAAAGCCCTCAGAGATGCCCTTCAGTGAAGCTTTTACTGCAGAAGGGGAAATTCAGCCTGTAAGCCCAAACCATCTCATGCCAGGCAGCCAGGTCCTGGGTGCTCAGACCTCTGCTGTGACAGTGGCTGCTGTGGCTGAGGAGGAGCTTGGTCCCACAGCATCAGAGCTGGAGGAGGATGGGGCATTCAAGGCCATGCTGACCACAGCTGTCACCACCTTGAATCCTGCTGTCCAGGAGGAGTCTGCTGGTGAGGAGACCACCACGGGGGGTGGTGTTGAAGTCGAGCGTGGCTCTGCTGGTCCCTCAGCAAACCCCCTTCCTGGGACAGCTACAGAGGAGGAGGTGGCAGAGAGCATCTCACCCCCCTCAGCTGAACCCCAGCCCGTGCTGCATCCCAGCTCTCCCAGCTGGGAAATGGCAGGGGATCATCCTGTCATCCCAACTCCTCAGGCTAGCAGCGTGACCTCTGAGGTGGGAATGGGAAGAGCCCACACAGGGAGCCCTCTGAAATCCCTGGCTGTGCGAGCATCCGTGGCTGCCAAGCATCCCCTGGTGGTGACCCAGGCCTCGCTTCCCCTGGGAGCAGGGATGGGTGTCAGGCAGGGAGAACTGCCCACCCTGGTTGGCACTGTCACTACCTACCCTCCAGACACTCTGCCACCTGACTGGGATGACACAAAACTGGGGGATGTGAGTCGAGGGGGAAGCACATCTCGGGAGGAAGTGACGGAGGATCTGGGGGCAGCAGAACCATCCCGGGCCACACAGGGAAATGTTGGGGAGGAAGAGGATGCAACAAGAGTGCTGCCATCCCCAGTGTCTCCTCCTCTGACTCCTGGGCTTGCTGAGGAGACCAACTACACAACTCTGGTGCAAGGGGAGGAGATGCCAGCACCTTCCACCAGCAGTGGTGACACTTTCCAGACTGTGAACCTGACAGGTGTAGACACTGAATACAGCTCGTTGGAAAACATCAATGCAGTCACAACAGAGGAGGGGAAAAGCATCCTGCCCTCCCAGCCAGAGGCTGCTGTGGTGACAGATACACAGCCTGATCTCCCTCCCACTCTGGAAAGCTCCTGGAAAGGTAAAAACTTGCCTGTTACAGGCACTTTTCTTTAAGCGTAGGTTTAGGAGGGATGCTCTGGGGAATCTGTTCTTCACTTCAGGGAGATGAAGCAAATTAAAATGTGGTCTTGGTAGCTGCAGTAGAGGTGGGACACCCCTTACTCCACTCCCAGAAAGGCTGAGCCTTTGTGTAGGTGCAAGATCCTGAAGAGGTAACATGGATCCATACAGTACTACTCTGGCTGTTCCTGTACACCATGTCCCTGGGTATGGGTGGAACCATCCAACCAACTGTGTCCCTGTCCTGAATGTTACATGAAAACTGTTTTGAGCTGCCCCTCAAGCTAGGGAAGGGTGGCTGTAGTAGCAGGTAGGGATGTTGAGACTGTGGAAGGGTGTACTTGGGTATGGAGGTCTCTAGGGAATTGGAGTCTCATCAGGAGGTGGCTGGTGTTAGTTAAAAAAAAAAAATTGCTTTGTTAACTTGAAGTTCTGCATGTGTGATGCCCTAACAAAGTAATTTCAGCTCTGTAGAAGGGTTTATTTTCATTGCACAAGTCTCACTGACTTGGGGTTCACATAACAGTTGAGGGGAGGGGTGTAGTCTGGCTGTAGGCATCTCACCTCAACTGGAGATGCAAATCTGCTTTGAATATCCTTCTGGTATCCTCCTGTGCCTGGGGAGTGCCCAGCCTCTGACCTGCTGGTTAAGCACCTGATTTCAAGGAGGATAATGCTGTCCCAAGGGTGTCTTTGGTGTTAGCTCACTCTGAAGCCTTGCAAAACAGAGGGGGGAATAAAAAAAAAAACCTTTGGGGGCTGGGTTAGTTGGCATCTGGGATCACTTGGCTCTCCAGTGCTGGCTGTGGGCATCTGCAGTCAGTGCAGGAGATGCAGAGCTAATGGATGGCTGAAGATGCTGCTTAAATCCAGGGAGCCTGTGAGTCACTGACATCTTCTGTGACTTTACAAGGATGTTCAGATCAAAAGATCTGTCGAGAACCTTGCATTGTCAGAACTGTAAGAAATTCCTGGTGTTGTCTCTCCCCACCCTAGAGCTGAAGCAGTGTCTGGGCTCTGACTCTGCAGTGTTCATGCCAGCTCTGTTACCAGCAGGCAGGAATCTCCTCCAAAGCAGCCTGCACAGGCTGTGCTGTGCTCACCTGCAGAGATGGCACCTTCAGCCCAATGGCAATCCTTCCACTCTGTCTTTAAAATTCAGGAAAAATGTTAAAATTTGGTTAGGTGTTGAGCGTTTGTGTTCCTGGGCTGATGAGGAACATGAGCTGGAGCTTAAGGCTTGGTTTTAATTGCTGGGCATCTTTAATCTTCTCCCTTAAGCTGCAGGGGCAAAAGGACAACTTCTCCTCACTGCATTCTAAAGATCTAGCTTTTGATGTCAAAGAAGGAAAGCTAATTGCATGCTGGTGCTGAAACCAGACTGATTAATTTCTAGATTAATTTATAAGCACTTGACTTGTCAGCAGGTTCCCTCCCTGTTGTTCCCCAGATGTTGGGGAAACAACACTATCAGTGAGACTTGTGCAATGAAAATAAACCCTTCTACAGAGCTGAAATTTTCTTGCTGTGAAAGGCAGTAACTAAAAGCACTGCTTTTCACACAATGGGCCTTCAGTACTCCTGTGGTGTTGTTCCCCAGTGGGTCCACTTGTCCCAGAAGGACAATTAAGAAAACAAAGACTGATCCTGATTCCTGTTATGCACATTCTTGCATCAGTCTTCATGCTGATGATACTGCCCTGATACAGTAAAGCTATATGGTAAAATTTACAGTAAAATGATTAAAATTAGTTTTTATACAGCCTGGTCCAGGACTTCACTGCCCTGATGATGCTTGGCTGGACCTGCTGCTTGCTCTGTGTCTCTGGAAATGTTAATGCAGGGAGTTATGTTCCTTTAAAACCCTGCTCTGTTGCTGTCAGGTTTTCTGGTCATGGTACTGACAGGTGTTCTTGCCATAGGTATTACTCAGGAGGTGACAACAGTTGCCCAGGAGGCTGATGCTGCTCTGTCAGTTGTGACAATGACACCTGCTGCCACCCAGGGTACAGGAGCTGGAAGCTTTCCACAGGAAAACAGTGGGGAGGACACCCAGATGCTGACTGCTCCCAGTGCCACCCAGATGTTGGCAACTGATACTTCCTCTGTGGTGAACACTCCAGATGTAGAAGGTAGGGTTCTGCTTCAAAGAATGCAGCTTCATTTCCAGACAAGATGAGTTGGTGCATCTGAAACTCTTGGCAGTGCTGGGTCACTGAAGTCTGAACACACAGCATCCATATTCTGAAGTAATTTTCTTCCTAGCATTCTGCAGGCTGTTTTCTGCCCATATTACCAGCTCCACCGTGTTGAAATATGCCAGCATGTGGTGGTTTTGTCACAGAACAAACAAAATGCCCATATCCATCCTTGCTGGCAAGTTGACATCTAGCCTGAGAGGTTTTAGCCAGTTTTTACCCATGGTTTTTACTTACTTTTGGAACCAGAGGCACTTGCAGCTTGCTGATGCTCATTTCAAAGGAGAAAAATGTTTTATTGGGATAACATGAGAGCAGTGATGGAGGGTTAGACCTCTTGTAGGAGTCTGGCAAGCCCTTGAGTGTGGAAGCCTGCATTACTGTTCTTTTCCATTGAGGAATGGAGAGTTTTCTCAGGTTGATGTAGCTCAGACAAGGATTTTAAGCAGGTGTGTTCATCTGGCTGCTGCAGGCTGGCTTGATGTCACCTTGGCAGGTACACATGGAAGCCTTGTCACCCTGCTAGGAGGGTAGGAAGAGTTCCCTGAGCACAAAGCTGACTTTGAGCTTGAGGATGTTTCTGCACAACTGTAATGGAGCTGCTGCTGAGCAGCTTTCCTGGTAATTCTGGTATTGCAGGGTATCAAAAGAAGAAACCTATTTGTGTTGTCTCCCTTAAATTGAGGTCCCTCTGTAGGGGAGAGAAGGCTTTTCTGGCAGTTTCCACTAATTAATATGCCTCTGGGATTTAATCAAATTATATTTTT
This sequence comes from Heliangelus exortis, assembly GCF_036169615.1. Classification (NCBI taxonomy): domain Eukaryota; kingdom Metazoa; phylum Chordata; class Aves; order Apodiformes; family Trochilidae; genus Heliangelus; species Heliangelus exortis. The sequence continues at coordinate 4,980,942 of NC_092426.1, read as the reverse complement.
ATCTTTGTAATAAACAATTAACTCTTTTACTTGATTCACATCTCAACCAGTGTCTCAGTGCTCTGATCTTGCTATGGGATGGTGATGGTCCTCAAAGCAATGGAAGTAAAACCTAGCTGAGTTCTCATTAAGGGTTCATTCTATGCTGGTTTTCCTGGAGCAGAAGCTTTCATTATAGAGTCACTTGCACATCTCAGAGGCAAAAGTTTTTGATAACCTCTTCCACTGAATGAAGTTTTCATTAAGTAATTTTTTTCTTAAATGGTGGGTTTTTTTAATTGTGCCAAACTGCTGCTGGTTCTTGTCTTCTGTAGATATCACAGATGTGGTCCTGGTCACCAGTGAGAAGGCTGCTCCAGCTCCTGGTGGGTTGTCTGCTACTCAGTCTGGACAGATGGAGGAGCCATCTAGCAGAAGTGTGGGCATGGTAACTCCAGCATCAATGGCATCTTCTGTCAGGAGGACATCTCTCCCATCTGTGAGGAGGATCAGCACTGCTGTCACCTATGGGCTGGACCGCCTGGAGTCAGAAGGTACCACTGATCCCAGGGCTAAGAGGCAGGCAGTTCCATGTGGAGTGACACATTTCCCTTGATAACCAGCTCCCCAGTTTGTCTCTTTGGCATGCAGCTCTGTGCATATGGTGTTGTTGCTAATAAAGTTGTTGAACAACCTGTCCCCTTCCAGGAGGTACAGGAAAAGGAAGCAGTGAATGGTGGTGTTGGAGGATGCTTGAAATTCAAGTGGCTGTGGTGGGAGGGATGGAGCTTCCCCTTGCAGAGGGAGCAGCAGTGGTGCTGTTGCAGTGAAGTCTGGCTCTGTAAAATATCAGTATGTGCATTGGTTGCAGAGCCTTGACCAGGTAACCCTCATGGGAAGATGGAGAGCCCTTGGCACCCTACTCCTGAAATCCTCACCCTGTGCAATGCAGGATGATCAGCATCAGGTGGCTGCCTCAGTGGCCAGCTGGCTGAAACCTTGCCAGGATAAGTGATACCCTGTTTATGCTCCTTGTGTGAAACTTCTGGGAGATGTGAAGGATGCATCCCCTTTGAGGTGCTCTTCCAGCTCAATGCTCTTTGCTAAGCTGTTCTCCCATCACTGGCTCTTCCAGTCTTGCCTCACCTCCTGTCTTCTCTTCTCTTAAGCTCCTTTTGCCCACTGCCACTCTGGGAGTCTCTGCTCTCTGTCTTCAGACAGTTGAAACCCAGTGATGCAAATTCTGCCTGGGCAAGCACCCTCAGGAGTGGTTTAGGTGAAGTGGGTCCTGCTCTGGAGGTGGTCTGCAGTGCAGAGCTGATAGCTCTTCAGATCATCCATGTTTTTCCACAGAGAATTGTTTCCCTTCTGCCTCTTGCTCTTTCCCCTACTTTAACTCCTCTCCCCTGGCTCATCCATCCAGTTTTGTACTCCAGATTGACATCACCTGGCAGGGATTAATCTTGCTGCCTGTTTTTACTCCTCTTCCTCTATCTTGCCCTTCCTTTGCCTTCCTATTTTACTGCAAAGCTTGGCAACCCTTCAGGGGTGCCATGCCAGATGGTATTTCTTCTGATTAGAGGTGGGGTGCCACAGACAGCAGCTCATCAGCATCTTCTCTCTGCATGAAGCAGTAACTCTCACATTCCTCTTAGGTTTGGAGGGCAGCAGAAGCTGGGGACCCTCCTTGTTGATGTGTGGGGTGCTGCAGCTTCTTCCCTCCCTCTTGTCAGGCTTGCTGCTTGCTTGGAAACCTGCCAGGAGCTCTCTGAGCCTCCAGCTGCAGCCCTCACCCCATTGCCAGGATGAATTCTGTGGGTATCTGGCAGCACAGGAGTTTGGTGATGGGAGAGGGGTAGCAGGGAACCAAAGGCACCTGTGGGTTGAGGGGGGGAAAAGCCTGATCTTTCAGGTTGGGGGGGGGGAAAAGGGTCTCTGCTTGGCAAGAGCAGTATGATTCAGGAGGCTGAACAGTTTCTGAGCCCTCTGGGGTCTCCTTTAGAAGTCTGGTTTTCTGCACAAGAAGATAAGAGGGATTTCTGTTTCAGGTGAGCATTGGTATCTCCCTATGGAACGAGCTGCTGCACAGGCATTTAAAAAAAGTCTGTGTGCTCTCACAGGGCTGCTGCTGCTTTTTTGGGTTCCTGCTAAGCTCCTCTAAGGGGCTGTAGCTAGGTCCAGCTTTCCTAAATGAAGATGACTTGAGTAGAAGGCTGTGGGGTTCTTGGCTCTGGGGGGTGGCTCTGCAGGTGCCTGTCATCCAAGGGACACAGTGCTCTCTGGTGTGCTCTCTGGTTTTGACAGCTGGCACAGCTTGTGGTCTAAATCTCTTCCCATCAACCCAGACCCTGGTGCAGTCAGCCAGCTTTTTCCCTGCTGTTAGAGATCACCAGGCCCCCTGATGTAAAATGGGACAAATACCCCCTGGGATAGGCTTTCTGCTTGGGGATGCTACTGCCCCAGTTAACCACAAAGGAAGCTTTTGAGCTGCTTTCTAATATTTTTTTTTTTTCTCTGTAATGACAGGGAGTATCACATCCTCATGGCAAAGTGGCATTTGGAAGCTTGGTTCCTGTTGCCCCAAAGTTCCAGTTTCTAGTTCTTACATCTAGAGGCTGCCAGAAATAAAGAAGGTTGGGGGTGCTTTCCTTTAAAGTTATCTTAAGCTCCAAACTGGGGTGTTCCAGCTCTTGTAGGATGCAAGGTCAGACATCCCTGCTGCTGCAGTTTGGGTCCCTTGTGAGGGATCTTGGCCCCTTGTGGGGTGGCTGTGCCTTGCTTATTGCTGGAGCATCTTCAAGGAGCTGGGTGGGCTTGGCTGGGTTGTGCTGCCCTCAGTGGGGTCTTGCTGAGTTGCTGCACTGAGGGGCTGCCTCATCTTTAAATATAAACCCCTGCTGTTCAGCTAGCTCTGTTTCTTAGGGGCCATCTGTGCCAAACTGCCTGCTGTTAATTGCACCAATATATTCACTTACCTGCCTTGGATGCAAAGCTGTTTGGAAAAATCAAACTGCAAAAGCAAACATGAGGTGCTCTGAATATCTCTCTGGATGAGCTTCTCCTCCTCTGTAGTGGACTCTGGAGAGCTGAGCTGGGTAACAAATATCCTCCTGCCTTGACTCTGTGGTGATACTGGTTTTACTTGCCCTTCCTAGCCAGATAAATCCTCTAAAGGGATTATAGGATATGGAGACAGGACCCAGCAAAGGATAAAGCTCACTTTTTTTTGGAGACTTAATTTATATTTTGTTCCTGTGCCCAGAACTTGAGCATCTCTTTAGCAAGCTGAACTGCAGCTTTCTCTGTAGGGCTCCTGGGGCCCAAAGGGATGTAATGCAGTTCAGCTTGCCTACTCAGGACCACTCTGTAAGCCTCCCACCATGCTTTAAAAAGTAATTTTTTCAAAAGGAACAGAGTTCTTTTTGCACTAGATTGCTTTACTGCAACATCCACCATGGTAGGCATGGGCAGAGGTGGCTGCATTGCTGCAGCATGGCAGCATTTTGCTGGTAAAACTTTGCAAAGTGGCAAATACCTTGCCAAGGAACCTCTTCTGCAGGATCCATGCAGTGTTTAGTTGAAACCTGGACAGAGCACAAGAGCAGCTGGCTCCCCCCAGAGCTCAAGTGGTCCTCAAGAAGCTCCTGTCACTGTTCCACATGGGATGTGATCCAGGGATGCACTGAGGAGGCCAAGCAGAAGGTAATTAGTGCACTCTTTTTGGAGACCTTGAAGGTTGCATCATTATTTGCTCATCCCAAAGCAGCAGTTGGGACAGAACAAACCTGCTGCCAAGAGTGATGCCTTTCCCATTAGAACCTGTGTCAGTTTGAGACCTTCACTGTGAGGGTGCTGAGCCCCTGTGCCAGGTTTCCCAGAGAAGCTGTGGCTGCCCCATCCCTGGAAGTTTTTAAGGCCAGGTTGGATGGGGCTTGGAACAACCTGGGATGGTGGGAGGTGTCCCTGACCATGGCAGGGGGTGGCAATGGAGGAGCTTTAAGGTCCCTTTCAACCCAAACCATTCTGTGATTCTATGAACTTAATTTCAGCTGCTCTAGAGGGAAGAGATCTCAACCATGTAGGTCTCAAGTGTGGAGTGTTCCTGATTAATCAGGCTGGATCTCAGGATGCAGCCTGGTAGGATCCTGGTCAGTAGGTTGGAGGGCTTGGAAAGGCAGGGACAGGTTTCTGCTGCCTGGGACAGTGCTGTTTCAGTGCCCTGTTAGCTGGTGTGTCCCCACCTAATGCAGCATTTCCCCTGGGGAAGCCCCTCCATGATGCTGGAATGCAGCTGCTACTGTCCTTGGGAGCAACAAATCCAGTGGCCTGAATCCAGCATCCTGTAGCCATGGCCACCTCCCCTCTAACCTTGGCTTGAGCTTCCCTGTGTTCTGACTGCTGTGTTCAAGGCTGTTCCAAAACAGCCATTAGGAAGCTCTGGGCTTTCTGACCTTAACACATTAGTGCTATTTCATATCTACTTGTGTTTCACTTTAAACAGGTCCTGTCACTCTGTGCTGCCCTGCATACTTAGGCTTCACCTTTGAAGGACACCACAGCTTAACTCACTTCAGCAAGAAGAGCTCTTCTGTTCCTCTTTTCCAGTCTTTATTTCCCCTGCATCTTCTATGCAGTCATCCAAGCTTCATGTCATCCTTCAGGAGGGAAGGCAGTGGTTGCCTTTCTTCCAAAAATACTTGAGAACTGGTGGCCATTTACATAATTTTATAGAAGAGTCTTCAAATTCTGTTTGTTTTTCTTTTGAGCTGTCACAGAACAAGAAGCCTCTTTTTTTGGATGTGAAGGGTATCAATCAAGGCTCTGGGATTGCAATTTAGACCCTGACTGTATGGATTAAGAGCTGCCTCATTAAATCTCTGCAACCCCATAAAAAATTTAAATGAGGTTGCAGGGGTGTAAATAAGACAGGCACTTAGCCCAGCATGGTTAACTAGCCTGAGACTCTTAATTCCACACCAGCTTTTTGGATAAGAGCTAAATTGGCAAGAAACAGAAGATTTAAAACAAAGCACATACAAAGTGAATTAATTATTAAATGTTCTTGGGACACACTTTTGTCTTGCTTCCAGTTTGCTGCCCCTGAAGTGGGCTGCTGTCCCTCTGGTGCAGGTTCACCTCCATGTTCTTCACAGTTGATAGTAGTTCATCTCCTCCTTTGTAGCAGAAAACTGGAAAAAAACCTCTCACAAAACCAAAAACAAAATGAGAATTTTGCATCACAAGTTTTTTCTTTTTTTTCTTTTTTTTTTTTTTTCTCTGAAAGCATTTGGATGGAGATGCATCTCTGCTGCTAAATCTGGTGGTGACTTGTTTCATTTCATCAAATCCACCCAAGAGCTGAGGAAGGTGGGGTGTGGATGGTGATCAAACCCTTATTGGCTTGAGGGTGAAGAGCTAAGAAGGTGTTAGGCTAATTAAGATCTTGTTAAGCAGAGGAATAAGGAAAATTTCTGCTGGGTCCAGCCCATGTGCTGAGCTCAGCCTTGTCCCTGTGTCCCCATGGGCTGGTCACCCCACTCTGCCATGGGATGTGCTGGCAGCTCTGGTGAAACTAAACCCATGGAGTCTCCCAAGGGGCTGAATGTGCCAAAGGACAGGGCTGGATCTCAAATCCCTCATCTGCTGTGTTTTGTGGTCTCCAACAGCAACTCCAGCACAATTTTCTAGGAATGGCTTAAAGCATCACTGCAGTGTCTGTCCCAGAGGGAAGAGGCATGTGTCTGTCCAGCTGCTCTCTGGGTGGAGGGGAGCTGCACAACACTGGTTTTTAGGAGAGAACTGAAACCTTTCCATGTTAACCTTCTTCTTTCTGACCTTCTGACATGGGTCTACTTCCAGTAGGTGAGGTGACACTTCTTAGTCTGATGCATTCTGGTTGCTGTTATGGCCAAGCTAGGCTTGAATTTTCAACTGTATCTGACTTAACTCTGATTTTTTGGACAAGTGTTCACTTAAATGTTGTAGCTATCCCCATGCTTGTCTTCAAGCTTAAACAAAACCAACAGAACCCTTCCAGTGTTGCTGTTGAGAAGCAGCTGGACTGGCTGGGTGGAAGTTTTTAATGAGTTTTTGTTTTAATCTGGGGATTAAGCAGTTTACCCTTGCAGCTCTAGGGAGGTGAGCTGAGATAAGCAGGTATGTGGTGGTTTCTTCTCAAGGTGCTTTAATGGGTATTTTCCCACAGGGATGCTGATGTTTGGGGGTCCATGTGGGGGGTGGTCTTCTCTGTGGAGCTTTGGGCACTGGGACCAGAGCAAACCACCCTGCACACCTGGCTTGGCTCTTGGATTTCTGCATCCTGCTCTGTGCTGGTGGGATGCTGTCCCTCTTGATTTGACACAGAATGCAGGGATTAGAGTAGTGCCTTCTTGCCTCATCTTCTGTGAAGGACTACAAACTTCTTTGTTATTTAAATAAATTTTAAAAAAGCTGTTTTTATGGGTGTGGAGGGGATGGAGTATTCTGAACCTCTCCCCAAACATACCCTGGGGGGAAGCACTACTCTTGACAAAGGAGAGTGGAGGCTTCAAGAGGATGATCAAGAAGTTGGTAGAGCTCAGGCTTCTTTCTTAGAAGGGAGCTGAGGGGGCTTGGAGTCATCTTCCCTTTGGCACCTGATAGGACCTGAGCTGAAACCTCAGTAACTGGAGACTTGCCCATAATAACTCTTCCACCTAGGTGTGTAATAACAGATTTACTTGATGTCATCTGTGGTGGATCCATGCTGGCTTTGTCTAGATAATAAAACCTTAATCAAATGCTAATTAAATGTTTTTTTAAACTCTGGGGCTGTTGGTTGTTCAACCAGGCAATGTGGTTGAAGTTGAAACTTCTGGAGACACAGAATCAAGCACCTTTTTGCAAAAGAAAATTGAAGGGAATAGAAACATGGAATAGAAAAGTAAATGGAGCTGTTGTTTCTACTGGGGCTTGTGCTTTGGTGAGTGGAAAAAAGCACCAATTCCCTCTACCCCCAAATGGAACCCTTTTGTATCTCCATCAGTCACCTTCTGCCCTACTTCCCAGGCCATGGTCATTAAATCTGGACTGATTTGAATGCCCTCACATGAGAAATCACCTCTTGTCTTGATTTCTGCAGTGCTTAGTTCTACAGCTGCCTTTCTTAGGTTAGAAGAGCTGTTCTGCAGCAAACCAGGGAGCAAACTTCATACGATCCCTCCTGTGTATTCTTCAACCTTCTGTTTCTTTCCCTATAAAATAGCTTTGTGTTGCTAAACTACTCTCTAGCCTGGCTCACTGTGAAAGCAATTTTGTGATGAATACTGCTGGAAATGCAGCTTTTTGGAGTGATTGTTCCTGATCTTAATACAGAAGCAGAGCCGTGGTCCCTGCTGGATTTGCCTTTTTTCCCCCAAAAGCTCTTCAGTGCCTTGGCTCCCCTGTGGCAAGCAATGAGCCAGGACTGCAAAGCAAGTGTGAATTCCCTCAGATTTGGGGAAGGGGGTGGTGAAGTAGGTTAGGATCAGAATCCAAATCTCTCCTTGTAGTGTGTTTGCAATGGTGAAAGGCTCTGGTGAGAAGTATCCTCTGCAGTGCTTGGGTTTTGGCAAACAGGGGCTCCTAAAGAAGCATCAAATCAACTGCTGCCAGGGCTATGTTCCCTCTCTGAGATTTGGCAAGGATTTTCTTGTGGTGCAGAAAAGCTTTGAAAGTGTAATTTATCTTCATTTGAAGTTTTTGGGGGGTTAGGGTAGGGTTCCCTTGCTTTGTGTGTGGGGGGATCTTCTTCCCAACAGTCTCCTTCTTTGATGCTGAGCATCCCATGAGAGGCCATGCTTGGTTTGGTTCTGGAGCAAAGATTTGATTCCAAATTTGGTTCTGGAGCAAAGCATTGAAGGATCTATTGCCACCCAGTCTGCAGACACCCCAGATAGCTTTGCAGTTTAGCTGAACTCATTAGTGGGGGGGTTTTACCTTGATGAGCTTTTGTGCAGCTTCTGTGCCCACTGCTTCTTTGGGTTTCTTGACCACCCCACTGTTGAGCACTGTGCCCAAAAAGCTGTCTGCATGTGGTGAGAAGCCATCCATGTCCCACCAGCTGTCTTCTTCTAGGCTGTCACAAGAGATTGTTCTTGGCAGCCTTTTGGAGAGACTGGAGGGTGACATTATTATTCCTGATCATGTGGAAGCAGCAGATTAATAACACAAGGGTGTTGTCCTAGAATTGTCCTCCTGCCTTCATCCTGTGACTGTAAATGTGATACAAAGGATGAGCCTCACTGGAAGAAAGCTTTTGGCAGAGGCTTCTTACTGCCTCTTCATCCTTTTCTGGCCAGGGGAGATGGTGTCAGACCCCCATCCCTAATCCTGTTCTTCTTTACACCCCTCTGCTTCCTGTACTTTGCTCACACGTGGGTCAGCAGGGCTCAGTGCTGCCACAGGGGTGTGGGTGAAGTGGATGGGAGTAGGAGGTGAGCTATGGGGTGCAGGGGGGATGAGGTGTTTAAGTCTGTCCCTGTTGTTCTCTACGTCTCTGAGTGGGTTCAGTACCTAGCAGGAGGAGAAGAAACTTCTTTGAAGTCATACAAAGAGTGGGCTTCCCACTGGAAACCAATTAGTAGCAGCTGGTGATTAATCCCAAATGACTTGGCACTCATCTGGTGCTCCTAGGCATTCAGACCCTATGGTACTGTATAAAATAATAGAATCATAGAATTCCAGGTTGAAAGGATCTTAAGGATCATCTGGTCCAGCCTTTCTAGGTAGCAACAAGGTTTAGATGAGATGGTTCAGCACCCTGCCAAGCTGAGCCTTGAAAGTGTCCAGGGCTGGGGAAGCCACCACTTTCCTGGGGAGGTTATTCCAATGTAGGACTGTTCTCATAGTGAGAAATTTTTTTCTGACATCTTCAGCTGTCACAAAGCGTAAAAATGCCCTGTCTGGACATCCTTGTCCTCTGCATTTGGTGTGAGGGAGGCTGGGAAAGCTTTTTCAGTTTGAATTCAGTTGGTGACTTTGAATCTGTCACGTTCTGATGAGAGACTCTTGTAGCTGAGGGCACAGCAAGCTGTTTCTCTTGTGTGCTAAACCTGACAAATGATGGTTTCTTGAATCTTCTGAGGAGCAAAAATGTGTTTGCGAATGTTTTTGGGAAAATATCTGAAGACAAAAGCATCCTGCATCAGTGAAGATTTCTTCAGCTGAAAAGAGAGTCCCTGATCTGACTCCTTTGCCTTCAGCAGGGTTATGACCATACTGACTTCAGCTCCAGCTCATTGCCTGCTCTAGGAGCAAAAAAACCTTTCTGCATTGCCCCCCCAGCCCCTTTCTAGCACCTTTTTTACAACTGTGTTTGCAGCAAGCACTGCACCCAGTGCCTCACTGGTGCTGCTCACCCATGGCATGGGCTCACAGCCACTTCCCCATCCTAGCAGGAATCTGGATTTCCTCCTGCTCAGGTGTGGGGGTTTCTGCAGGTGTTTGAAGCCCCCAGAGAAGCACCAAGCCTGGCAAAAACCATCTATGAAGAAGGAGCAGTTGGTGCTTTGAGTTGCCAGGAGGAAGAGCTGGCACTGTGATCCTTTTCCCTGCAGGATGGGGACCACCCAGCGGGGTCAATGTCCCTCTCTGCTGTTGATTTCCCAGGGCCCTGCTGTCCTTAGGGGCTGAGGATTCTATTTGTAGGGTGCTGGCTCTTGTCCAGCTGCTCCAAACACTTCTGGTTTGAAGTTTTCCCTGCTGGGGCAGGAAAATGCCTCATGAAGGAGGTATGAGATGGTCATCATGTGTATGTATGTTCTTGTTGTGAAAAACCATTTTTATTTTTTTTTTAAGCAAATACAGGGAGTTGAGCTGCCCTGAAAGGGCAGATTCCATCCTACAGGTGTCATCAGTGTTGCTCAGGGCTCAGTCCCTACAGTGAAGTCCAACCCTGGCCCTTCCTGAGGCTCAAGCTGTTTCTATTAATAAAGCTGAGAACCTCCCAAACCTGCACTGAAATTGTTATTTTGTCTCAGACTTGTTTTTTTGAAGTTCTATAGCTTCTCCAAACCTGAGAATCTGAAGTCCTGTTACAAGGTTGTCAAGTCCTTCAAAACTCAAATCTTTTGACGTGTGAGCTGGGAATCTCATTTTCCTGGGATTCCTGCTGCTTGTGTGTGTCTTGGGTTGTACTGTTATCACAGCAGGGAGCTCTTAAGTGTCTTGGTTATTTTTCTTTCCCATTGCAGTGAAGGAAAAGCAGAGCCTGCCTTGCAGGATCCAGTGCTTATTCAGCCTGCCAAAGAGTGGCACATTCTGGATTTCTTTACTCTTGCAGATGAACCTTTAACTCTTCCCTAGAATACTCTTAAACACAACTGCAGTAGAAAATACAAATGCCAGCTTGGTCTCTAAGTATTTCAGAGATGACCTCTCCTGGTGTTACAGAGAGATGTAGGTCCTTGTGCCACTTAAAATCCTATGGCAGAATGGTTTGGGTTGGGATGGTCCTTAAAGATCATCTTGTTCTGAAGTCCCTGTTTGGGCAGGGACACCTCCCACCAGTTTGCTCCAAGCCCCATCCAACCTGGGCTGAGACACTGCCAGGGATGGGGCAGCCACAGCTTCTCTGGGAAACCTGGCACAGGAGCTCAGCACCCTCCCAGCAAAGAATTTTCTCCTAATCTTTCATCTGAATCTCTCTCTTTCAGCTTGAAATCATTCCCCCTTGTCCTCTCACTCTATGCCCTTCTCAAAAGTCTCAAACTTTCCTGTAGGCCCCATTCAGGCACTGGAAGATGCTCTGAGGTCTCTCCAGAGCCCTTTCTTGAGGCTGAACACCCCCAGTTCTCAGCCTGGCTCCAGAGCAGAGCTGCTCCTGCCCCCTGATCATCTTCCTGGACTCACTCTGACTGCTCCACATCCTTCTGGTGCTGAACATCAGAAGCAAGAGTTAGATTTTGGTGTATGCAGACAGGATAACAGCATCAGCTTAGAGCCTGAAGATCCATGCTTTGGGACAAGGTCTATGGAGCAAGGATGGCTCAGAGCAGAAGCTGCAGTAGATGCTGGGTACCTGCCTGCTGCTGCCAAGAGCTGTCAGATGTTCAAAAGTTCTGCAGCTGGGCTCTAGGTGGATGTTTAATGTGGAGAGATTTGTGTCTGTGCTCAAGAAAACTTTATACTTGCATTTTTTTTTTTTAGTTGTTATATCTTGACCATAAGGCATTAGCATTTAATAATGTTTGGGGTTTTTTTTATAAGGTGAATCTTAGCCAAAATTGAAAAATATATGTAAGCATATATTTTTTACTTTACAATATACATATATACATATATATTTTTACTTTACAATGGGCTGAAAATGTATATTAAAATACAAATGCCTTCTGAATCTGCCAGGCTTTGCACTTCCAGTCCTTGCTGCTTTCATCTTTCCCATTTCTTTTCCTTCAAAGCTGCTGCTGAGGCCTCTGAAAGACCAAAAAGTGGCAATTTAGGAGGGAAAAAAAGAATTTTGTAAAAGGCTCTTGTATGAACCCTAAACCTCCAGCTGTGAGGTTCAGCTTTGGGATGCTCACTTCCCTTTTCCATCTTCTGAAGCTACCAATGTGCAGCCTGCCCAGAGCTGCCCTGCTCCTGCTGCTCCTCTGCTTCTGAAATCCAACATTTGGGAAGTTTGTGGCTTTTTTTTCCAGAAGTGCAGCTTCCTCCTTGTGACCACCGAGTGGAGCTCTGCACTGCTCCTTGCTTCCAGCACTGCAAGCTGATGGCTTTTTTGGGATTGGGAGGGTGGTGGTGTTAAAAAGCTTCTTTCCAGAAATGGGAATGAGCTGGAGGAGGAAGCCAGTTTAAGAGTCTTTTCTTGTCCCCTCACAGTGGCTTTGCTACAAGGGCTGCATTATTCACAGCTTTCTGCTGTGGTTGGGTGATGATTGATGCAGCTGGGAGATGATCAGATGTGATAAGCAGTCCTGGCACTTTCAATTTGGGTGTTCAGCTTGGCTGCCTGCTGGATTTAGGAGGCACAGAGGTGGCTTATCTGCTGTTCCAGTGCTAGATCCTGGCAGGTGTCTCTGATCTGGCTTGCTGAAAACTCAAGAAGCTTCTAAATAAACCTTGTCCCCAACTTAGTTTTCAGATTTCTGTTAAATAAACCTTGTCCCAAACTTGGTTTTCAGATTTCTGGTTTTTTTCTTGGATTCTTTTTTTTTTTTATTTTTCACCCAGCCCATCTAGGGAAAACCTTAGTTTCATGTTCCTCCTCTCCAGGGTGAGAGCTGTTAAATTAAAGTTTGCAATTAAAGTTTGGAACTGTTTATAGCCGTGTTGCATTCAGCAGAGGCAAAGGACCTATGGTAACTTTGCAGCTTTCCTCCAAGCTCACTCCTGGTGCCATTCTCAGCTTTACAGAAGCTCTTTGTTTTGTTTTGTATGGAAACACACGTTTCAAAAAAAGAAAATTCTTCTCTTGATTTGAAATGACAGGCATGTTATAGGACAGAAACTGCCTATAAAATGTAATGGGAATTTAAGGGGGGTAACTGCATCCCTGTAAGCTCCATGGGGTGCTCCACGTGATGAGATTTCTTGCAGGAGTGCTCATGTTTTTCCAGGTACTGCTTTTCCAGGCTACAGCAGGATGATGCAGCTAAATTCCAACAGCAGCTCATCTGTCTGAAGGGCAGGGCTGGAATTGAAAGATGACAGGAGGGGGTTGTCTGGTCTGGGGAGAAAACCATGAAGTGTTTGAGAGCAAATCCTTCAGTCAGAAGGAAAGGAGATGCCATGGAACAGCACAGTGAGTGCTGGGGATTTGTAATGTCCATGGGTTTCTCTAGGTCTGAGACAAAAAAACAAAGCAAGGAGTGCTTTAGCTCTCCTCAGTTAATCCATGTTGGATGGTCACCAATTAAATAGCTCCCCCAAAGCTCCCCACTTTATTTCTTGGTCTTATTTCTTGTATTCTTGAGTGCCACAGCATCCCAGAGCAGAGAGGAGAAGAGTGAAGCATCCCCTGCTTTCTCTCTAGCAGGCAGGAGATGTGCAGCCCCTCAGTGTCCTGCCTCAGTTTCTCCACACTATGGTGGTATCTGTAACTTTTAGGAGGTGGAGCTCCAACAGAATTCAAGGGATATTTAGGTGACAAGTGTTGATTTGGTTGGATCATTAGTTCTCTACATGCTCTTTGACAGCTCCTCAGAGGTTGGGTTCTCCCAGTCTGAGTACATCAGGAGGGAGTTTTGCTACAGGGCTGAGCAGAGCTTGATGTAAATTAGATGAAGTGCATAAATATTATGTTTTAATGTTCAGCTTTGAAAAATCTAACCGTTGGAAATTCAGAATGGGTCATTATTCCAGATCCTATCTCTTCATGGTGTGCAGCTCCATTAGCAGCTATTAAATGGCTCAGATACAACTTCTGCCTCAGGAAACCCTTGAGTCTTTGTTAACCAAAAGCTGGGAAGAGAAGCTCTGTGTGAGCCCTGTGTGACTTCAGCATCTGCCTCTGGTTATGGTCAGACCTAGGACATGGGCAGAAAAGGGCTTTTGGTCTGGTCCAGGAGTCTTGCTCATGTGTTGCCATATTAGATTCCAGCAATGAAAAGTGGCTTAAATATTTATCTCTCCTTATGTTAGAAGCTTGGGAATAAGAGGGGTGTCTGCTCTAGTGGAGAATCCCCAGGGATTTCCTCAGCATCACATTCATCTGCACTCAGGTGAAGAAGCAGGGGCTGTGCTGCCTTCTTCTGAGGTTGTCCCTTTGCCTGGTGTAAATCTGTTGTGACAGGAGCACTGGTGTAAACCTGCTGAGGATCACAACTCATCTCCTGCACCCCAGAGCTGATCTGCCAGCACCCATCAAAGTGAGATGCTTTCTCTGGAGCTGTATCAGCCTCACTGGGCTGGAAGGCAGTGTCCTTTCCATAGCTTGATCAAAGTTAAAAATAGAGGCAAATCTAGAGTAGAAATCAGGGAAGCAGCTCTCTCTTGAGCTGAAATTAGTTGAGCAGGGAGCAGTCATTATCCAGGCTCAGGTGTTTGTACACATGCATCTGATTGTTTGTACCCTGCTATCAGGAAGCAGAGCAACAATATTTCCCTCTGAAAATTCAGAGGGCAAAAAAAAAAAATTCATGCCTTTAACAGTCTGAGACATCTCATTGTTATACTTTGCAACTTTTAAGGGTCCTGGGCTCTTCCAAATACAATGCCTTTGGTGTCTTTCCTGGTAGAAAAGAGGCAGGAGTTCATTCTGGCTCTGGAGGGGGGGGTGTAGTTCCCTGTCCTGGTGCTCACCTATAGGGATGCAGGAACCTCCTGTCTGGTGAGGTCTTTGCTGATGCTCCTTTTGTTTCTCTTTGGCCAGAGGGTGAGGAAGAGGAAGAGGATGAAGAGGAGGAAGAAGAAGAAGAGGAGGAAGAGGAAGATGAGGAGGACAAAGACATCGATTCGATGGATGAAAGCATGGAGGGTGACACGGAGCTGCCAGGTTTCACACTGCCAGGAGAGACCTCCCAGGAGCCCATAGCTGGTCTGGAAAACCCTGTGGCCCAGCTGGCTGGGGTGTCCTACCAGGTTCCTGACACCATTGAGTGGGAACAGCAGAACCAGGGTTTGGGTAAGAGAAAAAGCCCTTTTTTCCTTACAGAGGGCATGTATCCTGCTCTTCAGTTTGCATGAACAGCCCCCAGTGTCAGGAATTGGCTCTCAAGGTTCATTTCTGAGGAAACCTCATCCACCAGTGACAACTGGTTAAACTGGAATAGGTCCCAGGAAGTGTGATCCAAGTTCTTATATTGTGGAGAGCTGCTCTGAATACTCCAGGCCTTCTCCTCCATTCCCAGAGATTCGTGTCGTTGTTTTTCTCTAGGGGTGGGCAAATAAATAACTCCTTCAGATTCTTGGAAAAATTTCAGTTCCCTTTGCCTGAGTTGGGTTTGTGCAGGACAAAATGAGTTGGGCAGCCCATGTGCTACTTCAGCAGCATTTTTGAGGGATGTGTGGGATGTGTGGCCCAGCCATGGGACCCTGTGTTAAGCAAGACAAACCTGCAACACTTCCATAAAACTTTGTACACTTTATTCCCACTGTGTTTATAGACCCTGTGTTTATTAGTTTATCAGTGTGATGTTTGTCCAGACTGATGAGGGAGAGGGTGTTTAGAAGGAAACTTGCCCAGCTTGGCTCAGGGTGTTGGGACCATTCCCCATCATACTCAGTTTCCAAGCCAAACCCCATCAAAAGCAGCTGGAGCCTTTTAGGTGAGTTGGTGGGAACAGAACCACAGAGAAGGTCTCTGTCTGTCTGTTAGGGAATTAACTGTTTTGAGAAGCTCATCAAATAAAAAAAAGCCCCAAACTCTTTTAAATATTGTATTAGAAGAATTATCACTTCCTCTGGATGTTTAATTTTGATTATTTAACCTGGTGGCTCTCCCCCAGTAATGCTGTCTTAGCGTTGTTAACTTCCTTTGAATTGAATCAAGGAGCATATTTCAAAACCTTTGTGGGAGGTTTGCTCTTTGAGGGCAGATTGAGTTTGCATCAGGTCAGATATCTCCCTGTCCCCCTAACTCCTGGTTGGAAAACATTGCATTTGATGGTTGCCATGTCACATCTGCTTCACATGTCCTCTTATCCCATCAGGCTGGGTCCTGCACTTTGGCCACAACAACCCCATGGGGAGCTCCAGGCTGGGCACAGAGTGGCAGAAAGGGACCTGGGAGTCTGGATTGCCAGGAAGCTGAACAGGAGCCAGCAGTGTGCCCAGGTGGCCAAGAAGGCCAATGGCATCCTGGGCTGGCTCAGGAACAGCGTGGCCAGCAGGTCCAGGGAAGGGATTCTGCCCCTGTGCTCAGCCCTGGGGAGGCCACAGCTTGAGTCCTGTGTCCAGTTCTGGGCCCCTCAGCTCAGGAAGGAGATTGAGGTGCTGGAGCAGGTCCAAAGGAGGCAACTGGGCTGGTGAAGGGACTCGAGCACAGATCCTGTGAGGAGAGGCTGAGGGAGCTGGGGGTGTTGAGGCTGGAGAAGAGGAGGCTCAGGGGAGACCTCATCACTCTCTCCAACTCCCTGAAAGGAGGTTGGAGCCAGGGGGGGGTTGGGCTCTTTTCCCAGGCAACTCTCAGCAAGACAAGAGGGCACAAGAGGTCTCAAGTTGTGCCAGGGGAGGTTTAGGTTGGACATTAGAAAGAATTTCTTTCTGGAGAGGGTGATCAGACATTGGAATGGGCTGCCCAGGGCGGGGGTGGATTCTCCATCCCTGGAGCTATTTCAAAAGAGCCTGGATGTGGCACTCAGTGCCATGGGCTGGGAACTGCAGTGGGAGTGGATCAAGGGTGGGACTTGATGATCTCTGAGGTCCCTTCCAACCCAGCCAATTCTGTGATTCTATGATTCTATGATTCTTTGAGTGGAATAATTGTAAATGCTAAATGGTTTTGTGGTTGGCTTTGGCAAGCTGGATTAAGGAGGTGTCAGTGCTTGGAGGAAAAGTGCCTGAGAAATGTAGGGTTACAATGGAGTCACATCAGCAGCTTTCTCTTCTCATCCTACTCATGTTCTTGGTGCAAGATCTTTGGGGTGCCTTGAGATAAAATGTGAGAGAAGAAGCAGCTTTTCTGCCCTCAGGGATGCAATGAGGTGGCTTGGTCAGCTCTGTGTGGCTGCTGGCACTAGTGAGAAGGTGGCACTGAGCTGTTGGCCATCTAGAGCTGTTTGCCTGGTTCAGGACTGGAAGTCCCAGGGTGGGTGGCTTGGCAGAGCTTTGCCTCTCAGTCAGTCAACCCTGGCTAAGGCTGCCAGTGCTTTGTCAAGTGTTGAAGAGAGGCAACATTTTGCAGACTCCAAGGCGTGTCCCTGCACAGCAGGCATCACATTATGCACAGGAGGACGATGGCACTGATGGTATCACTTCAGGGGGCTTGGTACATTTAACCATCAGCAGGGGGGCTGATGCCATGTTATCTGGAGGGCTCTGACAGGAGCCCTGTTCCCAAGGTGGGGTGCAAGGCAGTGGTTGGTTTGTCTGGAAGGGTGCCTAAAGCTACCTCTTGGAAATCCATTTCCTTTGAGTGTGTTTCTTCTAAAACTGAAATTAACTTGACTTGGATGGCAAGGAGGCTGGGTAACAGCTGGACATCCGCAGACACCATTTCTGGAGGAAGGAATCACAGAATCAGCTGGGTTGGAAGGGACCTCTGAGATCATCAAGTCCAACCCTCGATCCACTCCCACTGCAGTTCCCAGCCCATGGCACTGCGTGCCACATCCAGGCTCTTCTTAAAAACCTCCAGGGATGGAGAATCCATCCCCTCCCTGGGCAGCCCATTCCAATGTCTGATCACCCTCTCTGCAAAGAATTTTTCCCTAATATCTACCTGCAGTTCTGAAGGCAGCTGGGTCAGGGACATGGGGGTCCCACCTGCCTCAAGTGGGCAACTTTGTGCATCCCAGGCAAGAACTCTGATCTTTTCCATCCCAAACCATGGCATGCAAGGAGGTGAGGAGGAACTGCCCATCTTGTGTGAGCCAGTTATGGTTTGGAGAGGGAAATGCTCCACATGGGCTATGGCCCAGGAAGGGAAGATGTGATGGAAGGTGAGGGCACCCAGTGGAGCAGAAGATGAGAGCACAGCACCTAAGCACCTGACTTTTCTGGTTGGCATTTTCCATCTTTTAAAACGCTTTGCACACAGTTCCTTTCTCCTGGGGATGTGTGTGTCCTCTGGCCTTCAGAATTTTGACATTTAGGCTAAAATCTTTAGTACAGAGAAGCCCAGAAGTATTGGAGTAGCTATTCTCAGGTCAGTTATTACTGTGTTTGCTTGGTCTGATGCCTGACACACTGCAGATCCCTGGGGAAGGAGAACCTTGATCCACAAACAGCTTGGCAGAGCAAAATACACTTTCAATTTCTGTAGTGGTCAATGAGAAAGTGCCAGAGAAACAGAATCATTAAAAATATCAATTCTGGGGAGTCAGATGGTCCTACATTAACTCCAGCTGAGCAGAAGCAATTTATATGCACCAGTAATGAGGCTGTCAGTTCTATAGCCCATCAGTTGGCTTTCTAACCAGCAATATCTAGACAAAAAGTAAACCAGAAGATTATTTCATCTGTGCCTTTAGGAAATTTATGGAATTTGATCCTCCAAAAGTGGTTCTGAAAGCCTGCAGCTCTGGAAAAGGAAGGTCTGGATATGCTTTGGTTCTCTTTTGGTGTCCTGGTCAAAGGCTTTGTCTTCAGAGGTTGCTTGGGGAGGGCACAGCAAGAATTTGGGACCTTTCTGCATGGGGTGTGAGATGTCCCTGCTTCTGTGGGTCCTGAGATTGGTGGTTTCATCCAGGGGTTTGTGGTGGATCAAGGACTCAGATCCTTTGCCAGGAGGAATACAATCTTCACATTGCTGGTTTCTTCTTCCTCACTTCAGGGTCCACTTCAAATCATTTTTATATATTTGCTAGCACCTTGCTATTTCTTCATTGGCTTGCAGTTCCATATTGCACCTGAACCTACAATGTATGGTGGCTTTTAGGTATGTTAGATACTATTGTTTGTTCTTTTTTTTTTTTCCCTAAACCCATTTTTGTCCAAATCTCCATTTCTTTAACTGACCACAGGTGTGTTGTTTACAACCACCTCTTCCTGGCAGTGGCTGTACCATATTACAGGGCTATGTGGTTGTGCTGTAGCTTGGAAGAAGTCACCTGAGTTGCCTGGTTCTCCAGCATCCATTCCTGCTTTCCATCTACCCATGGAGGTGTTGTACAAAGGGGAGTTTGGACCTTCTGTGAGTGGCAACTGAAGATAAAAATAAATTAGAAAAAAAAAGTAGTTTAGAAAGAAGTTATGGACTGTGACAATGTAATCAAAGGGACCTGGATGAGTGAGCCAAAGTCTCCCATGAGGAGAGGCTGAGGGAATTGGGAATGTTTAGTTTGGAGAAGAGGTTGTAGGGAGGTGGTTGCTGACCTCTTCTCTCAAGTGAACAGCGACGGGGCCAGAGGAAGTGGCCTGAAGTGGCACCAGGTGAAGTTTAGACTGGATCTGAGGAAGAATTTCTTTATTGCAAGAGGAGTCAAGCACTGGAGTGGTTGCCCAGGGAGGTGGTGGAATCACCATCCCTGGAAGTATTTAAAACTGTGTAGATGAGGTACTTCAGGACGTGCTCTAGTGGGTGATACAGATACTGATATATAAATATTTTACTCAGGGGGGATGTTGACAGTTGGATGTGATGATCTTAGAAGTCTTTTCCAACTGTGATGATTCTGTGATTCTCTAATTCTCTACATGCAGCTTCCAAAATACAAACCATATAAGCATTTCATATCTTTTTGTGTGTAGGACCTTAGTTCTTACAAGAATGGAAGGTCATATAACTCTTTCACTTAAGAACTGACAAGGCACTTGCATAATAAACACGTTTGGAATGTGATTTTTTTTTTTTTTAAATGGATAAAAAAATGGCTCTGAGTAGTTATTTAGAGGGAAAGTAGCTCCAGCTGCATTGCAGATCTGTGGTCACAAATTGCAACAGCATAAACCACATAATGTGTGCCACCAGTTAATGATGGTAAGGCAGAGTAGTGGAGGGTGATGAATATTTGAAATGTCATTTTAACTGGAAGCTCAGATTAATGCTTTTAGGGGCAAAAATAACTGGTGTTAGGAAGAGAGAAGCTGACTCAGAAGTTAGGAGTATGTTCTTTAATTGCTGCCCCAAAAGGATCTATTTTAAGTACTCTTCCAGCAGTAATGGCATTATTGGAACATCACAGTACCTTTTAATCTAATGCATTTATCTTCTTAATTACCTTGGAAAGGGTATCCATGTTTTACAGGCAGTAAGGAAAAGCATAGAGAGGCCAAGTGACCCCATTGGTTTTGTGAGGGAACCTTTAGCAGAGCAGGGATTTGACCAAAGTGAATGAAATTAACACCTGGGCATTTCCTTTCTCTTCCTGGAGGAAGGATGTGCACACCCACGTCTGTCCCTGCAAAGGGAGGGAAGGGTCAGACAAGAAGGACTGATGAGACAGAGTCCCCAACCTAAGGGAAGGAACTGAGTCCATAAAATTCCAGGTGAGAGAGGCTGGCAGGAGCCAGGATCAGGAGCACTCTTTTCTTCTTGATGTGTTCAGAGTGCAGCCACCCTGCCCTCTGCAGCTTTGCCCCCAACTTGTCTATTTTTTTTGTTGCACAAAGCGTTGACCACATGAGGTCTGTGTCCCAGATGGCTGCAGTCTGAAATGAGCAGTCTCAGAAGTATAGAAGATTTTTTTTTCCCCCGCTTTTCTGGGTGCTCCAAATAATTTATAGAGTTCCATATGTTCCTTGCTAGCTCCCCATCCCTCTCCCAAGCAGTAATAAAGCTCCTCTCATCAATCTGTGCCTAAATCAAGATGCAGCTCGTCTTGAAAGATGTGTGTGCACTCTTTGGAGTGACTCCTTTTTTAAATGTTTTAAGAGATTGTTCATGGTTGCATTTTAATCCTGGAGCAGACTCATAATTAATCAGGTTGGCCTTGTCAAAGGTAATTTTGCATCCCCAACCTTGAGATCAGTGAGGATGCTCCCTGCCAGCTGGGTGTGACATTCCTTGTTATAACAACAGAGCAGCTCCTAGGAGGGAACAATTCACATGGGAGATGGCTTTTTTTTTTTTTTTTTTTTTTTTTTTTTTTTTTTTTTTTGTGTCCCATTCTATCCCCAGAAAGATAAAGATGTTTTGGGGGACTGTCTCTCATCCTTCTTTAGTATTGCTTCTCTCTTCAACCTGGCTTGCTCCTCCTTGTGCTGAGATAACAAGCCTTGCAGACCCATCCTCTGCAGCCTGGTGCTGGGAAGCAGCTGGGATTGTGGACAAGGGGACATTCCAGGAGATACAAAACTTTGACAAGTTTGAGCTCCATGATCAATCATTGGATCCTGATCTATGATCCCTTCCCTTTTTCCTTTCAGCCTTCACAAATTCCATGTATTTTAAGTGGGAGAAGTTGACACCCTGTGTGTGTTCTGCTGTGAACCAGGATCAGGAGTTTGCAGCCATGGGGTGTGAACCAGCTCCTTCCTCTTGGGAGCTCCTCAGCTCTTTTCTTCCAAGCAGAAACCAGGATAAGGGAACAGAGATGAGTAAATCACAAGGTTGGAAGGTCTTTTGGTGATTCCCAACTTTGAAATCAAGCAGCTCTCAGCAGCAGATGAAATAAAGCTGTTGCTGGTATTTCATCCTGGGGCAGGGAGCCTTGGGGTGATGTCTGGGAGAAGCTTTGCCTGGGGGAACTGAAGTCACCTCCAACTTGCCTGGCAGACCATAGCTGAAAAAGTTCACCCTTCTGGGCTTGCTGGGAGGCACAGAAAGGCAGTGGCACCAAGCTCATGGGTTTTCCCAGCCCAGAAGGACTTTTTCTAACAGGCTTTCTGCCTGCATCTCTAGTTCCTCTTGTTGGCCTGAGAAAGCAAAGCTGGAAAACTCAAGCAGAGAGAATCACCCAACACCAGGCTGGAAGGATATCTGGTCCAACCTTTCTTGGCAAAAGAAAACTTTAAACATTGCTGAATGTTTCTGACCTTCCCCAGGTGTCTGGCTCTCTCCATACATTTGCTACACCCCTATAGATTTAGGATGTATCTACCTCAGAGCATGGCTTGGCAGTCCTATAGATTTAGGATGTGTCTACCTCAGAGCATGGCTTGGCATGTGCTGTTCCAGCTAATTTATCTTGGTTTTTTAATTTTTTTTGCCTGGATTCAAGGACAGGGTCCATTAGCTCGTGCAGAGCTCTGTGCTGCCAAAGCTGGACTGCAGCTGCTAAGCCAGCACCATCTGGGTTTCTGTACAACCCTCTTCCCAGAGCATCAGCTTCCTTGGCAGTGTCTGTCTGTCTGTCCCCCTGTCTGTCAGCCCTACTGTACTACCAATTACTTCATTTTCACTGTCTTTTTAAGCTGTAGTAACCCTCTTTTTTTTTTTTTTTTCCCCTCACATCTGCAGTTTCAGTGTGTGTGTGCCTGCATCACAGCTCAATGTGCTTTGTATCATCTTCTATTCTTCAATTTATATGTGTCAGAAACCTTGGCTCTGTTTAGACAGCAGAGATGGTTTTTAGATGGTCTCTCTCCCTTTGGATTTTAGTAATCACTTAGCTTGATTGAAGAACACAGGCAGGGCAGTGGCTTTCCCTGGGTGAGAGTTAATAATTTTTCCTTTATGTGCTACTCTGGGTGGCCTTTGCCTTGCAGAAAGAGACTTGTCCTGATATTGGTGAAATCACATTTATTTTCTGATAGTGATCCATGCTGCCCTGTGGAAGATCTCTCTGCTGCTTTCATGGCATTTCAGCCCACCAAAAAAAAAAAAAAAAATAGAAAATGGAGAGAGCCTTGAATTGCCTCTGTCCTTCTGGGGATTTGTGTTAAAGGGTGAACTTTTGGGTTAAAATGTTGGCTCCAGTGCAGAGCTGGTAAGTGAAAAACAGAGGAACAGAGCTCATGACAAGCAGCACGAAGTGAGAGGGTAATTTATTGAGGAGAAAGTTTTAAAATATTCTTTTCTAATGAGAATGTAGATCTGCTTTTCTGCTGGGGCAATGCAAACCACAAATGGCTGATGCTAAACCTGCCTCTCCTCTGGTGTCTGCTCAAGTTAGGACCACTTGAGGATCAAAGAAGTCCCTTTCTGGAAGGATGCTCTCTTGATTTATATAAATACACACAAGCCCTGCTCTGCCTGAAAGTGAGTTAGAGACATATATTGGAAATAAGTAAATTGCTCAGATTTTGGCTGACAATAAAATAACAACCTCAAACCTGTAGGAACTGTCATTTTGCAAAAATGCTGGGTTATCAGCATTAATCACTGAGTGGGGTAGGTACACTGAGAATCACTCCAGGCTTTTCTTTTGCTTGCTTTGTTGGTTTTTTTTTCTTTCTTGTTTTTCGGCTTAGGCTTTTTTTCAATCTTGTTTTTGAATAACTCTAATGACAGCCTTATCCAAGCCTGGGATATAATAAAGGGTTTCAGCAAGGCTGTTCCCTGATAGCATATCATTTATTTTAATATGCCAGCAACACCATCTGTGCTTGAGGCTTTGTTAATGTGAAGTGAGGCCAAGAGTTTCTCCAGTTCTGTTCCTTTTCTAGGGTGCTTTTCCCCACATCCCCCAGCCCCCTCTGACCAGGCTCTTTCCTGACTCTGACTGAGAGATTTCTGTCTTTCTGCCTCAGTTTCTCCTAGGATAGAAGTGCTTTCATGGGCTCTCCTGGTTTTTCAGACAGGACCTCTGTGCTCCTGCCAGCAGTGACATTGGATATATCACATAGGATGGCATATATTGGATATTGGCATATACTGGCATATATATTGGATATATCACATGGGTAGGAGAGTCCCCTTGTCCTCACCCTGCTGGGAAAAGCCAGGAGAGAGCTCCTGAGTGATGCTCAGGAGATCCTGAGTGATGCTGAGGGTGCTGGAGTCTCCCCATGAACCTCTCATCCCAGTTGCTTCCCCCAGATTTTACTAATAGTTTCCCAGGGGAGGAATATGGGATCCATCCTGTTCTGTCCTAGGCCCTGGGTAGGGATTATTTTCTCCACAATAACTCTGAGCTTGTGGTGGGTGAGCATTAATCCTCCAAATAAATAGCCCTGCTGAGTCATGGAAGAAAATATGAGTTATTTGTGCCTGGGTGAGTAGGAGGCCACAGATAATGTTTCTGAAAGAGATCCTGGAGAAAAGCCTAGGAACAGCCAAGTTCCAGGGGAGAATTTAGGGTGAGGGTTATTTTTTTGTTAGTCATAATTCCATAAGAGAGGGTATTTGAGGGTGGTGTGTAAGGGCAGCATTGTTCTGTGTGTCCTCTTCATAAGCTTTTCCCATACATTATAGGGTAAGGCAGTAACTGATCTTTTGTGTTTATGACTGGAACAAGCTGGAACATAGGAAGTCCCATTTAAACGTAAGAAAAAACTTTACCATGAGGGTGCCAAGGCACTGGCACAGCCTTTGGTCTGACCTAGAGGGGCTGTGAGCAGAGACTGATCTCCTCACCCCCTTAATTACTGGCAGTGCTGCTTTTTTCTCATGAGTCTTTATATATCCATACCCATCCTGAGTCCTGGTATTCCTAGATGGGGCAATTATGATGCTTTTGTGCTGGTTCATTTATTTAGGTTCTTTCTGGTAGATACTGTCTCTCTTTACCTGGCTGCTGAGCATTTATGACATGAGTGTGTCACCTCAGGTGGCCTTTGAACTCCCACAATAATAGAAATAATTTCCAAGAATTTCATTCCTACCTGTATTATGTATTTATTATATATTATATATTCATTATATATTTCAAGGCCAGGTTGGATGGGGCTTGGAGCAACGTGGTCTAGTGGGAGGTGTCCCTGCCCATGGCAGGGGTGGTTGGGATTAGATGATCTTTAAGGTCCCTTCCAACCCAAATCATCCTAGAATTCTATATTTTTCTCACCAACAAAATGCTGACAATTGGTGAGACAAAACTACCTATTCCAGCCTGTGAGGGAGTAAAGCTGAGACCCTGATTCAGCAGTAAATTGCCACAGGCTGGAGGGTGAGGCAGGGAAGTGTCAGCTGTGGGTTTTTTGCCCAGCATTTAGGCTTTTCTGTGTGCATCCACCTTCAGAGATGGGATATGTGACCTTGTTGATAATTTAGCTCAAGGACCAAAGCTGTGCAGCTGAGTCCAGACATCAGTGGAAGTGTTCATCACCCCCTTCCCTTGCTGAGGACTCCCCAGATTTTTTTTTTGTGGCTGCTCTGCAGTTGCTGTTGGGCTGAGTTAATTTCCCACTGGCAGCACTGGAGGGATCTTATCTCAGATCTCCAATGCAGAAAACCTGGTGCAATGGCATAGAAAGCACTGGCATTTTCAGCAATGCACCAGGTTTGCTCTGCTCTGTCTCCTGTGTGTTCTCTCCTCACTGATACCAGAACAGAAATTTTTTTCTATCCATAAATTGCTTGTGAGTTCCCAAAGCCACCTGGGTTATGGGGCCAACAATTAATACAGAAACATGGGGGTTGCTGATCCTTTGGCTGTGGTAGATCTGTTTGTCATCACTTAGAAATGGACTTGGGAAAAGAAACTTAAGCTCCTTTATCCCTTTGAGTTCAAGCAAATGAGGATTTCTCAGTCAAGGGACAGATTTAAAAATCAGGATGCTGTGATGAACTGGTTTGAGATCAAACTCCTAATTAGGCTTCATCATTAACTGCCTAAATCTGTCAGCCAAGTCACAGTGTTATAGGGTAAAGGCAGTAACTGATCTTTTGTGTTTATGACTGGGACAAGCTGGACCATAGGAAGTCCCATTTAAACATAGGAAAAAACTTCTTTATTATGAGGGTGCCCAGGGAGGTTGTGGAGTCCTTTTCTCTGGAGGTATTCCCAACCCACCTGGATGCAGTCCTGTGTGATGTTCTCTAGGGGTTCCTGCTTTAGTGGGAGAGCTGGACTAGATGATCTCTAGGGGTCCCTTCCAACTCTGGTGATTCTGTGATAATTTTGGAAGTGTTCTGCAGTTTCACTGGTTTCTGTGCTTTTTGCTGATTTCTGGTGGCCTGTGGAGGTTTTGTTTGTGCTGTGTTAAAGGCAGCCTTTTCCCAGGGGATTCCCTGGGCAGAATCTTTGCAAAGTAAAACTAAAAAAAAACCAAAACCAACCAACAACCCAAAACCAACCAACCAAAAGCATCTTACTCAGGCACTCCAGACCAGTGGATTGTGTGGGAAACTTTCAAAGCAGACAGAAGAAAGTAACATTTGGTTCCCAACCTTTATTTGCTTTGATGTATTTCTGAAATATGCTGCTGGGTAACAGTTTCCTTCCCGGGGAAGGTTATTAACATTGCCTTTGGGATGAGGGCTTGACTTGGCTGCAGGATTTTGCCAGACCTGTTGGAAGAGGTCAGACCCCTGCTTGAAGTCTGGTGAAATCCCTGTGTCCTTCTTCAGGATGGAACATGGAGATTCAGCTGCACACTGGGAGATACAAACCCCTGGCAAAGGGATCTAAATATTTCATAGTGCCTTCTCCTGCTGCTGTTTCTTGCCTTTTTTGACCTTTGTTGCATCTTCTTACCTCGTGGGTGTTGCCATGTGCTGAAAACCTTCCAGACTGGTGATGAGAGTTCCCTACTGTGAGTTTGGACAAAGATCTCCCATCTCCTCATTTTTTTGGGGTGCAAACAAGTCTCAGCTTGGTGGAGCAAGTAGCCTGACACATCAAAGATGATCAGAAGGCTGGAGCACCTTTTTTGAAGACAGGCTGAGAAAGTTGGGGTTGTTCAGCCTGGAGAAGAGAGAGGGCTCTGGGGAGATCATGGAGCATCTTCCATTACCTGAAGGAAAGCTGGGGAGGGATTTTTTGTAATGGCATGGAGTGATAGGATGAAAGAGAATGGTTTCAGGATGAAAGAGGGGAGATTTAGATGAAATATTAGGAAAAAGTTACTTACTGTTGACAGTGGTGAGGCACTGGAACAGATTGCCCAGGGAAGCTGTGGCTGCCCCATCCCTGGCAGTGTCTCAGCCCAGGTTGGATGGGGCTTGGAGCAACCTGGGCTGGTGGGAGGTGTCCCTGACCATGGCAGGGGGGCTGCAAGTGGATGATCTTTAAGATCCCTCACAACCCAAATCATCTTGTGATTCTGCCTCATCACCTGACAAGAATCTAAAGGTCTCAGGGGGAGTGGCTGCTCCACATCTGGGCTTTGAAGAAGACTCCTTTTGAGCTCTGGCCATGTTGCATCTCTCACCTGGTGGCCATAAAGCAGCAGGTCAGTATGGGGTGAATTACCCCTGCCCCGTGCATGGGGACACAGAGGAGGAGGGAACCTGTAGCTCTGATCTGATCTATAAGGGTCAAGTCATGTTGGAGAAGTGGTCATCAAGAAGAAATCAGGTTGTGTATGGTTGGAAACCTGTATATATGAATTCAGTTCTTCAGTCTAGCTGTTATCCTTTAAAACCAGAGTATTTTTATGTCTGTATCTGCAGAGATTGCCTTCCAAAGGGACATGATAAAACACTCATCAAGTCAACAGAAAAATTTCTGGCCTGTTCCCTGGGCTCTGGATGCTGGGCAGCACAGAGTGGCCATCAGCATTTTGATAAACATTTGCTTTGAAGCTTTATCCAGATAATTTTGTGAAGGCTCTCACATGTCAAATAATTTCTTCATTATTTGGACAGATGATGGCAGCAAAATCAGGAGTTCATCCAGAGATACTCATATTCCAAAATGTCTCTTAGAGCCACACCATATCACTGTCCTAATCAGAGAGTGGTCTCTGACCAGTTCCAATCAGGGTAATGCCCTTTCAGAGTAAATAAATTGTTACAGATTATATTAATCTCCTTGGAGAAAGACCAGCTCCATTCATTTCTCAGCAGAAGGATTGGAATGGAGAAAGCCACATCACCAGGTGCTGCAAACTCTATGGGGACCAAAGTCCCACAGATATTACTCTGGAAGGAAGAATGTGTTTTGCCATGTGTGAAATAAATGGAAAATGCAGATAACAGACAATCTGAGGAGAAATTAACCCTTTCACTTGCAGGGCTGTCTGGGAGATGATGATGATTTTATGAGGTTCAGTGGGAAGCAGCAAATGTTACCAAGATTTTGGGATGTTCATTTGTCAGCAGAGCCTTACCCATAACTGCATATGTAACAGAAAAAAGAGGCTTTGCTTCTCTGCAGCCCCTGGAACAGCCACTCCAGAGCAAACTCAATATATGGGGACCTAAGTTGAAGGCCCAAGGCAGAGGGATGGGGAGGTAGAGCTGCAGCTTGGTTTGGAAGTTATTTTTTTGAGCCAGCATCTCTGAGCAGTAGATGAAATCCAAGGGGGAAATCAAGAGCTGCAGGGTCCAGGTGATGGCTGAGCATTGGGCCAGTTTGCTGTGCAGTGTGGAGTCATTAAGTGGGATTTTTTTCCACCATCAGCCCCATGGAACCAGGGATTGACTTTGTCTTCATGTGGGACATGGAAAGCCAAATCCTACCATGGTGCAGACCTTGAAGCTGCCAATCTCAGCAGTCACCAGAACCACTCCTCTCATCCAAAGCCTTTCCCTTCAAAGCCTTTTCAGGGTTTAAGTGTTTGAGTTCATCCTTTCTCCCCTGTACAAGCTAGAAAGGGAGCTGCCTTCTCCACCTTCTACCTACCAGATGTATTTGTGGCTCCTCCATTTGCCTTGCCCAGCATCAGCCTGTCACATTCTCTCTCCCAGGAGAGTTTTTATCAGTCAAACTCACTTCATCCTCAGTGAAACCATTTTGGTTTGATTGCCATCAGGTTTCTGAGTCATCATTAGTGAGAAATACCCCCTGGCTTTGAATGCCTCGTGGCCCAACTTTCAGTCAGAAGCTCTGCAATTAACTGAATGGGAGGTGTCATCCAGATGGGTTTTGTTATGACAGTCAAATAGGACTTTGGGTGAGATTGGCAGAAGAACCTGGCACTTGTCTGAACCTCTTTGTTACGAAATTCAAACTTCTCTTGTCAGCTGGAACAGGATTATATCTGTGCTGAAGGTGTTTGCAGGTTTTGCCCCTGCTTTCTCCTCTGGCTTTGGGTTTTAGTGCCTTTGTTGGGCTGTAAATAGATCCTGATGGTGCTTTTGGGTTTGGATTCCCAGTCAGTAGGTGCAGATAATGCTGCTTGTTTGTATTAGAGAACTGTTATGAGTGCACTTAATAAAGCTGCAAATCTGAGAAGTAGTGCAAGAGCTAAACATTACTACATAATGAGACCTTGTTCACAGTAAATTATGTGAAAAAATGGTTTCTTGCAAAGAATAACAAATTGCCATGGCTTTTTAACCTAATTGTAGATGCTGGCTTCTAATTTGTTATTTGTCATTTCCGTGTTAATGAAGAGTTTTAGATATAATTACTGCATGTATGGCAAGCAACACATCATATTCCAATGCCTGGGAAGCACCAGCTTCTTTAGAAATAGAAAAGCAAAATAATCATCCTCCTGGTGGAGCTCCAAGTGTCCAGCTCCCTGTGGAGAACAGGTCTTGTGCAAGATGCTTTTTCTCAAAGGCTGAGCTCATAAATCCTCTTCTGCATGTGAGGAGACTCAGGAGACACGAAGCAACCTCCCCAGGGCATTCAGCAGGGCTCCTGGACAGCATCTTCTCTTCATCACACTCTCAACCAGCCAGAGCCACCATTTCATAGAATCCTTGGACAGTTTGGGTTGGAAGGGACCTTAAGATTATCTAATTCCAACCCCCCTGCCATGGGCAGGGACACCTCCCCCTAGACCCTGAATGGTATATGGTTAAATGCCATGTGCACTTTAAAAGCTGAGTTTTCTTGGTATAGCAATTCCAGTTTAAACATAATATTTAAATATTTAAAATAATAACATAATATTTAACTATTTAAAAATAGTTAAAAATTTTGGGAGAGGAGGGTGCATATATTTGTTTAATGTTCTTTGAACAATAGTTTATACAGTGCTCCATAGTGCCTACAGAACCCATTTAACAGTTTTGAAACAAAGAAGATACTTGATCTTTTCCCTGTATAATTTTTTTTTTTACTGCTTTAAATTAGTACTGGAAATGAAAGAAAATATATCCTGCAATTGTTTGAAGGTAACTCATTTAGACCCTTTGGCATTTATAGTAGAGTAAAAGATCTAGTGCCCTATTTTAATAATTTCAAAGTCTGTTTTAAAATATTCCCCCCTTTTTTATATAATTGAACTATAATATGCAATTGCTTCTGTGGTACAGAAGTTGTTGTCCTGTTTTAATGAACTTGTATGCAAAATTTCAACTCCCATTCAAAGCTCTGTCACTTGGCTGGCTCCAGGCTTCCCAGTTTGTTATCCTACTCAGGGAGATGATCCTCAAGAATCATAGAATTGCTCAGCCTGGAAAAAACCTCCAAGGTCATTGAGTCCAACCTCATCCTAACCCTATTGCCCTATTTCTGATGCCCATCCCCTAAACCACGTCCCCAAGCATCACATCCAGATGATTTTTAAAAACATCCAGGGATGGAGACTCAAATGGCAACTCACTGGCTTATTGCAGACACTTTGCTTGATCCAGGTTGGATTTGACTCCCCTTGGTGGTGATGGGAGAGTTTCAGATGTTTTCAAGAGAATCTTACCTAAGGTCTGCAAAGTCTGTCACAAATGTATGCTCAGAGAAGCTTTCTCAGCAGTTGAGGTCTTCCCTCTTTGGTCCTGGATTTATTTAGTGATTTGCTTCTCCTGCAAAAGTTTAAGAACTTCTCTGCGTGTCCTCCTCAAGAAGAGGTAACAGGTTCTGAGTGGATGCTAATGAGGGTAGGGCAAGGAGAACATATTTGCTTTTCTGTAGCACCCTAGATAATCCCTGACTTAAAATAATGGCTTCCTAAAGAGCATTTGTTTCTGAATTAAGAGCATTTTGCTGTGATTTAGTATATGTACTCTGTCAGCTTCTAGAACATCACATCCAGATGGAAATGTTACAGTAGGGGCTATTAAAATATGTAGGAAGAGGCTCTGACACAAACAACTTGCAAGAGGAATGGAAAACACAGGCTAAATATTATATACTATGCCCTTAACAGTCCCATGGTAAGGATGGGAAAGGGAATAACAGGGATTAATTTACTTGCCTGTGGATATACAAGAAGTCAATTGCAAGGTATTGAACCAGCATCAGGAACTTTAAGTCCCCATTTGGTGTTTCATCACAGGAGCATCAGCTTCACAGTGGGAATCAATGTTCAGTTCTTGATGCAAGAGGAATGTGGGATCAGACTTTTTTTTTTTTTTTTTTGTTAGCAAATACAAGCAAGTGCATTTTTCTTTTGCAGCTAACACTGGGCAGTGCTCAGTCTGTTCAGGTTCCGAAGTATTTGCATGAAAATGAGGCTCTGAGATAATCAGATTTTATTTATAGCACCTAATCGATGCTCAGGGCTTTGTGGTTTAATTATGAGCATAACTGTTTGCTGAAAACACAGTTCAATATCTGTTTTTTCCCTTAAAGGTCAACTCCATCATTTTCATTTCCAACCATTAAGTACTTTATTGATCTTTATGTCATTTCATGAGGAGTGTTGCATCTTGCCAGACAAAATAAAGGCCACAACTTGAAATATGAAAAATACTTTTTTTTTTTCCTTGAACACAAAAAAAAATGGAAAATGCCTTGCTTCAGCCTTGCTTGCTGCAGGCATCTCCTTGATACAGCATCCCCAGGAAAAATGATTCTGAAGACAACGTTTGCTCTTTATGGAAGGAAAAAAAAAAAAAAAGAGCAAAGCAAGAATCTTTTCAGGGCCTGATTAATATCAGACAGAAACTGAAGTACAAAAAAGAAATTTTGCAGTTCAGCTGCTGATCCTTTGAAGAAGAGGAGGAGGTGGGCTCTGCCAGGAGGACAGAAAGGTCTGTGGAGAGTGGGTTGAGTAGCTGCATAGAGCAGTGCCCTCTCCTCTCTGGAGAGGGGGAATTCACATGGCTTCAGCTGGAGATCTGGAAGGTATTTAGCCAAAACCCAGCCCCTGCAGCAGAAAGAAGCTGCTGGTTTTCAGTGGGATGTCTGAGGGGCTCTGCATCTGCAGCCTCTCCAGCATTTCCACTCCCCCCATTGCAGTGACCTGACTTTTAATTCACAAAAGAAATGTATCTGTCTTTTCCAGATTATGGGAAAGGGTGCTGGGTGAGAGAGTGGAAAATAGGCTTGTTGGAAAACGGGTGTTAAAAGGTAGCATGGAACCTCTCCAAATTTTTCTCCAAATTTTTCTCCATGTTTGTCTCCAAATCCATGGGGTCAAAGCCTACAGTCATAACTTGGGTGAAACCAATGGCAGTTTCAGGGAGACTCAGTGCCTGGAAGATCTAAAAACTTGTCCTAACATAAGGGCAAAGATCCATGAGCCTTTTCTGCAGGTTGGCTCTTGGCAGTATTGGGTGGCCAAGAGCTTTTCTCAGTGTTATTTATTGCCCTTTGGGTTCTCTGATGCCCAGGATGGGTTGGGCAGGTGCAGACACAGCACAGGGCCTGATGAAGATAGGAAGAATTTATTTGCCACATCCTCAGCTGCTCTAAATCAGGAAACAACCAACCTAAGGATCTCAACATAACCCTAAAATATTTTAGAAAACCTGGTGTTAGGGTTGAGAAGCACTCAATATGGAAGGGTGGAAGTGTCCCCCATAAAATACTGCCCTGAAATCTGCACGTGGCTGTGGCTTGCCTGGTGATAAGAGCCCTGCCAGTCCTTGGATTTGTTGGATTTAAATTCTGTTGTATTCTAGTTCTTGATAACTTTACCAAATGTTAACTATTTGGGTTGAATTTTTTCCATGGTGTTTAGCTCAGACTTCATAAGAAAATTTTTGCTGAAGGAGTTCACCTGCTCCAGTGAATGGGGAGAGGGAGAAATAAACCTTAAATAGTTTTTTCACTGGAAGTTTTTTCACTGGAAGCCTCTGAGAAAATAAACAACAAAAAAAAAGAGCAACTAGAAGTAGTATCCTGCTGAATATAGGAAATAGAGGTTTTTTTCTCTAGAGTCTTGACTGTGGAGCTTCATTACCCTTTTAAAGATAAAAAGGGTGTCATTTATTTACATACTTTTCTCTAAATATTCCTACACAAATGCAGCAGTTGCAGAACCATGTGTCCCATGAAAGAAAGCCTTCTGGTGCTTTTTCAGTGCTTTATTCAGCACTAATGTATCTGCTCCAGAGTTTTTGCTAATCCCTGAACTCTGAATTCTGGTTAAAAAAAAAACCAACCTTAAAGATCATCTAATTCCAACCCCTCTGCCATGGGCAGGGACACCTCCTACTAGATCAGGTTGCTCCAAGCTCCATCCAACCTGGGCTGAGACACTTCCAGGGAAGGGACCTGCCCTAATGCCATGTTGCAAACAGTGTCAAAAGGCTTGATAAAATCAGGGAAGGAGTTAACAATCCCATTCTAGCTTTTACTTTCTGGTGAGTGTGGTGAGTTATCCTCCCCATCTCCCTTCCTCTTTGAAGAGGTTTGGGGATGTCATGGCAGGTGACACTGCACAAGGCAAATTTTGCAGTCAGTAGAGTTCATAAACCCCATGGTTGCAGGGAAACTGTATTAAAGTTCACTTTGTTCACTCAGAGCTCACCCAACCAGATTTGTTTTCCTTCTGAAAACTAAATGGTAATTGTCTGTGTGACATTTGATCATCCCATCCTTCCAGTCTGCTGGAGCTGGGCAGGGGGGGAAATGCATTCATCAAAATTCCCAGCAGCTAGGTGGAGTTTTTTGACTGGAATTAAACATGTGCTGCCTTCCAGCCAAATGCCATTCCCTGGATTATTTATTGGTGCTAGGAAGTAAATTGGCAATGGTGGTTTTGAGGCAAAGGAGCCAATGCAGCCTGGTGCCATTAGCTTGTCAGAGCTGAGCAGGTGAGGCATGGAGCATTTGTGCAAAATTGCTCTACCAGCCTCATTTAAAATAAGGTCTCACCTGCAAGAGAAAGGGGTAAAATCTGCAATCTAATAGGTCAGGTTGTTTGGTGTATATTGATTTACAGTAGTTGATCTTTTTTTTTTTTTTTTTTTTTTCTTGTACTTTAACCAGATGGAATGAGGAGCACAGCCTGGAAATTGTGTGTGTAAGTGAGGGAGGAGGAGATATAGCAGTTCCCTTGCTCTGATTCATGTAGTGGAGATGCAACAAGTGCTTTAAGGGACAGGAACATCCCTTTGTGTGAGAGACTGACACAGGGAGCTGCTCTGGCTGCAGGGTCTCTGGCAAGGTCTCACCATCAGAGATGAAATTTACTCCTCCTGACTAGCACCAGGAGCTTGTCAGAAGCCCAGTTCTTAGCCCAACACCAAACCCAACCATTTCATGCCAGGGAATGGGAAGAGCAGGACAAGTGGCCAGGCATGGACACAGTGAATGACTGAATGGATTTGTCCTTGGGCAAAGGGTGACAGCAGAGCTGTGCTGAGCTGCTTTGGC
This sequence comes from Heliangelus exortis, assembly GCF_036169615.1. Taxonomy (NCBI): domain Eukaryota; kingdom Metazoa; phylum Chordata; class Aves; order Apodiformes; family Trochilidae; genus Heliangelus; species Heliangelus exortis. The sequence goes on along the minus strand of NC_092426.1, from coordinate 4,946,977 downwards.
ACCCAAGCAGAATCTCCTCACTCCATATTTACAATTTCCATGCTCTTGCAAATATGCCAAGCTGCCTTTTTCCTGCTTCCCAACAACTGTAGCCATGGGTAGGGTGGGTAAAGATCTTGTCCTGGCAGGAGGAGCAGACCCAACATCCCTGGCAGGCATTGCCAGTGCTCAGAAGGAGCTGCTCTCTCTGCTCCTTGGCCCCATCCATCTCTGCCTCCTTGTCCAGCTCCCAGATCTCCTGCTGTGGGGACTGTCACCTGCTGCACTGGGACCTTGTCCTTAAACAGCTTCTCTGGTTGCCAGGATAGGGATGTCTCTGGTTTCAGACAGGTGTGCAAGCAATGAACAGCCAGTAGCTGTCAGATCAAAATCTTTTCATGCTCTGAGTGTATTGGGGTGATTGATGTTTTCTGATTTCTCAGAGTGATGCAGCTGGGTGCCAGCTCTCCCAGCATCTTGCACTTAAGGAATTGCAGATGCTGTGGTTAACTCAGGCTGCCTGAGCTCCAGCTTAACCACAGAACCATCATTTAGCCCTTTTTTCTGCCTTTTGGAGGGTGTATAGGAGCTTGGGTGCCACATTTGCACCACTGGTCTGGTAGTCTCAGTGGTGAATTCAGTGCTGATTTAAACCAGTGCTGAAAGGTGCTGATCAGTGTGTAAATAAAGTTCTGGAGTGAAGATAGAAATGCTTGATTTGAAAATACTGAGCCATGCACAGGACAGAGGGATAATGTACTGATTTTGCCCTGGAAAAACAGAATTGCTTTCGATCATGATTAAAACTGCAATGTAATTAAAACAAGCTGATGAGATGAAAATAAAGTGACAAGATAAAGCTGCAGGATATCCAAGAGAGGAAGGGGGAGATAGAACTGATAGCAGGAGGGCATGAATTAGAGATTGAAATCTCTACCAGAAGGTAAAAACTTTGCATTTTCTTATCTGGGAAGAGAGAGAATGAATGAGAATTGAACAGAATTATTAAGCAGCTTTATCACTGCATTGAAGTGTATAATTAGGCAATTAGGTTTACTAAAAATTGGCAAAGCATGAAGGCTGGAGGACTTGTGCTTGTGATTTCAGAGGTGGGTGGTGAGGGAAAAAGGGAAAAGCCTTTGGCAAGGGATTGGTTGGTGCATTATGGTGAAGCTTAAAGGCAGAGCCTGGCTCTGGCACCCAGCACCCTGCAGCTTCCAGAGCAAAAAGGGGGTTTAAGAGACCTGACCAATAAAGAAGAACTTATTTTAAGGTGGATGGTCCTCTGAACAGTAACAAGAAGTGAGCTCATCAGTGAAGGCACCCAAAAAGTGTTCAGGGAAGGGGAACACAGATGGTAATGGTAGATGGGGACCAACTTTTTTTCCATGGTGGGAATGCATGGTAGCTATGGGAGTAACTGTATATAATATTTTGTGTGCTTTTTCCAGACCTTTGCCCTCAGTTAACACCTTAACACCTTTCAGGTGAGTTGTTTGTAGCCAACTTTTGCAGGGCCATAAACTGAGGATGCTGTGAGATCCCTGAGTGGGGCACCAAGAGGTCAGACTTCCCTAGGAGAGCAGGGCCAGTCTGTGGTTTACACTTTTGCAGTAAATATGATCTGTCACACTACCTTAATTTCTTCTTTTTTAAAATTTTTTTGGTCAGAAGTGAGAAATACAGGATTTTCCCCTGATGTAAATCATCCAAAAACCTCATTGTCAGAGAGTCTTCCCACTTCAACTTGGATGCAGCTTCCAAACCTCCTCCACTTCCATTCCCACTTGTAAATTATAGCTGATCCCCCTCCTTTATAAAAAGGAGCTCCATGAAAAACAAATTATCATCTTGGATAAGCTGGCTGAATCTGTTCTTCTAGAGGATGCAAAGCAGTAGCACACAGTGGGAAATAGGAATGGGCCATGTCCCACGAGGTTTAGTTTGGATTTATGGAAATGAGGAATTCACTGGTGAGAGGAGATGTTGGGCCATCCAGTGTCAGATACCTCAGACCCTCAAATGGAACCTTTTGCCCCTCTTTGGACCCTTCAGCCTGCATCTGGCAAAACCCAAACTTCAGGAAGATTTTGCTCCTGGGGCTTTTTGACTCTTCCCTTTGGACCAGGTTCCTCCAAGGAGGGGGCAAGCAGGCTTCTGGTTACCTCTGCAAATCAACCTAACTTTTTTAGTTGGCACTGTGGCTTCTTAATAGCTGGCTGTGTATTTTCAAGGGGGAAACTGGTTAAAAATGGCTAAAAATAGGATGGTATATCTGAAATTGTCTGAATTCATCCTGGGCTGCTCTGACGCCAGTGCCAGACAACCTTGCTCCTGACCTGCTTAATCCTCAGCTATATGTTATTTAAAATTAATTTGCAGGGATGCAGACATTATATAAATCACTGAGGGAATGTCAGATTATGTATGTAATTTTCAGAAGTGCTTCAGCTCACTGTGAAACCAAGGGATCAGAATTAATCTGAGGCATCATTTGGTTGCCCTCAGTGGCAAATCACTTTGTGTTTTCAGAGAGTGCTGCATTTGTATGAGAAGGTGCCATCCACAGTGTTCCTCTTCCTAGACCAAGTTCAAAATGTTAATTATGGATAATGATGCATAATTGGAGTGTGAAGTCCAGAATTAATTGGTGGTAGCACATTTAGCACAGATATTAAATCTAACTTGAAAAAGTGCTTTGTCTCCTACCCACTCCCTGTAGTGTCTGCATATGGGTTCCTGGAGCAGGAAACACTCAGTTTTAATGGTGGCTTGGCATTTCCCTAAAGGGATTGAAAGGGTTGGAAAGTTGGGGGATGTTCAGCCTGGAGAAGGGAAGTCTCCTGGGAGACCTTAGAGCATCTTCCAGTGCCTGAAGGGGCTACAGAAAGGCTGGGAAGGGACTGGGGACAAGGGCAGGGAGTGATAGGATAAGGGGGAATGGCTTCCAGCTGAAACACAGTAGAAAAAGATTAGATATTAGGAAGAAATTCTTCACCCTGAGGATGGTAAGACAGTGGCCCAGGTTTCCCAGAGGAGCTGTGGCTGCCCCATCCCTGGCAGTGTCTCAGCCCAGGTTGGATGGGGCTTGGAGCAACCTGGGCTGGTGGGAGGTGTCCCTGACCATGGCAAGGGGATTGTCACTGGATGAGCTTTAAGGTCCCTTCCAACCCAAACCATTCTGTGATTCTATAAAACTTCTTTGTCTGTTTGTGACATTAAAAGTGTTGGTAATACACAGTAATCTGGTGCTCCTGGACTTGTCATGGGCCCAGCCCAAGTGGGTGTGGAGCTGTGAGGTGCTTCCCCATGGCTGCTGCTGCTCCATGCTCTCTTCTCTCCCCTGGGAGAGCCAGACCTGTTGCTGCCACCCACTGGGACATAGGAAGGCCAACCAGGTTTTTGACCTCCTTCTGCCTTCCCTTCCCAAATTTGGGGCTATTTTTTTCCTCTAGCACAGGCTTTCACCCAGCCAGCTTGTGGCTGCCTTAGGGCATCTCAGAGTGTCCAGTCTGGAGGAGAAATCATGTTGTGGTCTTTTTTTGTTTGTGGCTTAGGCTGATTCCCAAAATCATCTGACCTGTGCTCTGTATGGCTGAAAACAAGTTTGGTTTTAATAACAAGAAATTACATAGATACCAAATAAAGATTTGTCTGTGGGTCCCATCAGATGTGCAGCTGCTGTTTTGTGGAGCAGAGAGGAATCAAGCCAGGATTCAGTAGCAGAATACTCAGGAGTTTGTTGCTCCTTTTTTGAGGAAATGGGTCAACTACTGATGAGATCCCCAGTCCCATGTCATTATCCTGGAAGATGTGTGAAAAAAAAACAACTTTATGCTTAGCTTGTGTTGGGGCCAACCGAGCATCACAGCTGTGTGAGTGCATCCTGTGCTGTCTGGGTGTGGAGGGAGGAAAATGTCAGCCCAGAGTTTCAAAATGTGCACTGAGCTTTTGGGATTGTGGCTCTTGAGTCACCCTCACCAATCCTCTTGGGAGCCTGGAATTGTGGTGGTGTGGGTAACAGTGAGAGTCGTGAGAGGGCTGGAATAAAATGGGAGAGCATCCTTGAATATGACAGTCATGAGAAGGCTCTTTGGCAAGAATTTTGGGATGAATTCCTTAGATTTGCAATATTTGTGGTTTTAAGCAGATTTTCCCAGTGTTTGGTCTCTCCCTTGCCTGTCGGGAAGGCAGCAGCATAGGAACTCTCCTTGGAAATCCGGGTGGTGTTTGTACCCAGTGGTTGTTTTAGTGATACATCTAGAAACCCAGCTGAGAAAACCCACCCAGAGGAACCATGCATTCCCTTTCTCTCCACTTCTCCACCAGGAATGACATCCAAGGCTTGCAGGCTTGGGCTGGCAGAGGACAGTAGTGATAGCATCTTCATAAATTGAGTTTACTACAGCTGAGTCCATGCAGGTCAGGAATAATGGTGAGAAGAGCTGATAAAAGTAAACCCCTTGTCCTTTTCCAGTGTCTGCCTCCTGGATAATTCATTTTTTTCCTGAGCTACCTGTCAGAGATGAGTGAATTTGAATGCATGTTCCCTTTTCACAGTTTTTCACCTCTAGGTCATTTGGGACTCGTCTCTTTGGAAAGGGTTCTGTTATTTGTTAAAAAGGGAATATTCAAATCACTTTGAACTTGTTAAAATGATGCAGTTTAATTCAATGGTGCTGACACCCAGGCTGAGTCTTATCACCTCCCAGCTGCTGGGCTTCTCTGCATTGAATCTGAGACATCAAAAGGCCATTTACTGATGGCTCCATCACTGTCCCCTCCCTGCCCACACTGAAGCTTTGGTGTCAGGAGGGTGCTTACCCTGAGTGCTCTGCATGCCTGTGCATTAGGCAGGCTCTGATGCTGCTTAATGCAAGCTTTGAAGGGAGCTTCTGTGAGAAAGCAGGCTTGGAAATAGGGTCTCAGTCCATAAAAGCCATGTTACATCTGGGGTCTGATGAATCCTGGGGGAAATGTTCTTGAGGTGAGCATCAGTGCATCTGATAATCCTCCTGGAGACACAGAGATCCTTAACCAGTTGCCAAACCTTGAAAAAAACCCCTCAAACTAGCAAACCTTTAACTATTTGCTTGCCTCTTACCTTTGAGCAGGAATTTATTAAAATATTAGCAGGTATTTTTAAATCTCCAGTGCAGTGGAGAGAAATCTGGTTGCCTGGGGAGTTAATGAGTTGTGCACCTGCTGCTAAGTGTTGGCAGTTCTTGGAGATCAGCTGAATCTTTTATCCCAAAGTACATGCTCTTAAGGACTTATAATTCTTGGCTATCAGATTTCATGGGAAATTTCACTGTTAGGGAAGGAAAGCCTCTGTGACAGCAGTATAAATTTACTTTGTTTAGTAATTTAGCACCTCCAGTGCTATCCCAGTCCTCACATGTCATCTGGTGCCTTCCCAGAAAATCAGGGGGCTACAAGGCAGGGAATAATACAAGACAGGGAATAATACTTTTTTAGGCATCCTTACAGGTAGGATATGCCAAGCAGGGGGAAGAATCCCTCCGTGGAGGGGATAGCAGTGGGAGGGGATAGCTTTAAGTTTTCTTGCCCAGTGTGTGCATGAGAAGTGCTGGTAAAAAACCCACAACCTGAAATAATTGGGTTTTGTCTTCCTCTTTTAATCACTCTGAAGATGGGAATTGCAGAGGCAAAATGAGTGTCTTGCCTGCCAGCTTGATTGAAGAGATTCTCTTGTTGGTTTGCTGCATTTGCTCTTTTTCATGAATGAGAAGGGAGGAAATCTAATGAAAAGTGTTATCAGCTTGTCAACTTAATTAGTGTCTGTTTTTAATACTGCCATTAGCATTTGTTGCTAATTAATGTAAGACGATTACAGCTTTTTTTTGTCTTATTTTTCAGTGAGAAGCTGGATGGAGAAGCTGAAAGATAAGGTAGGAGGCTCAGTGTTTCTACTAGTTTACAAGCAAAGACATTTTTATTTGCAGGAAAAAACCTCTTTGTCAGTGCAGTTCTCTATCTCTACACAGACAATTGAAAAAGAGCTTAAAATTTTCTCTGGGAGGCAATGAACCAGCTGCTGCTGTTGTGTGCAGTGGGGGGCATCCACAGCACATCCCTGATCAGTAAAATTAGGGACAGGGGTATATGATGGAGTTCTCTGCACTGGAAAATCACTTCCTATTCAGCCTATCTGAGTTAGTTTTTTTTTTTTTTTAATTAACCTCTAACTTACCTAAATTACGACCTTTCCCACCTCCTCATGCAGGAAGTGCTGTTAATTCCTAGGAGAAAAAAAAAAATTAAAACCCAGCAAGCACAGGAAGACTGAAGAAGTTGACAGACCTTGATCTTTTCTCCCTTGTGTTGCAGCATGGTGGGACATGGAGTAAAGGACTCTGCCAGCCACAGTCAGTGATGTCTTTTTAGGCTCTGTTGCCCTAGGGAAAAGATTAACATTTTGAAAAGGTTGTGAAACCTTCCAAATATTGCATGATGGCTGCAAAGCCACGAAGCTAGAAATGAGGTGACTGTGGTGTTAAAAGACAAGAACATTTTGTGACTCAACGGGGCTTGGCAATTCCTGAATAGTCAGAGCTAACAGAAAAAAAAAAAAGCACCACAGGGAATAATGATTCAATAGGAAACTCCAGCTCCTGAAAATCCATCTCCATGTCTCTCTGCATGAGCAGATTGTTGCCCAAGGAGCCCAACCTTCCCATGTTCATTTCCCTGCAAATTTCAGCAGCACTTTACCATCAAGCCTCCTGCTCTGGGCATCTCATTTCTAGGGCTGAGGACTGGAGGGGTTTAAGGTGCCCAGCCCTTTTTGAGTTGTTTTTTTGAGTTGCTTTTCTGCCTGCACTAGGAAGGAGGCATGGCTAGAGTCATCTATGCTCATAGCAGAGCCCCGTGGCCTGGGATTCAGCTGAAAGGAGAGAGAATGGTGTTCCCAGTGAAGGTAAAAAGCAGACACCAAGGCTGGTTGAGTGCCTGGAGTGCTTGTAGCCTGCATGTGTCACCTCCTTGTGCCAGACCCACCCTACCCATACGAGCACAGGGGCATCAGGCACCTTCTCACAGGAGCCAGAGTTTGCACTTCTTTCCTCTTGGCTGCCACTCTCCTTCCCTGTTGCAGAGTTGGTGCAGTCTCCACCAGAGCTGCTCTGAAGGGTCTGAAGGTCTTTCAGTGCCCAGCACAAGCATTGCTATAAATGGGGATCTGGAAGTGGCCACTTGACAGAGATCCTTAGCCCTGAGCCATCTCCCACCCGTGGGGAATGGCAGGATCTCTCACCATGCTCACTTTTTTCCTTAGAAAACCACTCCCCCCACCCCCAGCACTTTCGAAATGCACTGAATGGTGCTGTGGTTCTGTCAAGGAGATGAGAGCAAGGCATCCCAAAGTGGGGGAAATACCATTTAACTCCACCAGCAAGTCCCAGCTGTCTGTCCACAAAGGTGGTGAACCTGCCCACCCCTTTTTCTCCTCCTTTTTGACTTGATCAGCATCAGTCATAAAATGTTCCCCATTCATTTGCTGTTGGCAGAGCCCTGTCCTCTCTATTTCACAATCCCTCCATCCAGAAGAGGATCCTGGCACATGGATGCCTCATCCCTGAGCCCTCCTTTGTCCCCATCAGGGCTGCCCTGATGGTGAAGGAAGGATTTGGGGAACATGGGACCAGGAGCATGGGTCAGTGCCAGATTTCTGCCTGTTCTTCTGTAAATACTGTGCAAATTTCCTGTGCCCAATACTGAACACTGAGGTTTCCTTTGTTGCTGTTGCCTCAAAGTCCAAAGGAGCCAGGAAGGTCATGGATTTGGTGTATTGGAGCATCCCTAAGGATCTGTAAAGAAGCAGCATCTTCCCCATGGGCAAATGGGGTAAAAATGTGGTTTTGGAGCTGCCTGGGATATGGGCTTTCCAGAAACCTTTCCAAGATGGGCTGGGAGATACAGAAGGGCTGGGACAACAGGATCTGCTTCCCACAGCAGCCTTTTGGGGCTGAAACCATCAATCCAGCTGGTGGGGGAGCCCTGTGAAAGGCCAGGGGGTTCTGCTGGCAGCTCAGAGATGGGCTGGAGTTCACCCTCCTAAAATCAGTGAGTTTTGCTACAGAAACTCAGGTGGGCAGCAGCTAAAAAAAGAGATTCCCAGTCTGCCTTTGCCACCCACGCCAGCAGCAAACTTCCAGAAATAGCAAACCCCAGGCTGTGCTAATTGGGTCACCCAGTTAAGGCACTTTTATCTCCTGGCAGGGATGCAGCCTGTTAGCTGTGCTCCCACTAACCTGCTTTTTGGGGAACCAGAGTTCAGGCACACAGCCCCCCACTCCCAGCACATCTGCTGGGTTTTCTAGGAGGGCCTCCAGAGGACTGAAGATCCCTCAAGCTTTAGGATCCAGGCACAGAGGGGTTACTCTTTAAATTAACTATTTAAAGCACCAAGCAGGATCACTAGGGGTTTGGGAGGGCAAACCAGCCCTTGTTAGCATGGCATCTTCTTATTTTCATTCTCTAGGTAAGCATAGGAAGGGAGGGCAGGGCACAAAATCATAGCTTTCCCCTCCCTATTTCACCCCTGGATTATGGAAGAACAATTATGGTGCAAAGGTGTGGAGTTTGGGAATGCAGGTGAAGAGGAAAAGTTGTAGGTAATAGACTGAGGCTTGCTAAGAGCTGTCTGAGAGTCCTCTGAACTGAGCACGTGTCCCTTGGCAGGTGTAAAACCTACTTTAGGGATGGTAGATGGGGAAGGTGAAGCTGTAGTGCCCCAGCAGAGGACTCTTGGTGCAGTGTGGCTGAAAGCAGAGCTCATGGTGAGGCAGGGAGCTCCCTCCTTGCTCCCCCCAGCCTGGATTAGGTGAGGATGCTGAAGCAATCTGACACTATGAACCTTGGTTTTAGTTTTCATTTCAAAGACTAAAGCACAAAATAAGAAGCACTTGGGGATATTTTCTAAAGGATTTAGAATTTAGGATTTGTTTAATTTAGGATTTGTTTTAGATTTAGGATTTGTTTAACCAATGTGATTTTAAATTTTTAGATGTGCAGTTTTAAATGACTCGTGTTACTCATAAATTACTGCTTTTTTTGTTGTTGTTGTTGTTGGCCAATGCAAACACAGGGATCACAGCTATTGGATTGCAGCTGATTTACATTTCCCTTAAGGCCAGTGTAAGGTGTACCTGCCCTGTCTCTCTGTGTCACTGTCTTGCTCCTGCAAGTGACCCCTTCCCATGCAAAGCAGGAGGTTTGAGTTTAAAGATTTTGAGTAGGAAGCCAAGGGATGGGCTGGGAAGGAGGAAGGCAAATTTCTGCCTCTTCCTGCATTTTGTGAGCACAGCCCAGCTCCTTCTGAGACCCAGCTGTGGCTTCTGCCATCCCCATGCTGAGATGTCTCATGCCATCCTGTCTCTGGGAAGCATGGGAGATGTGTAATATTCTTTACTGGAGATATATTCAGCAGTTTAGCTGGAGCCCCTTCAGGCACTGGAAGGTGCTCTAAGGTCTCCCCATTGCAGCTTCTCTTCTTCAAGCTGAACACCCCCAATTCTCTCAGCCTGGCTCCAGAGCTGCTCCAGCCCTTGGATCATCTCCATGGGCTCCTCTGAACTTGCTCCAACAGCTCCATGTCCTTCTTGTGCTGGGGAACAATCTTTATTATGGTTCAGGATTGCCTGCCCTTGGTGGCTGAGGTTTTCCTTGATATGTGCACCCATATGAAGAGGCACTTCACCCCAGCCCTGCACCGAAATTTCTTCCAAAATATCATTTCTTCTCCTAAAGGTGGACAAACATCCCAGTGTCTCAGCTGAGGCTGAGTATCTCTTAGTGAAAGCTGATATTGAGTGAGCGGGGGGGGGGTTACCAGCTTGGTCCTGGGGTGGGACTGGTTGGGGGCTTGTCCTGGAATCAGGGTTCACCCTATGCAGGCAGGGGACAGGGACTCAAGCACAATAAACTTGGACCAAAGCAGCATCGGGATATTTTTCTCTGATGAAAAACAGAAACATGATGGAAACAAAGATGAAAAGCAACTCTGAAAGGATGGTTTTGTGAGTGCTTCTCTTTTCCACGTAGGCAGGATACATGTCAGGGATGCTGGTTCCTGTAGGAGTTGGAATAGCTGGAGCCCTCTTTATCCTAGGAGCACTCTACAGCATTAAGATTATGAATCGCCGAAGGAGAAATGGCTCAAAGAGACATAAAAGGAAGGTATGGCAAAGAGAAAACCCCATCCCACCCACTCTCCTCTTAATTGCTTTGGCTGTAAAGGTGATGGTCACTGGCACAGGCTGCCCAGAGGGGCTGTGGAGTCTCCTTTTCTGGAGCCTTTCCAACCCCACCTGGATGTGTTCTGTGTGTCCTGCCCTGGGACATCCTACAGGGGGGTTGGACTGGGTGATGTCCAGAGGTCCCTTTCAACCCCTGACATTCTATGATTCTCTGGTTTGTGTGGGTTGAAGTGTTCAGGACCTCTTGGTTAGAGTCTGGGGAGGGATCCAAATGCTCTTAATTTCCTTGTTTTTTGCCTGGGGAGCTCTCTTCATTTTCCTTTCCTTCCCTCAGCAGCGGGAATTTAACAGCATGCAGGACCGAGTCATGCTCCTGGCTGACAGCTCTGAAGATGAATTTTGAGGAGGACTGCAGTGCCCTTGTGATGAGCCCCATGACTTTTTTTCAAAGAAGGGAGGGAAGAGAAAAAAAAAAAAAAAGAAAAAAAAAAAAAGGAAAGAAAAAAAAAAAAAAGAACCAGTGACTTTTCTGCTGCATCGCTGTTCTCCACCAAGCCACCCCCCAGCAGTGGTGGCTGCCACCCTGGCCACATGGCATGCTCTGCTCTACGTGTCCCACCCAGTGATGTTTGTTTTGATCCAGTAGTGAGATTGCACTTTCACACCCAGAGCCTCGTTCCGACCCCCGGCTGGAGCTGATCCGTATGGATGATGATTATTTTTTTTTTGTCTTCCTGTTATCCTGGTGTCCTGTTTTTTTTTTTTTTTTGGTCCTGGCTGGCAGTAATCTAATCAGTAACAATAGCTCTCACCTCACCCAGGAATGGAAAACTCTACTGTGGAATGACTTCTGTCCAATTTGTTCATTTTAACTATGACGTTACCCGAGCTAGAGTTCATTAGTGCTGAGATTAGCTGCTCTGCTTAATTAATGAGGGAGACACTTGAACTGGATCCCTTGCCACCCAAGAAGTGCCCGTGTACAGTGTTGTTGCTGCAGTTGGAAGCACATTTCTGCACTTGGTTCCTCTCCCTCTCACCTTCTTCTTTCTTCCTTCAGCTCTGCTCCACGCTTCTTGGAGACACATGGGAATGGCTCCAACACTTGAGTCCCAACAAAAATCCTGATCCATTTGCAACCAGCACAGTGAATAGCAGCACTCCCCTACTGCTGGACAATCCTGCTTGGATCTCTTAGCTTTTTTGCTCACTGTGCAAGTAGGTAAGAGAAGAGGCAAGCTGGGGGTTTCTTCAGCTTCTGCCTCCTGTTTGAAGGGCACTGGTTTGTGGGTATTTTCTCTCACAAGGCTGCACTCACACAGAGGTAAAAGGGGAGCATCTGTCTCTTTCCCCCACTGGAAACTGCATTTTCAGCCCCTGGAAGCTGGGTGAGCAGCAGCACCTCTTGGATGGGTCTTGTCTCCTGACCATCGGATGCAGAAAGGGCACCAAAGGCTGCTGGAGTGGATGGATTCATGGATAATGGTTGGGAAGCAGCAGCAGGCAGAGCTGGAGGGGTGTCTGCCATGGGGAGGTGACACTGGGAAGCAGTGTTCATACTCTGCGTTGGGCTGCAGAGGGGGACAGACAGGGCCTGAGGTTATGGGAACCAAGCAGGGGAACTTGATGTTGCTTTGCGCAGAAATGCTGTCAAAATAGCTCAAAAAAAAAGGCCTGGATTGCTTCACTTCTGCTTCCAGTCATTCATTCCCTTTTCATTCCTGAAATTTTGACCAGCAGAGTGTTCCCTTGGTAAAAGCAACCCCATGTCTTGAGCAGGCACAGGCTGGAAGCCCTCTGTTAAATCCAGGTGCCTCTACCCCAAAATCAAAGCCTTCAGTAACAAGAGATCAGTCCAAGCTAAGAACAACTTTTCCTTTTGTTCCTCTTCCAATTTCCTTCTCATACTTGAGTCTCTTGGAGATTGGAGGTGCTCAGGAGGTTTTTAACAAGCCAGTTGGGTGTTGCTGACTGTCGTGCAGTTTGGGGAGTCAAGACAAATTGTTTCTGGTGCTTTTTGATGGTTTGCTCCAGACAGGGCTTGGTTGAGGGTTGCAAGGTGGAGTGGCTTCTCCTCTGTTCCAGCTTTCTTGAGATCATCTCCAGAAAGGTTTGACTTTTAGGTACAGTGCCAGGATACAGGCTACTTAGGCAGTTGCAAGATGTTCTTGGCATGGTTTACACTGGTTCAGCCAGGGAGGCTGGGAGAAAAAGCAGTGAGAAAGGGCAGTGGCCTCTCTGCAAGAAGAAGTCTCCCTTGCAGCAGAAAGGATGGGAGCTGAGATGGCTGGTGCATGCAATTGTACCCTGAGAGACCCAAGTACTGACCCCACCTTGAGTGCTGGGTCCAGTTCTGGGGTCCCCAAGGCCAGAAGGAGCTGGAGGTGTTGGAGTGAGTCCAGAGGAGGCCCTGGAGCTGCTGGGAGGGCTGGAGCAGCTCTGCTCTGGAGCCAGGCTGAGAGAGTTGGGGGTGTTCAGGCTGGAGAAGAGAAGCTGCAATGGGGAGACCTTAGAGCACCTTCCAGTGCCTGAAGGGGCTCCAGGAAAGCTGGGGAGGGATTTTTGGCAAGGCCAGGGAGGGATGGGATGAGGAGAAACATTTTCAAGCTGGAAGAGGGGAGATTGAGATGAAAAGTGAGGAAGAAATAGTTTGGTGTGAGGGTGCTGAGCCCTTGTGCCAGGTTTCCCAGAGAAGCTGTGGCTGCCCCATCCCTGGCAGTGTCTCAGCCCAGGTTGGATGGGGCTTGGAGCAACCTGGGCTGGTGGGAGGTGTCCCTGACCATGGCAGGGGGTAGAACTGGATGAGCTTTTAGATTTCCTCCAGCCCCAAGCAGTCTGGGATTCTGTGATTCAGTGAAATCCCAGAGAGAAGGAGGAGCTGCCAGGAATGCTGCAGCACACAGCAGAGGTACCAGTAAGACCCAGACAGCCAGGAGTCAGCAGGGTTTGTGAATTGACAGCCTGTGAAGGACAGGCTCCTCTTGCTTTCCTGGGAATGGTGCTGTGCCTGCACAGTGTGTGATAACAGCACAAGGTGTGTTAAGTCACCTGTACAATGCTGGAGCTTCTGGGCCAGTCAGGAGGAGGAAGAGGAGGGAGAGCTGAGCAAAGCTTCTTCTCTCAGTGTCAGGACCCCATCTCCAGCAGTGCAGGAGGAGCTTTATGGAGGTGATGTCAATTTGATGGATTGGGAAGGCTGGTGGGGGGTTCCATGGCCTTTCACTGTGCTAATAAATCCAGTTTGGGAAACACTGTCCCTCTGCACTGACAGTCAGTCTCACTCTTCTTCTCCATCCCCAAGGGAATGAACTTAAGAAATTAAAGGCAATGCTGGCAGCCACAGTGACCAAGGTGGTGTCTTCATGCATCACCTGGGTGTCCTTGAGAGCCTGGCTTTGCATGGAGTGAGTAGCTGGGATGCTGGAAATGAGCACTGGCACAAATGGGGCCAACAGATGGTTGCAAATATCAGCCTGGCTGTACAGCAAGTCTGCTGGGACAGACTGGGCAAGCAGGAAAGTTGTATCCAAAAGGGAAGGTCCACCTGAATGTGGAGTTCAGTGCTGGTCTGTGCTGGAGCCAGTCTTGTGAGACAGAAGAGATTTTGATAACAGCTCAGCTTCACTCCCAGAGCTGTCTCTGGCTCTGAACATCACCAAGCAAGGTGTTTGGATTGGGACCTGCTGGCTGGCAGGCTACTGGTGGCCAAGATTCTGAGCCACTCAGCAGTGCAGAGAGATCCCAGCTGATGTCCATTTAAAGTGGAGGTGTTTGTTGAATAGTTTTGGTTTGGTTAGGCACCTGTCCCAGAGTCTGGAGGCTTCCCATGGCTTCAGCTTTGTTCTTCTTAGTGTGGAGGCAAAAGGGGGGACAGTCAAACCCACCCTTGGGTCCCAGTGAAGGTTGTAGCACAGACAGGAGTTTCTGCAGTGCTCCTGATGGCAGTGCAATTGCTGCAGGTCCTTAAAGCACAAGCATCATTCAGCTCCTTCCCTTCTCCTCCAAGGCCAGAAGGTTTTGGATTGAGCCCTTAAAAATATTCTCTATACAACTCCTGGAATTTGATTCATTTGCTTGAAATTACCAGATGCTGGGCAGGGAGGGGAGGAGGGATTCAGGGGGCAGCTGAAGCCTCCAGTCTCTTTAATGCTCTATTGATTTAATCTATACCTCTGCCTTGCCAAACAATGAAATTCTTTTGAAAGAGACAGGGCAAGAAAAACAGCCAAGAAAGTCCCTCCTTATCCTTCATGTTGGGTGAACTGGAAGCCACTGGATGGAGAGGTGGCTCTGCCCCATGCAGAGGCACAGCTGCCAGGGTGGCTTTGCTGCAGCAATGAGCACCTCTCAACTCAGCACAGGATGAGTTCTTCACCTCTGGTTTGGGTTTTTCTGATAGCACAAGGTTAGAATTTCTTGCAGGCATCACACAACCTCTTTGGCATCCACAAACCCCATTCCCAACAGGAGGACCCAACCTGCCTGCCCTGCAGCTCTTGCTCTGCTGTGCTGCACCTGCACCATCCAGCTGCTGATTTTTAAAGGTGTCTCTCCTGCCAGATGTTCACCTAGGTGGGTTTTTTTCCTCTGGGCTGCTCTGCTTCCATAAGAGTGACATTAGCAGTCCTCGTGCTTTCTTGTGGTTTTCTATTTCGGACAAGAGCAACTCCTCATACTGTAACTATGGAATGTAGCACTTGGTTAAATTAAAACATTGGGAAATAAAAAGCTGTCCATCACATTATGACTTTAAGCACCTCGTCTGGCTGATCTGTGGCTCGTGGCATTTGCTGTCTCTCAGGTAAAGCTGGGAAGCAACAACTTGGAAGATGGGAGCGTTTTGGTTTTTTTCTCCACACTGCAGTGTGGGTTCAGGGTCTCAGGCTGGGCTTGTGGGGCCATTGGAGCATCAGGGAGGCTCAGCATGGGACTTTCTGGAGAGGATTTACCTGAAGGTAGGTGTTGGCCATAGGTTGGGATGAGTAACACTCCAACTACCCTTGGCTGGCTTTCCAGTGGCTGTCATGCCCCCCAACACTGACACCTTTACCTTCTTCATCTTTACATACAGCCAGGTGGGTCACTGCCTGCACCAGGGTGGTTTCACCTGAGAGCTGGGGTGCCCAAATCTTTTGAGACCCCAAAGTAGAGTCCTGGTGAGCCTTGAGTCTCAGGGCAGGTGCTGCAAATGTTTTGTACAAGAGCAGCCTTGTTGCAGGTGAAAATTATTGCACTGGACCTGTGAGCCAAGCAGAAGGATCCGAAAGACTTGAGTGTGAGTAAGAGGTATAGAGGCTGGGTTTGTAATCTCCTTCTCAGTTCCATTTGCAGATATTTTAGGTCCTTGTAGGTGTTGTAGAAAGCTGGGGTAGGGCTTTTTACACGAGAATATAGCAAAAGGGTGAGGGGAAATGGTTTCAAACTTGATGAGGGGAGATTTATGTCAGACATTAGGAAAAAATCCTTTCCTGTGAGGGTGCTGAGCCCCTGTACCAGGTTTCCCAGAGAAGCTGTGGCTGCCCCATCCCTGGCAGTGTCTCAGCCCAGGTTGGATGGGGCTTGGAGCAACCTGGGCTGGTGGGAGGTGTCCCTGCCCATGGCAAGGGGTTGGAATTAGGTGAACTTAAGGCCCCTTCCAACCATTCTATGATTGTGTTCTTGCATCCAAGTGCAGGGGCTGGGCATGTGTCCTTCTGCTGTATTTTGTAGGAGGTCCCAGGGTGGCAATGGGGCCCCTGCTCCAGGCTGCCTCTGATAATAAGAGCCAGCAGGTCTATTTATCCACGTGTGTGTATTTTCTCTATTGAAAAATGCCTTGCTCCAAACAAGACATTCCCAGGGAAATGGGCATTTGGGGATTGCACGAACACATTCTTTGCCAATTGGTAGTTGCCAGAAACAAGCTGTATTTTCCTGAAGCTCTTTGCTGCATTGCTGGCTTTTTCCAATGGAAAAAAAAAAAAAAAAAAACTGCTGAAAGAAGATAAACAATGACAATGTTTGTGTTTTATTTTTTTTCCCTCACAGGTTTATTTCCTAAGGAAATTACTCTCTGTGATCACACTGCCTCACATCATCTGCCAGCAGCAGATCTGTCTCCCTGCTCCTCCTCCTGATGTCCTTGGCCAGCCAAGCCATGGGTTGGTGAAAGCAAGGGGAAGGAGAGAGATCATATAAACCTCTCCCCCCCCAAAAGGAAACCATTCATGGAGCCATTCTGAGGCTGTCTGTGCTTGGTTTGAGGGTTTGGGGCCAGGCACAAACAAAGTGCCTTTGTTTTGGGGTCTCATCTTCCACCTCTGCAACCCCCCAGTGCCCGGGGAGAGGTTTGCACCCCTTTAAATTTGGACCTCAATGGGCTTGCAGCAGTACACACAGAGATTTTCCCCTTTTCCCCCCCCTCTCCCAATGGTGATGCTCTCCCAAGGGCTCAGGAGCAGGAGAGGGAATCAGCAGAGATGGTGCTGGCATTTCCCAGCAGGAATTTTTCCACCACTGAGTCCCTTCTTAATGGTTACTGCTGGGCACCCAGTGCCTCCACAACCATCTGAAAGGTTGTAGTGAAGTGGGTGTTGGACTCTGCTCCCCAGGACCTCATGTCAGGACAAGAGGAAATGGGTTCAACCTACACCAGGAGAAGTTCAGATTGGATATCAGGAAAAATTTCCTTATGGTAAGAGTGGAGAAACATTGAAACAGGGTTCCCAAGGAGGTGGTGGAGTCACCATCCCTGGAGGTATCCAAAAACCAAGTAGATGTGGCATCTGGGAGGTGATTTAATGCTTATGGTGGTGTAGGACTGAGGGTTGGACTTGATCCTACAACCATGATGATTTTATGATGCTGCATCATGAGTGTGCATAAGAGTTTCACCTGTGGGTTGTATGTGCACAGAACCACAGATTATTTGCCACACAAATTTTTCCTGAAGGGGAAGGGACAAGAATCCTGGGTGTGGGAGAACTCAGGCTGGTTGGTCCTTGGTGGGGTCATGCCAAGGACAGCCCTGGGAGAAGACCCAAGGTGTGAGAGCAGCTCCATGCCTTGGGAGGAGTTGGTGGACCCTGGTGCTGCTGTCAAATAACACCTACAATTTAATTCCTGAGATAAAAAGTTGTGTTCAGCAGAGCTTTGCTGTCCAGGCAGGAATATCCATACAGGGCAGGTCTATACACTGCATTTTGGGTGAATTCATGGCCAGGTGAAATGGTTCTGACACTTAAAAGTTGCCAGAGACCTAAGCAATTGCTGGCATTGCCCAGCCACTAATTCAGCTCCATCACAGGGGGCTGTGGACTTGTAGAGCATCTCTTGAGTGTCCCTCTCCAAGAATGTCTCCAGCAACATCCCAGATCTTGCACATTGTATTAAAAAAAAAAAAAAAAAAAAGGTGAACCTTTGCATAGGGGCCAATGTTTGGAAGTGGAGGCTTTACCCACCCTTCCTGCAGCTTTCTAGGGGCTCCTGGCAAAATATTTATTTTAGTACCATGGATATTGAAGGCACTGGAGGGAAAGCAATTGAAGTTTTGCTCTAAATTCATCTGCTTGGGGCCCACATCTTGACACCTGGGTCCAGCCTGATGTCACAAGCTCCATTGCCTGGGTGTTTCCAGCTCTTGCTCACAGCATCTTCACTATGAAGCCCATGAAGATTTCCTGCCCCAATTCCTGGCAGGAAATTAATCTCCAGCAGTGGGTCAAGAAAGGACCAGGCACTGCTGCAGGCAGGATGTGAGCAAGCATCACCCAGACAAGCAGGAGTTCCCTCAAGCAAGATGAAATTTGCAAGTCTTACATGCAAAAAGACTCAAGAAATTAGCTGCAGTCACTGAGGATCTTCACTAATTGATTCATTTGCACCTGAAGCAGAGGAAAAATGGAACTGGGCAGTGAGAAAAAAAGTGGATGTTAACAGAAGTTCTCTGCACTTCAGTTTTTCTTGAGTGGAGAACAGATTGGGGATGTGGTGGAAAAGAAAATCCCTGGGAAAATGTGACCTTATTCATAAGAAAGGGTATTCAGAAATAGATCAAGAATTTCTGCAGTAAAAAAATCAATACATCTGCTGTTACACAAGCAAAGTCCAGATAACTAAATCACTGGCCAGTGTCAGACTAGAATTGACCAGGGATTTTGCAGTCAAAATGTTTAAATCACTGGTTTTACTTTGTATCAGAAAGCTGAAAACCCTTATTTTAAATTACTCACCAACTAGCTGCTTTTTTCATTTTTAGCTGTTTTCTCAGGGCTCAGCCTCAAGAGTCAATATGCCCTTTAAGATTTATTGATTTGGCTCTGGAGATTTTCTGCCCACAGGATTATGCTTTTTGTCTTGCTGTAACTTACTCTGCCCTTGCATTCACTTATTTAACCGATTTCAGGGCTTTGGATATGTTTATTTTCCAGTTTATTTACATTCTGCATTTTTTAATATTACAAAATAGCAAATAGCCTTGCAATCCACTGTCTGAATGGTTTTGCATCACACAGAATCACAGAAATGTCATGGTTGGAGAAGAGCTTTAAGACCAGCACGTACAACCATCAGCATCCCCCACCAATAAAATAAAATCTGTTTTTATCAATATCTGTTTCACCATGCCCACTAGAGTGTGTCCATACACAGTTTTTAAACTTTGGTGTGGATAAATCTCACTTGGATAAGGCCTGAAATTCAACTGCAAGACCCAGAAATGGGATTTTTGTTCCAAGAGCAGAAGCAGAGGTGCTGCCAGTGGGAGTTTTGCCACTAGGCAAATATTTAGGAGTGGTTTGTGGTGACAGCCTCCCACCTGTGGACACAAGGGTCGTGGGATTTACTGGTGGAACTGGGGTTTGTGAGGCTAAATATCACATCAGCACCCCAGGGGAGAGCAGAACTGGCACCACTTTAGCATGGTTGGGCATGAAGAGGTAGAGAGAGGATTGATTTTATATTCAAGTTGCAAACATGGCCAAGGACACCTACATAAAAAAATACTCTGGAGCTTGGGTTTAAAAATGAAAAGGAAAGAGGGAGTAAAATGCATCACTGAGTCAGGGCTGGAACTGACATGCTGGTTATTCATGGGCAGGAGGCTGCCAGGTCTCCAGCTCCTCTGGTTGGTGTCTGTAGGTGAAATGCATCAAAACCAGTGGAAAGATTTGTCAGGATGGTTTGTTCTGGCTGTAATTTTACAAAGAGGTTCCAAAACTAACGTGGCTTCCAGGGACTGGAGGAGGGGGATGCTGCTTACTCCCATCACCAGTGACCTGTCCCCATCTCTTGTGTCTCCTCTGCCTTTGCCTCACCAACCTGGGGCCAACCTCACCCTTCAACCTCAACCAGTGCTTAAAGGGGGGGCTACAAAGATGGAGACACTGGTTATGAGGACCAGACAAGGGGCAATGGGCACAAGTTGCTCCTGGGGAGATTCTGATTGAACACAAGAGGTGAATTGTTCACCATGAGGACAGTCAGACATTGGGATGGTCTCCCAGGGGAAGTGGTGGATTCCCCCACTTTGGGAAGTTTTAAGTCTCAGCTCGATGGAGTTTTGGGACATCTCATAAAAACAACATTATTAGAAGGGTTGAACCAGATGATCCTTGGGGTCCCTTCCAAGCTGACATTCTGTGATTCTATCACTCACCACAAGGAGCCCTGATTTCTTGCACACATTTAGGCTGGGATTTTGACACATCTGGAGATGGAGAGGGGCTGTTTGCAAGGGCTTCTGGTGAGTGGTTTTAAATTAGAGAAAAGTAGATTTGGATTGAATGTTAGAATAAGATGCTTTACCATGAGGGTAGTGAAAAATTGGCCCAGGTTGCCCAGGGAGGTGGTTGAAGCCTCATCCCTGGAGATATTCAAGGTGAGGCTTGAGGAGGCTCTGAGCAACCTGATCTAGTTCAAAAATGATGAATCCAGATTAACAATGGCTGGGAGGCAAATGCTCTTTCCACAGGCTGTTGAAAAGGAAAAGGAAGCTGATAAAAAACCCCCAATCCTTTGCTTCACCCAAGTGGAAGCAGAAATCTGGATCCATTTCTGGTGATGCCATGGGAGGCATCATCACATGAGTGTCACCTTCACTGTCCCTGTTCAGTGAAGTCTTAGTGGGGTCTTTGGAAAGGGGTGAGGCTGTGGGGGGGAGGTGCTGTGTGGCATCTTCTTTTCAGTGCAGAGCTGCTCTGCTTTTCACTTCTTGAGGTGGCTTGACAAAACTATAACTCTGAGATGTGCAGGGGTGGATTTGCCCGCCGAGCTCTAAGCCAGAGGTGGCTTTTAAAATTTATAAGTGAATTTGTCTTCTGTAAAAATAAAAGGCTGAATGAAATAACCCAAGCCCACCCTTACTTCCAGAAAAGCACAGGGGAGGAGAGGGAATTGTTAAGGGCTCAAGAGCAGCAGATGAGCTCATGCTGGAGGAGATGTTCCTCAAAAACTGGAATTGAAGAGTGCAGTTTAATAGCATTAAAAATGAAAGGCTAATAAAGGGATTTGGCTGCTTGCAGGCTGTGCAGCATCTATTAAAAATGAGAATGTAATTGGATATTTGTTTTTCAGTCAGCCTCCTGGGATGAGAAATGCAGGCTGTGACCCTGAAACATTGAAGTCATCCCACCTGGGAGTAGGAAGGAGATGCAGGAGTGGGAACACTAAGACAGAAGTTATGGGGGCTTTTTTTGGATGGTGGAGTGAGGACATTGGGGATGGGAGAAGGAAACAGGAAGAACAAGAAAACCACTTTATTATTTATCAATTACTTCATAACTAAGCAAAGTGCTCTGAGCCAGGCTGGGACTTGCAGCACGGGACAACATCCACAGAAATGTGATGGCCCAGACCATGTGAAGTGTAGGGTCAAATCTGTGGGTGTGCCATGGCCCAGAGAGGGCTTTAAGCACAAGTTTTTTTGGAAATTCATGTGCATCAAGGGTTATTAAAACCCAAGAGTCTGAATCAGAGAATGTCAGGGGTTGGAAGGGACCTCAAGGATCCAGCACAAAGTTAAATTGCTATAGTGTGGCTGTGTAGGTCTGGTGGAGCCAATTCACTGTACCTTGATTTAATAGATGGGGAGGATGTGTCTTTGATAGCACAAGTGCCTGACAGTGTTTTGCTTCGTGGCTGAGCATCCCTGGCTGTATGGGAGGAAGGAAACCCATTTCAGGATGCTGAGTTGGCAAGAGGAGAGCAGCAGGGTGTGAGGGACCAAGCCCTGTCTGGGACACCAGAGGCAGAAGTTCAATTGCTGCAAAATTTCTGGGTGATCCACTAGAAAATTAAGGTCATCTGCTTTTATTTCCCCCTTTTTTAAAAAGTGCACATGGCTCTGTTGTGCTCCTGGCCATCTGCCCATGAGCTGCTGTTGGGCCAGGTGCTTTTCCCAAGTGGAAGTGCAGTGTCAGTAGACAAATATGTTTTTCTCTTGGTTCTTTCTCTCTGGTATATTGAAGTGTCCAATGAGCAAACTGAGCACAGATTATTTTTTGTTGTTCATGGTTTTGCCTAAAGCTGATCACCAGCCCATCACAGCACACAGGAGGTGCAGGAAGAGGCACCTTTGGTCCCACACCTTCCACCTAGAGCTTCCTCCTCTGGAAGGAGCTAAAGGAAACAGATGAGACCTGGGCACAGCAGAGCCTGTGATAATTCCTCCCAATCCCTTTGCCCACCTGGCTCCACTCTGCAGATCATTTAGCACGAAGAAAGCAATTTTTTTTTTTTTTTTTTTTTTTTTTTTTGCCTTTGATACTGAAAGCAGCGAGAGGGGTAAAATTAGAGCTTGGAAGGTGCAGGAGCTATTGAGCAATCTCAGCCCTCTCAGATCTCTGATATGCTGTAAAACTCCAAGGGGAATTAAAATTACTGCCCGTTGCCCTGCAGTGATTTATCCTGCAGCCACATGAAAGCAAAATCTCTCTCTTCTGGTTTTTGTCCCCCAACCCCCAGCCCCCCTGCCTGATCAGGCTGTGTAGTGTCTCAGGTTAAAGGGACTTTCTCTTCCAACGTTGCAAGGAAAACCTGTGTGTGAAGTTGGATTATTCTGCCCTGTAAAATAATATCCCCAAGGAGAAGAGAGTTGCTGCAGTGCTGGTGTCCTGAGAAATTGGATGCTGAGCTGGAAACTTGGAGTATCTGATAAAGAACCACAGAGCAAAAGGTTTAATGGAAATTTTTGAAGTTGCTCTCAAGGAGAAATGATGTGTCAGGAGCTGAGGGCTGGGCCTGGGACACAGGAGATGAGGCTTCAGTTCTTCTGAAGTTCTTCTGGCAGATGCCATGGGAAAATGTCTTCAATTGAGAAGAAAATGGGTGGCTTGGGTGGTGGCCTGAGTTGCACTAAAGCCCCAGGAGCAACAACCCATGGATGCTCAATCATCACCTACCCAAGGAAGGGTCCATGCAGGCTGTGGACCAGCAGGAAGCTGCTCAGGATCCTTTCACTGAGAGGGCTCCCTGGGCTTTCAGCAGGAGCTGCTCAGGCCACAGGGGAAGAGGATGCTCTGGGGCTTCTTGCTCTGGGGACACTGAGGTTTGGGAAGTCACCACAGAGCTTAGAACCCTTCACCATCTCCTCCTGGTCCATCCAGCCCAAGGTGTGGCCCCAGCAATGATTAGAACTCCAAGGTGAGATCTGGGCAGTCCTGATGGACAAACTGAGCCAAACGGGGAGCTTCTGCCTGGGTCTGGGCTTGGTTTGATTTTGTCTCAGATGCCTCCTCAAATTGGCTCCCCAGTTGCTGCTTGGGAGCAGGCAGCAGCCTCCAGGGATTGCCATCTCAGAGCCATAATGTTATTAATCCTCTGGAAAGAAGGGAGACATTCTAAACTTGACATTTCCCCTCTTCATAGAATACAAAAGCACATGGGGAGGGTTGTGTGTGTGATGTCTCTTTGTCTGCTGCTCCCCTCCAGCTCCTCTCTACTCACTGGTGCCTTTCAAGGGAAAAAGGGAAAAATTACAAGGATATTTTCTGCTTTTGTCTCAGCTCCTTCCTTCCTCTGGGTGGCAGATAGCCAGATGTGCCCTAAATCAGTGCTTCTCACACTGCCCCCTCACACCATGATGCTTTGATAGTACAAAGGGCTTTGACTGGAGACCTGGAGACTTTTAGGGAGACCTGGAGACTTTTAGTGTTATTGAGGCCATGAGTCCTGGATCCTGGCATCTTTTGGGGCACAGAAAACACCTCGGTTCTGAATATAGATCAGAAAATGTTGCTGAGGAGCTGGGAGCCAGCTTGTCTTGAGCAGTGATGCTCTGCTGGAGAGGCTCACATGGGGATGGGCACACTGCAGAAGGTCACCATCCACACTGTCCCTGCAGCACATCTGTGCATTTTTGGTGGCTCTTGGTGAGGCTGAGGTCTGAATCATTATTTTAATATTGGTTTGTGGGGGTTTTAGTTTTTTTTTTTTTGGCTTTTGGTTTTGTTTTGTTTTTTTTTTTTAAGCAAGGAGTCCTTAAAAAACCCCAACAAAACATCAGCTTCAAGTGCAGTATTCTGCTGGATAAAAAAAAAAAAAAAAAAAGCATAACTGCCTTTAAAGAACAGGATGTCCACCAGCTGTAGAGTCAAATGCTGGTGTGACCTCCTCTGCTCTGAACATTTCCCTGAGAGAATGGATGTTAAGATTTTAAAACAAATATGGTGCTGCCCATTCTGACAAAAATAAGATGTTCTCTGATTGCAGAAAGCATGAAACCCACCAGGTGCCACGTGGATGGTAGGGGTGGTGGAACTGGCAGCTGGCCCTGACCTGAGCAGTGTGGGGTGAGGGATGATTTGCACATCAGTTGTTTATCTCCACAGCTCATGAATCTGATACCATTTATCCATTATCTGATGCCCAGCAAACATTTATCCAGCAGCCCAAGGCTCTCTTCATAATTCCCAAGTGCTGGGCTGTCCCTGGTGTTCCCTCTCATCCCCTGAGCATCACAGCTTCAGCCAGGGGAGGTGCTGATGGCAACCCAGCCAGGAGCAGGGATGGATTTCTTGTGGCCTCTCCTCTCCTGCCCGTTCCCACCTCCCAGGAGAGCACTTGCAGCAGTGCCCTTTACCCATCCCCTCAAGTGTTTTCCATATCTGGTTATGGAAAATCAGCTGGATATCAGCTGATGGCTGCTTTGGTACCCTCCTGCACACACATCTAACTGCATCTTAAACTGATTCCCAGAGGCACCATCCCATAGAAAAAAAAAAAAAAACAAAACAAAGTTCACCACAATGATACTTTCACACCTTATTATCAGCACAGCTTCATCAGCTGTGATGAAGCTCACCCATTTCTCACTACCAGAGGTGCAGCTGGGTACTGTTATCCCTATAGGAAGCTAATTCTGCCTTTGGACCAATAAGGCCACTGCCCTCTGAGCCATCCTTCTGCTCTCAGCCTGGCTATTTCTGTGGGAAGGTTATACCTGGGGTGGGTTAGAGGAGCAGAGAGTGGTCTGTATACCACCCCAGGCCTCTTTCCCATGGATGGGTTTGGGGATGGTGAACACTTCCTATGGAATAGAGTCTCCACAGTGCCTGGTTGAGACAGAGGATCTATAAGGAAGTGTTTGGCTCCTTGTGCTTATTCTTCCATGGAGAGGAGTTACAACTGAACTCTTGGTTTCCAGACAAAACACAGAGGGATTTTGTTAAGTCCCTTTTGAAGCCTCTGCTAAGCTCTTTGCAGACCAATCTCTTTACCTCAAGCCTGGCACAGAATAAACACAGCTCTCTTCCATCTGGGTTACAGAGCAGGGGGGAAAAGAAAAAAACGAGATGTGGTGGCAGCTGGGCCCCAAGAAGGGAGTTGGCAGAAAAAAGGAGGTGAAGGATGGGTTGTAATGGGAGCTTCTCCTTGTGCTTTAAATGTAAAACCTGCACTGCAAAAGCCTTGCTGTGGGCAGAGAGCAGGGAGATGCTCCAGGCTGTGGGTTGTGTGGAGGGACACTGTGCTCCTCTGGACCTGGCCTGTGGTGGAGTGGCACAGCAGAACCCTGGCCACCAGCTCAGCACACCTGGGCCACCAATACAGCAGAACCCTGGCCACCAGCTCAGCACACCTGGGCCACCAGTACAGCAGAACCCTGGCTACCAGCTCAGCACACCTGGGCTACCAGCAGAGCAGAACCCTGGCTACCAGCTCAGCACACCTGGGCTACCAGCTCAGCATTCCTGCTTTATCTTGAGCTTGTGCTCTCTCCTGCCATGAGTTCCAGCTTTTCCAGCAAACCTAAGAGGCATCTCCAAGAAAACATGGAAACCAATCCAGATCTCAGATGGTACCAGGACTGGAAGAACCAGTAAGTAGCCATGTTTTATGGTTTTATTGACATGTATGTATGAAACAGCTTTGTGCCAAAGAGGACCCATGCAGCTTTCCATGATTTTCATGACATTTTGAAGCAGCTTCTAGAGGATACATGGGAAAAATACTGAAGGCAGCAAAAGTTGGGCTATGAAAGGATGCTCTGGCTTAGCAGTAACCAAAGATTCCCCCATTCCTTTCAGTTTTCTTTTTATTTTAGGACTGAGCATTTTGCACTGGCACATGCTGGCCATGAACAAGTGAGAGGACCAGAACCTGTTGGTCTCAGCTCCTTCCATCCTTCCAGCCCATGGTTGTTGCTGCCACTCTGCCATGGAAAGAATAATTCACTAAATATGTAGCCAGCCTCCAAATCTGAGAGACTGGTGGTGGTAACTGGTGATGGGTTACTGGGATGGCTGTGGCATGGCAGCTCTGCTAAATATTACAGGTATTATTACTTAGATTAATTAGTAATAATTACTAATACTAATTAGTAATAATATTAGTAATATTACTGCAACACTGAAGCTGCAGCTCTGCATCAAAAATTAACTCCCTGCTCCTAAACTTCCAAGAGCCATGCATGCATCTTCTGGCACAGTAATTTAATAAATCAGCTGCTTTAACTGGGTGTATTTAGGGGATGATCATCTCTGCCAGCACTTCTAAGTGGCTGTTGGCACAAGTGTTATCAGCATCCTGAAGAAGAGGGTCATCTATAAATCTTGGTAGCTGGGTATGATGCTCAGTTAATGCAGTTTAAATCAGTGTGAGAGGCCCAGAGGCTCCTCAGTGATTAAGATACTATTTCTATTAAAGATTAAAGGCTGTATAAAGATTTTACTTGAGCTGCACTCTGAAGAACACAGCCCAGGTGACAACCTTCAGTTGGTGTAGGTAGCTCTGCATTTTTAGCCATCCTCTTGCCATTTGTGTTCATGGCAAATGTGCCAATGCACCCTTTGGGTAAGTGCTGCTTAGGGTGGCAGCAAAATGAAGATGTTTACCTGTTTTCTGAAGTTTCAGAAATCTGATCTTTTCTGATCTTTCAAATAGATCTTCCTTGGTTGTGACCAAACCCTCAGTGAACCTCTCTATGCCCATCACTGCAGTGTCCAGTTTGGGATCACAGAGGGACTTTACTGCCTGGGAATGCTTCACTCCACTTTGGTCCAGGTTTTATATCAACTGCACAGCTTCCAGGATCTGTTTTTCTCCTGGGAATGGAGGAACATCTCCAAAACTGGCAGCTAACAAGTCTCTGCTGGGAAGCCTCAGACAGAGGCAGTGGAACTCCCACTGTTGTGCATTTGGGTTGGGGAATGAGAAATAAACCATCAGGCAGCCTGAGGGAACTGGGGTTGTGGATCTTCCCCTTGCCTTAGATCTATTGCTAATCCTTGGGTTGAGTCTTGGTGGTCATGGCAGGAGGAAAGGACAAAAAGAAGGTGGGGTTTGATTACAGTAAGAGAAGTGAGCTCGTGCCACCCTGAGTTGTACCAACGGAGGGACAAAAGGTGAAAGTTCTGTTTACACCCTTAGAGTGACCCAACAGGACAATCCAGGTCACTATGGACTGTCCTGGAGGATGCTCTGGATTACCTGAGGTGGCAGCATCCTGTGGATTGTAAATGTGCTTTTTATTGGAGGTCCCCATCTTTTCCTATTGCTGTTATCATTGGGATGCTGATGCTGGAGGCTGGAGGGTGACCTCCAGCAGCTCTGCTCACTGTGTGCTCTGGATCTCAGCAGGTGAAACCACAGCTCTCTTTTGCTCTGAGACCTCAGGTTTTCCAAATGTACAGAAACCTTTGGCTTATCTCTCCAGAAAAGCAACTGGTGCAGGCTTTCTCTCTCTAAATGAGGTTTCATAATGGTTAGTGGGCTCTGGAGATATTTTATATATATATATATATTTTTTTTTTTTTTTTTTTTCTTGTATGATTGCTGAAGAGCCATAGGGAGGGAACTGTGAGGAGGTGAATCTTTGATCAATATTTCCAAGAAATTGCAGCCCTGGAATCAAAATATTTCAAGCAAACACTTTCACCCCAGCTCTTTGAATTCTCATCACAGAGTTCTCAAAGGTTACCCTGTCTGCTGGGTGATTAACAGCTCCTCTCTGTAATTGCCTTGAGTGGAGACTGTCTGTGTTTAAAATGCTCCTGCTGTGGGAATTTACACTTTGGTACTTTCCCTGATTTATGGATGGAGATGGGCAGGAAGAGAAGCACAACCCTCTTATCCCAGACTGCAGCTGCCTTGCAGGGCTTGGCTGTGGCTCAGCCCTGCCCTGGGCACAGCAAGAGGCAGCTGTGTCCTTGTCTTCTGAGTCTCCTTTCACTCTGTGTTGGACACATCCCTGCTCCTTGTCACAGAGATGCACTTTGTGGTGAGGACCTGGGGATGCTGGGGAGGTGGCACTGCTGGCCTCAGCATCCTTGCCCATACAGGAGCTGTTGTTTCTCTGCCTTTTCTGGGGAACAATGAGATGCTTCAAAGAGCTGTATGGGACACAGAGTCCTTGCCCATCCTTGCTGCATCCCCCAGCATTGTTTTTTCTCCAGATTGGCTTTTCTCCATTTTTTGTTGAGGAGACAGACCAGGGAAAACTGCTCAGACAGGGCTTGCATCAAGTGTTTCCCTTGCTGCTATCTTAAACCCATGTTCCTCTGCTTCCAAGTGCATGCTCTTTCTTTCTGCCTCTCCCTGCAATTTTGGAGGTCCTGGGTCACAGAATCATAGGGTGGTTTGGGTTGAAAAAGACCTTTAGGGTCATCAAGTCCAACCATTAACCCAGCACTTCCAAGCTCACCACTGCCCCGTGTCCCTGAGCATCCCATCTCCATGGCTCATAAATCTCTCCAGGGATGGTGCCAGTGATGGGTTATAACAAGTCTCTCTACCCTTGTATGGATTTCTGGGAACTGCAGTTTCTCCAGGTTTCTTTGGGGCAAGGGAACCAGCACACACCAGGCCTACACACACCAGGAGGGTGTTGGAAACAGGAGGCCATCTTATGGATGATCACCAGTATCTCACTATCTTTTGGAAGCATAGCTTGAAATTTCCACTTGAAGACACTTGTGACTATCAGAATGAATGGGATTTTAAATAGAAAGAAGAAGAGAGGGTTGCATTATGGAAATATTCAGTTTAGCCAGAGTAGTGAGTGGTTGAGCTGGCAGGAGTACTCCCCTATCAGCACTGTCATCAGTGTTGAGCTTCATCCAGGGTGAGAAAACCAGATTGTTCCATGGCTATGAGGGCAGTTAAATGAGTTGAACCATATTTTGGGGTTGTCTTGAAGCCACTGCCATGGCTGGAGGTGTTCTGGGAGCAGGGTCCTTCTGGGGGGGCTCAGACAGGACTTGTTTTTCTGTCTCTGAGATGGAGAAGGGAGGCTGAGAGCAGGACAAGGTGTGAACAGGCTGTGATTTCAGATCACCACTCCAGACCCTAAACTTGGTTATCATAGTAGGATTGGTTGCTGTAAGCTGCCATAATACTATTGATGTTTTTTTTAACTTAGAATGATTGGAGACATGGTGTTCTCTTGTGCTGGGAGTTTACTATAATAATTTCACCAACTGTGTAGCATTATTTGTGATTACTCAGGTAAAAGGACACTTGGCTGCAGCACTACCATGTTTCTGTTGAGCAGCTTGAGGTCCCCAGTAAATGATTAAAGGAAAGTAATGTCATTATTCACATTTTATAGATGAAGAAAGACATTTCAAAGACCACTTGACAGGTGCAGGTAGCCCAGTGATTTAGTTACAACACCTCAAGTGTTAACATGTTTATATATCAAGAATCTCACCATGACAGACTAATCTGAAGTTGTATTTTTGTAGTGGAATTCAAGGAGCCCTAGCAATTAGCATCAGTCAAAGATCAGCTTTATTCAGATAATAACTGGAACAGACATAAAATTGCTAACAGGTTTTTAGAGACTTTGTCTGGGGGTGGTTCCGTGCTGGGATGATTGATGGATTGAGTTCTTAATACTCCCTTTGGGTTTACTATAAGCTACTCACACTTATTATAGACCTAGTATATTTAATTTTGTTACCAAGTTAATTGTATTTTCCCTAAGAGCTCCAGCTGCCTGCTGTGTATTCCTGTGTCTTTGCCAATGAGCTGCTCCACTTATTGGCTAATAACTGACTGTAAAAATTTCCTTTATAACTGCAGCCTCCTTAAATGCTTCTGATAACATAGTCTGCATATGTATTATTCTGGCTTCTCTTTCATTCTGTCTTACTCTGAGCAGAGCAATATTTTGAGTTACTTAAAGGTTTAGTGCCCCCTTTGTCATATTTACTATCAGTATCTGAACTGTAAATATAAAAATCAGCTGTTTGTGAAAGCCACTGTGGTTGCTTCCAAGTCTCCCTCAGTGCAAGAGAATCCTGAGACAAAGATTGGCTTTGAACTGTGCCATGTAGCTCAGCAATATGTGTGAGCTACATGATTTTTGATTTTTACTTTTTTTTTCTTAGTTTTTATTTTTAGTAGGTCTCTTACTGTCAGCAATCCTTTTTTTTTCTTTTTTTTCCTGGCATTTCAGAATGTCTGAGCATATTAATCATGACTTCAATGTCCTATTTATACCAAGCACTCCTGGCATATGAACAGCAAACAGTGTGTGTGCTGTGGCTGGTTGGTTATGATGGTACCTGGGAGGAAGATGTTGGGCTCCCATTTGAGGTGTCCAACCATAGTTTGTAGTCTCTCATTCAACTGACCACTGTTTTCATTCTAACTTCTTTTTCTTGTGCTAGTGGAAATTTTGATGCTGATTGCAGGTAGACTCCCAAACTCCCTCCAGGAGCTTTGCTGTAATAATACAGCTCTTGCCTTTCTTGTTATGTTTTTCCAGCTTTCCCCAAGGAGTTCTGGTATGTTTTCTTTTGGTTATATGCTAAATTCTTTAAACTCTGCCCAAGCAGTCTTTGTGGTGGATTTCATTTAGCAGAGTCACTGTTGGAGAAGCAAGAGGAGCAAGGAACTGGTGCTGGCCTGTTACTCTTCTAAATGGAATTATTCTTTCCTCCTTTTAAAAGAAGTAGTTTTCATTCTTATGTCTATTCACAAACAATTTCTAGACAAAGTATTTTAGTTCAGAGCAGAAACACACTCTGGTTGGGGTCCTGTAAAGATTCACCAATTGTACAGAAGAGCCCCAAGAGACTGGCCCTGAGTTCTGTCCCCACCCTGGTGCTCAGGATGCTCTGATGCTTTGGACATGGGGGATGGAAGTTCCCACACCACAGCAGGGAGATGATTTCTGTGTCCAACCCCAAATGTTGCCTACTCTCCATATGAAGTTTGTTCTTTGTTGGCAGCAAAAGATTAATCCCAGTCAGGGATGTCCTAACATGCTACGTAGGTCATGGTTTGTCTTTACCAGACCAGCTGCTTAATCCCTTTAACTCAGCCCCTTCTTTCCCTTTTCTAATCAGTGGAGGTCCTTTGATTTGTCCATATATGAAGTCTCCTGCAAAGGTGTCCTGGTTTGGGCCAGGATAAAGGTGATTTTCTGTCTTGTACTTTTGCTTTCAGCTCAGTCTCTTGTAAGCAGCTGCACTTGCTGAAATTAACAGCAAGTTTCTCACAGTGTCTGCTTCTGGGACTGATAACACTTGATGTTTATAGTTACAGCCAGAGCCTGGTGTGCAGAGCCAAGGCCACTGCTCAGCTCTGAGGAACATTTTCCCCTCCAGAAGGAATAAAGAGGTCCCACCTGCAGCCTCCTTTGGGGAGGAACGGACAAGAGAGATGCCAGAATTGACCAAACAGAGGATTCCATCCCATACACCTCATACTCAGGATAAATTTGAGGCATCATGAGGGCCAAGCCATGCTTCCAGCTTCCAGCCTCCTGCCCTTCCTGCCTTTCCTGCTTCCCTTCCTTCACCCGTTCCCTGTTTGCTTCAGCATCCTGGAGGATTCCATCCCTTCCTCTGCCTGTGCTCCTGATCCATCCCAGCCCGTATCTGTGTGTTCCTGCCTCCAGCTCCCAACTGCTGCTGACTCCAGGATTCCAGCCTGGACTTTCCCAGGGCTGCCCTGCAGCCTCGGGGGTGACGTGAGAGTTATTGGGGGAAAGGGGAGAAGGAACGTGGGATCAATTTTCCTGTATATTTGTATATATTTGGTAATTTTTCCTATTTATCATTACTGTTTCATTAAAGTTGCGTAGTTTAGTTTCCAACCCATCAGTCTCTCTCCCTAATTCTCTCTCCTTTCTTTATCAGGGAGGAGAGAGGGATTAATAGAGAGCATCTGAAACTCAGTTTAATTGCCAGGCCAGTGTTAAACCCTGACATCCCTTTAACTCAGCCCCTTCTTTTCCTTTCCTAACCAGTGGAGGTCCTTTGATTTGTCCATGTATGAAGTCTCCTGCAAAGGCAGGAGGTGCAGATTGCTCAGACCATGGGAGCAGCCACATGATGTTGGGTTAAGCAGGGTGGGCAAAGCACTCAGCTTTTGTGTCCTGAGACCCAAGAGCCCTGCACTGTACAGCTGGTTCTGAGCATCCCATCTCTGCACCAGCTCTCCCTATGCCCTGTGCAATGAACCTGGGAGCTCTGCACCACCAGGAGGATTTGGTGTGGTGGTAGCATGGTTAGGAGTGAGGAATGGATGAGTCTTTGAGCATCCAGCAGTCCAGGGAGCTGCTGGAGCAGAGGCAAAACTCCCTGCCTGGTTGTAGCAAAGGAAACCTGTGTGGCTGTGTCACAGCTCTCTGGGATGACATTTTCTGGCACAATCCTGTGATCCTCCCCCTGCTTGTCAGGCCATTTTTGCAGGGAAGAAGCACAGCCTCACATCCCTGCCTTGCTGTCTGCAGGTGCAAGACAAAACTGAGAGCATCTCCTGCCTGCAGCCTGGTGAGGAAGCTTTGAGCCCTGACCCAACCAGGGTTAAATGGAGCTCCAAGGCCCCTTCTCCTCCCCTTGCCTGGAGGTACTCTCTTCACCAGGGCTGTGGCTGCCCAGGAGCTGAGGCTGTTGTGCTGCTGGGTTTGATCACTTTATGCACATCCCGTGCCCATCAGACTGGCACTGACAGTCTGACTGCTCATCTTGAGGCTGCTCTATCAGTCTCCTGCCAGGAGACACTTGGCACAGGCAGATTTCTTCCTGGGGACTCCAGTGGGTCAGCCAGACAAGGGTGCTGGCAGGAGCTGGCCTGGAGATCCAGTGGTTTCTCCTGGTAGCATCACCCTTTGGTGCTGAGGCTGCTGGAGTAGAGAGCTTATTCCTTGGAGATGTGAAAGGATGAAAGCCTGTAATGAATGTAAATACTTCTCTGCCCATGCTGCTGGCAATCTCTGCCTTCAAACAGCCCAAAAGAAACACTGCTGAGTGGAGTGGAGAGTGGAGTGGAGTGGAATGGTCTGCCCCTCCAGGACTGAACAGGACTGAGCTATGAACTGAGGCTTCACAACCAAAATGTTCACCCAAAACTGAAGGTCAGGTTGGATGGGGCTTGGAGCACCTTGGTCTAGTGTGAGGTGTCCCTGCCCATGGCAGTGGGGTAGGAACTGGATGAGCTTTCAGGTCCATTCCAACCCAAACCATTCTCTGAAATTATGGGGTAGCTCTTGAAGAGGTTGAGGATAAAAAATCTTACGCATGTAATAGAGGAAATGCAGAATGTTTTGGTTCTTTCCAGGAAGGCAGCAGTGATGCTTTGTACTTGTGTCACCTGTAACATATTTGGGATGAAGTGAGTATTTGTCAAAGAGGAAAGTTATTTAACCTTTGCTGTGCCACTCTTCTGATGATTTAAAATGATTTGCAGACCTTTAAGCTACTTACAAAGGAGAATATACTGTTAAGATTTTATATAAAGATAGTTTTTTTTCACTGTGGGAGTAGCTGTCTATTTGGAGAAGTCACTTTCATGTTCCCCATCAACAGAAATCTCAGGGAGACAGGGTGTCACCCCAAGAACATCCATGTGCTCTGGCAGCCTCTGAGCCCGAAGGTGGAAATGTCCAGGGGAAGTTTTGTGGTCTCTGCCACAAATATAAATTCCTCTTTGTTTTACAGCTGAGGAACTTGAGGCAAGAGGAGGTGAAATTTGGCCTGAAGTCACCCTGGCAGCAAGATGTTTCCTGAGCTACAGGTCATGGAAATGGTTGTGTTTCTTTCAGAGATTTTTTGTTTGGAAAGTTTTTTTGTTTATTCTTCCTTCAAGTGCTTTTTAGGATATGATCCTAAAAGGTAGGTATCTATTTAAGGTTGTCATCAAAGTTCTTTCTACTCTGGGTAATAAAAATGCAGAGCAGGTACAAATGGTAAATACAGGATCTTTAGGCACTCATGAGGTGGTCACATTCTAGGTGACATTTAGAGATAGAAAATAGAGAGAAATACCCTGTTATAAAACATTCACAAAGACAAGCTCTAGGTTGGCTACCTCCATCCAGAAAAAAGATCTCCAGGCTGTGGCAGCATTTCTGAAAACAATTTCAGACCCAGCAGTGCTCATAAAGGAAAACAGCATGAGAAGGATTACTAGGCAGGAATAAATAAGAATTCAGAAACTTGGCTTTTTTTGCAGATCTGCAGCGTGTCTGAAGTTAAATTGTGTTCAGTGCTGCTCCCCCAGCTCAAAAAAAGACAGAACTAGAGAAAGGCACAGTGAAGGACACCAGGGATGGCAGAGGTATGGAACAATTTCTGGACAAGGAGAAGTGAAATAAATAACACTCCTGAGCTTGGAACAGAGATTAGCAGAGAAATAACATGATGGAGGATTGTAAAAGCAGAAGCAGCCTGGGGAAGATTTAAGGGAGGAGTAAAACATTGTTTCTCATAATGAAGAGACCAGGGGGAATTAACAAGTGGTCAGCTGGGAGGTCTTCAAGTAGCAAATCAAATTTCCATTCACAAATTCCTCTTAATGGGAGGAACTTGTTGTTGCAAGGTGTTTCTTATGGGAAACCTGCAGACATTGAAAGAAACCAGGGAAGAAAAGTCCTTAGCAATCACGTGGGAAAATGTCATCCCTGTCTGAGGCATTTGGAGCAGGATGGTCCCCTCTGGATCAGGTTATCTTCCTCCATTGGCTACAGCAGGAATGAAAAGGTTTGGTTTAGGCTAGATGTGTATGTTCTGGGCAGCTAAAGGAAGGTGTGTTAAATCTGCCCCTTTCTGACAAGTTGTCCTTGGAACTGACTTGTAAAAGACTGGTAAGAATAGAAATTTTTTTCAGGTACAAGGCAACGAGCTTGACTTGGGATCAAGTCAGCAGAAATCCTGCTTGCCTGGCTCAGTGCTGCAAAAGCAGAAATTGGGGTCCTGAAGCAAAGGAGACCCAGATGGGAGATGGGCAAGACAAGGTTACCTAGAATAAAGAAAAATCAAGAGGGGAGAGAGCCCAGACCTTTGGTACACAACTGGCAAGACCTCAGCACACAACTGGCATCAATCACTGCTTACTAGAAATGAGATTTAGATTAAACATTAGGAAGAAATTCTTCCCTTTGAGAATGGTGAGATCCTGGCCCAGGTTTCCCAGAGAAGCTGTGGCTGCCCCATCCCTGGCAGTGTCTCAGCCCAGGTTGGATGGGGCTTGGAGCAACCTGGGCTGGTGGGAGGTGTCCCTGCCCATGGCAGGGGGTGGGAATGGATGAGCTTTAAGGTCCTTTCAACCCCCAACCAGTCTGGGATTTTATTATTCCATGAAAGAGAACTACAAGCCACGAGTGTTCTTTCAGCTGTGATAATAATTCTGCATATTGCAGATTCAGCTGTGTTTGTCCTGAAGTTTTTGTAATCTCTAAGGTTGCAGTTTCAGGGTGCTTTCCAAAGTGCTTGCTTGTATTTGTGCCTTTTTTTTTTCTGTTTATTTGTTTATTTATTTATTTAACACAGTGATGCTGTGTTTTGCCTGTAGCATATCAATTTGCTTTTGGTTTTCCTCCTGTATCTCTCTGGGCAGCACTTCATGGAGCAAATGCTCTCTCAGGAGGTGAACAGGACAGAACCTGAGCAGCAATCTGAAGTTCTGTTAAGGAGACTGAGACTTGCTCTAAGAGACCAAAACCTTTCTTATTGTTTCATGGCCAAGTGTGCCCTGGTAAGGCAACCAAAGGCAGAGGAGGAATGGTGGGCAAGTTTCTTACCCCATTTTTTCCCCCTGCAATCTGTGATTATCATTGATTTATTTGGGGATGTCCACTCAAACACCCACTAGGACTCATTTGTGGATGTCCTGAGCTCTCCAGAAGCCACTGGGAACTCTGCTTTGAACTTGTAAAGTGCTAAACTGCAGTAGATATTGGACAATTGGTGTCTTTTCCTCTGCACCTACTTCCCTGCATGCAAAATGAGGCCTTTTTTATATGTTAGCAGTGAAGATGAAGTCAAAAAAAGTGGCTTTTGCATTTCTCTTTGCCAGGCTCCCAGTTTCTCCTGTGAGAAGTGCCAGAAAAGTCCCACAGGGAATAATTCACATTCCACTCAGTGCAGAGGTTTGGTGCTGTGAGGAAAATAGGGGCTCAGCTCTCACACAGCCTCCTGAGTGGGGAAAAATATTGAGTTAGTGGCTTGTTCCTACTGTGTCAGCTCCTCCGGGGGGTAAAGGACTTGCAGGAAAAATAATGTTGTAGAAGATGGACTTGAATTCAGAGTAAATAAAAGCTTGCTTTGTGGTTGTGCTACTTACCAGCTCCTTGGGATGTGAGAGGGGCTGGATGGGTAGGACCAGGAATGAGGATGACTCTGTGTCCAAGTCAAGGGGTGAGGAGAAGGTGAGGAGGAAGAACCATCCTTTGAACTAGGAATAAATAATACAGCTTTTGGAAAAGGCTGTACAGAGCCATTTATTAACAGTTTATTAGCCAGTTTGGGCATGGGGTGTGATTTAAACAGGTGGTTAAAACCCATCCATCATCCATGGCTTAGACAATCTTGAGTTTGGTGTTTCAGGAATTTTTAGTGCTTGGCTTTCTAACCTTGATGTTAAGGGTCTCTGTTTCCCATGTAATAAATTATGGAGGAGCAACACAAATTTCAGATGCACATGCAACCCCCTGGAAATGGGAACCTTTGATTTATGCCACAGTCAAACAGCTAGCAGGGAGGTAATTTATTACAAACAAAAGAAAATGACTGGAAGGCCTAATTCTTCATATCAAATGCTAGGAAATGGGTATTACTGCTCTAAATTTCTATAATGTAATAGTCACAGCCCTGGGATTAGTGAATTTATTTCTTTTAGAGATTATGCTAGCAAGTATGTCAGTTCCATATTAAACTTCAAACAGAAACCCAGCAATGCCCTGACTGTGACTGTAGAAGGTTTCTTGCCCAGCAATGACTTCTGCCAAATACCATTGGGCTATCATAGAAAAAAAAAAAAAAAATAGTCCTTCTTCTGCAGAGCTCATTCAGGTAGATTTCAGTGTCCCAGGTAACATTTTCATCATCAAAACTGATTCTGCCAGCAGTATTTGATAGGCATTGAGCATTTCTGAGAAAAGAAAAATACTGTAAAAATGTAAAAATTCTGTGAAATATAGTTCTTATAAAGATAAAGAATATCGTGCAAGAGGGTGCAGCAGAAGACTAATCCCCATCAGATGCTGCAATGTTGTTCATGGCAAGTTGCAGGAACTTTCTGCTTTGGAAAACAGAAAAGAAAAAAAAAGCTTCCTGATAAAAGCTTTAATGATTTATGCTATGAATAGCAAAAAGTTCTGATGTTATCTGGGCCCTCCCTGCTGTGTGACGATGCAGCTTGTTCTGGCTGCAGAATTTGTTGGTCTGTGCTGCTATTTGGCAAGCTTGGTTAGATACAAAACCTGAAGTCTGATCAGGGAAACCCCAAAGACCATATTTAAACTATTTCAGTGCAATATATGGAGGCTGTTGAAGTAAGAACCCCGTTGTCATTTTATTTCTGGCCCTTTGGGTCACGTTTGATTCTGGCAGGGGTGTTGGAATGTGATGATGATGTTAGATGTTAGAATGAGATAATTTTTAAGGCCTCTTCCAGCCCAAACCATTACATGATTCTAAATTTTGCATAATAAAACTGAAGTAACTAGGGCTGGAAAAGGGTATTGTGGTAAAAAGGGATAAAGAAAATAATTTTTTTTTTTTTTAACGACAGAGCATCCAGGACTGATTCCATGGTGCTCTTGGGCTGGATGGACTCTCTGGGAGTCTTTTTATGGACAGAGTGGATACTGGTAGAGCTCATTCTCCAATCCAGCAGGAAGATTTCCCTGCAGTGGCTCCTTGAGATGCTTTTCCAGGTTTAGCTTGCGATGGTTTCATGATCCCTAAGAGCTCTTGAGGACGGATGCAGTCCTCTGGCACATTAATATCTTCACATGCACACCTGATCCGGGGCTCTGGAAGAGACATTCTTGTCTCTACCTCATTTTCTACCTGTTTTTAAACAGATATGTGGCATTTGGCAAACGTGAGATAAGAGGCTTTGCTATAAATAAGAATATCAGCCTGAAAAGATTGCCCAGTGCTTGGTAGCAGCCTGGAAAGGTCTTTAAATACAACATCAATCCAATGGGAAAATGAGATGTGTACACTGGGATCCTGTCTCTAATGGCTCAAGCAGTAAAATGAGACAAGCAGCAGGCCAGATAATCTTGAAGGAAGAGATGCAGTGACACATGAGTTTTGAAACACTTCTGGAAACAGGAAAAACAGCAGCAGAAAAGTTTGGGTGGCAGCAGATCTCCCCATGGACACAGAAATAGCAGAGCTCAAGCAGAAAGTTCAGTGGCAGCCATAAAGCATTCAGTGCCATCTGGG
Source organism: Heliangelus exortis (assembly GCF_036169615.1). Lineage (NCBI taxonomy): Eukaryota > Metazoa > Chordata > Aves > Apodiformes > Trochilidae > Heliangelus > Heliangelus exortis. The sequence goes on along the minus strand of NC_092426.1, from coordinate 4,908,675 downwards.
AGCAACCTGGATTTAATTAGGAAACCATGTGGAAAAGAGATCTGCTGGTATTCCCAAGCTTTCTCCTTGGCCATAATGATAGCAGAGCCAGGTGAGGGGATGGAAAACAGCTCTGGAATTTTTTTGCCTTTTGGTACAAAGTACTGGCTGAAACATTGTACCAGCAGAGGGAGCGGGACACCAGATTTCTTTTTCCTAGAGATGAAACTAATCCAAGGAGTTTCCAGAGAGAAACCAGATGAGAAAACCCAGACTTCACCCACTGATCCTTTAGACAAAGTAATACCTGGTGATAGTTTCCTCCCAAGACTATCAGAGGCAGAAAAAGAAAGTTCTCAGATATGCATTGCAAGTACTTTGGAAAATGCCCACAACATTTTTAGGGTCCTGGGCAGACACTTCCAGGTTTATTTTCTGTCCTGCCATAAGAGATTCCAGATTGGGAGCATACAGCAGGAAGAGGGCTGAACACTCATGGTAGCAGAGCTGCAGTATCTGATGAGACCTGGAGAAGGAGCTGGGTCAGGTTGGTTGTGTTGGCTGGGGGAAGGTGGTTGGGCCCTTTGGCAGGTTCTTTAGCTGTGATTCAATGCTGCTGCAGGGACTACATATGGAGCAGAAGACCACAGGTCCTCCACGTTCACTCGTGGGGCTGAAGAGAGTTCACAGTTCTGGGTCACAGACATGGCAGGTATGGACCCAAAGAGGGAAGGTGCAAGGAGCTCCAGCCAGATCTGTCACAAAGTAAAGGTGCAAAAATGGGACCAACCTGACTTGGAAGAAATCCAGGGAGCCTGAATTCATGAGGTCCTTCAGGTGAAGCATCAGTGGTGCTTGGTGAGAGGATAAAGTCAGAGTGCTGAGGATGGGCAGTGAAAAACAATTGCAGTCTGCTTGATGTAGCCCAGCATGGGAAACAGATGGAAAGGAAAGGATAAAAAACAACTTCACCTTCACAGACAGTTCACCCCATTCCCAAAGGGCTCATCCTGCAGTTGCACTCTTCCAAAGGGAGATGTACCAGCCTTCTGAGGCTGTCAGGGAAAGCAGAGAGCAATGAAAGGTATTCTCTCAAGTCTAGGTGGCCTTGTTTTCTCCACATAATTTATCTTGAATGGCCAACATGTTTCCAAGGGATATATGCACACACATACACTTACTCAGCTGATCTGAGTGCTTTCCCTTGGCCCCTGTTGAGCTGAGCTGCCCTATTACCTCCCAGCTGCTACTAAGCTCAAAGCATCCAGTCACCAAACCCATCAGCCTTGGGACAGTGAAATTGCCTGTGTTCAGCCTCCTGAAAGTACATCTGGCTCAGGATGAAACGTTCCTGCCTTTTAAAAGCATCAGGATTACTATTTTTTCATCAAGCCACACAGTTATTTAGTAGTGACACCAAGGACTCGATTAGCACAAAACTTCAGAGCTACTTGAGATGTGCTAGGAAACACTCCATGGCCTCCAGCTGCCAGTGCAGAAACAGAATATCTCCACAGATCCTCTGTCAGTGCTTGGCAAGTTTTCTCAGATGCCCCATGGCATCTTAAATGGCACCAGATGTTCAGGTCAAGGAATTGAGAGCTTTGCCTCAAGAAGTGGAGAGATCCTGCAGTAAGATGCTTGCTGGAGTGGGAGTGCAAGATGTGAGATGGGAGCCTGGGCACAAAGGGTACCTGGGGAGTAGCTGGAGAGGTACCTGGAGAGTTCTCTTGAGAGATGGGACTGGAAAGCCCTATCATCAGCTGCTCATTCCTGAGCAGGACACAATCAGTAAGGCTATTCCCCTCTTTAGGTACCAGTTTCAGCACAGGGCATCAGAAGGAGCTGAACCTCCATCATCCTACAGATTGATCTGAAGGACCTGTGAAGGCCAGAGGACAGGATTAAATTTATCAGTCACATTGACTGTTTTAATCTCCCTGCTTTTGGGAGTCAGTCTGGAGAGCAGGTAACTTTATTTTCAGCAGCACAAGATTTGTCAAAAGAAAGGAGGTAGAGGAAGTGATCTTTCTTTTTGTCTAAACTGGAAAGACTGTCAAGCAGCCTAAAGAAATGGAATTGATACAGGCAGAGAGAAGTGTGGGAAGGAGAAGCTGAGTATAAAGAGCTGCTCTTCAGGTATTACTGGGAGATTTATGGGGTTATAGAGCTGATTTGAAGCCACCCAGATTTTTACAGTGATGTCAGATGATCAAGCCTGGTTCCACCAGCATCAGAGAGGGAGAAAGTCTCTGGCAGTATGAGGCAGTAGAGATGTTTGAGGTTTTCATGTCACTTTTCATAAACTCTTATCTCAGAACACCATCTGGGGAACTTCATAGGTGCTGATGTATGGCAGGAATTTATAATCCCTAAGAAAGCTGCTTTCTGGAAGTGCCCCGTGTTGCAGATTTCTTGTGTGTGTTACATGTAATGTTGCTTGTGGGTCCTGCTGTGCTTCCTGATGATATCAAAGCAATTGTCAAAATGGCATAGAAGAACTCAGGGCAGAGGAGATTTCTGACACAGAATCATGAGCTCAGTATTGTCCCAACAGCCATCATCCAGGCACTTCCATGGACATGAAGCAATTCACATTCCAATGATCCCAGCCTCCAAATCCAGGGTACCTGGAGGGTAAATCCTCCAAAACCTCTCAGCTGACTACTTTTCAAAATTTCTCTTTCTGTTCTTTTCTTTCCTGCTCATTCCCATGACTCTTCCTTGCTCTTCAACTTTTCTTTTGTCATTTCTCTGGCAGCTTCCTCCTCCGTCCTTAATACCATATTTGTGTCTTAGTTTCAGAAAGAAATGACTGTTTCTTCTTCTGCCTCCCTTCAATGAAATCAACTGGCATAAAAAAAAGCTGCCCTGCTCATTGCCAAATCAAAACCATTTAATTTCTGGTGATGTGCTGAAATATTTTGGAACTGGGCTTCGAATTTTGTTCCAAGCTGGAACCTCCCCAGTTTTCAAACAGAGAGGAAAAACTCTTAAAACCAAGATGCCAGCTTCAGGCATCTTTACACTCAATGCTTTCATAGTTTCAATGAGTACTTTTTGACCTTCTTGTCAATGGGGAGACTGATCCATCCTTCATCCCTGGGGTGTCTGAAGCAGAGGGAGCAGGAACTGGGTATGTTCCAGGCACTTTCATGGGAACCACTTAAGAGGACAATTAGAGGAACTTTAAATCCCACAGGCTTTCTTTTCCCTATCTATGGGTCCAGCTTCTTCATGTTTTACCCCAGCATGATTTATCTGAGAGGAGAACCGGGCCCAAAACACACGAAATAATTTCCAAATAACCTGAGAGAAGTCCTATTTGCTGTGCCTGTTTAAAGGCTCCTGTGAAGCTGCAGTCCAAGTCAAAAGGACACATTCTTTGTTAAAAAACCCAGCAGTATGTTGGACTGAAAGCAGTTAATTTGGAATGATCAACTTGTCATTAATTTTCCATTGAAAAGAGCCACTTGGCATTAAAGATTCCTTGCTGTGGCAGGTTTGTTTTTTTTTTTTTTGTTTTTTTTTTTTCTTTTTTCATATGTTCCCAGGCTCGAAGGTAAGCTGCATTCAGAAAGTAACAAGCAGTGACAGACCAAAGCTGCCTGGGTTTTTAACAGCTCACTTCTGATAGCAGCTTAGATACCTCCTTGAAGAGATGAGACAGCAGGACTGGCAGTGACCTCTCTTCATGGACAGAAATCACTTAAATCACTTCTTTCTCTTGCCTGGGGTGGGCTGGAGATGTGCATGAATGAGGCTGAAGGAGTGAAGGAGAAGGACAGGGAACTGGCTTTGGAAACAGGGGATCTGCGTTGTATTTCTCAAATACAGTCACTTCAACCCTAAGAATTTTCACTACCCCTCTTTCCTGTGTCTTTCCATAGAATCATAGAATCACAGAAGTGGCTGGATTGGAAGGGACCTCAAAGATCATCAAGTCCAACCCTTGATCCACTCCCACTGCAGTTCCCAGCCCATGGCACTGAGTGCCACATCCAGGCTCTTTTGAAATATCTCCAGGGATGGAGAATCCACCCCTTCCCTGGGCAGCCCATTCCAGTGTCTGATCACCCTCTCCAGAAAGAAATTCTTTCTAATGTCCAACCTAAACCTCCCCTGGCACAACTTGAGACCTCTTGTGCCCTCTTGTCTTGCTGAGAGTTGCCTGGGAAAAGAGCCCAACCCCCCCCTGGCTCCAACCTCCTTCCAGGGAGTTGGAGAGAGTGATGAGGTCTCCCCTGAGCCTCCTCTTCTCCAGCCTCAACACCCCCAGCTCCCTCAGCCCTTCCTCACAGGACTTGTGCTGGATCCCTTCCCAGCCTCCTTGCTCTTCTCTGGACCTGCTCCAGCACCTCAATCTCCTTCCTGAGCTGAGGGGCCCAGAACTGGACACAGGACTCAAGCTGTGGCCTCCCCAGGGCTGAGCACAGGGGCAGAATCCCTTCCCTGGACCTGCTGGCCACGCTGTTCCTGAGCCAGCCCAGGATGCCATTGGCCTTCTTGGCCACCTGGGCACACTGCTGGCTCATGTTCAGCTTCCAGGCAATCCAGACTCCCAGGTCCCTTTCTGCCACTCTGTGCCCAGCCTGGAGCTCCCCATGGGGTTGTTGTGGCCAAAATGCAGGACCTGGCACTTGGCCTTGTTGAACCTCCATAAATCCTTTGGGATGTTCATCCAATGTGGGGACCTCCCAAGCTGTCACCGTTGGGTCTTTAGGGTACTTTGCACCATAAGTAAGGAATTAAAAAGGGGAAAATGATGCTTCTTGCCTCAGTGGAGAAAGAAACACAGCCCACATGGTCAGAAAACAGGCAGGTAAGAATAGGTTTGCTTCCTCAGGCTTTACCCATGTGAGGATACTGCTTGTTTCATGCCAGCACCATCCAGTGGGATTTGAAAGGCAGCTGTGAAATCCACCCAGACTCTTGTTCTTTTCTATTTGTGGCTGTCTGGGAAAGCTGTGTGCAGCAAAATAGTCCCTGGGACTGTCTGCCTGCAGACTCAGCAATAGGATTCAGGAGACATTTAAACTGTTCTCTCACTCTAGAAGTTATTTTTGCAAACATATGGCCTGAAGTTAAATACAACAAACCAAACAACTGTGGCCAAATTCTGTGGCTATTCATGATTTCTATCTTCCTCTAGAGAAACATCCCCATTTCTACAGTCTGGGGGAAGCTCAACATGTACAAGCTTCAGGTTAAATTGCTGCTTTTAAATCTCTTTTCTGGATCTGCCCTTAGATTTGAGTCACAGAGAGGTCAATGCACAAATCTCTCAGCAAAATAAATCACTTTAGCATATTTCTGCAAGTAGCAACTCAGCTGGGCCTATTAACTTGAAAAGATGAAACAAGTAAGTCCCCATGTGCCCCTAATCATATTTCTTTTTCTTAGTAGTAAACATGAGTTCAGACATAGTAGCCAGCTAGGTTTCTTCTGCACTCCTTTAACCAGAACCTGCAAAAAGCCTAATTGCAGAAAAAGCAGTTTGCTTGGTTTTTATTAAAAGAGAAACTGTCAGCATAGTAAGACTTCAGAAACAATACGAAGCTGAAATTCATTATAAGTTTTCAAAGAGAGAGAAAATACCACTTTGCATCTATTGTGTGGAGCGGTATTGGAAGGGAACCACAGCCAGGAGCAACTTCAAGAATGCCTTTCCCTATGTTATCATTTAGTGATGTTTAAACATGCACAGCATGTCCTTGAAAGCCTAGGGATAAAAGGAAGAGAGGAGATGAAAAATTAAGCCAGAACTAAGATATATGAAAGAATTTGAAGCTTAGGGTTGTTTCTGGGCACATGAGTTTAACCTTCAAATGAACCAGTCATTTCTTTCCTTCTCTGCAAAGTAACACTTTTAAGCCCAGAAATTTGACTTTGAAGCTGAGATCAATGTTCTCATAACACCAACTCCCACTGGAGGTGAAATTGGGAAAGGGAGAGGAATGGGGATGACTTGTGGTTTATTCAGAGATTCCACACAACACATCAGGCATCACATCACATTTTTGCATCAACTGTGCTTCCCTAAGTAGGACGGAGAATTTTAGTCTTTTAGAAGGGGTTATCAGCTCCTACTGACCCAGCACCTCTCAAAACCAACTAATTCACAGTCTGGCTCTCAGCTGTTTCTGTCCCATGGTCTGTGAAATCCTGGAGAGGTGCAGGCTGCTTATAACAATCCCCAGCTCAGAATCAAGAGGAAAATGCCTGTTGTGGGTTGGTGTAAATTGGCCATGCAGGAGTTGTGCTTCTGTTGGACAAAAAAAAAAAAAAAATCTATACACTGAGAAAAATTAAAAGTCACTAATCCTGTTATATAGCTAGCCTAAAAGGGGATGAGGAAGCTGTGAAATGAGCTATGCCTTGAACCCCTGAGTTGTAGATGGTTGATTTATCAATGATCTGTATCTGGCCCTAATATTACCTAGCAGCATGTCAGGAGACAAGAAATCAAGATCAAAGGAGTACTTAATACCTTCATTTATTATATCTGCATTCATACACCAGAAAACAATCTTCAAAACACCATATAAATGGTAACCAGCCAATGAGTCCCCATGCAAAGCCACAACAATGGCTATTTTTAACACATTTATTACTTGCTTGTGCTCATAAAAGGCTGTTTTGTGCCATTAGCTTATTTAGCCAAGCATAGAAGGGAGGAGAATGAATGTGAACAGATGAAGCAAGGGATATGAAATGTCTTGACCATTCCCCATGCACCTGTTAATGGAAATGGCTGGATGAAAAAGGTGAAGATAAGGTATGATAGAGCCACAACACAATGATGGGGCTGGAAAAAAAAGTGAGTTACAGGTTACTAGATAGAAAGACATCTTGGAGGGAAAAAAGGGTGGTTACTAAAAAAAGGGTGGTTACTAATGGCCTTTTCAGTCTAGCACAGAAAGTATAACAAGGACTACCAGCAGGAACAGTCAAGTAATTCAAAGCCTGCCTGTTACCAAAGACTGAATTAGCTATTGGAACGAGCTACAGATGCTGAATTTCTCACCTCTTTTTCCTCATGCAGGAAAGGATTTAGAGGACAAGCTAGATCTTAGAACAGGAGTACAACCTACCTGGCTGGCAGAGGGCAGATCCCCCTTCTCTGGACGTCCCCACAGTGTGGGACAGCACAGCTGCCACCGCAGAGGTGACACAGGGAGGGAGAGCATCACTTGGAGGGACACGGCCAGCAGGCAGTACTGATACCTTCCCCCCCCCCGAGCCCAAACTTAATCTCTATATTCACTGCTACCTGTGGACATCCCCTGAGTATCTGTGTATGTGTGAGGAGAGCTCAAGATTTGGATTTGATCGGGGGTACCACTTGGGGGGCACCTGCCTCACCCATCGGGTACCAGTCCCGAGGGGAAGTGCTGCTCATCCCTCAAGCCGGCGCAACCCCCCTCCTGCTCAACTCCACAGCCAGCCCTGTCCCTTGAGGGTGGTCACCAGCCTGGGAAGGACCTGGGGGGAGTGGGGGTGGCAGAGCATCACTTGGAGGGACACGGCCAGCAGGCAGTACTGATACCTTCCCCACCCGAGCCCAAACTTAATCTCTATATTCACTGCTACCTGTGGACAGCCCTTGAGTGTCTGTGTATGTGTGAGGAGAGCTCAAGATTTGGATTTGATCGGGGGTATCACTTGGGGGGCACCTGCCTCACCCATCGGGTACCAGTCCCGAGGGGAAGTGCTGCTCATCCCTCAAGCCGGCGCAACCCCCCTCCTGCTCAACTCCACAGCCAACCCTGTCCCTTGAGGGTGGTCACCAGCCTGGGGAGGACCTAGGGGAGGGGGCGGGGGGGGTTGGTAGTGTCACCGTCACACACCAAGCCTACAGAGCCCGGCCGTGCAGCGATGAGGAGAGACCCTCCCCCGGCCCCACACCCCTGTGTTTAAATAACCAAGTACCGCCTTCCCCTCCCTTCCCGCCTCTTTCTCCTCCTCCGCTTCCCCCGGGGGTTGCGGGGAGGCCGGGCTGCGGGAGGGGAGGAAGGAGGGGGAAAGAGGCCGGGCTGGGTGCGGGCAGCGCTGCGGAGCCCGTCCTGCACCAGGCGGCGGAGTCACAGCGAGAGCCCCGGCGGCACCGGGAGCTGCGGCGGCCGTGTCCGCACCGCTCTCCTCCTCCTTTTCCTCCTCATCCTCCTCCTCCTCCTTCTTCTCTTCCTCCTGTCAGCCCGAACCGGCCCGGTTCGGCTTCGCGTCCCGCCCGGCCGCCCCGAGCGCGGCTCCCGCCCTCTATGGATGGGAAAGCAGCACCCAACGGCGTGGCCACCATCGAGGACAGGATCTTGCGGATCACGGGCTACTATGGATATTACCCGGGCTACTCCAGCCAGAAAAGTAAGGTGTCCTCCCGGACCTTGAGGGGTGTGGAGGTAGCGGCAGAGCTCTCAGGGTGTCCGTGCCCCCCCCCCAAAATGCCGTCCCCACCCCTCGGAGGGTGCGTGGGGGGTGGCAGAGGGGGCTGTCCCCTGCCCGGAGGGGACGCGGCAGACCGGGGGCTTTGCGGCTGGGGATGGGGGTCCCGGGTCCGGGTCGGGGTCCGGGTTGCTGGAGGGGGAGGGGGGGGACAGCGTTTCGCCGCGCAACTTGAGTGCCCGCCGCTCCATCCTGCGGTTGATGCTCAGGGGTGGTGCGGGCACTTTTCACTGCCATTTTGAGGTTGAGTTTTTTATTTTCACACCACTCCCCCCAAACCCCCCCCTTCCAAGCTCCGCGGGGAAGGGGGGTTTGATCCCTGGGTACTCCGCGATGCACCGTGAAAGTTTCGGTCCCGCTGGGTTCCCCCCCAACCCCCTCGGCAGCCGCTTCATCCTGAGGTTCTTGGATTATCCGGTTATCCATCATCCTCCCCAAACTAACTAGATTATTCCAGAAAAGTGGGGAGTTACCGAGGGCTTTGTCCTTCGTGCCATTTTAATATGAGGTGCTGCTTGTGGTTTCAGGGCTTGGTGTTGGCTTGGAGGTTGTTTTTTGGTTTTGGGTTTGTTTTCCTTAAAAGAAGCAGCTGAAATGAAAGCAGTTGGTCCTTGCAGAAATTCACTGTATTTGCTTTTAAAGTTGTTAATTAGGAGCAGCGGGTTTCTAGGAGCTGAGAAAACCGTAGTGGGTTTCTGTGAAATTGTGGCTGTCCCAGTGCTCTTCGGAGCTATTTAGCAGGGAAAGTTATTGTAGGGAAAGAAATGATTCATTTTTACCACCGAGGAAATGAATGCATTAGGGTTTTATTGTCTAATAGTTCGTTTGGAGTTTGCAGAAAGCTCTGATGTGCCAAGGCTTAAAAATCAAGAGGGAATGGAGGCAAAGTGGAGGGGAAGAAAAAAAAAGGAAAAAACCAAACCCAAACCACTTTACGGGGAGGTGAGCACTAAGGAGCAGACTTTTTTTTGCATATTTAAGCTCCCCTTGATATTAAAAGAGGTGAACATGCTTTCCAGAGCAGGCAGTGCTGTGACCTCCATCTCTAATATAATAAACGTGGCTGTGGGGTTTTTTTTTGACAGAGGGAGGAAAAGGCACATATTGAACCTATTTAAAATCACCAAACAATTCCTCTCTGTAAAATGGTCAGCTGAAAAAGCAGACAGCCAAGCCCAGTGGTTTTACTGAGCTGTTACTGGTGGCATGGGGACAGCATGGCAGGTGTCAGAATCATTTGGGGAGGTCACTTGGTTTGTCTGTGTGTGGCTGGAGGAGTTGAGCAGAAGCTCAGAGCAATCTGGAGGAATGGCTGCATGACACTCCACGGACTATTTAAGTCTCAGCTGGGTGGGACCCGTGTCCCAAATTCTGCAGTGGCTCTAGAGGAGCTCTAGGGTGTGATTTACCAGAGAAGGATCAGAAATAACTGGCTTAATACTTACTTAAGCAAGTTTGCTTCAGTGGCAGGGATGCAATTTTTTCAGTCTGCAGCATCACTCCCACTCTGTATGGAAATGCAGACCTGAATTCAGTGCCTCTGCACGGGTATAACAGGAGAGAGGCCAGGAGATGACTGCTCAGACAGAAAAGCTTTCCTAGTCTAGTACCAGGTTCTGCAGATGCTACAAAATTAAAAATGTGCTTAAATTAAAAGTGTGCCAGGAGAGACCAAGGCTTTTGGAAGTGCTGACTCTTGGGGTTTTATTGTGAATGTCCCAGCCGTTTGTACCTCTGCAGACCGGCTGCTGAAGCAAAGCAAAAGTGAATGTTATCTCAGGTTTTTCTGTCTGAAGAAAATAAGCAAAGTTTGTGGTCATCATGGAAAATTTGAAGCATGTAACCCAGAAGCATCCCAATACTGAAATGCCCTTGGGTACATGAAGAGCATGTATCCCTCCAAAGCTGTAAATGCTTTTTAAAGCAGTCTAAGCTTTGGAACCATCATCATAATTTTTGGAGTTGGTGAATGAGTACCTTACCCTTGTGGCTGTGTGTTTTGAGTTTATAAAGTGCTTTAATGTGTGAGGATAGTCACAAAGATATTCTGCTTCTGCCTGGGGAAGAACAGGCATCCTTCTGGCATCCTGAACATACAGCCCCTTGGTTCTGAAGCAGCAAGAACCCTCTTTGAGGTCTTGGTTTGGAGATCTTACTCCATCCCTGTGTCTACCCTGAAGTATGGCCTTCAAGTGGTGTTACTTCAAAGTGCTTTTGACAGCTCTGCTGGCTAATTGTTCACTGTCAAAATGTAAACCCATGAAGATGGGAATTAATTCATAAAACTCATTATTAATGTACTTGACATCACAGTTTCTTTTGGTGAGGTCACAGTTTTGTCACTGCCGCCCAAGTAGTTTTAGCTGAGCTGAACAATTCTGGTGCCTTTTGCTGGAGAGCAGCGTGCTGGTGGCATGCAATGTGCTCACAGTTTCAGGCAGGTTGTGTCCCTGTTGTGTCCTTGTCCTCCTCAGCAGCAGAGGAGCTGCTGTCCTGTCCTGTGCCTGAACCTCTGGTAGGTGCAGTCATTGTCATACGCTGTCCCCTTGCTCCTGCCTGGGTCTGAATGATGCCAGGGGCAGAAGGTGAGGATGAGCTCTTATCCCCAGGATGGCTTTGTGCTGTGTGCTGCTTGTGTACTGCTTGGATCTGATCAGAGAGCTGGCCAGGCACCAGGTGGGGATGTCATTTAGAATCACAGAATTGGCTGGGTTGGAAGGGACCTCAGAGATCATCAAGTCCAACCCTTGATCCACTCCCACTGCAGTTCCCAGCCCATGGCACTGAGTGCCACATCCAGGCTCTTTTGAAATAGCTCCAGGGATGGAGAATCCACCCCTTCCCTGGGCAGCCCATTCCACTGTCTGATCACCCTCTCCATAAAGAAATTCTAATATCCAACCTAAACCTCCCCTGGCACAACTTGAGACCTCTTGTGCCCTCTTGTCTTGCTGAGAGTTGCCTGGGAAAAGAGCCCAACCCCCCCCTGGCTCCAACCTCCTTTCAGGGAGTTGGAGTGATGAGGTCTCCCCTGAGCCTCCTCTTCTCCAGCCTCAACACCCCCAGCTCCCTCAGCCTCTCCTCATAGGATCTGTGCTCGAGTCCCTTCAGCAGCATTTGCATGGTGAGAGCCTGCTGATGGTCACCACCTTCCTCAAGGCAACTCCTCTTCATCCCCAGCCTGCTGTGCCCAGCCAGGGACAGGGAGATTTCTCTTAATGAGGGAAGGTGAAAGCTGGGGATGGGTGGCTGCTGTTTTGCTTACTCTTGAGGGGTACTGGAAAATGACAATAAAAGCCCAAGGCTCTGAACTGTGCTGCTGATTTACATCCCTCCCTTAGTAGACTGGCATGTGTTCTGTGGTGTAACAGGAGATCATGCCAAGGTTTCTGTGCTAGAAGGCTAAAGGCTGGTCACAAATTGTCATGGAATCTAATGTTAGAGCACTGTAGTGTTTAAGAGCTGCTATTACAAAGAACTGTGGTATCTTCTAGGGACTTTTGCTTCATCTTCTATATTTGTGTGCACGAACCTACTTCAGACTTGGGAGCATGCGTGTGCTGATCCTTTTGTTAAATTTTAAGTTAGGCACTTTCATCATTTTATTTATATTATATGAAAAAAGCTGCTGGAGTAGGAAAATGCCTTCTTTATTTATCTGTAAGTCATCTGATTAAGCCTGTACTTTGCTCTGGCATTTGCACCCATGTATATTGCAAAAAAACCCCTTGCATCCCGCAGAATAAGTCACAGGAACTGGAACAAGGCATGTTGTGCCCCCTGCCCCCACAACCTGAGATGAAAAGTGCTCTTCTTGATCCTTCGGATTCATGGCTTGAGCCCTCAATTCCCACATTTAAAACATGCAGAGTATGTACCAGGTCTCTGGCTTCTGTGGGAAGGAAGAGGGGCTGTGTCTCTCTTCCAGTGAATTTCTTTAAAGTTATTCCATAACTTAAAAGTTATGGTGCTGGTGTAGATCTGATGCTCCAGTCTTTGACTTGGGGCTGCAGATGGTGCCTTCATGTTCATCACCTCTTGGCTTCATGTTCCAGTGTGTGTTTTTTCATTTGATCTGATCCAGCTTTTCCATCTACACAGGAAAACCTGTGTAGAAAACCATACAACAGGAAACCCTGTTCCTTCTGATCTTTGCCATAACTTCTCATTCTTCTCTGAGTTTTTGCTGGTATTACAATCAAGTTTAGTGTCTCCAGTCTTAGGAGTATGTATGGGCTTTAGGGTTGGTTTTTTTTTTTTTTCCTTTTTTGAATCTTTCCAACTGCCACCCCATCTGTCTTTCTCTCAGTAGCAAAAGCTTTTTAACTTTCACACTACAAAGTTCCTTTCCTTCAAGTCTTTCCTAACACCTTTTCTGTGCCTTCCATTGAATGAAAACCACTTCAGCTCAAGTTTCTTATCTCTGCCCTTCATCAGTTTCTCCAGGTCCATCTCCAAGTCAAGCAGCTTCTGCCTGTGTAACGTCTTTTTGCTGGAGCTCTTCCCACCACTCACAGAGTCTTATATCTGGTTTTCAGCATTGCAGATCTGCATTTCTCTTGTGCTGTTTCCTCAGAAAAGAGCAGCATAACTACACTGAAAATCCTGTGGCTGCACCTGTTCTAGCACTTTGCATTGGCCATCACCTTTTTCATTATGCTAAGAGATCTTCCTTAATATCAAGAGCTTGTTTCTACCCTTAAGGCTCCTCTCATTTAGATCTGGAGGGTTTTATTTTATTTTTCTATTTTATTTTATTTTTTAAAAAATTTATTTTATTATTTTTATTTTATTTGATTCCCACTGCATGACCAAGGCACTTGCTGGAGTTTTAATCCAGTCCCTTTGGATGTTATCCCCTGTGTGTTTGAGCTCTTCTTCTCCAGACTTGCCATGAAACCCTGGAGCTGTGTAGGGTCCAAGCAGCAGATCTTGGTGTCCCATGGGACTGTTGGCTGTGTTCCTGGGCACATGGTGTGACTGTGGGTGACCATTCCTCTGGGGCAGCTGTGTGGTTGGATGTGTCTGCCAGGGAGCAGGCAGCATTCCTTACAGGAATGTGTGTCCTGGGCAGTGGCAGAAATGTTGGACCTGTCCTTCATGTGAGCACAATTGCTGTAGAGAATAGGCTTTGTGTTTCCTCACTTCCCTAGAGCAGCTCAAGCAAGGTTTTGTGGGTTTAATTTGGGAAGTTAAGCCTCAAGTCAGCAATGAACTGAAGCATCTCCTTAAGTCTGAACTGGCACTAAGCCGCTGGGCTTTGAGGCTGTGTTTAAAGTTAAGTCCATGCTTAATTGTTTTGCTTAATAAGACTGGGATTACAGGCATGCTGAGCCAGCTCCAGTGGTGTTGGCAATTCAGCTCTCCAGCTCTCTGAGCAGAGTAAAAAGGCCATGAGGGGAAATCTACCTCCAAAACACGGGAGGGAATTTTCTTTGGGTTATTCCAGCAGCTGTGCCAGCAGCTCTGCTGCAGTGCCCATCACATGGCAAGCCCTGAGCATCTCCCTGCATCCCTGCTCCATCTTCCTGAGCATCTCGCTCTCCTGGTGGCTTTGGCACTTCCAGCCAGAGGAGCAAAGTCCCAGTCTGTTTACTGGAGGCACTCAGCTGCTTCTCCAGCAGTTCCCAGAGCTCTCGGTTTCTCCATGCAGTGGGAGAGACTGGGAAAGGAGCAGTGAAGGAAGTGGATCAGGTTGGTTTCATTGAACTGGGTTTGAGGGGGTCTGAATCAGCCTCTGTGGGAGCTGAAGGAGTCTCAGGGCTGCCACAGCTTCCACCATTTGTGGCAGCTTGTTCCTGTGCCAACAGATAGGGTTTGGGTTGCATGGACTCCAGATGCAGTCCTGGGCATGCATTATAAGCTTTATTTCAGAGCCCTGCCTTCCCTTTTGTGCAGGGGGTTTCCACAGGAGGGTTTTTCCAGCCTTTCTTTTAAGGGAGGGGATGCTGCATGGGGGGCTGGGTTGCAAACTGTAGGTTTAACAATCTTGTCCCCCACAAGGGCACAAGTGAGTGTCACAGCAGATGATGTAGTCCTGCTGGAGAGCTGCTCCTCTTCACAGGCTTGGCTGTTCAGGGAAAAAAAAGAAAAAAAGTAAAAGTATGGCTGTGTATCAGCACCAGAAGCAAGTAATTTCTTTCAGCAAAACAAATTTTCCAAATATTCCTTTGCCCACTAGTTTTGGGAAGATTGGGTATGTATCTTTAACGGAGTAGGGCCAGGCTTTGTGCAGATTTCTGTGTGTTGGAAAGATTGTACTGATGGCTAGAGTGTGGGACCTCCTTTTCACATGGGGACTGAAAACATTTTGCAGAGTGAGAGGTCTCATCAGTTGGTGGGAGAGGGAACTGGTTCAGTCCTTGACCTTGTCAAGGACTAATTTGGGTTAAATCCTCAGGGAGCTGAGCCATGAAACTGTGGTATCCGAGTGTGCCATGGCATGTGGGTACAGTTCTGAACAGCTGTAGTTGTTATTGCTGTTCTTCTGTTGTTCTTCTGGAGCCCCCAACATCAGAAGGACACAGAGCTCCTGGGAGGTGTCCAGAGCAGAGCCACTGAAATGCTGGGAATGCTGGAGCAGCTCCCTGGGAATCCAGGCTGAGGGATTGGGGTTGTTCAGCCTGGAGAAGAGGAGGCTCCCAGGTGAGCTCAGAGCAACCTCCCAATATCTGAAGGGGCTCCAAGAAAGCTGGGGGAGGGCTTTGGACACGGGGGTGTAGGGAGAGGACAAGGGGAGATGGGTTAAAACTTGAAGAGGAGACATTTAGTTTGGACATCAGGAAAAAATTCCTTCCTGTGAGGGTGTTGAGATGCTGGAACAGGTTGCCCAAAGAAGTAGTGGCTGCCCCATCCCTGGCAGTGTCTCAGCCCAGGTTGGATGGGGCTTGGAGCAACCTGGGCTGGTGGGAGGTGTCCCTGCCCATGGCAGGGGGTGGGAACTGGATAATCTTTAAGATCCACTCCAACCCAAACCATTCTATGAAGTGTGGGCAGGAGGAATGAATTGAACTGAGCAAGGAGACCATGGGGCCCAGGGTCATGGATAATGTATCCTTGCAAGAGGGGACTGAGAGTGCTTGGCTTGCATAGGTCAGGCAAGATGGGAACATAGCTGCTGCTCCAAAAACATCTTGGGAGGATGAACAAGGCAGGGTAGGAGAGAAGAGTTATTTAAACTTGAACGATGGGTTGGCACAGAGACAAATGGGTACAAACAGGCCATGAATAAATTAAGGGTGGAAATTAACAGAAGTCTGAAATTAATGGCCAAAACAGTCTCTCCCAGTCTTATGTATCTAAACAAGAATTATTTCCCAAGCTTTAAAGATGCCTCATAAAGATGTACGCCAAGATTTTGAGAAAAAATTACTCCTCTTTGGCAAGGTAAATTGAAACAGTAAAGGAGAAGGGGGATGTTAATTTGCCAGAGATTGTGCAGAACAAGCCATCATGCTGGATAGAGCAATTTCTTCCTCCACTGGTGACTACTCAGCAGGTCTTGCTCTGAACTTGGCCTGGTGCTGAGGTTTGAGGAGCTGCTTTCAGTAACTTGTTAGCTTTGTAGATGTGCTCTCTGCCTGCTTTTCAGTTCCTTTGCCTTCTTGTGCTCTCCCTACCTGGAGTACTGAGTCTAATTCTGGAGCCTGCTAGACATGAAGGACATGGAGATGTTGGAGTAAGTCCAGAGGAGGATCAGAGAAGTCCAGTAAGTCCAGCAAAGATATCAGAGGGCTGGAGCTTCTCTTCTGTGAAGACAGACTGAGAGTTGGGGTTGTTCAGCCTGGAGAAAAGATTTTGGGAAGACCTTTGAACACCCTTCCAATATCTGAAGAGGACCTACAGGAATCCTCTGGAAGAACTTTTTACATGGGCTTGGAGTGATAAGCTGAGGAGGAATGGCTTTAAACTGGAAGAGGAGAGATTTAAGTTAGACATTAGGATGAAATAGTTCGGTGTGAGGGTGCTGAGCCCCTGTGCCAGGTTTCCCAGAGAAGCTGTGGCTGCCCCATCCCTGGCAGTGTCTCAGCCCAGGTTGGATGGGGCTTGGAGCAGCCTGGGCTGGTGGGAGGTGTCATGGGCAGGGGGTTGGGAACTGGATGAGCTTTTTAAGGTCCCTTCCAACCCAACCCATTCTGTGATTCTATGGTTTGCTCCAGAAAAGATTTCTTTGCACAGAAAGATTTCCTTACTGGGGAGGAATAAAACATTGCCCTCTGGATAATGGCTGGGCCAAGCTCCCAGGTGGCATGGCTCTTCTGCATCTTCAGCTCTCATGGACCAGTTCACCTGAGGCAGCTTCGAGCTCACTCATCTTTGAGCTTGACTTTGTCATCATGGCATCATGGAGCTGCTTGGTTCCTTCTTCTCTTGGTTTTCCTGAAAGAATTGCTGCCACATATTGCTCATTATAAAATGACCTGAGTATGCCCTGAGCTCCTGCTGCCCTTCTGGTGTGCACAGAGGACAGATCCCTCATTTTGGCTGCCCTTCCAGCTCTCTTTGTCTTCTCCATCCACTCAGGCAGGCAGCTGTGTATCTATCTGCTCTGGGTTAAATGTGGGAAAATCCAATTCCAACGTGGCAGATGGTTCTGAGCAAACTTTTATCCTTCCAATGCTTGTTCCTCTTTTTCATTAGTGATTTTAAAAGCTTGCAATTATTTCTTGTGTCCATTTGGGCGTTTGTTCAGCTGCCTGCATGGGAATTCACCCATGAAAGTGAGTTTGCAGCTTGCTGTTTGGTGAACAACTGGTGGCAGGAATTTTTTTTTTTTTTCACACAAACCTTCTGCTGGATGATCACAACAATCAATAATGCAAAGGCCTGCCAAAAAAGTCAGTGTCTCTTTGTGGCAAATGTGCAAAATAAGTGGGGTGAAAAAAAGTGAAGTGCTTTAACTGACTGGTTAAATGAGTCACCAAGTGGACCAGGGCTGCTTAGACTGAAAATCTTTTTTTTCTTGCAGCAAGGTGAAGTGGGGCTCTCTGGTGGCTACAGTTTGGGCTGAAAAATGTCATATTTCACTGCATGAAAGTGGAATCTGTAAGGCTGTGCCCAGTTAATACCCAGGGCATGGCTTATACAGTGATGGCAGAGCTGTCAGTGAGAGCATCCCTGGTACTTTGGCAGCACTGATTTTATTTAAAGGTGTGTAGTATGTGTTCAAGCCACAGGCTTTCAGGGTATTTGCCACACAAAGCAGATTTGTCTGTTACTACTTCAAAAATAAGTTGTTTTTATTTAGAGATCCCTTGCAAATGCTCTTGCTGAAATGGGCTTGTCCTTCACTGCATTCTGGGCTGGATCAGGGGCAGCAGGGTGAGGGAGTGGGAAAGGTCTCTTTGCTCTCCTTTTGTAGAACAAGGCAGGATGAGCTGATTTGCTTCTCTTCTGGTTTCTTTATGAGCTGGGGCAGAGAAGCAGGAGTCAGGTCTGGGGTGGAAGTTGATGTTTCCTCCTGTTTCTGGCAATTTTCAAGTTGTCCTTTGTCTCCGAGCTGTCCATGTCTGTTTTATCTGGTGCAGGAAGAGCTCTCATGCCTGTTGGATACTCCTTTAAGTTTCAAAAAACATTTTTTTTGGGGGGGGAGGAAGGGAGAGGCAAGCACCAGGACGGCCACTCACAGGTCAATAGACCAGTCACAGACCTGTTAGTGATTTTTCCATCCAGTATTAAATAAATTGTAGCTTGATGCCAGTCTGGAGACTCTTCCAGTTTTATCCCTCTCAGTTTCAGACATCTTCTACTTGCATTATGCCTGGGAAGTGGCTTTATGGCAGTGAAGCAGCATTGCTTGAGCCTGCTGAAGTGATGTACTCTGCAGCCATCACTACTCCTGCAGAGAATTAGTCTTCTGGGGGACATTTTTAAGGAGGGCTAACACACACCTCTATTATTAATGGGGTCGTTGGAGATGCTGTGCACCTCAGTAAAAAATAGTTTCCTATTGGGGACTGATTTTGCATATGATTTAGAGGAACACAACTGTGCATAATTCCAGCTCATGTCTCAGGAAGATGCTGAAACCATGTGCTGTGTAAGATAAGCATGGAACAGGGCTGGAACACATGTTCCCTGTCAGAGAGCTCCAAGAGAGAAAAGTGATTCCCATTAATTCACCCAGTGTGATTTATACTCAGCATCTTCATGTAAGATGGCAAAGTTGTTGTGGTGCAGTTGTGGTTGTTCTGACCCTTTTCTTGTATCCCTCTAAATCCTGGGACTTTTTAAGCCTTTCTTAGCTGCAACTTGCCATGTGGAGTTTGCAGCCTTGGGATTGTGTGGGTGCAGATTGGGGTTTTTCTCTGCCATGCCAGAAATAACCTGTTGTGTGTGAGATGTGGCAGGGGCTGGGATTTGTAGCAGCTTTGTGTGCAAGTGAGATGCTCTGCAGAGCTCCACCAGAGGAAATTCTTCAGAGCTGACAGCATGGATGGTAGGAAGGTGAACCCTTTGTGGTTTCTCTACCACAGTTTGGACTTCCACTTGAGGAGGGTAGGTTCTGTGTGTAAGAAAATTCTCAGTACTCAGTGAGGCTGCTGACACCAAAAAAACTGGTGGGAAATGTTGGAATTTAGTATTTCTCAGGGAGATGGAAAAGAAGAACACATCTGATGAGGTTTCCTGATTTTCTATCAGTTCTTCCTTCTTTCCAGGATGGGATGGAATAGAAGTATTCCATAGAAGAGTTTTTCTTTTTTAAAAGAAAAATTAAAGAAGAGAACTTTAATCATTTTGAGAACATTTCTTCCAAGAAAAAAAAAAAAGACTGATGAAGTATCTGGAATATTACTGAAGAGGTGCCACTTATCACCTGCATTGGAAAAAGAACCTTGGAGGAAGGAACCAGAGATATTTTTTCAGCTGAAGAACACAGCTTAGGTGGTGGTGGCTTGCTGAGCCATACGTGTCCTGCCAAGGTGATGCATCCAGGACAAGTCCTGCCTTCTGCCTCTCTTCCTGGGGGATCCTTTGGCAATGGGCATGAATTTACCTGGGGTTTTGTGTGCCACAAAGCTTGACTACTGCAGGGAGCACTGGTCTGGCTTCAGTCTGCAGTTCAATGCACAAATGTCATCTGTGTCAT
The DNA here is from genome assembly GCF_036169615.1 of Heliangelus exortis. NCBI lineage: Eukaryota > Metazoa > Chordata > Aves > Apodiformes > Trochilidae > Heliangelus > Heliangelus exortis. The sequence goes on along the minus strand of NC_092426.1, from coordinate 4,889,165 downwards.
CACAGGGTCCAGGAATGTGTCTGCTGGGGACAGACACACACTCTCAGATGCACATCTATTCAGGGGGTCAGCTTAAGAGGATGCTGAGCTGGGTTTCCCACTCCTTCAGTGCTGGGAAGAAGGTTGGCAAAATAAACTTAGGGCAACTCTGTTTCTAGCTGTGGTCTGTGCAGTGTTGTTTTGCACTTTGGGGTGAATTCAGAGCAGTTTTGAGCATCCTTGCAATGAGAGGCTGTGGGCTGAGAGAAGCCAGGCAGAGGAAAAGCTGTCTGCAGGTGGGCAGACTCTGCAGAATTTCCTCAAACTTTGGTACTCACACACTGTGCACAGATGCAGCAGCTTTCTGAGAGCCAAAGTTTTTAAGGAAGGTGCCTGGAAAGCCAACTCTGGTGGGGGTGTCCATGGGATTTAGCTGCAATGCTCTCAGATTTTGTATGCATGACTTTGAGAGGCCTCTTAATTATCAATGTGCCTCTTAATTATCATTGATGTAAAAGATTTATACAGTGAGGTCTTGTGGCACTTTGTGGTGATGAAACTTTCCTTACAGTTTAGTGCTTCAAGGAGACGAACAAAATGGAAGGTACAGATCTCTGATTGATCCTCTGTAGGGGAATGGAAAGGAGAAGAAATCTTATTATCACTGTTCACATTATTAACAAATGTCTGGTTTTACTGGGATCTGAAATTCCCTGTACAAGTAACAGTGAGGGACAGACCCCAGTTGTCTGGGTTCAGATTTGCTGTAGTTCCAAAGCTGTTTCCAGATGTGGGATGTTCCCAGCTGAAGATGTTTTTGGCTTAGTTGTAGAGAAAAGTTAAGCCTCTTTTAAAGGACTTTCTGAAGAGCAGAGCTCTGGAGTACAGAAGCAAAGGTCTGATAATTTTTCCTGCTTTTTTTATTTTTCCCTGTGGTGAAGTGGTCCTGATGATGTCTTACCTGGCAGAAGGTGACCTTGGATCAGGAGAATCCTCTGGTGGCTTAATGATTTCTGGCCTTTCAAGTCATCCTCCCTGTGGATGATGGGTTGGATAAAACAAAGTACATCCCATTTTATTCAGGTTTCCCAGGTTTTGCTGTTTCCTTCCTTGGGACTGAGAACGAGCACCACAGTTTAGAGAAGCGTGGATGCAAAACACCCTTTGTGCACATGAAAAAAAAGATTCCTAGGTTTCATTTGAGGGCTGTGTTCATTATCCTCTGACATATTCAGCTCTTCAGAAGCAGGTCCCTCTGGAGGTCAGCTGGAATAACCCAGTGTAGTTTGAACTGGGCATGTAGATACTGGGTCTTCTGCTGCATTTAACCTCTACCTGTGTTTTTCAGTGGCTTAAGCCATTCTGCTTGGGCCTGAATTTCCCTTTTCATCCTTTCAGTCTGTATCTGTGGCATCAGACTGGGCTCATTGAAAAAAAGATCTGAGAGGAAATATATTTTGGTGCCTTTGATGTGCAGAGCCTTTTTTCATAGGCTGTGAAGAAAAATTGTGGCTGTGTATTCCCCAACTGAAGAATACATGATTGCTGCTCCCAGCCTCCCTCTGACAGCAGGCTTTGACATCATCCATACTCTATAATTTATGATATTTTTGTAGCAGTCTGTTAAAATCTGGAAGAGAGTAAAAGGGATGATTTAGAAAGGAAAGAATAACCCTGCGGCGTGTGGCAGGGCTGTGAGGGAGCAGGTTCCTGCTCTTTGGAGGTGGTACTTGGGCTTTCTTTTATCAGGGAGTAGTTTTTTGGAAGATGATGTTGTTTTGCCTAATGTAAGCACTTGCTCCTTGTCAAACACATCTTTGTGTGCCCTGGTAGGACTTTGCACCTCGTTCCTGGGTGTTTTAAAAGCAGATAACAGAATGTCTTGTAACTCATCATCTGTTTTTGGTGTTTTTTTTTTTTTTTTAACCTGGTTTCTTAAGAAAACAAGGTTCTGTATTGTCTCTGTATATAGTTTTTTGGGTCTTAGCAAAGATGCTAAAACAAACAAACAGCCAATGGTCAACAGAAGCTGTGCAGAGAAAAGTACAATGCAGGTTCCTGGGGTGCTTCCATCCTTCATTGATCTTTGCCTTGGGAATTTCTTGCCTTGTGTGTATTTTAAGAGTCTTTAATGGACATTTCTTCCATAATTTTGTGGTTTAGATGCCAGACACAAGTCTTTAGGAAAGAATTGTCCATTTTGCTGTTGTAGCATTGCTTGTCTCTGCTGTGGGTGATTCTTTGGGTGCAATTCTTTAGCTGACAAATGAGGGTGACTCCTATGAAACCTTAAGGTCAGGTCCAATGTGTTGTCCCAGCTCTCCCCCAGTATATGTGGAGACAGAGGAGGAGAAAACAAAGCATTGACCTCTTTGGTGTGAATAAGCATCATGTGGAGTTCCACACATCTTTGATTTCATAATTCCTTCCAGCACACAGATAAGATTCTAGCCTGGAAGATACTTTGGTTTCTATTTTGCTGCTTCTTCAGCTGTATTGGGATGCCAGGAGTCTCACAGGTTACAGCTTCCTTTATATGGGACTTTGAGATGGTGCAGTAATAACCCTGAAAGGGATAGTTTCAGGTTTTGGTCTGAAATTCAAAGAATGGAAGTTTAGATTCTACAAGCACAGCTATTGGTAAAGAGGATCACAGAGGATGGTTGTGAACCCTTTGCAGTGTTAAAAAATGGACAGAACGTAGTTGTTTTATTAAGGCTACGTAAAAGGTTATAAAATATTCATGATGATCATCTCCTCTTATTTGAAATAATAAATCCAAGGTTAATTTTGTACTTGCAGAAAACCGGTGGCTGTCTAGTGGCTTTCTGTTTCTTTGCTGGTGTCATGTAGAAATAATACTTCATATTTTATCTACATTGCAAGGGTGTTATTAGGCTCACTGTTATGTTATAGTACCCAGAGAAAGGAAGGTAAACTTCCCCCTCTTTCCCCTGCAGGCCAGTGAAGCAAAGGTTCTGCAGTCCTTGCAGACATCTCCACATCTTAAGAGCCCTGGAAAAGAAAAAAATTGCTGCAGAGAAGGACTCATGTAAAGCACAGAAATTTTTTCTGTTAAAACAGCAAATTTAATACTGGATTTAACTCCTACCCTCAAAAATAGGCAATAAAGAAATTCCACCAGTTCTCGTTGTTTACTTCAAAGGCTGAGTTCCTACAAATTATTTTTGTTACCCGTGCCATCCATTGCATTGCCAGTTACTACATTTTGGCCTGTGTTGAAAATTAGACATTGTGGTAAGCACAGAGAGTAAGGAAAAAATGCCCTAGGGCTTTATAAATAGGATTTAAAGCAACCTTCCTATGGTTTCATTTTATTATTCTACTGTATGTGTTTTTCTTACCTTCATTTTTTCCCCAGAGAAACAGTTGCTGGTTTTTAATATCACCATGTAGCAACAACACGAATTCCTTTTAGTTACCACTGCTGCACAAAGTATTGTGAAGCCTGACATTCCTTTGAAGAACTGTTCTTAGCCACTGCTGCTATTTTTATTTTTGTGTTGTTCTCTGCTAGAATATTTTTTTTTTCTAATTTTGCCCTGGCGTGCCCTGAATTTTTGAAACACTTTCAGATCATCTTGCAGCAAATCAGTGAAGCTCATTCCTCCTGCCATTTTTTCCCCACTCTTACTAACTTTTACTGGACTGCACCTTCAAAAATCTAGTTGAAGGGGAGTTTTATTTTCTTTTTTTTCCAAACAGTCTTCAGAGAAGTGTCTGCCAGAAGCACCAACCTACAAAATCTATTAGAGTCATTTATGTAATGGTGTTGGATTGCAGGACCCTGCTCTGCTTTGGAGGTGAAACACGAAGTTCACTCTTGCTTGTGCAAGTGCAAAGAAGGGGCTGATGATGTGGTAATGTTTGCACACCTACAGAAGGTGGTTTATGAAGTTCTCTCCTCTTTTTACCTTAGGGGTTTGCAGAGATTCCTTGAGGGCAGGGACCATTAGTGCAGGTTTAACATCCAAGTGCTGTCAGCCAGGTACTTGGGGCTGGTTCTTGACCTCCAGGAGCACAATAGGAAAAAACCAGCCCTAAAAAGAGACCCTGAAAAAGAGACCCTGAGGAGAGAGGCTACAAAGTTATAAGTGGCAGTGGTTCAGGCATCCCATTTCTATGCTGTTTAAAGATAAACTGCAAACCAAGGGCAGTTGGGGGCTGTGTGTGGAGTTGGGTCAAGGACTTGCAGTGTTTTTTCACTGTGTTTCTCGTGGTCCTTGCAGTGCCAGGAGGGGACTGGGTTGGAGCTACCCAGTGGTCATCTGGTGATGGGAACTGGGAAGTCACTGGTGCAGCTGGATGACAATTTAGAGCTGCTTTGCCTAGGTAGCCTAGGAAAAAGGTTAATCCCAAGGCATTTTAAAATCAGTTCATCCTCCTTCATTTTCTTGTACCAAGATGAGATACTGAAGCAGAATTTGCTGTTGATTCCTCGGGGTCCTGTGATTGATGGAGAAGCACAGAGCTGGAACTAATGGCTTTGCTTTGTTGGCAGAGCCAAAGGCTCTGGAGTAACTGGCTTTAAGCTTCTTGCTGTGTGTGTTTAGGCTTTGGGTAGAGCTGAATTTGCTCTGCTCGTGCTGGGAGCCATGTGGATATCAGGCAGCTCCTGGCTGGAAGCTGGGGTGTCGTGGCAGCCCTTGTTACCAGCCAAAAAAAGTTGTGGGGTAACTGTGATCATACCTAACTTGTTAGTTGTAGTGGCTGGGCTTCTTCCCTCTGCTGAACAGAGTAATAATTTCCTTTAGGACAGTCAGGATGGATTAGTTTTATTCTAAAGACAGGGATACAAACGGGGGATTCAAACCACATCACTACGTGACTTTATAGATTTGATAAATTGGTGAAATTTTGATTTGTACAGACAACATTAGCAACTTCTTCACCTTCTATATATTCTTTATAAAGGTGCCCTCAGTGTGAAGTGTGGCTCAGTACCAGAAGCTTAGCTCTTTGTCCTCTGAAAGATCTCCTGGTGCTGGAGGTGCAAAGGCATCCAGGTCTGCTCCATCAAAGCACAAAAGTGCAAGAGGCAGGGGGAGTAAAATGTTTGGAATGAGTTAGACCAGAAGGGCAGCCAGCCCATAAATTTTTGATTTACACTTGCCTGGCATTGACAGGTGAGATGAGCAGAGAAGACAGTTCTGAGTTCCCCTCCTCAGCCAATTTTTGGGGCTTTTGGCCGTGGTGACTGCTCACTCAGACTTTCTGCTCTGTTGGATAGGTGAAGTTAAATCATAGTAGTACCTCTCATCTGCACTACAGAAGGTTAAGAAGTGTCTAATATTGCATCCAGCTGCTTTTCAGCACTCGATCTGAGAGCTGGTTTAATTGGGAATGCAGCCTGTGGTGCAAATCTGGACCAAGGTGACCTTGACCTCTTTGGGTTGGTGAAAGGCAGTCTGAATCCTGGCATAGTACCCATCCTTACAGCTTTGCATGCCCCAATTTGAGTTTTGGGGAAAGGGTTGCTAATTCCCTTTGACTTCTTTGGAAGTCATCATCTCTACCTTTTTGAAGAGAGATCTGAAAACTGTGAATCCCTCCTGTGCCATCCCCAGAGGAGCAGTGGCATTTCTGAAGTGGGCTGGGTGTCCCAGACATTTTATTAGAGCTCCACATCATGAACTATCAGAAGCAGCTAACAGAATATATTATGCCTGCTCTTTCTCTGACCTCCCACGTTTGCCTCTGACTATTCTATTGCAGCTGAATATTTCAAAGTAATTGTGGAGATTGGATGCAAGGGTAAAACCAAAGTAGTCCTCAGACCTTTGCAAAATCATGGAGAGGCATCCAAATTGTGACTCAGTCCACTGTGATTTTTTTTCTCAAGTGGGATGTTACCCAGATTGAATAATGATTTGTTCCTCAAATGAAGTTCCATGGCAAAGAGTGGCAGAACCTGACTGTGGTCTTGGACATTTTTGCCATTGATTCAGATTCCAGAGTCAGGGGAAGTGTTGATTACAATGTTTGGGATTTGGCCACTTCTAAAGAACTCTGCTTTTGGACTCAGCGTTGAGCAGTAATTACCCAATAAAAGGATTGTGGATCTGGCAGAGCTATGGAGAAATAACTAATGTCTTAATGAGCAAGGGCACCTATGTCATTCTTAATGGATACATGTTTAATTGAGTTTTAAAACACCAGTGGTGCAAACTGCCCATCCTTCCAGGGAGTCTGTTTCAGTGCTTCATTTACTGCTATTTCCTCAGAGCTAAATCTTTCTTGATGTAGTTCAGACCCAATGCTTGTCCTGGTTACCTTGGTTTCCTCCTGGTCTCCTCCTCTGCAGCAGTACCCTATAGATCTCAGGACCTTTTTTCTTTTTTTTTTTTTTTCCCCTTCATCTTTACTAAACCAACCCAATTCTGTCACTCATTCTGTGTAATTAGACTTACTAGAAATTTGCTTATCTTCTCTTTCTTCTGGATGCTATCCAGTGAGCCTACACCCTTCTTAAATACAGTTCCCTAAATTGAACACAGGTTTCAATTAAGGTCTCGCCAGCACAGCCTTGCAGTGAATTATTTCCCATCCTTAGTGTTCCATGGATTATGCACCTCACTTCTGCATTTGGATTTTTGGCAAGAGTATAACAAGAGTTATAACAGCTTGGGGTTCTCTCTAAACTCCCATTTCTCCTCTGGAAAGTGGCAACTATTCTGAGTGGTGTCTGGATAGCTGATTCTCCACTTAGATGTGAATAACCTTTCACTTCTGTAAATTTTTTTTTTCCAGACAATTTTTCCAGGTTGCTCAGATCATTCCAGTTCTTCCTCCGATGTCCTTGCACCCTTCTGCTTTAATATAATTTTACACACAGTGATTAAGCTCCCTATTATTAATATAATTGTTTAAAAGACCCTCACTTAGCATCTGGATGACACTGAGCCACTGACAGAAGCCCCAGGTTTGGCTCTTGAGCACTTTTCTACCCAGTGAAATAATTTCCCTGTTGTGTCCTGCTGGTCACAATGAGCAGCTGTAGTGGCAGCAAGGTCTGTGGTGTCTCTTGTCCTTTGCTATTCAGAAGCCTGTTGAAAGAAATGTCATTAGTCTAATGGGATTTAATCTTGGGGAACCTCTGTCATTCTCCTGGTTTTGTTATGTGGAGCCTGGTTGATTATTTGGTCTGATATTTTCATGGGAATGGAGGACACCAGCTGCCTTTTATATCCAGTTGCTCACATTTTTTTAATTCAAATTTGTGCTTTTCCACTCTTTCAGAATTTCTTTTGCCTACCTACAATTGTCAAAGGTCCCTGTAACATTTCAGTTGTCGGAACCAAGACTAATTCTTTTTTCCTGGATATACCAGAAATGCATCCCTTGGGATACAGAAGTTCCAGACAGACCTTGGTTTAGTGCCACCTCATTACTCTTCCAAAATTACTGTTCTGTAGAGCAGGGACTGCTGAGGCATGTTTCAGATAGTGTTTCATTCTGCTAAGAACTTAAGATGTCTATTTTACGATGAAATTCTGATTTTCCTCTATGTTTATGAGATGATCAAGGCCAGAGCTGGACAGATAATGAGGCAAAATTTTTGGCAGAAGTATCAGTGACTTAGAAATGAACTTTGTAACTTACTTTTAAATCTTTCCAGTATTTTGCCAGCTTTTTGCAAGTGAAGTCATCTCTGCATACTGTTCACAGATGGTGACATTGTTAGATGTCCTATATGAGAGGCTCAGGTACCATTTGGAATGACATGGAAGTGCTTTGTAGACATCACCCTGACCTTTGCACAGGTTGAAAAATTCAGCTACAGAACAAGTTACAGGAGGCCTAATGAATAGTGAGGTGCAAAGTCTTTAAGAACTGGAAGAAACATTCATGGTCCTGATGACCCCATTATTGTAGGGATGTTTTAGGAGATTATCCAACCCAGGCCATGAGCCTATTGCCTTTTGACCCATAGTTTTGGGAAGTCAAGTCAAGAATATTCATTAAAATAAGCTGTACTCTTCATTACTTGCCACATTCTAAGATCCAACTGGATAGGTTTTGTCAATATTGCTTCCTGGCACTTTTTTTTTTTTGAGCTCCAGTGTGTCTCTTGTTAGTGTGACTCTCACTAATATTTTAAAGATTTTTGTTTTCCTAGTGTTTTTTGGTTTCTCCTGTGAAATATTGTGCCTCCTGGTGGTCAAACTTTGGTTTAGGCATCAAAAATCCTCAGACAACTCAGAGGGGGATGCCCACTCATTTATCTCAAAACTGCTGCTACTTTATCTACTTTATCTTTGATGACTGTAGCAGATTGTGGTGTATATGATATTTTTTGATAAAACTGTCAAACTGTCAGCCTCTTTTTTTTTTTTTTTTTTTTTTTTTTTTTTTTAAATAATGATAAAAGCTAGAAATTTTTGATACCTGAGAGCCTGGTGTAGTTGCAGGGAATCTGAGAAATACTTCTGACTAACTGGACTTTTAATCCAGCATGGCAGATCACAGAATCTTCCACACTTCCACCAGAAACCTGTTCAGCACAGGATCCTTGTGTGGCAGAGATGCTGTAGGAAAAGAAACAGGACATGAATAAAGTGATTTTTTGTCCTCCCCTCCCAAACTCAGCCCGTCAGTCACTTGCAGAACCAAAACTTCAAACTTTTGTTATGACAACCTCTGGCAATGGATCTCAGACTGATGGGGGGGAGAAAGCTGCCTTCAATAAGTATGTCCTGACTGTCTGCTCCAGAACCATCTGGGTTTTGGGTTGGCTTGAGCCTCAAGGCTTGAGTTTCCATCTTGGTGCCAAACCCTTTGTGATTTTCCCATTGCCTGGAGCCAGGGAGCTCAGAGCATTGGCAGTGGCATCAGGAATAGAGAACAAGCTAATGAAAAGAAACATTTTGCTCTCTGTTAAATAGTTTGAAGAGGTCCTGGTTTGCTGGTAGTTGTGTGTGGGTTGGTTACTCAGCTGTGATGAGGATTCTGGAGCTGGAGTCCTGGCTCAGGCAAAACTGTTGAGATTCATGGGAATGTTGCCTTGGTTCAGGCAGGAATCAGTTGCTGGGATTTTTTCCCCATTGCAATATTTGTTCTTCTTTGAATCTGCTTGCAAATAACCTGTGCTTACAGAATGAGTACAGAGTGAGTAACCTGTACTTACAGGCAGAGTGACTTAATTTTGATCTTGGCTTGTACTTATTTGCAGGTACTCATCCCTCAGCACTTCCCCTGTAATTTTCTTTTGCCAAATAATCTCTGCAGATCCTGACTTGCAAACTGGGAAGAATGAAACTGGGAGAGCAGATCGCTTGGGATGTGTTCTGGTTTTGCCTGCTTTGTTGTGGAGATTGTTTGCTTGTTTGCATTATTATGGTGGGGTTTTTTTTTGGTTTTGGTAGGAAAGCAAAGAGCTGTTTGCTTAAATGTTGTGTATTGTTTCAAAGTGTTAATTTAGTGATTGCAGGAAGACCTGATTTGTGTGAAATTAGAGACAACTGTCTGTTTCTTTTCTCACATCTGGAAAAGCCTCCTCTGTTAATTTTTCTAGAGCAGCAATACATTCTTAGCTTAAACAAGCCATGGGGCATTAATAATTGATCACAAGGATTAAAAATAGAAATAAATATAGGGTAGTAAGCTTGGGTCTGGCTGAATCCTCTCTTCATTTTCAAAACTATAGCATTCCACCTGTGTATACCTTGTGTGAGCGAGATCAAAATTAGATCACTGAATATTTAGATGCTCTCTCTGTGGTTGACAGTTCTTATGTCTTGATGTTTTTCAGAAGACTGCTGGAGTCTATAAATAGCTCAGATTCTGAGCATCTGACACATAAACTCCTGTGGATAGTCGGGGTAGGTTTTTAAATGCAGAATATAGAGAATTTGCTCCAGTTGAAGATGCTTTTTTAATTCTTCCTTGTTCAGCTGTCACCTTCACCTCCAAAATGTGAAATAATGGCCAGTCTGAATGGGTTCTGTCTGAATAAACTGCTTATGAGTAACTTCTTTACAGCATAGGGGCTGATTTTGAGTTTCCACTGATTAAACCAGGCCAGGAGTCTTACCCAGTCCCCTGGATACTCAATCCTACAGTAAAGGAAATCAGTTTTAGAGTGCTTTGGGGTGACTTGGAATTGAAATGGCCTTGGAACAAAAGTCTAGTTTATCCTTGCAGTCTGACTTTTTGTTGCTTTGGAAGAGCATAATAAAATCAAATTGTTTGCTGGGGGGAAGTGGAGGGAGTCAAATGTAACAGACATTGGAGTAGCTCTTGCAGGGCCTGTGGACTTAGAGAGGAACATGCAAGGGTGGATTGTGAGAAGTGGGAAAGTTCTCTGCACCCTTCTACTTCTGTGGATGGCTATTAGTGACTTTAAATCTCTTGGTAATCTGCTACACATCAAAGAAAATACATATATTTTCTCCTCTGTGGGATTTCCCTACTAGCATGTCAAGATCTAGTTCACCCACCTCTAACATATCTGAATTTTCAGCTGTGTCTGGTTGGAAATCACATAATCACATGGGAGAAGAGGTTTTGGTAACCTCTGAAGTGAAGTAGTGGAGTCTCCTGAGGTTTGGTTTTGTTTTTTTTTAATTTTTTTTTTTTTTTTTTTCATTTTTATGAGCCCATTTTTATGCTACTTCTCAAGAATTATCTTCTCTCTGGTTTTGGGGCTTCAGAAGACTCCTTCATGTGTGTACTTTGGGGTCTGCTGGGATAAAACACAAAACTAGAAGTTCAAAACTGTAAACTCTGTGTGCCCTTTACCACTCCTGGTGCATCCTGTGAGTATCCATGGCACCATTCAAGAAAAAAACCCAGTCCTAGCAGGACTGGAAATTTAATTTTCTTAGCATTTTTCAGGCTAAAAGGATCCTCTGAAGCTGCTGAATTTCACCCAGCAATAGCACAGCAACCACATTTGTCTAATAATTCCTTTGCAGGCCATCTGCTGCCTGTGAATCATGAGCTTTGGTTGTCTGCAACCACTGGTGGCATCCTTGGAGCTGGGTGATCTTGGAACCAGGGAGCTGCTGAGCTGGTCAGCTTCCCTTTGCTGGGTTTGGCTGGAGCAGCTGGTTCTCTGTGTTATTAAAACTTTGTCCCTCAAAGGTATTTTTAAGGGCAGAAGGGACAGCTGAGGTTGCCTGATCTGACCTTCTTTATTATTGCACACAAATAGACATTATTATAGAGTCAGGGCATGGATGTAATAGGATTTTAGTGTGTGTTAAAACCCTGGTGATGTTTTCTTTGAGCCATGAGAACTCCTTGGTGAGTCTATGTAATCTCTGGCTGGAGCTGGACTCAGAATCTCAGGATTTTAGCAAAGGAACAGGAAGATTTGTGCCCCAAGCTTGCAGTGGGCTCAGCCACAGTGCCTACCTCCCAGCCTCCCCTGTTTGGACATAAATTGTTCACCTCCTGCTTAGGGGAAAGTCATTTCAAGCTCAGAGTGGGTATTTATAGATACCAATCAATGGAAAAGAACGTGCAATTATTTGTAGTCATGTGAGCAAATGCAAACTGTGTTGTAACTTCTCCTAAGACCTTACCCTTGGTGTGTGTCCTAGCTCAGGGCACGTCAGTGGAGTGTGCCCACAGGTCACAAGCTTTTAGCAATTAGTTTTGGCCATAATTACATGCTCTAGTTGAGAGTCTGGGTCTCTGAATGAAGTTTTGATTTTTTCCTATTCTAAGCATAAGAAGGGACCAGCCCTGGTGAGATATTTCAGTTACCTTTACTGGTGTAATTTCAGAATAACAGTGGCAACTGGGAGCTTTTTCCACCTGTTTTATCCCATTGGGAACCCAAAGAATTTACTGAAATTATGGGAGAGCTATCCTTGTGCAGCTGAGAACATCTGGCCCACGAGATGTTTGTTTGCTTGATTTTTCCCTGAACTCATTTGAGTCCATCACACCCAGGGCACGAAATCAGTAAAACAAAAAGAAATAGAAAACCCTGCAGGGTGTCTGATTTTCATTTGTAGTTTCACTGACCTTGACGAGTTCATCTGCCACCCTCAGTTACTTTATCTTTTCTTGCCCTTAATCTTCTCTAATGTTGGTAGGAGAGATGGTTGTCTTTGTGTGCTGGTGGATGCTCAGCAGGTGTCAACCTTCCAGCTAAGCTTGGAATGGTGATGGACTGGCCCTGGAAAAGGAAAAATCTCTGGCCATTGGGGTTTTATTCTAAGGTCTGATCACACTGGAAAAAACCCAATCCAAACCAAAAAACAACCAGAACACACACGCACCAAAACTGAGGAAGATTTGTACGTTGTTTTTTTTTTTTTTTTTTTTTTTTTCCTTTTTCTGTCTGTTCTGTCTTCTGTTACAAATCCAGGCTTCTAAGAGCATTTCATCAGCTATGTGTGCCTGTTTTGCATACATCATTAAACATCCATTCAGGAGAAGAGCAAGACCAGGATAACTCCTGAGTGTCCAGCTGTTTGTTTGTATATATACACGCTTGGGAAGGAAGGGCAGGATGATGACAAAAAGGAAGAAAGATTAGGATAAAATTTAAAAAGAATAAAATTGTTTTCTAGCTTTGCAGCACTGTGAGTTTTTTTCCCAGCACTGCTTATATGAATGTTTAGGAGTTTTATAAGGAACACTGCTTGCACTTCATGCTGTCTGATTGGAAGTTTTAGCCTTTTATACATTTCAACTTGGTGTGTTTGCCAAGCACTCTTATTACTTCAATTAATTTAAATTTGCCAGACTGATGATCCTGACAGAAGCCATTGGCACATCACGTGATGCTGGAAGCTAAAAATACCATTCTTTATGGGGTTTGCTTGTTTCATGTTTCAAAGCCTAAGAAATGTTCATTTGAAGAGAGGAAGAAGTCTGTGCTTTGCGTGGCAGCAATAACTTACTGCAGGAAAAATACCTGGTGCTTTTCATGGAGTCTTGGGGCTGTTTTATTGTTTCAGTAATGAATTGGTATTTGGTTTATTAGCTGTGCCTGAAGACTCCAGGGGAAATCAGGGCCTCATCTTGCTGTGCAGACAGGGTCTGTAGTCTGTAGACTGAAGAGCATCCTTTCTAGGAGGCACTGGAGGGTGAGACTTGGAAGGAGGATGGGGCAGAGCCCAACTGGATCATCAGCAGGGATAGGAACAGGACTGGCTGTCACATCTGGTGTGCTTAATCCATGCTGCCAAACTTTGAATCTTGGTTAACTAAATGGTGTTTCCTTGCCCCAGGTATGATGGCTGGAAGGCAGCTACAAGAATTGCATTGCGTGCACCCTCGGCTGGGTCTGTTCATTTTAGAGACTGTGTTTTAGAGTCTCTGTGTGGCTATCCAAAGTTTTTGGCCTGTTTTGGGGTCATTTGGCCCCACCATTACCTCTGTGAGTCGATGGCCCAAGGCCAGTTGTGTGAGGTTCAACCAAGCCAAGTGCTTGGTCCATCATAGCAACCTCAGGCAATGAGAAAGGCTTGGGGGAGTGGCTTGGGGGGTGATTGAAAAGATGCCTGGTGAAAAGGGACCTGGGACTGCTGGTCAACACCTGATTGAACATGAGCCCAGGTGGCCAAGAAGGCCAGCAGCATCCTGGCTTGTACCAGGAATAGTGTGGCCAGCAGAAGGGTGCTCCTGTACTTGGCGTTGGTGAGGCTGCACCACGAGTCCTGTGTTCAGTTCTGGGCTCCTCACTCCAAGAAGGACATTGGGGTGCTGGAGGGAGTCCAGAGAAGGGCAACCAAGCTGGGGAAGGGTCTGGGGAACAATTCCTATGAGGAGAGGTTGAGGGAATTGGGAATGTTTAGTTTGGAGAGGAAGAGGCTGAGAGGAGACCTTGTTGCTCTCTACAACTACCTGAAAGGAGGTTGTAGGGAGGTGGGTGCTGAGCTCCTAAGTAAATAATGACAGGACCAGAGGAAATGGCTTAGAAGGGGGGTTTGAGATTAGATAGTAGGAAGCATTAATTTACTGGTGGAGTCACCATCCATGGATGTATTAAAAAAAAAATGCAGATGGCATGGTGGGTTTTTTTTTTCTGGATTCACAACTGGACTCTGTGATCTTAGAGCTGTTTTCCACCCATGGCAATGCTGTGATTCTGCTGTGTGGATGCTGGAATTTTGACTCTTGAAAATCTTTTGCTTCATTGGTCTGTGCTTGCCTTCCTGACCGTGATATCCTGCTGAGAATTTTAAAATCTGCCCTGTGTTACTCAGCACTCAGAGCTAAGGAACCTGGAGAAACTCAGTGCTTCATGGCCTTACTCTCTCTGAACAGTGTTGCATTGGTATCAGCCTTTGTAGTAGCTCTGAGAAAGGAGAATGTTCTTCGAGTTGCAGCTTGGGAGGTTCATTTTTGGGAGTTTTCAGTAGAGGGAATGCTGCCCTGGGGAGCATCAGGCACTCCATCCTGTTTTCAAGAGTCAGCAGGATACAAAGCTTAGGCTGACTTGCTCTGATGTTGGCCCTGGGACCATTCTGAGCAAGAGGTTGGTGGAAAGGGATTTTTGAATGTCTGCAACATTTCTCTGTTTGTACTGCAGAACAGCTGCTTAAAAAAAAACCCAAACTGAAGAAGAAGCAAATTTAATAATTGCTTAGTACTGTGGGTTTCCAGCAATATCACTGCTGTTGTTGAGAGCTTGTGTGTTGGTGTTGTGGTGGGATTTTTTTGTCATTTGGTTGTTTGGTTTTCCCCCCAATTTCCCCCTGCTTCTTACTGCACAGGGAACTGGCAGCAGGCAGAAGAGTTGCTTCTGTATCAAAAATATATTCTGAAGGCTCAGTTTTTCCACCTGGCTTTGTGTGAGCACATTTTTGCACCCAGAATAGTAAGACTGAGAACTTTTTCAACTTTTTCCCCTATTTGTCCATCATACTTGGAGAGCTGAGCTTGACTTCATTCTTCCCACTTAGAGCACTTGTGTTACTCCATATTCCCTCTCCTGAGATAAGAATTTTGAGATCTGATGAGCTGATGACCTGGGCTTTGTTGTTCTTCAGAAGCAACCACAAGAAACTTTTTGTAGCTTCTGATGGGCATTTCTATTTTGTCATTCTGGGCTGCTTTGTGTTCACTTAGAGCTGGGAGGACCCAAGGCTGGTGTGATAAAGGTAAAAAAATTGGAAGTAAAGTCTGATGCAAGGAGCTAGAGGGTTATTTATGATCTCACCTTCTCTAGTGAAGCATTTGACTCAGCATGATGGTTCTGGCAGGAACTTAATATAATTTACAAGTGGTAGAAATTCTCTAATGGAATGAACAAACACTCAAAGGAAGAACTAAACAAAAATTTGTACTTTGGGCATGAGCAGGTGTTCTAAGTCCTGCTCTCTTTTCTTTTAGAGGATTTTCTGTGCAAACATCATCTTAGGGTTGCTGTAAAAGATAGTTTGCTCTTTGTATGTAGATGCATTCTTTTCCTATAAACAGCACGACAATGAAAAAGGCATTTTTTTAGCTGGCCTGAGGAAAATCATCCTTGCAAAGTCTAATAAAGATCAAATTAAAGCAAATAAGATTTGATTAGCTCCAGAAAGGCCAACTTCATGGGAATAATCCTTGGCTATTTTTCTTTTTCCCTTTGATTACTGAGCCATCAGCCAGCAGTAGGATTGCATTCAGCTGCTCCAGGCAGGAAACAAATTAACTGATCTTCTGAGCCATCCTTCCTCCCATATCCATCCCTTTGGTGTGGAGCAAAAAAAAGTGAAAACCTTTTACCATTTATTCAGGTATGGTCCTTGGTGGCGAAAAGTTCCATTCCCATAACTCCAGCCTGTCCAAATGTTATTTAATTAAATCAAAAGTTAATCTTTAAGTGAAGCTTCTTCACTCTTCATCCAACTACCTGTTAAGTCTGTACTTTGAGTTAAATGTAAGTTTGAGGTTGCTCTAGAGACCATGTCCACTGTCCCTGTGGGAAACCGGGGTGAGGAGGAGGTGACAGTGACAACCCCAGTGGTGGAACAGGATCATGCCTGGGCTGGGTGCATCATTCAAGGCTGGAGTCCCAAAGTTGACCAGCAGTTTTCCCAGGAAGTCTAGGGTAACTTCTAGGAAGGGTTTTGGGTCAGCTGAACAAAGAATGATGAGTGCTTGGAAACTTCCTTAGGAAGAGGTTGTGCTTTTGGAGTTGGAGGTGTCTGTGCTCGTGTGGGGTTTGCTTTTTGTTCCTTTGGGATTTTAAACATTTGTTGTGTACCTCTGTGCTCTGTGTCTTGAAATTCTGTGTAGGATGAAATAGGATAAAGGGAAGTACATGGTTCTTTCACCATTTTTTTTCTCAGCTCTGCTGCAGAGCTTTGGCTTAGTTTATCAGTAGAAGGCACTCTTCTGGTCTTTCTGTATTCTGTAATTATTTTGTCTGTAAGAAGTCTTTGATGGTGAAAGGGGTATTGAGTGAAAGTAAGCCATGCCTAATTCTAGCAGCAAATTCTTCTCCTTCCTTTAAAAAAAAAGACATGGCAACTGGGTAAGAGAATGTGATATAAATATATGGGCTCATTTCCCATTCTGGCAATTTGAAGCAAAGTTATGAACAAAGTTCATATTAAATTTACTTTGTCGCCTAAAAGATCAGCGTGGGGAGATGTGCCCTTCAGGGAGAAGTTCCTCTAATCATAAATAAAACATGCACTTTCCAAGGAAGGCAAAGGAAGGAAACAGAATTGAAAGATTCTGCAGCAAATTAAAACTTTTGCTTTGGTTTTTTGTGGTGCTTTTCTCCTTATTAGAATTGTGGTCAATTTTGGTTGATGCAGGTTCTGTTTTGATCCTCCTCTCACTTAACTTCCTTGAATTTTGTTTTATACTGGTGTGAAATAATTTGGAGTGTATTAAGTAATTTTTTTTTCTATTTAATTTCATCTCCTAGTATTTAATTATGTTTTTATAAAGGTGTGAGAAAAAAAATAAACGTACAGTCAGATTGTCTGCTAGTTGCAGTAACTTCTCTTTCGTAGTTTTACTGCAGCTGCTGGATTTCTGGCTTTCAAACATCTTTATTATAGTGTGAAAAGTATGAGGCAGGAGTCAGTGTCATATATAATTATGGTTTGACTTGAAGATCTTAAAAGTCTTTTCCAACCTAAACGATTCTATGATTCTAGAATAAATCAGCATTCCTCAGTGAGGTTCTTGTGCTTTTGCTGGAATGCTAACAAATTTTTATTTATCAGAGGTGAGTTATTTCTTTCTTCAGGAATATTTCTTTCTTCAGGAATATCTGCATATTCAGGAATATGCAGATAATCTCTCATAGACTGTAGAACCGATCCTAAGGTCAACATGGACCTTTGTGATTTGCCTAGTTAAGGTAGTAAAAAAAAAAAAAGGTAATCACTGAATTTGGAGGAGTTGATCTTGTCTTGCATTTAAATGAGATAAAATGCAGTATAAAAGCATGCAGTATAAAATGCATTAAAAAGCATTTAAGTCTTTGGTGGGAACTTCATCATTCTGTTCTGAAGAAGCTGTCTCAGATGATCAATAATGTGCATTGACCCCCATGGAACACCTCTCAATGTATTTGTGATATTGAACATTTGAGAAATGGAAAAAAGAGGCTGGCAGCAATGAGCAGTGCTTATAAATCCCCCCTTGTGGCCTGGGGTTTATTTCAGAGACTGCTTTTCTCAGCCCTGTTCTGGCTGAGGACCAATACCCAAGCTATTGGTCCAGATGTCCACTCAGCAGATGATGCTTGTCCTGAGGATCTGCACTGATTGCAGGATGCAGGGAATGTTTTGTGAAGGCAGAAGAGGGTTGCAATACCTTTTTCCTTCAGTGTTCACCGTTCAGTTGATGACAGAAATCAGAGCTGTGCATTCTCATGGTGTATGGCCATGGAGCCATTCTCATGGTGTATGGTGTGGAGCCCACAGCCAGGTGGGCTCCACTTCTGGATGATAGGAACCTGTTTCTGGTGGTTGCACAACCAGAAGAGCAAATTCCCCTTCCTCAGCTCCATGGAATTTGGCAGAATTTGCCTGTCAATGCCAGAAGAAAATTGATCCCAAGATCTCAGTCCTCAGCCTGCTTTCCAGTCCCTGCTTTGTGCTCCTCAGGCTGCTTATTCCCAAAGAAATGCCCAGCAGCACCAAGCCTTTTCCAGAACTGCATGTCTAAATCATTGAGGCCTCATGAAATGAATTGTTTAATGGAATGAACACTGCTGTAATCTGAAGTAATCACCAATACTCTGACACCTTAGGGGAGGGAAAAAAAAAAATAGACTCCGTGAAATCATTTTTTATTAAACGGTAATGAAGCAGATTGCCTGGTGTGTGCATCACTGGGTTAGTCACATTGGGTTGTAGCAGAAGCCATTTTCATTGACTGAACTGTTTCATTTGAACAAACAGCAAAATTATATCCGTGTTTGATTACTTGGAGGTGTCCTGATGGGGAAGGTGAGAGCACAATCCTCGTTTTACTTGTAAGAAGGATATTTTTCCTCATGCTTTCTGTGTCCATCTTGCTGACACGACACAACAGCACAATAATACAGGGGCCTTCATGGAACATTTAGTAAATTTGATCCTTAAGATAGTTCCATGAAACGTTTTGCTGAAGCGTGGGTTATTTATTGCATGATGAAGGGCAGAGTGCTGCTGCCTGGGGAGTGTGGGATGCTTTGCTTTTAATGGGTTGAAGGGCTCTGGTGCCTTCACAAGTGTCTCAGGTGATGTTAGGACCTTGCCTGTCCATGAGAAGGAAATGTCCTTTACACCTTGTACCCCACAGACCTGATATTTTTTTATATATATATATATTTTTTTTTTATTATTATTATTATTAGTTTTTTTTTTTGTCTGTGGTGTGCAAGCTACATGCCAGCTCTGCAGAGAAGATGGGCTTGATAAACTCAACCCACTGTCCCAATAAACTTGCCTCTCTCGTTTGGATTGTTCAGCCTTTTTAGTGGAAGCTTTCAGAATTCCAAGGAGGTCCAGTGAACCAACACAAGTGCCAAAAGCCACTGGAAAAGCAGGTGCAATCTGATGAAGATTCTCCACCAGGCAGAGGACAACCTATCAAGCTTGTCCCTAACTTTGCACTTGCTGGGTCACACTTGAGCAGGACAGTGAATCTGTCTCCTTGGAGAGAAATGAAACTTTTATCTCCAAAGCACACCCACTGCATCCTCCACTTGTGGGGCAGTTTTGCCCAAATCCCAGGATTCTGCCTTTGGGAGGGGTTTGGCCTCTCTCTGCACTGATTATCCTCAATACTTAAAGATGGTCAACCTCAGGGAACTTACTAAACAACAATTTCAGTGGTGCTCTTGCTAGGTTTCTTGTTCCAAACCACCTAAAGATTTCAGAATTCTTCAGCTGTGAATGAAATATTTCAATTCCAGGTTTTGGCTATTTTGTTGTGTTTGAAAAACTTAGCAGATCAACCAGATTGCAGCTCCTGTTCCCATTGTATGACTTGAGGGCAGGCAGAAGGTTGGGGAGAGGAGTCAGAAAGTTAAGTTAATCTAAATCCAGCTTCCTATTTTATTTTATTTTGCTGTCCCATTGCTCAAATATCCTCATTCTGCTCATAAGGCTTTTGCTCAATATTATCAGCAGGAGGGTGAAGTTATGCACAGTGTTGTTTGTCCATGACAGGTTTGGATTTGCAGTCTTAGAACTTTCTGTGCTTGCTCTGTGTCTGATCCTGGAATAAGTAGGAATGTCTGGTGAGTGGCTTACATGAGCTTTTCCTTGTGATCACATCCTTTTTGTAGGTGGATAAAATGTTCAAACTTGACTGTCCTCTTCTTTAACCTTAATTTATTGATGTTCACTCGCAACTTACCTTAATATTTTTATATTTTTTTCATCCTGAGTGTTCAGATAACAAATACCAATCAGCCTAAGCCAAGTTCAACTTACTACTTTTTTTTCTTTTGGTATGGGTACTGTTTTTACTGGCTCTACTTGGTTATCATCCATCACTCCAGAGGCAATGGTTTACCACTGGAAAATGTCCATATTGATGATTGAATGCTACTGCTTTGCTTTTTTTTTTTTTCCTTTCTTTTCCAGCCTGTATCAGACATACATTTTTATCAATATGTTCTGGGCAGCAAGCAGTGCAGTGTGAAGAGCAGCCAACTGAGGCAGCCCAGATCTTGGATGGGAACAGTGGCTTTGTCACATAACACCCAGCTGGGAATTTTCCAGCAGGCAGATGCCAGAAGATGGCAATTTGTTGGAGGGGACAGCATCCTTGTGGGAATGCTTCATCTGAACTGGCAAAGGAGGAACACTTTTCAGGTCAAAGAAGAAATCCATGGAGCTGATTCAGCTGCTTGAAGGACTCCTTGTTTCAGAGGCATAAAGAAATAAAAGAGATGTCTGGAGCGCTCCTGTCTTTGTGAAGCACAAGGTGTGAGTGGGCAGGAGGCAGGGTCAGCACCACCTCTTCTGTAGCATCTTTTCTCTGGGTTTGCAGCTCTCCAGGTGAAAACAGCATGGCCCTTGCTGGCCTCCAGAAAAGCTGTGTTGGGCACAAGGCCATCCATCCATCCTACAACAGCTTGACAGCTCCTGGGGCTGCATGGTTGTGAAAAACATGGTCAGGAGAACAAGCTGTTCTGCTTCAGGTCTCTGAAGTGGATTTGTGGTGTCAGCACAAAAGGCATCTCTGTCCTGAAATCATTCTGCTGCTTTATGGAAAGTGAAAGGGCCAGGGCTGCTTTCTGCATGTTGAAGATGGGATGTTTGAAGTTGAGATGTTGAAGATGGGCATGGGTTTTGTCTGCCCTGGGCAGTGGCTGATCCATGTCACCTCAGTCTTGTTTCCTTTTTCTGGTAGCAGTGGTGCTTAAATAATTTTGATACCCTGTGGATTAGTTTTTTTCTAATTTTTTTTTCCTTTTGTTTGCCTTTGTGTCACCTCCCTTCCCTGCCACACTTTTGAGGTAAAATCAGGAGAAGCTTTTTTCCTGTTTCTGTTGAAGGGGATGCTGGTATCATAAGGAGCCCAAGGGATGCTGAAGAAATGAGACAGGATGTAAAAAATGAGCCTTTATGTAAAGTATCTCACTTTACCATTCTGGATTGGGATCCCTGGTGTGCCTGTTCTGAAGAGGAGAGGTTATCCATGTTCTACTCAGTGATGCTCCCTTCTCCTTTCCTTTGCTCTGTACTTTAAGGACATTCCCAGTGTGGGTGATGCCATCTTGTGTCACTCAGAGCTGTTTTACTGCAGTCATCTTACATGCAAATCCAACAAATTAAATATGTCAAGCCAGGCAGTATTTGTGTGGAAACAGCTTTATTCTTCCTGTATGCCCCAAACTTTAAATTCTCCAATTCAGGCCCTGAAGTAGAAGTTTTAAATAAGGCAGTTCTGGATTTTCTGTGCTGACCTCTTTGAGGTACAACATCTGGAGAATGGAATGTTTATGGCAAGGGGAATCTCACCTCTGTTTTGCTGTGCCTGATTTCTGGTAGACTTTACAAGCCAAGTTCTACTTGGGTTAGAAAGGCACACAGGGAAAATTCATAAAGGAAGCAGCATTTTGGGGCAGGTCAGACATAAATGTGTCTCACAAGTATTGATGGTAGTTCTTAGCTTAAATGGGAAATCAGTGTGGCTGTCCCATAATTTAAAGGTAATAAAAAGTAAATAGGTTTAAAAAAGATGCTTCTGTGGAGTACAGACCTTGCTTACAGCTTTAGGAGGATTTTTGTTGAGTCTTTTTGGCTCTGGTCTGTACTGAAATTCCCTGTGCACACAGATTAGGTGTAGAAGGAATGGGACAAGTGCTGTGGTCAGTCAGTCCTTCCAGCTCAGCCTTGGGGGTCCAAAATTGGCTGCAATTGGATTCAAAGTGACATGGAAGGAACATCACCATAATTGCAACCTCAAAGGAAGAAGATTCCTCTCAGCCTGTCCTGTGGCTTTGGGGCTGGTTTCCATCATGCTGCATCAACCTCTACAAGGAACATCATGGATTTACATGATTTTTCATCTCTTGTGTTGCCCTCCTTTTAAATCAGTGCTGTGAGTCAGGAAAGAAGCTGCTCCTTTGCAAAAAGAAATAATAATTTTATACTCCTTTGACTTGGCGGGTTGGTTGGGGATGAGGGCATAGACCAAAAGGTTGAAAAAAAAGTTGGAGTGGTAGAAGACCTGATAAAGCAATCTGTGGAGTGGCTCAGGATAGGAAAAGGCAGTTCTCTGAATTGCTGTCAGGTTGCAGGACCAGAGAACCTACTTGCACAGCTCATTGTAATGACCTGAACAAACTGTTATTTAAGGACCTAAGTGTCCTGTTCTGTAGACAGCAACATTTCAAAGGGTAAAAAGACTACATTTATATTGCTATTTTCTTAAAATTTATGCTGGCACAGCAATGCTAGAGCTCCAGTGGAAGCTGAGTTGGCTCTTTCATTCAAAGTCATGGTTCTGCCTGCTTGTAACTTAGTGAAAAATGGCCTGTGGAGATGGGGTTTCTTCTTCCAGCTTGCCAGGGTGTTTGTTCTTTTAAATTCTTCATAATTGCTCTTTACTGTTGGGGGGTTTTAAGGGATGGGGCTGGAAGCAAAGTGGTTTCCTGGCTGGGCTTTCCCTGCCTTCAGGGTTTGATGCTATGTTATTTTATTCAGCTAATTCTCTGCTATTATAGATATTCAGGATACAGCTTCAGCTGTTCCTGGAGAAAAGATGGAAGCTCTGTACTGGGAGGGAAGGGGCAGGGAGGCACAAGGATGGGAAAGGCTTTGCTTGCCCTTCACCCAGCAGCAGAACCTAAAGGCAGCTGAGTCCCTGGCCACTGCTCTGTGCCCTGGACCACACTCATCCTCAGTTCATTAACTTTCCCTTGGTGGGAAGAGGCTGAAGTCACCTCTGTCATCCTCAGTTCATTAACTTTCCCTTGGCTGAAGTCACCTCTGTCAGCTCTTGGCCCCATGGCACTCCCTTGGCCTCTTGCCTCCCTTGTGTTGTGCAAGGCTCATGCTGAGATAAGAGTTTGTCCCACACTGCAAATAAAAAGCAAAAATAACAACAACAACCAACCAGCATAGCTGGAAATAAAGATGACCTCCTTTTTCTTAAATGAGAGGCAGTCTAGATTGAATTGCACCCAAGGTGTGTGTGCTTGCCATTAGTGACCTGTGTTCTTGTAGGCTCTGTGCTCAGGGGTTTGTATGTGCTGGGTTTATTGTCTCAAGTGCCTCCTAATTACAATATCCTGGATGTCTTGTGTTGCTATCTGGGAAGAAGTTTCTGGGATTTTGGGTTTGGTGGGGTTTTTATGAGAGGAGGGCAGAGGTGTTTCCCTTTGGAGTCTGTTTCCCTTTTTCCTTACATCTGTCCAGCCAATCTCAACCAGACACTCATTGACTGAGATACCTTCTCTATACATTTTGGGGTGGTTTGTATGTTCTTGTAGGCTCTGTGCTCAGGGGTTTGTATGTGCTGGATTTATTGTCTCAAGTGCCTTCTAATTACAATATCTTGGATGTCTTGTGTTGCTATCTGGGAAGAAGTGTCTCGGATTTTGGGCTTGGTGGGGTTTTTTTTGTAAGGGGAGGGCAGAGGTGTTTCCTTTGGAGTCTGTTTCCCTTTTTCCTTACTCACATCTGTCCAGCCAGACACTCATTGACCGAGATGCCTTCTCCATCCATTTTGGGGTGGTTTGTACACAGCAGCCTTGGCCCAGGTGATGTCACAGCTCAGGAAGGTGTCCCCATAGGCAAGGAACAGCTTCCTTCACTGCTCTTTTGATGCTGGAGCCTGGCAAATTTGTGCTAGGCTGGGTTTGAACCCCCACTGAAATTCTGGCCAGTGCTACTTTGAAAACCCTGCCACCAGCATTTATGTTTGGAAGTGCTGTCACCTTGAAGGCCTCCTGACTTCTGGTCCCTGAGTAAAATCATTTTACCCAGAGGAGCTGGGAAACAGATGTTCCTCAGGGGTGCTGATGTATCAGCAGAATTTGCTTTCCTGTCCTGTGACTTCCCCACGTGATTTCATTTTCATCATAATGGATGCAAAAGTGACCTCTGAAGTCCTTGTTCCATAGAAAATTCCTTGCTAGGTATTTACAGCCTGCCTGCTCCAAGGCCCTCTTGTTCTGGGCCCCTCTGTGTAAGTCTTCCTCTTTGCATCCCTGTGCCTGGCCACATGTACCTCCTGGGCTTCACCTTGGAGATGTGGGACATGGGGGAGCAATCCCTCTATCTGAAGTGTACCCAAGGATGATGCACTTTGCATTGGAGTAGAAAGCCAGGGCTGGTGGTCAGGGGTGGATGGGAAGTAGAAATCATTTGGGGTGAAAGTATCTTGGAAGCTCCAGAAGGATGAAGGCAGGAAAAGAGATGCTCTGTCCTCCTTTTAATTTTTTTTTCTTACTTGCAGTTTTGTTATCCAGGGTATGGTCAAAAAGTGAGACTAAAAGGAGCAACTTGTTCTCTTTTTTTACCCTCTACTGTTGATAAGCATATAGACAGGATTGTGACCTGAGACAAGAAAACATCTGACTTCTTTCACTTGTTCTGTTCTTGCTTCTTAATGAGCAGAGAGGAGGTTTCTTTCAAGAGCTTTTATGCCACTGATGGTTTGGGTGGAAGCAGGTTGGCAGGGTTGGTGTGCCCTGTTCACAGCACTCTTGTTTCTGTGCTCTTGCCTGTGTTGCTGCAATCTTTTTTATGATTTGATAAAGAATGTATCAAGGCAGTTGATGTTTGCATTCTCTGAGTTTTTCCTGCAAGGTTGCACTTTGCTTTTCTCAGTGCTGTAGCAGCTGTGGGCTCTGTTCCTTTCCATCTCCATTATTTAGAATCATAGAATGGGTTGGATTGGAAGGGGCCTTGAAGATCAGATAATTTCAACCTCCCCTGCCATGGTCAGGGACACCTCCCACCAGCCCAGGTTGCTCCAAGCCCCATCCAACCTGGGCTGAGACACTGCCAGGGATGGGGCAGCCACAGCTTCTCTGGGAAACCTGGCACAGGGGCTCAGCACCCTCACACCAAACTATTTCTTCCTCAGATCTAATCTAAAATCTCCCCTCTTTCAGCTTAAAACCATCCCCCCTTGTCCTGCCACTCCAGGCCCTTGTCCCCAGTCCCTCCCCAGCTTTCCTGGAGCCCCTTCAGGCACTGGAAGGTGCTCTAAGGTCTCCCCATTGCAGCTTCTCTTCTCCAGCCTGAACACCCCCAGCTCTCTCAGCCTGGCTCCAGAGCCCTCCCAGCATCCCCATGGCCCCCTCTGGACTTGCTCCAACAGTTCCATGTCCTCCTTGGTTTGGATATAATTGGATATGGTGCTCCAAGTGGGATTTTGTGTCGGGACAGGGGGAGAATCACTTCCTTTGACACATCCTCCTTTCACGGCTCAGTACAGCAAAGCTCTGAAGCCCATAGTTTATTCAGAGCCTGCAGAATTTAGGTCTTGCTTCCAGTTTTTGTTGTGATTATTTCAGTGGTGATCACAGAGCTGAGCTAATGCAGGTAGAACATGAGCTGGAGGTTTTTTTAATTGCTCACATCTCTGCAGAGAAGAAGCCAGTGGAAAAATCCTCTGAAGTGATGCAACTACAAAGCAGGTGTTCCAGCTGGGCTGGACTGGTTCCAGATGTGTGTCTATGAGAAATCTGCTCCTTGGATCTTGCTGGCATCTGGGGAGGGAGGTCCTGGTGATTTCACAGAGGGACAGGGTGGTGACAGCCCCCAAAATGGCACTGCCTATGAGCAGCTCCTTTTATCAGTCATCCAGCTGGTTCTGTAGTGCCAATGAAGTACATGGATTCATGAGCCCTACCTGTTTGGTGACTAAGAAATTTTCTGCTTTGGAAGGGAATATTATTTCTTAAGTGATTTGAAGATAAATTTATGGCATCAGGTCAAAGGCAGTAGCTTCTGCTGCTTCCCAGTTAGAGAACTCATTTATTGATGGATGGCTGAGGTGAGGAAGGAAAAAAATCTTGATTTTCTTTTCCTCCAGAAGAGTTGGCTTGCTATCAAAGAGGTCATTTCTCTTCTCTTCTGATTAGATCCTTGTTTGTCTTAGGAGTGTGATGATAGTAATCACTGTAGTTGTTTGGAAGCTCTGGAGATAACCATCTATCAAACCTGGCTGCTGGGTTTTTTGTTTGGTTTTTTTTTTTATTGTCCTTCTGAGCTGTTCTAAGGATGTCCTGTGGAGCAAGCTCTGTGATCCTGACCTTACAGACAAGACACTGAGTCTTGATGGCTGAATTAATTTGCCCAAGGTTACCCAGGCAATTTGGGGTAGGGCAAGGCTTAAGACTTGTGTCTTAACACCTTCTGAATCATTTTTCTATCTGCTGGCAGAGCCTGCTGTGACATAAATGTAGGAATTCATGTGAGAATTCAGGAAAAATATCTTTCCTGTGCTTTCTGTCCCTCTTGTTGCTATCTTGTAATTGTATAAAATTCTGTGAATTACTTGATGAACAATTTTCAGCATAGCTGGAGGGCCTCACTCTCTGCTTTTTCCTTTTGGGTGTTTTTTTTTTTCCCTCAGCAAATACAGGCAGGCCCCATGTGTTGGTGATCACAGGACCAGCCCCATGTTCATCCTGGTCCTGATCTCTGTGTTCAGTGTCCTCTTGGCAGGACTTTCAGTCTCAGCCTGGGGTCCACAGGCTCTTTCAGCATCCTTGCCCCAGCAGGTCACATCTCTGCAGTTTCCCCTCTGCCTTTCATCCAGGACACAAAGGAAAAGAAGACACTTCCAAGCCGAGAGTCCATCCAATGTTCCCCTGGATACTGGAATCTTGTTTTGTTTGAAATCTTGATGCATTTCCAGGTGCAAGGCTGAGTGCTCCCTGGTATCTTCCAAGCAGCTGATCCCTGCTCTTCATCTTCTGCAATTGATTTAAAAAAAACCCCATTCCTCAGGATTTGTGGTTTCCTGGGAGCGTTCAGCCAAGGAGTTTAGTAGCAGGATGGAGAAGGCATCATCATCCAGGGTAAGAGCTTGGACACTCCTAACAAACTTCCCTGCCTGTCTCTTGAGTATTGGCTATCTGAACTTTTGGAATCATGGAATGGTTTGGGTTGGAAGGGACTTTAAAAATCATCCAGTTCTAACCCCCTGCCATGGTCAGGGACACCTCCCACCAGCCCAGGTTGCTCCAAGCCCCATCCAACCTGGGCTGAGACACTGCCAGGGATGGGGCAGCAACAGCTTCACAACAACAACCTGGGCCACCCTAATTATGAAGAATTTCTTCCTCGTATTTAACTTAAATCTGCCCTCTTCTTCATCCCTCTCCATGTCTCCTCCTTACAGACTCCTGCCTTTCGGTTATATAGCTGTGCAAAAAAGAACTTTTTGAGGATGTGCAGTTCTCAGGGAAGAGGATGGGGCAGGGCTGTGGCTTGTGTGGGCTCTGAAGGATGTGACCCCCACCAGAGGGATCAGGGATGTGCAGTGACCTACATGGTTTGTGGCTGTTGTGAGCAAAGCTGTCCTGTGCTCTGCTGTGCAGGCAGAACACTGCCCATCAGCCCTGTGGTGGAATCCTGGAAGACTGGGGGGTGCTGTAAAGGTTTTGGGGAGCATCAGGCTCACTTTTTGACACCACTGTAACAAGTCCCAAAACTCAGTAGAGAAAAGCTCACACAATAGTGGGACTGACTGAAAAGGAGGCTGGAGTACTCACTGTTGGGTTTTGTATATTTTTTTTTGGTGATGGGGGTGGATGGCACTTTGTCAGCAATGGGAAGTACAGAGCCTGCTTTAAAGTTGAGCAAAAGATATTTGACTCCTTAGGTCCCTTCCAGCACTGTGTTCTGTGATTTCTGGCTCTGTTGGGTGGATTTTGGAGCCAAGGAGGCTTGTGGAGAAGGATTGTTTCAGGGTGACCCAGAAAGTGCGATTGATTCTCCCATGGGGAATAATAAGATAAAGGAGGAATTTCCACTGCAA
The DNA here is from genome assembly GCF_036169615.1 of Heliangelus exortis. Lineage (NCBI taxonomy): Eukaryota > Metazoa > Chordata > Aves > Apodiformes > Trochilidae > Heliangelus > Heliangelus exortis. Next base: position 4,861,307 of record NC_092426.1, on the reverse strand, counting down.
AAAATGTACAGGTTTCTTTTATTTTCTAATAATAATAATAATTATTATTATTTTCTAATAATGCTGGTTTGAATTCATTCCTCCTCTGCCCTTCCTCACCCGCTGCTCCTGCTCTGGGATGCTGTGACTTCCAAGCTGGGCTCAGCAGAACCACCACTACAGCCTGATGTTCATTTCTAATGCAAATCCCTGTTCCTGGTCTAGAAGGTAGAGAAGAAGAGGGAATGTCATGCTGCATGTGAGGAGCCAGGATGGGTTTTGCAAAAGTGCCTGTGCTGGATGAGGGCCAAGGGGCTTTTGAATGACAGGGGATGGAGCTGGCAATGCAATCTTGAGGCAACTTTTAAGGAATTTTGAGGGGTCCAGCTTGCAGCCACATCTCTCCTTATTCACATGATGCTTAAAAGGGTCCCCGAGGCACCACGTCTAGGCTAAAGGGGACAGTAGTCATCCTCAGCAGATTTCTTGCAGAGTAAAAAATGTAGAGATTCTGACTCCCAGCCTGGTTTTGCTGCATTTCCAGCCTTTAGCACTAAAACACTGCAAGTCAAATTGCAGCAACTGAGCCACAGGCTCCTACTTTGTTTTGCACGGGCTCTGAGTATGTCCTGAGTCAGTGCTGTGCTTGTTTAACTCACTAAAACAGCAGAAAGCAAACATGGAGATTAGGAGGGAAAAAGCACAAATATTCCTTTTATTCCTTTGATCTTTCTAGGCTGTGATTTTAAACCTTGTGAGCTGTGCAGAGGTGGCTGGAGGCAAAATCCAGGACTGCTGTGGAGAGAAGAGCAAGGACATAAGTGATGGGTGTAGTGTGGTCTTTCTTAATAGTAGTCACAGTGCAAAATAAACCCAAGTCAAGCCAGGGGGGTTCAAAAGCACATTTTATCAGCATCTTAGGAAAAGGAAGAATGCTGGCAACAGTTTGGGAAGCAAGATTTGCCATCCTGCCCTTTGGAGAGCCATTCAGTGAGGGTGAGAGGTGTGATTTATCTGGGAGCTGGGCACACATTGCCTTGCCATCAATCCTTTGGAAAGGGCAGAGCTTCTGGTCAGGCAGGAGGGAAGGATGCATCTCTTTGCAGCACTCAGCTTGGGACTGTGCCATCATTAGCTCATTCTCTCAGTGGCTGAAGTTTATGGAAAAAAAAAAAAAATTAAAAAGTCCTTGAATAAAATAAACCCTTTGAGTATCTGGGGAAAAGGGGCTGGGAGCAGGTTGAGCTTTTTGTCTATGGAAATGTGCAAGTGGTTGTTCTGTGCTCACTTTCCCCTTCTGATTCAGATAAGATAACACTGCCCCATCTCAGCTGAATATTTTTAGTATTCATATGCTTGCACCCAGCCAGGCAAAGGACATCTGTGGTTAACTAACAAGATAAAGCTGCCAGGCTCAGCATTCAGCAAACAACCTCAGTTCTTAATCTTCTTCACTGAAAATAACAGGTTACTCTATGAAATGTTGCAAAGAAAAACTGCATCTGAGAAACTGTACAGTGTTTTCATCAATAAATCCTGGCTTCAGGTAGATGAAAATTGTTGTGAGAATTTCTTGCTGTATTTTAGCATGATTTATTGGGAGACAGAATCATGATTCAGGTGTGATTCTCATTTTTTGCTCACTCAGTAACTTTTGAGCCCATTGCTCCACTTGAAGTGAGCTGGATGCAGATCTTGGTTATTTCACCTTACAAATAATTTTTATTGGCATAACAATTAATGATTAATATGAAGGTCTGATAAATTCCATAAGCAATGGGTTGATAAATAAAGAGGAGAAGCCCCATTGAGGTTGGTGCTGCAGGAGTTTCATACTGGTTTCATACTGGTTTCATTCCAGTGGCTGTCAGAGAAGTGATGCAAGAGGCCAGTGTGGAGTGGGAAATCTGTAAGAGCCAAGCTTCACCCATCCTGCTGGTCTGGATTTGCTTATTTTGAGGCTGGACAGAGTTAAGGGGACACGAGCATGATGAGCAATGACTGGAGGTCAAAAGGGAAAGAAATATCAAAGGAGGTTTTCAAATACATTTTAGTTTTGTGTTGGTTTTGATGGGTTTTATTCCAGGTGCACCAGACTTTTTGTTTCCCCTGCCTCCAAATAAGGCCATATCCTTCCATGTCCTAGATTTTGCCAAAACTGATGGAAAAGTAATTTTTCTTGTGATTCCACCTTATATCTTTGAGTAGGACATCCTACGTGTTGATGATGAGGCTGAACTCATTAAAGAAAAGTCCCCAGTTTGGGTGCCAATTAAACAAGACTTGGCCAAACTTCCCAACCCTGGCTTGGCCAGCAGCTCCATGAGCTGAATCCCTTTTGTTTTCCTACTGATTTCACAGAATTACCTCGGCTAGAAAAGACCTTCAGAAGTCCAACCTTTTACAGACAAGACCTTAACAAAACCATGGCCCTAAGCACTGTGTTTATATGACTCTTACATACCTCCAGGGATGGTGACTCCAGCACTGCCCTGGGCAGCCTGTCCCAATGTCTGATAACCCTTTCAGAGAAGAAATTCTCCCTAACATCCAATCTAAACCTCCCCTGGTGCAACTTGAGCCCATTACCTCTTGTCCTATCAGTTGTAACCTCACTGAACAGACAAATCACCACCTCTTTACAGCCTCCTTTAAGAGAATTGCAGAGAGTGATGAGGTCTCCCCTCGGCTTCCTCTTCTCCTTTCCCTTGCAATGGGCCAGCCTGGAGCTATAGACAGAGGCAAATTGCAGACATGACTTTTTACCTTGTGTGCACTCATATCCTCTAGGTGATGGGGTGAAGGAATCTTTCAGCCCTGCACAGATTCCTGAACAGCCTTGTATAGCACAGTGAATCATAGAATCACAGAATTGGCTGGGTTGGAAGGGACCTCAGAGCTCATCAAGTCCAACCCTTGATCCACTCCCACTGCAGTTCCCAGCCCATGGCACTGAGTGCCACATCCAGGCTCTTTTGAAATATCTCCAGGGATGGAGAATCCACCCCTTCCCTGGGCAGCCCATTCCAATGGCTGATCACCCTCTCCAGAAAGAAATTCTTTCTAATGTCCAACCTAAACCTCCCCTGGCACAACTTGAGACCTCTTGTGCCCTCTTGTCTTGCTGAGAGTTGCCTGGGAAAAGAGCCCAACCCCCCCTGGCTCCAACCTCCTTTCAGGGAGTTGGAGAGAGTGATGAGGTCTCCCCTGAGCCTCCTCTTCTCCAGCCTCAACACCCCCAGCTCCCTCAGCCCTTCCTCACAGGACTTGTGCTGGATCCCTTCACAGCCTCCTTGCTCTTCTCTGGACCTGCTCCAGCACCTCAATCTCCTTCCTGAGCTGAGGGGCCCAGAACTGGACACAGGACTCAAGCTGTGGCCTCCCCAGGGCTGAGCACAGGGTCAGAATCCCTTCCCTGGACCTGCTGGCCACGCTGTTCCTGAGCCAGCCCAGGATGCCATTGGCCTTAAGAAGATGGGGAAGAAACAGGGACAAGCTTTGGGCTCTTCAGAGGAAGCAGAGAGCTGTAGAGCAGTGTCCTAGGAGAAAAATCGGGATTTTTTTTTTTCTCCTTAGGTAGAAAAATCATGCAGTGAGTGGCACTACTGCAACACCCATCCAGCTTGCACCATATGCAGGTAATGAGGGCTTCTGTTACAGCAGCTTTACAGCCTCAGTGATATGTCCACTGCTTCTCCTTCCTATGATCCTTGCCTAAGAGGGACTTGTGACCTTGGTGATAATTATATCTCTCTGTATGTGTCTTTGTATTCTTCTCCTTGAAGTGCCTGAAAGCTTCCTCTTTGATGTGCTTCTGCTCACCAGAATATATTCTACTTTCCCAAAATGAGTACTGTGCTCGTTATAATTACTGCAGAAGTGCTGAGCGTTTTCAAGTGCTTTTCATCATCCCCAAATGTGGAAATAGATGACTTGGCACTTTCTTTTTACTGCCAGCTGCTAAGGAGGCCAGTTCTGGATTAGTAGAGCACAGACAAATCCATTGCAAAGGAAGTGTCTGGGGTGGTTCTACAGCACTGGTATTGTTTAAGCCCCATGACTGTGTAATGCTGGATGTTGTGGTTTCTCTTCTACCTTGTAGTAGAAAGAAGGGACCCTGTAGAGCCTGGTTTGCTTCCTTTATTTTGGTTTTTAATTGCCATCAGTTCCCAAAAGCAGGTGCTGGCACTCAGCCCTGGTGTCTGGTAGGAGACATGGTTCATCTTGCTGTCAGTCAGAGGATCAGGGAATGGTTTAGGTTGGAAAGGACCTTTTAAAGGTCACATAGTCCAACCCTCCCTGTCCAGTGAGCAGGGACATCTTCAATAGATCAGGTTGCTCAGAGCCCTGTCCAACCTCACCTGAAATAATTCCATACGCCTACCACCTCTCTGGGCAATCTCTGAGTGTTCCACCCCCCTCATTTTGAAAAATTTCTTCCTTATAACTACTTGGATTTATCTTCTTGGTTTAAATCCATTACCCCTTGTCCTATTACAGCAGGTCCTGCTGAAAAAAGTCATCTCACTTGAGGCACCTATGAGGAAACTTTAAGGCTTGTTGGGGATCTTTATTTCCGTCAAGGGGAAGCATCAATTAAAAACTTCTGGGCTTCAGTTTCCCCTTGGCAAAGGGTAAGGATTCAGTTTATAATTGCTTGATGGATCAATCCTAACCCCCTGGAGAGGTGGGACCTGTGTGGTAGATGCTGTACAAGTGAAGGGCAGAGTGATGCTGTGTTAATAACACTCCAAGTTCTTGTCACTGGGCAACAGTTGTCATCTTCATTGGGGAGAAATCCCCAGATTCTTATAGCAGGTATTTGCTTATTAAAAATTTTCATACCAGTTGAAGCTAACACTTGTAATGATCATGGAATTATACATTTAGATTGGAAAAGACCTCTAAGTTCATCAAGTCTAAACATAAATCCAGCAATGTCAAGCTCATGAATGCTCCATGACCCTCAGCACCACATCTCCAGGGCTCTGAAACCCCTCCAGGGATGGGGATTCCACCACAGCCCTGGGCAACCTATGCCAGGCCCTGACAACCCTTTTAGGGAAGAAATTATTCCTCATACCCAACCTAAGCCTCCCCTGGCACAACTTGAGGCTCTTTCCTCTTCTCCCATCCCTTGTTCCTTGGGAGCAGAGCCCGACCCCCCCCTGGCTCCAACCTCCTCTCAGGGGCTTGCAGAGAGCCAGAAGGTCTCCCCTCAGCCTCCTCTGCTCCAGGATCAACACCCCCAGCTCCCTCAGACTTGATCTGTCCTGGAGATTTTAAACCGGGGTAGACATCATCTAAGAGAAGCATCTTAACCAAGACCAGGCAATTCTGCCTAAGGGAGTTCCTCTGCTAAGTGGTTGAACCTGACTTTTAATTCTTCTTTATAAAAAAAAGTCTTGGTTTTTAGAATTGTACTCTAATTAGCCTGTGCCTGTCTCCAGATGAATTTTTATTTCCAGGATGTAGCTTCGATCTTCAACTGCCAACAATAGCATTGAAGCTACTTGCAAAAAAAAAAAAAACAAACCCAAAAAACCCCAAAACCCAACACTATTTCAAATTAAATTCCCAGTGAGGCTTCTCAAGAGAATACAGCTCCCCAGACAGTTTAATTAAATTTGTTTTCCTTAGAAAGAAAGCATAAAACCTATAAATTTAGGGGACGGGACACAGGCTTTGCTGAGCTGCACAAACATATTATGAACACAATGAAGCCAGAAGATTATTTGCATGGAATTTTTAAAAAATCAAATTTCACTAAGCTTTTAGTAAACTAATCAGTCAGTAAGGAACACGAATACCCTGTAACACAGAAACTTCTCCAACCAAATTTGTTCTTTGCAGTGAGCCCCTGGACCTGAAGACATTTGTGGTTTGCTGGAGGAAGAACTTCTGGCTAATGCTACTTTTAAAAATAACCCTGGCCCCTGGTAGCTGGAAGTGCTGAGGTGTCAGATTTAATGGTGATGGATCCATTTGGCTAATGCAAGACAGTTCCTCTCCATAAAGCAATGGTTCCTTGCAGAAGACTTGCAATTTCTTAAAAAATAACTTATTTCAAATGAGGAGTGTTGCTGAATGAGTTTGACGTTTCTTGCTGCTTTGGAATTCTCCAGGGGAAAGAAAATCCTGTTTTACTTGCCAGCTTCAACTTCTCTCCTGAGACTTATGAATATTTTTACTACAAGAGCAGTAATTCTGCATCAGTAACTTTGCTTTCCCTTGTCCTGTTTCACTGCTGCCAGAAGATGAGAAGATGGAGGCCAATTCTGATCCATCCCTCCAAGGATTTGTAGATGATGGCAGCTGCCTGGTGTTGGTTGACACAAGTTCATTTTGCTGTTTTGGTTTTGGCCTTAAACCCTTTCATATGAGATTTTTTTAAAGTCTTATTCTATATATGGCTGACCATTCATGTATTTCAAACACTAATTGCATTCATTCTTCTTTCAACTTAATTTTCTTAGGATACAAGGCAGTAATGTTGCTGTTGTTGCTGTGTGTGGGGGTTCATCTCATCCTCTCCAGAATTTTCAGTCTCTCAGACCATTGGATCTCTTGGAATCTCAGTAGAAACCAGATCCAGATTCAAACAGATTTTTTGTTAAAAATCTGTGCATTCAGCTGGCAGGGGAAGGAGAAAAGTTTTCATCAGCTGGCTCTGGGAAAGTCTTTGATGTGAGCTCAACCCTTTATTAAACAGCAGCAGAAGAAGCAGATGCTCCTTATCCACTTCCTAATGACAAGAAATTCTTCAACCTGAGTTCCCATCATCTTGGATACCAAAGAGTCCCAGAATCATAGAAGCTAAGTAATTGCAGCAGACACACTACAAGAAGTAGGATATCTGTTAGAAGCACTTCTGGTTTTCCCAAATTCTTTGTTTTCATCATATCACAGTTATTTCCTTGATAGTTTTATCTGTCTGTGGCATTGCTCATGCTCATGTGGGGTGTAGTAGACCTGGAAATTTTGTTTCTTTGCTCTCTGAGGAGCAAGTTGAATATGGTTGCAAGAAGCAGTCAGGGCTATCTTCTATTTTGTGCCTTTTATTTGCATTCTTCACCTCTGGTGTCCTGCTGAGGAATTAATTACTTAGCAGAGCTTGGGAGACATAAAGGAACCATCTCAGGGTGATGCTGTTCTGCATGCTTCAAGTCCAGAGGTCCTTTCCAGCCTCAATGATAAAGAAAAAAGTCAATAAATAAATTTTATTGCATGACATAGAGCTGTATACCAAAGCTGTGCTCAGCACAACAGAAGTTGGTGGTCCTGTGTCCCTCCTGTGTCCCTGTGTCCCTCCCACCCCATGCTTTGTGGTCCCTGGGACCTGCTTTGTGTCTTTTTGTCAGTCTTGAGGTGACTTTAAGTTGTCCCAGGATGTTGTGGTGCCTTTGGGTCCCCTCTCATTCCTGTTCATTGGTGAGAAAGTGGCACAGAGTCCTCCCCGTGTTCTTCATGCAGGATGTAACAACTCCAACTTTAGTTCTTTTTTTACATTTCAGTTGTAGCAATAAAGAAGGAATGATATTTAAATGAATATTTAAAGCTAGTGCTGGAAATCCACCAGGAACCCACGAGCCACTTAATAATGAAACTGGGAGGATATTCCACTGGGTTTTCCTCTGATCTTGGGCTTTTTGTGCCAAGCTGGGATTCTGTGATTCCTGATTGCTTTCTGCTGAGTATCCTCATTGGGGATGGGTTTCCTGCCTGGGTGGACCTTTAGTCTGGCGTGGCAAAATTAGTCTTGTACTAACTCTCACTTGCCCAAGGCAGTGTCAGTCCCTGTTGTGAAGAGTTTTAAATGTTTTGGAGGTTTAATAGCTGCTTTGTTTGGAACATGTTATGTTTTTTTGCTGCTTAGTGGTACCATACAACAGCCTAAACAGAAGTGGTGATGGGTAGAAGAAGTTTTGTGCTGGCAGGGTAAATTTTACAGGCCCTGTGTTCTTTTTCATCTTGTATTTGAGCTCTGAAGATGTTAGACTTTGGAGGTGCTGCAGGACTTGTTCTGACAGGAGGTTTTTTCCTTTTGGGGAGGGTTTATCCTTAGAAACAGAAGTATTTTGTGTGAACAGGGGTTTGGCTTTCCACTAGGTTGGTGTTTCTAGCAAATTCCTTCACCAGGGATTTTGACTCTAGTCTTAGCAGACAGTCTGACCTCATGGTGCCTGGCTCTTCTTTGCTCTTCTTTCTTTCTTCTGTGTTTTCACATTGATGCTGCTGATGCTGGTGCAGACAGGGATAACTTCCAACAAGCAGGAAGATTGCCCTGCACAGCCCATTTCACAAGGCCAGTGCCTTTTGCAGGGAATTTAATCATTCTATCCATAACACAGTTACATTTCCCCCCCATACCTTTGGTTTTACCAGGAATTCTGGCATTTTCCAGCCACTGGCTACAGTGTTTTATTCCTAAGGAGGTCTGATGAGAGCAGAGAACCCTTATCTCATGAGGACTGTGCATTTTCAGGGTATTTTAATCAACTAATAGTCCTCTCCTCCCCTCCACTGTAAGCAGGTAGAAGACATCTGTGGATCAAGCATTTAAAAAAAAAATTTTTTTTCCTCTTCAGCCACATTTTACACTGCCAAGATTGTATGGGGCTAACTGGATGCAAGCAGCTTTCGAAGACTTTTTTGTGAACCAGAGAGCAGCCTTGGGTTGCTGAGGGCTGGGCCTGGTGAACTTTGCATCATGGAGCAGTTCAGATGTTGGTTGGGTCACTGGAGTGATGGAGATTCCAGGCAGGAGATGCACCCCAAAGAGTTCTCCCAGCTGGGAAGCAAGAAGTGGTACTTCTGTCTTGGCTGGATGATGTGCAGCATCCACATCATGTGGTGTGAGCATCACTTGGTGCCTCAGAGATGGCTTTTGGGTGATCTGGGTAACTGTGAGAGAGAAAAGGGCACTCTCAAACCTCCCTGGGCTTTTTGTGGTGCTGCCTCTGCTGCTCCATCCCTTTGGAGGGGCAACCTGACCTTGTCTCACAGAACCAGCTCTCTGCTTGGGCTTGGCACTATTTATTCCTCATCAGTTCAGTGGAGCAGGTAATGAAACAGGTCCAGGAGCCTGGTGCAGCTGAAGGAAGGGAGCAGTTGGGAGGGAGAACATGACATGAATACGTGTTTGGAAAGGGATGGAAAACGCTTGAAACTGGTTTTTCTGCCAAAATCAGCACCTTGTCAGGCTGTCCTTAGGGCTCGAGTCAGATCCCTGCAGGCTGGATGTGAAAACCAGGTCCATGGAGCTGCTGTGGCTCATCTTGAGTGTGTCCCAGTGTGGTCATTGCTGCAGCAAGCCAAGGGCTCAGCTGAGCTGGACAACCCAGCAATGCCTGTGGTGGCACTGGTCACAACAGCTCTCAGATGTTCACAGCAGGTAGTTTGGTTTATATATAATTTTATATATATATAATTTGCTGGCAGGGAGCTCTCTGCCCTGTCAGCTGCAGCAGGGAATGGCTCCGTGCTGGGAATCTCCCTCTGGGTTTCAGGCACGGGTTTGGAATGCTCCAAAAAGCTCCTCTCCTGCCTTGAATCCAAGCTGGAGGTTTTGGCTCCTGTGATTTGCAAAACAAGGTGGGATTAAAGTGCTCTGGAGAGTCTAATCTGAAGAAAAGCTCTGGGCTTGTTTGTAAAGCATCGAATTCAGTGTGTGTGCTGAGAGTTGTCTTCATTTCAGTGTCTGCTGCTCCTGCCCTGCTGAGACTGAGACTCAAGTGATCCAAAAAACTTTGCTTGTCCCTTCAGCAGTGCTGAAGGACCCGTTGCTTTCTTGCTGTGGGAATGTGCATCAGTTTCATGCCCAGTGTATAAGATGTGGCAGCTTTGAAAGAGAAACCCAACTCTCCTGCTGCTAAATGCTTTGCAGGTCTGTGGGTTGTGCAGAGAGCTGGAAAAGGTGAAAGTAATGTGTATTTAGAGTAGTTTAACCTTCTCTGGCTGCCTGGAAGCAAGAGACTTCCCCTTCTAGGAAGTCCAGGTGCAAATGCTTAAATGGTCCCTAATGGTCCTTGCCAGCTAAGTATTTTTTTGAATGAAGCAGTGAGAGCATCTGCTTACTCCTGAATCCTAACATGGAATGAACAGAGAAAGTAAAAAACACCACTGAAAATGTATATATAGACTGTACTGGACTTTCCAGGAGGCCCTGCACTCTTCAGTTCTTGCTTGCAGAATTTTTCCACTTACTAGAAATACCTTGGTCATGTGGGCTAAAGGAACATAAGGCTACATGGGTACAGGCTGCAGTCTTTCAGCATCTCTCTGCTCCCAGGAGATGGTTGTGCTGCTCCAAGACAGCTTCTACAAGGTGTCCCTACTGATCAGAGGCTGTTCAGCAGGGCAGCATCCCAGCTTAATCAAATCATCTTCAGTATGTCTGGGATGATTGTCTGTATCTGACTATTTATATCCTGATACCATGTGCTTCAGGCACGTGTCCTAAATTGTGTCTGAGAATGGGTTTGACAATAGATTTGCAACTGTGAAAAAGAAGTGTGGTGATGGGCACAGAATTTAGGTGGCTCCTCACTGCTGCTCTGGTTCATATCTGAGGATGTTAAGGATGTTGTAGAAATGCAGGGGTGCTGGAGCAGCAGCAGTACTTGCAGGATTTAATTTAGTTACAGGATGACCCTGCACTAAGTGAGAAACACATTAGCTGTCATTTCAAGTGGTGCATGTGCTGCTCCAGCTGATTTGGGGGAAGATTTTTCTAGAGAGAGGTGAGTGAGCTGATGGAGGGGATGGGGATACCCTGTGGATGTGTGTCTGCCTGGTTTGCCATCCTCTGTCACTTGCAATCTTGACATCAAGACTGGATGTCCTCAATTTGGCAACCCAAAAATGAAGCTGAACTTCAGCAGAAAGCCCCAAACAAGGATCTGCTTTGTGTGACCAGGCTGAGTGAGTGGATTTTGCAGTGGGATGGCTTTAAAGGTTAGCAATTGTAGAGTTTGTAAAAAAAAAAAAAAAACAAAAAACCCAGAATTTGCTCCTGTCTTCGTCAGTGCTGCCTTGCAGCCTGTCTGCAGAATCAGGAACTTTCTGATTAATGCAAACCTGGCAAAAATATTGGCAGTTGATAAATTACTATCTTTATTTGTCATCTCATGCTCATCTTCCTAACAGATGAGGACAGATGCTGAGGCTACAGGCAAATGCTTGAGTGCTTGTTGCAGCTGAATTAAGAGAGGGAACCTACAGAGAAGAAATAAATGATACATAGACTAATTGTTCCCCCACTGCTTTCTGGTTTTCTCACTGACAGGTGGAAAACTTCAGCTGTAGCTTGTGTTCAGCCACTTGAACTCCTTCAGTTTGAATGGATAGGGAAGGAGCCTTAAAAGCTGATTCATGGAAAATAATAGGATTTCCAAAATTCCGTGGGGAAATGGAACTGTGGCAAAAGCAGAAGCAGGATATCTGCACTTGTGTAGAAAAGGGGTAAATCTGTTGCAGAACCAGGCATCTGTTCTCTTGCTCTAGGAACAGCTTGTTTTTTCCTGGGATCTGTCTCTTCACATGGGAGGGCTTTGTCAAAGAAGGAAGGGAACTTAAAACTTCCAGCATAACCTACAATTCCTGCTTCTCCCAAATCAGATGAGATGTAAGCACCTCTCTGATTTTAAGTAGCACATAGGTAATCAGTCCTGGAGCCTGGTAATAGCATCAGTACCACTGGTTGGATTCAGGGAGTTAAACACAAGAAGCAAATATGTGCTGCTTTCATCTGCATTGGAGTGGCTGAGGAAAAAAATCAATACTTGTTAGGTAAAGAGGGACAATATTGTCAGTGCTGAAAGTTATTTTCCATTCTCTGTACTCTATTCACAGCTTGCAAATGAACTTGAATCTGTTCTACTGAGCCTTGGGAGAGGAGACCAAGGATGAGACTGAGTTTAAGACTGGAAATGGGTCTGAGGTTTGGTTTCAGTTCCCTGGTGTTCCACAAACTCCTCGTGTGGCTTTGGGAATTTTCTTAAGCTTTCTAAGTGTGGGCTGATTATCCTGATTATTATTATTATTATTATTATTATTTTTTTCACATGCATCACTCATTTAGACAGGAAGAGATCGTGGGCTGGTGGCCTCTGTTCATGACCAAGTTGAACTCATCAATTCTCTTTTGTTCCCTGTGGACTTGGATCTTTGTTCCAGGTCTATTTTGATGATGAAATCTCACCATGCTAGATGAGCTTGCTACTAACTTGTGTCTGGCTAAGGTGGCAAATAGAGGGGCTGCTAAGGCTTTGTGACTTTGGCTGGTTGTGGCCAAAAGGTCCTTTCTTGGCCCTCTCTGTAACTTGTCAATATAAACTGAAATAACCCTGCTGGCAGCCAGGAAAGGTCTCTCAGCTCTTTCTCTGCATCACCTTAACTGACTGAACTCTTTGCAGTGATTTTTAATAACAGAGACACTTTCAAGGGTTCATGTTTGGTTTTTTCAGTCATTCTGCTTATGCTGACAGTGGCCTTATCTGCATTTAACTTTCCCTTCTGCTTTCTTGAAGAGAAGCATGGATTTAAACAGTCCAAAAGAAAGATTATGCCATCATTTTAGCTAATCCTCATGCAAAGGACCCTTCTGCCTTCTCTTCCTATTGGGTTTGAGAAATTCTATTATACTACAGCATATCTCTGAGAAAGTATTTTACTGATGATGTTAGCAGCCCACCTTACAGTAATTTTTACTTTTATTTGCACATGGTAAGTCTGCTGTTGGCCAAGCAGCATTTTTGTTTTCTTGACAGAGAAGTCCTGTCATTTGTTGTGCTGCATCCTGAAAGTGTTTTGCAGTTTTCCCTCTCAGGAGTTTTAACAATCAGTGGCTGCTGCTAGGTGATTATTTCCCCTTTGAACCCAACACACACCTGAGCCAGAGTTGTTGCTAGGAGGTTTAGGGGAACATCACAATCATGCTATTCCACACAGACTTCTTGGAGTGTATCTTCTAGAGCTCTGAGAGCTCTGATCATCAGTCAGTTCTTTGGGACATGCCTTTGGGCTTCAATTTGTCCCTTCTTACAAAGCTTCCTGCCAAAATAATTGCCTTAAGAGACACCGAGCCCTTTAGTCCAAACCCACTTGAGGTCTTTGAGCTTTCACAAGCCTTATAACTGAGGCATTTCAGCCAGTCTGCTACCTGCAAAATGAGCTCATACATTTCCCAAAAGGCAATCACAGGAAATCTCCTCTGAGACCTCATTAGAAGAAGCAAAGATCTTGGACTTACAACTTGGCTCTGTATCCTGACAGCAGGAGGGGCTCCCTTAGCCCCCATTCATCTTTCTGTTATTCCCTTCTCTTCTGGCAGATGTGCAGAGACCTCTCTTAGGCCTGCTGGGGGCACCTGAACCAGGGTACCCTCAGGACAAGGTGTTGTCAGGACAAACAATATCCACATTTCATAGCTGAAGCTGTGTTTCAGCTGCCTGTCCCCCAGGGGACAGCATCTTTCAGCAGGGGACAGCATCTTCACATCTTTTTAGGCAAGGAGCTGGAGTGGGGTGAGACATCTCGAGCTGTGCTGTCCCAGGCTGGAAGAGAATCATAGAATCATAGAATCATAGAATCACAGAATTAGCCAGGTTGGAAGGGACCTCAGAGATCATCAAGTCCAACCCTTGATCCACTCCCACTGCAGTTCCCAGCCCATGGCACTGAGTGCCACATCCAGGCTCTTTTGAAATAGCTCCAGGGATGGAGAATCCACCCCTTCCCTGGGCAGCCCATTCCAATGTCTGATCACCCTCTCCAGAAAGAAATTCTTTCTAATGTCCAACCTAAACCTCCCCTGGCACAACTTGAGACCTCTTGTGCCCTCTTGTCTTGCTGAGAGTTGCCTGGGAAAAGAGCCCAACCCCCCCCTGGCTCCAACCTCCTTTCAGGGAGTTGTAGAGAGCGATGAGGTCTCCCCTGAGCCTCCTCTTCTTCAGGCTGAACAGCCCCAGCTCTCTCAGCCTCTCTTCATAGGATCTGTGCTCGAGTCCCTTCACCAGCCTGGTTGCCCTCCTTTGGACCTGCTCCAGCACCTCAATCTCCTTCCTAAACTGAGGGGCCCAGAACTGGACACAGGACTCGAGGTGTGGCCTCCCCAGGGCTGAGCACAGGGGCAGAATCCCTTCCCTGGACCTGCCGGTGACACTGTTTCTGATACAGGCCAGGATGCCATTGGCCTTCTTGGCCACCTGGGCACACTGCTGGCTCATGTTCAACTTCTTGTCAATCCAGACTCCCAGGTCCCTTTCTGCCTGGCTGCTCTCAGCCACTCTGTGCCCAGCCTGTAGCGCTGCATGGGGTTGTTGTGGCCAAAGTGCAGGACAAGAACATTTTTATGCTCAGGAAAGGAGGAGATCTCTGGTGGTTGTGTGCTGCTTGGGGATGTGGAGCAGTGCTGGTGGCTGAATGCTGCTTTGTCCCTGTGGAGTGAGATCAGGAGGGATGAGAACAGATACTGGAAAGACCATCAGATCAGAAGAGTGCTGTCACCTTCTGGAGTGCACCAGGACCCAGCAATCCCTCTCTCAGGACTTACTGCCCCTGTAGTGGCTTAAAAATTTGGCTTTCTGCATCCTTGGAGGAATGGTGGCTTCAGGGCTGTTGTGAAATCTGAACAGTGTGGTGTATGGCTGTAGCAAATGCTTTTCTTGAAGGATCTGACACCATCTTCGGGGTGTACAAAACCTGCCTGCAGTGTCACTTGGAAGGAATGTGTTGCACCATATGGAGGACAGTGGCAGATCAGTGTTCTGAGGCTTGGCAGGGTTGCTGGTTGCTGTGCTATGCCAGGTGGCTTTGAAGAACATACAGGTATGGTAAATGGTCCTGAAAAACTCTCTTGCCCAGCTGGCTCTGAGATATTCCACCTCTGATCTTCAAGGGAAAAACTTCTGTGCCTCTGCTGGAGCTCTTGCTCTTCAAGCTAATTCCCCTCCTCAGAGTCATTCCTCCTTTCCCATTTCCCTTTTTTATTCTGTATACTTCCTCCATGCCATTTTCCACTTCATCCCATTTGCATTTTTGTGATTTTTTGGGTGGTATCTTTGCTTTTCCTTCCTTGTATCCTCTGGTTTCTCCTTCCTTCCCGACCAACTACTCCGTGTCCTTTGTGCTACTCTTTGCAATCCTTTCCTGAGTACTTCCACAGTCCTTGAGGTGGGGTTTGTAAAGCTTCCTTTTCTTTTAAGTTATTCCTGGGTCTGAAGTCTGCCATGTGGTACATTTAAAACCTTTAGTTTTAAAAATCATCAAAAGAAAGCCTAGGAGCATCTGCTTCACTTTGAGAGACAGTGTCAGCAAGCTGCTGGCTTCACCACAATAATGTGGTCATTAAATCACTGCAGTGTTTTTTGTTCTCAGGTTGGAGTTCTACCACTCAAGCCTAAAAATGAAGTGCTTTCAATTCTGCATGTGCAGGCAAACCATCACTTTATGTTAAATGCATTGATTAAATGTTCTTCCTTAAGTGTGCTCACTGAACCAAGTGCTACCAAAACTGGATTGTCCCTGCTGAAACATCCTTTTCATCCCTGACTCCTCTTGAAGCAATCACAGGGCCTATTTAAGCTCAGGCTTGAGGACTCAAAATAGGGCAGACTTTTGCCAAACCTGATCCTTTTCTTCAAAGAGTCACTTGCAACCCAGTGTGCATAAATTTAGCAGTAGCTTAACCAAAGTGGCAGCAGGTACATGGTGGGACCTGCACCATGAATTTACACTCTGCCCTTCAAAATTTGTGATTCCTGCTGACACCAGTGTTGTCCTGATTTCAAAAGAACTGAGCAGTTGTTTCCACATGGGCTGGACAGAGAGATTGAGCTTGGGTGTCCATGAGGGCTGACAACTTCCCTCTGGCACCTTGAGCTGCTGCAAAGTTTCTGTTTTAATGTTTTTTTACCCAAGTTGCACACTTGAATTTAAACTTTTTCTTCAGGCAGCAGTGGATGCAGGAGCAGGGAGTCTCTAGCTGTGCCTCTTGCTTGAGTCCAGGTGGGTAATTACACCAGTTGGTAACTGGAGTTAACTCCTTGAACCAGTTGATTAAAACTCTGAAACCTACTCTGGTCAGAAAAGTGTGTTTTAAAGTCACAGCTCAAGCCTTCACTTCTTTTAGCCTTGCCTTGAAGCTTTGACTGGATCTTAACACAGGAACAGAACTATTTCCTAGGAGGTGTGTTACTGCCTTCCTCATTTTGTGCTGCATTTCCTAAAGCAGAGGGATTTCAGCATCTCCATGGTATAACATTTGCTCTGGATTCCCTCACCCCACAGACCCTTTCACAGCTCCTTTTCCCCACAGAAGACAGGTGAGTGTGGTCAAAAGACCTCAGACAGCTTGCACAGCCCCTACAAAGAACTCCTTGATCCTGGGCTCAACCTCAGAGCAGCATTTTGGAGGTTTCAGAAGAGCACAGCTCCTGATGAGGCATCCCAGTGAACTACTGAGATGATTTTTATAAGCTGCTATTTTTTTGGAGGTGGACACATTTGTCTCTGTTTAAGGGCAGATTTTCAAACCAACTCGATTGTCGTGTTGGCTTCTGAGTGAAAAAGTGCCTGTTTCAAGCCAAAGGGCTTTGGAGAAGTTCCTGCTTGAATATTTACAGCTGTACCCAGACAACTCAGGCTGCAATGATGCTGCTGTGTGAGTTTTTCTTATCGAATGAATAGGACTTGTGGCCTTAATCAATTTAAGTGGAACTTGGACCCACTTTGGTTCTACTTGGGCTGTCAAGTGAAATGGCTGAAACACTCAGGTGAGTCTTTATGCCTGGGGAGGATCTCTGGTCCCACTGTGCTTTCCTACAGCCCTCATCACAGCCAAGATGGGCAGGGAAGTCCTTTGCTCTTTGACAGGGCAGCTGCAACTCTCAGCATCATCAGCTGCCCCCAGCTCTCAAGAAGATTTCTTGCAAAGCAGTGTCTGGAGCACTGGGAGTTATCTGTATCTCCTGCCCTCTTATTTTCTAATGCTCAAGTTGGTCTGTAGCTTGTGTTTTTCTTTCACAGTTTGCTCATGCAATGTGTAGAGAAATAGATGCCAGGCTGTGTTTTCAGGTGGCTTTGTTTGCTGTCATTTCCCTCTTCTTAAATTGAATTATTCTTTCTTTTTGAAGAAAAATCAAGGTTTCCACACTGTTTTAAGCTGTTTGGATAAAAGCTACAAGAGATGAAACACTTGTAGTGTGCTGCTTGGGTAGGACCTTCAGGGAATGAACTTGTATGTTGAGCTGCTGAGTGTCCTCTAAAGAGCCACACCAGGTCACATGAATTAGAGCATCCATTTAATTGCTCTGGCTTAGGTCAGCTCAACTCTGGTTAGAGAATTGTAGAGCTGAGACCAGATTTATGCTAAGAAGGTTCATCTGGAAGCAGAATTTATAACAGGTCCTTGAAACAAAACCATCTCGGGGAGGGATTGTTTCTTAACAATTTTTATTAAATCCATCGTTGGTGTTCTGGTGCTTTGAGTATGTTCACAGCTTCTTTAGCAGAAAGAAAAAAATCATCTCAGGATTTTTTACAGATAAGTTGAATATCAGCTGTGATATCACAGCAATAAACAGATCGAACTGTGGGCAGCTGGAATCATTTATAGGCTGAGTATGCAGAGTCTGTGTACATCACTGGGCCCTGTGCCTGACAACTGCAAGGCTGTTAATTATTATGCCATAATTCACCAGTTGAAGTATCTCGTAGCACTGCTGCTAAGCCAAATTCTGAGGCTTTCGCTGGGTCATTCAGTGAAAAGTAAGTAAAGACTCATTTACTCCTTTATCGATCAATTTAGTATATTCTGAAATCCTGTTTTAAAAAACCAATACACTGCTTGAGTGAAAAGTGAATAAATAAAGTATGAATCAGGAGCACAGGCAGAGGAACGGACGGGGTCCTTCCAGGATGCCGGGTGAAGGAAAGGGAAGCAGGAAAGGCAGGAAGGGCAGGCAGCTGGAAGCTGGAAATCAGGAAATCTGGCTTGGCCCTCGTGATCCCTCAAATTTATACTGAGGATGACGTATATGGGATGGAATACTCTGTTTGGTCAATTCTGGCATCTACCTTGTCTGTTCCTCCCCAAAGGAGGCTGCAGGTGGGACCTCTTTATCCTCCTGGAGGGTAAAATGTTTTCCTCAGAGCTGAGCAGTGGCCTTGGCTCTGCACACCAGGCTCTGGCTGTAACTATAAACATCAAGTGTTATCAGTCCTAGAAACACACACTGTCTGAGAAACTTGCTGTTAAATTCAGCAAGTGCAACTACTTACAAGAGACTTAGCTGAAAGCAAAAGTACAAGACAGAAAATCACCTTTATTCTGGCCCAAACCAGGACAGATTGTTAATTATTATGCCATAATTCACCAGTTGAAGTATCTCGTAGCACTGCTGCTAAGCCAAATTCTGAGGCTTTTGCTGGGTCATTCAGTGAAAAGTAAGTAAAGACTCATTTACTCCTTTATCAATCAATTTAGTATCTTCTGAAATCCTGTTTTAAAAAACCAATACACTGCTTGGGTGAAAAGTGAATAAATAAAGTAAAAGTGTGTAAAAATAAAAATAGATACCTCTTCCCATCAGTTTAAATACTATTGTAAAATAATTATTATTTTTGCAGAGCCAGATGAGCCCAGACCAGTTCTTAATTTGAGGAGCTACGAGGCTCACCATGTACAATGAAGAATTTGCTGAAGTTTTACCCAGTAAAATCAGTCCTGTTCTTGAGCTGTGATCTGCTCCCTTCTTGTCTTGTGGCTCCGCTTTGAGATGCAACTGGAGGCCCTTTTACTGTCCCAGTGTAGACAAGACATTTATTTTTTCAAGCCTCCCCATGCTCTGTTTGGATTCACAAGCTTCATCTTCTTGACCTTGCTTTCAAGGCCCTCAAATTCATGACCTAACTTGAGTAAGACCCAACCCTCAAAAAAATGTGCTGTGCAAGGGGTGAGATCATTCAGGACCGAGGTAAATGAGTGAGCTTGTTGTCAGTGGTTTGACAACAAGAAGTGACAATTTCTGACATCTCAAAATTGTGAGTTACTTCTCAGATTCCAGGATTTGTGTTATCCTGAAGTCCCTCAACTCTGATGCTCGGGATAGTTCTGCCTTGGCATGTGACTGACCTGGGACAGGCTGATTTTTTCCAGGCATGATTTTTCCAGACCACTCCTGTGGCAGCAGCATGGTGTGAGCCTTCATCAGGAGCCAGGTCCTTCCCTGGAAGTGCTGCTCAGCTCCCAGTTCAGCTTTCCAGATCTCATGCCCAGCTGCTGAGCCAAACTCAGCTCTGGCCTCTGGGCTCCCCTGCAGGGCCCATTGCTGCTGCCAGTGATGCTTTCAGTTGCCACCTCTAGGTTTGATGCCTTTTGCAAATGCAAACTGAATGGCTTCCCACAGGACAGGAGTTCAAATCTGGGACTCTATCAGCTGAGCTTTTGGGGTTTTGGGGTTTTTTTTGGGTTTCTGTTTTGTTTTTTTTTTTACCTCCTTTTATATCCCTACCTATCAGGCTTAAGTCCCAGGGTACTGAAGAATTCCAGCAAGTATTTACTCTTTTTTCTTTCTTTCTTTTACTCTTTTCTTTCTTCCAGCTCTGAAGTGTTGTGCTGGAGCATTTCTTGTTCATATGATTGACTTTGGGACAGATCCTGCCCCAAGACCATGCAGTCCATGTGGACAGGGGAGCTGCAGAGAGATGCATATATTAGGACAAAGTCATGAGAATATTTGTAGCTGAGGCTGAGACAAAAAATCCTCACAAACTCCCTTCCCCTTCAGACTATGGTACCTTTGGTAAGCAAGCTGCCATCTCCTGGGGCTGAGCAGAGATGGATTTTGTAAGCACAGCATGTCAGTGTTGCATAAGGATGGAAGCTGCTTGGATCATTAGAATGAACTTTTCCCCATGTTTCAAAACCAATCACTTGTTTTGACATTTGCAATCTGGCTCTTGGCTAGGGTGCTTTTTGGGTGGCTGTGTTGGAACCAGCAGCCTCCAAACTGAGAAGTTTGAATGAGAAGTTCAGGCATCTGCTAAATCCCCATTGAAAGCCAAGCACTGAAATGTGAACTAGGTAAGATTTCATACACCATTCCTAGTATTTATAGTTCAGTGATTTAAAGTGTATAAAATAATCAAGTTTGCTGGCTGGGAAATGCCTTCCAGCCTGTTCTGCTACCCAGGGAGAGCTGAGGAGGGAAGCACTCACTGGTGGGTAAGCAGAGAACTGCAGCAGAGATGGAGCAGGGGACTGATGATGGTACCAGGAGGCAGTTTCTCTTCTGCTGAGGTGTCTATTTCTGGCTCGTGCATATTATGGCACAGATATTTCCCAGAAGGTGATGTGGCTTACATATGAAGTCAGCTCTTTCTGCTGACTCCAGGTGGAAAACCAGAGTATTTGGGTTATGGGTTTGGATGTGCAATCCTCCTTCAGTGCAATAAGGAGACAGGGCCCAGTTCTGCTCTGTGTTTTATGTAAGGCTGAATCCTACAATTAGCATGGCAAGCCTGTGGATTTTGAGCTACATGTAGCTTAAGTTGGGGGGCTTTGTGCAGCTGGCAGTGGATCTGTGCTGATTGAGGTGCCCCAGGATGAAAGGGGGAGGTAAAACAATGTTGACTGTAAAGTCATAGAATCATGGAATGGTTTGGATTGGAAGGGACCTTAAAGATCATGCAGGGAAACCTCCTACCAGCCCAGGTTGCTCCAAGCCCCATCCAGCCTGGGCTGAGACACTGCCAGGGATGGGGCAGCCACAATTTGCTGGGCAACCTGGGTCAGTGTCTCCCCACAACAGCAAGGGTGTCCCAGTGTTGTCCTGTAGTGTGCTGGGGTGCAAAGAGCCTTTGTGGAGCTGCTGACCCCTGCTTATGAGCCCTGTTTGAATATCACCTTGTATCGCCTCTGGAGAACAGAGTTGGTGGATCAGAGTTGGTTTTATTATAGGGAAGGTGTTTAGTGCTGGCTTTACAGAGTTTTATATGGGATAACCAAATGTCACCATCTATAGGGCTGGCTGGCAAGTCAAGCAGGTGGGTTTTTTTTGGTTTTTTTGTTTTTTTTTTTCCTTTTGTTTTGTTTTTTTGCAAAATCTGGAGTTGGCCCAGAGCTGCTAATGAAGCTTTTTAGCTCTGGAGAGCTCAGCAAGGCCAAGGATGCTTCAGGCTCCTTCTCAGGCTCCACACACTGAAGGCAGCGAAGCTTGTGCTGCAGACAGTGGCTGGGAGGCTGTCAGCTGTCTGAGGGTTTTGATGTCCTCTCAGGATACCTCGTCTGCCACTCTGTGGCTGGTTTGTGACAGCAGAGATGCACCAAGCAGCCAGAGCCTGGGTCAGAGCCTGTGGATGGGCTCTGCACTGCAGTTTAGGAGCTGTCGCTCTTTATCTCTTCAGACCAGAAGCTTTAACCACTGTATAGACAAGAAGACAAGCCAGACCAGACCTGCAATTTGTCTTCAGCTGGGTTCAGTTTTATCAGTGAAAAATATTTGAGAACTGGTCACCAGATACATCACTATTTTGTCCATCATGAGCAAATAAGATGCAGGAAACTGGGGAACACACGTGAAGAAGTGTAGTACTGTGGGGCACAAAGGTCATTTTTTTCCAGTGCCAGCAGCATATGGGAAGAAAAAAATCAATGCAGAACATGGTTCACCTTGGTTAGGAACCATGTGCTCTGAGCTGAAATCTGTCACTATTACAGCTCTGCAAGTGGAGGGGATACAGGGAGACTGCATGAAAAAGAAAGTCCAGTTGCTCATGAGCCATTTCTGTGGAAAGTAAGGGAGTTAAATCCATGGACAGTCTTACTGAATCCCTGTGTGTGACTGTTCCCCTCTGCCTCCTTTATAGCTGCCCAAGTGCTGCTCTAAGTCTTGCTGCCCTGGAGTGATGCTGCTGCTCTGCCTTTGTTCTTTTGAGCTCCTTTCTTTTCCACTGCCTCAGATGTAACTTCAGTGCCTGCCTTTGCAAGGGCTCTGCTGACCTCCCCGTGTCCTCTCTGTGATCTCCTGGCTCTCTTTGCTCTTCCTTGCCTGTTTGAGGCACAGTCTCACAAAGTACCCTCATCCTGTCACCTCTGCTGCCCTTTGCACAAGGGAGGCATCCTCTGAGCAGCCGTGTCCTTTCTGCTCCTTTCTCACCTCCTGCTGTGCCTCCAAACCTCCAAGCAAGACTTGGAACCTCATACCCAAAGGGAACCTCATGGGACTGTTTCTCTTGGACTGACCAGATGCTCTGCTTTGTGTTCTTCTGGGAACAGAAGCCCAAAGCTGGCCGACTTCCACAGCAAGGAGTTGTGCTAAAAAAGGGGCAGGTTCCCTCAATATTTTCACTCTGTGTCAGCAGAAGTGATCTGAAATGTCTGCTTTTCATCAGACACTTTAGGGAAACCTTGCTATGAAATATTCTTTCATCCTCAATGCAAAGCACTTTGAATCAGGAGTGTTTCCAGTCAGGTTTGGTTTTTTTTTTGACCGTGGCTACCATGTTGGCAGGCTGGCTTGTCAGACAAATAGATGCCATGTGCAGTCATACAGTCTAAACTACCCCTGCTTTGGAGTTTGGAGCTCATCCAGAGCAGGACAAAAGTCCTTCCCTAGGCTGCTGTTGAGCTGTAGTGTGAGTAAAAGGTGTTGAAGTAGAGATCTGGTGGCTTTGGTCAGTCGTAATGGCAGGGACAGCCCCAAATGGGAGTCATGGCTGTAACAGAAGAAAACTTCACCCACCCTTTATAAAAAAACCAAACTAAACAAACCTAAAAAACCCTCAACAGCTTCCTTAACAGACTAGAAGGTCTTGTTCTCCTTGTGTTGGCACCTCTGTTCTCAAAGTGAAGCTGCAGTCAGCCCACGGGATGTACAACACGGTGACACCAGGCAGGGCTGGCACAGCTCTGAGCTGTGGTTAATGCCAACTTGCACCTCTCTGCAGCTGGATCCCTGCTGTCTACAAGATCCTGAGCGTGGTGCCTCTGGTTTCCACCCTAAAATCTTCCTTCTTTTGCCTGCTAAAGCAAATGTTATAGTAGAGGACACAGCAGGGAGAGGAGCGACAGCTGATGCTGGATGTGTCTGTCTGCTTTTGATGTGCTTGGTTGTGCTTCCAGATGTTTAAAAGCAAGGAAAAAAAAAATAAACCAAAAGAGATCAAAATATTCTTTGTTTGTTAAGCTCAGAAATCTCATCCGAGGCTCTGGCACTGGTAAATGGGTGCTGAAGTTAAAGCAGTTGGAGTCTGGTAGTATTTTCCTTCTGTGAAGGGCTCTGGTAGGCAGCCTCAAATTGCTGGCAGAATGTGGTTGGAGGGCTCTGAACTGAGGCAATGCAGATTTTTAAAGTCTTCGTATCAAATTCTGCCAGGGAGGAGACTTTGGCAAATGAAGAAGGAAGGGAGGGCAAAAAGAGAGGAGGGGAGACTGGGAAATGAACTCAGACTCCGAGGAGCATGGCCTGGACGTGGCTCTCATGGGACTCTTCCTGCCACTCTCCTCTCCCTGACTCACTGAGCTGAGCTGTCTGGCTCCATCCCTTTCCTAAACACTTCCAGCCAGATGATCCTCCTCTCTCTACCCCTCCTTCCTCAAAGCAGTTGAAACCTTAGTTCCTTGTGCACTTCCCTGTCAGCTGTTGTTCGTGTCAACTTGTGATTTCTGCAAAGAGCAAAAAAAAAAATCCTGCTCTGCTTGCAGTTTAACATCCACAGCCCCTGCTCCTTGGCATGAAGAGTCAAAACAAGGTATATATATGATGTGTGGGGGGGGTTTTGGACTGTTGGATCAACTCAGAAGGTACTGGCTGTGACTGCTAAGCACTGAAGTGAATAAAAACAGGGTTGGAATACACCCCCCCTACCAACTGCAGTGATTTTTTTTTTTTTTCCCATTGAACCACTGATCCATGAGGCTTCAAGTCGAGTGCTGAGTAAGTTGGTTTAAAAATGCATCCAGTTCTGGCTGCAGGCATCTTGCAGGCTGGTGTCTGGGATGGAACAAAGGAACAGCTCTCAGAGGTTGGTTCTTCTTCTTCCTTGGAGCCATTTGTGCTGTTTCTTCCCTTGAGGAGAGACTGAGGTCAGCTCAGTTCGGAGAAAAAGAGGCTGAGGGGGGAGCTCATTGCAGGCTGCAGCTTCCTCAGCAGGTGAAGAGATGGGGCAGGTTCTGATTTCACTCCTGTGACCAAAGACAGGACTCAGGGGGATGAAGCTGAATCAGGGGAGGTTCAGGTGAGGTATCAGGAAAAGGTTTTTCACCCAGAGGGCAGCTGAGCACTGCAAAAAGCTCCCCAGGGAAGTGTCACAGCCCCAAACCTGCCTGAGTTCCAGAAGGGTTTGGATGATGCTCTCAGGCACATGGGGTGATCCTGGGGGTGCCCAACACAGGGACAGGAGCTGGACTTCAGGATCCTGATGTGTCCCTCCCCATTCAGCATCCTATGATTCCTGCTCTGGTTGGGATGCTGGGTGCAATAGATCTCTGGAGGGGATGGATGAGGGGCATCCTTAGCAGCTCCTTAGGGATGCAAAGCTGGGGTACAGCTGGGGTTCCTGTTTCCCATGCTCAGGGGGGGTTGAATATGCTCATTGTGGCTTTGCAGAGAGCAGAGGAGATGGATGTAGAGGTTTTCAAACCACCTGGTTATTTGGGGTGTTGCATTTCAAAGGCTATTCCTTTTTCAGAGGTAAAGTCCCATTATCTTATGAAAATGAGACTCATTTCAGCTTTCACAGAGCATAGACCCCAAATCAGCTGTGTTTTTTTTAATAAAACCTGATTTGGGAAGTGTCCCTTGAGACATTTGTGAAAAATTCTTATTTGCAAAGCTACCTACTGATGTGCCTCTAATTAGTTTAATCACATTATTTCAACGATGCCTCCAGTATAAGGGATTTTATTTTATTTTTCCTTCTAAAATGTGGTAGTAATTGGATTTTTTTTTAACTGGATGTTGTGATTAAAGTTTCTAGAGTTTTCTAGGGAGAAACTTACTTTAGTTAAGAGTGTATGGATAAGGCAGAGCAGTGCTGAAGGTCAGGTTGGTTTCAAAGTCAACAATGTGAACGCCAGAACTGCCATCTTTGTTGGTGGGTCAACATTTCACTGATTTTTTTTCCTTTTATATAGGAACAAAACCTAAATTACTAAAAATACCCTGGGCTGCAGTCTTTTTTTCCATTTTCTGTTAGCTGCTATTTGTGACCTCTGTTTAAAAAGCACATGAGGCCTCACAGTTTTCTAACCTGGCTCTGTTTCATACACTCCTGGTGCCTGGCTTGCCTGGGGATGAGTGAAGCAAATTAATCCAGAAGCTGAAAAGCTTTTGATTCATGCCTCTGGGGCAGAGATGCTCAGGGCTGCCAGAGATGGTGGCTCTCAGAGGCCTTGTCAGCATCACTTTGGAAACTGGAAGGAAAACAATTCAGACTTTGGTTACCCAAATGCCAACAAAGTCAGCAAGAAACCTCTTTGTGCTGCCTTTTGTTAAGTTGATTTAGAGGAATTATAAATAGTGAGCCAGTAGGCACATTAGTTGATTGATGATCAATCATGATGACTGATAGCCTACAAGACAGCTGGGGTAGGGCTTTTTACACAGGTGGGCAAGGGAAAAGGGTTTCAAACTTGAAAAAGGGAAATTTAGGTTAGATGTTAGAAAGAAATTCTTTAATTTGAAGATAGTGAGCCCCTGTGCCAGGTTTCCCAGAGAAGCTGTGGCTGCCCCATCCCTGGCAGTGTCTCAGCCCAGGTTGGATGGGGCTTGGAGCAACCTGGGCTGGTGGGAGGTGAC
The DNA here is from genome assembly GCF_036169615.1 of Heliangelus exortis. NCBI lineage: Eukaryota > Metazoa > Chordata > Aves > Apodiformes > Trochilidae > Heliangelus > Heliangelus exortis. The sequence continues at coordinate 4,835,526 of NC_092426.1, read as the reverse complement.
CCTGACCATGGCAGGGGGTGGCAATGGAGGAGCTTTAAATTCCTTTCCAACCCAAACCATTCTGTGATTCTGTGAATGTGGTTAACATCATTCAGTAGCTATTTTCAAAGATCAGGTCTATGATGCTTTATAACTGCATTGCTACCTTCATCTCCATCAACCTGCCAGCGTTCACTTCCTTCCCAAGGGAGTGAGCTGTGGTGATGCTGGATTGGTTTGCTGATTTTCTTATGGTGGTTTTCAGGAATTAGTTGTCTGATCTTCCTTTTTTTTTTTTTTTTTCCTACACTCATTTGAAAAATAACATCTGCTCATCTGCCAGCTCAGTCGTCCCAGCTCACACACGGACTCGAGGTCTTACTTAGGCTGCTTACAACAGGTACCTAATTTGGGTAACTTGACTGTCAGTGTCTGTGTTTCAGACAACAAGTAGTTTGAAGCATTTACTACCCAGGGCTCTGCTTTCCTCCCTGGAGAGAGGAGTGGTTGGTGCCTTGAACAGCTGAGCTGTAGCTCAGTCCTTGCTCCGTGGTGAGCTCCATGATGCTGGTTGCCTTTGGATGGAGTTTCTCCATCATCAAGTGTCTGTGGCAGTGCTGCAGCACTTCAGGGACCCTTCAGACCTTCCTGATGAAAGGCAGGGTGAAGCAACACCCTGCAGGAACAAGCAGAGCGGAGCACTTTGATGTTCTCCTTGAAGAAGTCACATGGGAACTTGTGTTGCCTCCTGGGCTATAGTTGCTGAACACCAGTGTATTATCATGGGGATGGGGAATGGGGGTGTTGGAGGCTGCTAAGATAGTGTAATGGTGTTGTGAGGATTGTGCTGGCAAGGAAATAAGCAGCAAGGTATATCTAGGAGCTGGCTGTTCAGGAAAAGGGGAGTCTTTGTGCTTTTAATCAGACACACAAAAAGGAGTGACATCGGGATTTCCTTCCAGACCTGACCCTGCAGGGGTTGTGTTCAGGATCCTGTTTCCCTCCCTGGCCACCAAAGATGCCTCAGCAGGATGGGGTGAGCTGCCCTGTGCTGGTGGAAAGGGGAGCACTATGGGATTACTGGGCTTTCCACAGGCAGTCTTGATGGGAGCATCTGGAGATGTTGGGATGGGCAATGAGAGCTACTGGGAAAAATCACAACCCTTCTGCTTCAAGCACTAATGATCCTCCCTGTTTCTTCTAACCAGAGCAGCCTCATCACTGCCTGTAGGGCTCTTTTTTTGTGCAGGAAAATCCATCTTTGAGCTGTGTAAATCTTCCTCAGCGTGTGTCCCTCACCCATCAGTTCATTTCCTGGGAAACAGCTTTTAGCTTGAGCTGAGCTACATTTGTCAAAACTTCAACAGATTGTTTGCTAAGGGAAGGGCAGCAGCTTCCCTTTTTTGAGGGTTTTGCCCTCAAAACCTGCAGGGTGACCATTGCACACATCTGTTTCTAGGCAGCACAGCTGGCAACCTCTCCCAGGTTGCAGGGGAGCATCTTAAAACCTGCCTGTGGCCACAGGTGGGAGAATTGCCATATCAGCAGCTCAGAGCATGGAAAGGTGTTGCACCAGGAAAGCTTAAAAAGCTTGAAAAATGCTCCCAGACTGAGGTGGCTGCATTGGTTGTGGCCACTGGGAACAGGACAAGAGGTAAAAGTCTTAAACTACAGTCAGGCAGAGTTATGTTATCTCTTATGTTATGTTATTATCTTATGTTATGTTCTATTATTATCTTATGTTATCTCCTCAGGGCAGCAAAGCTCTGGTGTAGCTCATGGAGTCTTTCTTGGAGGGTTTAAATAGCAGGTCAGACACCCATCACCCTGCTCTAATGGGAGGTGTCCCTGCCCATGGGAAGGGGGTAGGAGCCAGATGACCTTTAAGGTCCTTTCCAACCCAAACCATTCCATCACTGCCTGACCTCCAGGGGTGTCTTGTTAGCCCTCCTTTGTGGGATTCAGAGCTGTAGCTTTGGAGAATAATTTTTTAGTAGGATATATATTATAGGATATATTATAGAATATATATATATATTATTTAGTAGGATATAATATTATAGAATAGTTTTATGGTAGGGATAAATTATAGGAGGAAAGACTGGTGAAGGTCTGAGCTGCTGGGCCATTAACTCCATATCCTCTCAGCACCAGTGTCTCAGAGAGCTGGCAGAAAGTAGGGGCAAGGTGCAGTGTGTTTTGTGCTACTTTTATGGTGATTTTTAAGAGCTGAGATAGAGTCTTGAAGCCCAAAGTGTGATGTCTGTCAAGCTAATATTATCACTGTTGAAAATTTTCTTGTAAGGGAGGTTACACTCATTGGCTTCAGTGTTTTGGCCAAACATCCACATTCAGTGGTACAAAATTAACTGATTGATGTATTTTCTCAAACCATCACACTGTTTATTTCCCCAGGGATGGTTCTCAGCCTTTTGCAAAGCTCTTGGTGAGTTGTAGTGTTGGTTTTCTGCCCTGTAGGTGCAAATCCAGTGTTGCTTCCATGTTGTACAGAGATGCAGCCTGTACTTACTTTAGCAGGTGATTTCCATGCAATATTTTTAGGAGGTAGATGGCCAGGGAAAAGTCCCACATCTGGCAGCAGCTACACTAATTTTTAGTGGCAGCTAAATTCTGAAGGGAATTTTAAAATGACTTATGAATAATTAACAGTATCAGTTTACAGTAGTTCTCTTCCTACTACACAATGTAAGTAAAATAAAAATCACCCTTTAAAATTTCCTAAAGGGAAAGGTAAATATTTATTTCACCTCCTGAGATTCTGGTAAAGGCAGAATCTTTCATTGGAATGACTGAGAAAAAAACTGACACACATACACCCCCTTCTAAGTGAATTTAAGATTTTAATTGCAACAAAATTCAGGAATTCAGTTAAGGTTCCCAGAGCAAACTGTAGCTGTACCTCCCTGGTTATCTCCTTTCTTGGAGATAGATTTTGAAGTCAGTGACCCAAAATGCTGCATGTGTATCCAGAAAGTTCAAAAAAAGGTGCAGTTTAAAGGTAAAATTTAGTAAAAAACTGGAAGTCATGTCTAGCTTTTCAGGAATAACCATGTTTTCCCTTTCTACAGTGTTTTTCTGAGCATGCATCACTTTACTTCTGTTGTGCCTCTGCAGAGAGTTGAAATACTTACACCTTAAGGGAGAAAGCTGGAGTTTGACATCTCCATCTCTTGATATTGAACATTTCAGTCTTGATTTTGCTTTTGCTGGAAACCCTGTCTGTTTTCTGAGATGGATTTAAAGCCAAAGAGCAGAGGTTTGGATTAAATGTGTCATCAGGCAATTGTAGCTCTGTGTATGCTGCTGGTCACAAAGGAGATGCTGAACAGATTATACTTGGGCCCTCTAAAGAAATTCACCTCCAGGCTGAATGCCAGCCTGAGAAATATTGGATTGAAAGGGAGCACTTTTGGAAGGTGATAAACCCCTGGAAATAGGATGAAATTTCCAAATGCTCTGGAACTATAACAGCTCATGGTAATAAAGAATTGGCAAGAATAATCCCTGTTTGAGAAGAGCTACTAGAGGATGAAAGAAAATAAAGTCACTTATTATCAGTTGGAAGTCTAGAAGTATTTTTTATTTTATTTTTTTTTTTTAGCTAGAGATTGGCTCATCTCTGCATGGTGGGAAGAGGGAAGGAAACAGTCTGTGTGAAGGCAGGGGATGCACCCAAGGGGTGAAAATCTCCTTTCAGGAGTTCCTTGTCTTATCAGGGGGACTTAGATACTGGGTCTTTGCCCTGTGTTATGTCCCCTGCCTCCCCTATAGCTGCTATAGGTGCTGAGCCCTGGGCAGGGTCTGCCTTGGAGGATGTCTGAGGAGGACTTGGTTTGGTAGCTTCTCTCCCCCATTGGCTTTGGGGCAAACTTGTGGGTTGCCATCTGGGGCTTGTTCCTGGACTGATGAGTTGTGCAGGGTTGAGGAATAGGTGGCAGGAGAAAAACCATAGGACAGATGTGGAAGGAGATCCTGGCTTGGCTGGGGGGCAAGGTCCCCAAGGGAGATGGGTGAATGGAGTTTGCTGCTATGAGCTCTCTGTCACCAGCCTTATGGGGACCCACCAGAGGTTCTCTCCCCCAGAACATCTCTTGGGGGGGATCATGGTGTCCCTGCTGCAGCCCTGGCATCCCAGCTTGGTCTGGTGGCACTGCAAGGAGGGTGTTTGTGCTTTCTCTGGCTGCTGCCAGAGCACCTCCTGAGGATGGGACAACCATGTGCAGAAGGGAGATGGGAGTGAAATCTGGCTTTTCCTGCCCTGCACCCCTGGGTCTTCCTTCAGAGCATCCCAGCAGTGACCAGCTCTTGATGCAGCAGAGTTCAAGGGGACAAACCCACAGGTGGCTGAGCAGCTCCTGATTCTTTCAGATGTGTTTGGCGTGGTGCTCCCTGCTGGTTCTGAGATGGGGTCACCTTGAAAAGTTGTTCCTCCTGCAGGGCTCATTACCTGTACAGCCACATGATTGAGTTTGGGTTCATTGGATGGTGACTTGTACCTGGTAGCATCCATCAGAGCCAGGCTGCTTAGTAGAGAACAGCAGAGTGTATAAATCTTTTCCAGAATGAGCTAATTCCATGTAATACATAATGGTAACACTTAATTGGGGATAGAAACTGAGAGGAAATGAGCAAAAATGGATACAGATACAGCTTGGCTCTGAATCAGCTGGGCCTTAACTTCCTCTGAACCTGAAGAGGAACATTAGGAAGGGACAGTGTGTGAAAAACCCTCGTGGGGAGGGAGCCAGTGGAAATGCATGGTCTGAGTGGAGCTGCTGTCAGGCAACCTGGCAGCTGTCTGCTGCAAAAAGCAGGAGGCTTCAGACATTTCTCTTCAGATCAGGGTGTTTTGGGGGCATCTTGCTGTTTGATTTCATTCTCTCTGAAATTCTGCCTAACTCTTAATTTTTATTTTCTTAAAAAATTGTTATTTTCTTTGGAATCATGAATCATTCAGGCTCATAAAATGTAAGAAACACTGTTCCTCCGGCGTGGTACTTAGGAACCTCAACCCCAAGCACTCCCTCAAGTGCAGAATTACAGCACTGTGCTACTTTTTTTTGTCTTCCTGCTAATATATCCCAAGACACTGCCTGCTCCACAGCATGCTGTGGGAAGCTGATTTCATCCTCTCAACCCATCTCCATTTGGTGCTACCTTGAGGTGCTGATCTCTGACCTCACAACAAGCACCAGGGATGCTTCAGCAACACAAGAGGGAGCTATGGACTCTCCTGAATTATGGAAGGGTTCACCCAGGCTTAGAAGGCAGGTATGAATGGGCAGAAGAAGAAACCTGAACACAGCAGCCTCTGGGAAGACAGAGCAGGCATCTGTTGTGCTTGTACTTCTTGAGTTGCTTTACTACTACGTGTAACCCTACTACATGTAGGGTTAGCCCTCCGTGGTCTAGAGAGGGAGTTGGAAGGGAAGACCTTGGGGAATCCAGATAAAAAATGGGAGGTGGTTGTTCCTGAATCTGGTCCCATTGTGGCTGTGTGAGTGAGATGCATAGAAATGACAGTTTCTATCCAAACTTTCAGTTATTAATTGAATATTCATAACTGTTTATTTTAAATTACACCTGGTTAATCCCCCATGGTCTAGAGAGGGAGTTGGAAGGGAAGACCTTGGGGAATCCAGATGAAAAATGAGAAGTGGTTGTTCCTGAATCTGGTCCCATTGTGGTTGTGTGAGTGAAATGCATAGAAATAACAGTTTCTATCCAAACTTTCAGTTATTAGTTGATTATTCATAAACTGTTTATTTTAAATTACACCTGGTTGTAAATCCATGTGGATGAACAGTCAAGTCTTTAAATTTTGCTTTGTGTGAAGTGTTTTTCCTGCCTTTGTCTTAACAAAGGAAGGGATGGCCTTTGGGGGTGAATGTTTGTCTTGGACACAGGAGTGCAAAAATGATCTCCCTGCTCATCTCTGTGCTACTCTGTGAGCTGCAGGAGTTGTGGTGCTCAGACCTCAACCTGAAAATCTGACTTGGGGGTAATTTAGGATGTGAGACCAGAGAAGGGATTTCTTCAGCCCCTTGCCTGTTTCTGTAAGCACCAGTTTCCCCAGCAGAATTTCCTAAAGGCTTCAGATCAGCTGCTGGGTGAGTCCAGGGCTGTCACCACTGTTTGCACCCTCAGAGTGGGCAGGATCATGCTTCTCACATCTGGATGCTTTACACCTAGAACAAAGTTTTTGCCTCCAAATCCCAGCAGGACAGAGAAGCAGAGCACATATGTGCATTGTACTGTAGGAGTTAGAGCACTTCCAAGATGTAAGAGTTTATTTCTCAGTGGCCTTTCCTTCAAGCTGACTGCTCGACATGCAAGACTTGGGTGGTTGTGAATGTACCAAGTTACCTGTATTTCATTTGCCTTCCTTTTGACTCCTCATTTTGGAAAAGAAGAAATTAGTTCTGCTGGATTTCATAGGGTTTTTTGGTATCTGATTCTGGATGGGCAAGTCTCCAGTTTCTGCCTCACCTTCTGGATAATGGCATTCCCCAAGTTATCAGCTGCTCTGTAGCTCTGAGCACCATCCCCATCCCCTGACCACTGCTTCATTCCCTGTCCCATGTTTTGGGCTGGGAATCTTTTCAAATATCCAGTGTATTTTTGCTCTGAGAAAATTGCTTCTTCCTCTCCCTTTCTCTCCTGGAAAGCTTTTTATACACCTCTTGCATTTTTGTCCTCATTCTTGCCTTTCACCCCAGTTCCTGGGGTGGTTACTACGTTCTATACTTGATAGAATCTGAGCTATAAATAAGAAGCAGTTTGTTGGGAAGTAAAATTAGCAGGCCAGATTTTCAAACACACTTCCAGATCCGTGCCCAGCCACCTCAGAGTCTGCGTGTCCTCATTTTCTGAGGTGCTGAATATTGTTGTTATCCTTGATTTCAATGGGAATTTGTGATGGTCAGGACTCCTGGAAAATAGGTCACTTTTATATGTGCTTCCTGGAGATGGAAGAGCCTGATTTACACCACTGTGTTACTGGTTGCCACATCAGTTCCTTCTCTAGCAGAGGAGTGAAGTGGAAATTTTTTTGGGGGAAAATTTCTGTAATCATGCATCCATCTGGAACAGATATTAGGAATTTCTTAATGAGTGACCCCAGCCTCCCATCCCTGCAGTGAATCCTTGAATTCACACCTCTCATTTCACTTTGGCTTCTGTGAAATGTGGTTGCAGGCATTTGTCAAATGGTCTGAACTTTGCTTTAAGGGGATCATCTGCAATTCCACTGCCAGAATCCTGCTGGTGAGTTATGGCTGGAGGTTAACCACAGAACTTTGGCTCTTTCTAATTATCCTCAAGTGAAGCCAGCTCTGTTCTCTTGGCATCACTGGAAGCTTTGCTGTCTGTCAGACAGAGTGAGGATTTATTTCAATAAGAAAATAAAATCTGTGCAATTTTATTTGCAATTTTTTTTTAAAAAATTAAGGCATATGGGGCAGTTCAGCTGGGAGTTTATCATGGCAGATCTCAGGTTAAGCTTCAGCTCAAAATTAGGTGACCCAGCTGAGTGGTACCACACTAACCAGCACAACTGGAAATGCCCACAGGTAGATTTCCTGGTTTTTGATTTTTTGGCATGCAAAGAGGTGATGGAAAAGGGAACAGGGACAGCAGGTTGCTCCTGTGAAAATGCACTCTGCTGGGGTGATGCTCACTGAATACACTGAATAATGCAGTCTGGGTTTGAATTTCAGAGAACATTACACTGATCTTACCCCAGTGATTTACCTATTTGAGATCATAGTTTCCAGCCAGTATTCCACTGATACAAAAGAAAACACTTCTGAAGTGGAGATTATTATTATGTGGATTGCTTCCTGTATCAGGGAGCTGGTAGCAAGCAAAATACAGATATTCCTGCAGGGGGAAATAGATAAATATATTTTTCTTTCTCAGGGTGGAGGCATTGATGATCTTGAAGGTCCTTTCCAGCCACTATAATTCTATAATTCCTTCACTAAACTGCTGCTGTTGCCCTGACTGGAGGGCACAGGGAGCTCAGCTGCCAGGTTTTAAAGCCAAGAAAGATTGAGCTGGTGCTGGGGACCCTGCCCTGTGCTTTTTAACTTTTTTTTTTTTTTTGTGCTGGGTTATGTGCTCAGCACACTGCTGAGAACCAAGAGGGAATGAATTGCTCAGCAGCTCTGCAGCCTGCCAGAGCCTTCAGGCTCTCAAGGCCTCCTGACCCAGGCACAGGGTAGAGGAACAATTTTTCTGCTTTATGAAGTTTTACAAACAAAGAAATGGACCCTGTGGTTACTTTACCCAAGCCACAGTGGCTCATTCAAGAGGGCATCATCAGGGGAGGTCACCCCTCTGATCTGGAGTCTCCTTACAGCACCTCCTTGCTCTGGGTCAGGTTGGAAAAACAGGATTTTATTCCTGTTTGGCTATTTCTCTGTGGGGCAAATAGACAAAGCTCACTGGATTTTTGTCTTCTCACATGGCTTTTGTCTTTTAATTTGCTTTGTGCTTTAGAAAAAAACCCAAGAGTTGATTGCCTGGGAGTTGGGTAAGAGGGAGCTGCAGCTGGAAGAACAAAGGGAAGGAATGACAGAGGAGGGGACAGGTTGATAGATGGGTGGTGACACTGCAAAGAGAGATTGTAGCTTCACCTGCCACCAGGAAAATAGTTTCAGGCTTTTGACTGTGGTTTTGGCAGCTGAGCTTAGCACAGCTTTTGTAATTAAATTGAGCCTCTGGTTAGGAAGGCACGGATGGGGGATGATAAAAGCTGGATTTCTCATTTGTACAGCTATGTAATCCAGAGCTCTGCTCTGCAGAACCAATACGTAGATAAAGTATCAAGCAGAAAGATGTTTGCATGCAGAGCATCCAAAAAAAAAAAAGGTTTTCTGTGTTAGCTTGAGAGTTTCCAACTACTCTTTCCAAAGCCTCCTGTGTGCTTGTTTGCCAAGATGAGTCCTTGGCATCCTGCTCCATGGCTTGGAGCTTTGCTGGAGGAAGAGCAGCTGCTTCAGTCTACGTTTTCCTTGTCCTCTCCCAACACAGCTTTTTTTTTTTTTTTTCCTCTGGGAAGAGTGTTTAAATACTTCAAACAATTAGGGATGACAGGGAAAGAATGTTAAGGCTTAGTTTGATCTATGTGGCTTCCTAAAGTTGTATTTTGAAGAGCTGGTCTCCTGTCAGTGCTGTGTGAAGCTACAGGATCAGTGTGGCCATCGTCCCATCTCACTGCCTCCTTACTTCCCCTTCCCTTCCTGGGCTGCTCTCCTCCATCCATCCATCCCTCCATCCATCCCTCCATCCATCCCTCCATCCATCCCTCCATCCATCCCTCCCTCCATCCATCCCTCCCTCCATCCATCCCTCCCTCCATCCATCCCTCCCTCCATCCATCCCTCCCTCCATCCATCCCTCCCTCCATCCCTCCATCCCTCCATCCCTCCATCCATCCATCCCTTTTTCCTGCTCTCTTTAGTTGTCTTCTCAATCCTCCCCATGCCCAGTGACTTCCCAGAGCTGCCTCCCATCCCTCACCCCATCACTCCCTCCCTTGCCATCCCCCTCATGCTGCACCCTTCTGGAGTCCTTTATGGTGGGGCCCAGGAGCTCCTTGGTGGTTTATGCTCCTCTGAAAGGGCTGCAGACCAAGTTTCAAAATTCCTTTGCAAACTGAGAGCTGCTCTGACCTTGTCCCTGGCCCACGTGGCTTTGCCATTTGTTCCTCTCTTGCTTGTGAAGGGCCAGCTGGGCTGGGCTGGTGGCTGGTGTCCTTGGATGCCATCTGGTCTCAGCAGAGCACATATATACACACATATATACATAGGGGTGTGTGTATGGGGATGTACACATCCCCTCTCTCTATAGATAGACACACAGTGGCACAAACCTGCTCACAGGCCAAGGAAAATGAGGCCAAAACTTCATTAGCCAGAGTGCTCATCCACATCCCTGTGAATTCCAACTTGCTAATGTGCATAAAATCCCTGTCTCGGGGGTCTGTCCTCTGCCTCTCTTCTTTTACACCTTTTTTTTTTTTTTTTTTTAAATCACACATTTAGAAACACATTAAAGGCCCAGAATCCCACAGTGGAGAGAGCAGGGGAATATATCTCCAAGAGAAAGCAGAGATAAAAGAAGGAGTGGAATGAAACCCTCTGCAACCTCCTTTTGAAGTAATTAGTTAGGTTAATGCTGAGTTTTTCTTCTGTTGCAGACCCCAGGAGATAATGGCTGGAGAAGCTCTCCTGAAATAGAGTTTCTCAGAGCATGGCTGGTGTATTGCAGAGTTAAAACTGTTCAAAATACCCCCTGTGGGACAGTCCCCAGGGGAGAAGCATCAGTTAAATCACAGTGTGGTGCAGGAGAGGTTGGGCAAGCTCTGCTTGTACCAGGGCTCAGCAGTACAGGGGGAGGTGCAGTTCCCCAGGGTAACTTCCCTGGATACTTCACATCATTAGATCAGTTTTGTGCCCAGGAAATGCAGATGATGACATATGGAAATCTGTCCCCCCCATCTTCCTTTTTTTTTTTTTTTTTTTTTCTTTTTTTTTTTTTTTCCCCCTCTCCTTTATTTTTTTTTTCTCCTTCAGACTTTTGAAGTTTGGGGTGGAGGGAAGAAAAAAGGTTCTCAGTCTGACTGAGCTCTCCCAGGCAACCACATTTGTACTCAGCTCTTGCAGAGTGAGGTCTACAGGCAGGTTATGTGTGTGAAAAACTAATGCAAAAGCTTTGTGTGCTGCCAAGATGCATCTGCAAGAAGCAGAAAAGTCTGTGAGCTCCACCTGGGCCTCTACATTCCTGTTACACCAGGAGTGCTGCTCCCAAAGGACCCTTTGGGCCAGATCCCAACATAGAATCATAGAATTTTCAGAGTTGGAAGGGACCTTTAAGATCATCCTCGTTCCAACACCTCCCACCAGATCAGGTTACTCAGAGCCCTGTCCAGCCTGGCCATAAAAACTTCCAGGGATGGGGCTTCCACCACCTCCCTGGGCAACCTGTGCCAGTGTCTCACCACCCTCATGGGGAAGAATTTCTTTCTAAGATCTAATTTAAATCTCCCCTCCTCTAGAAACCATTCCCCCTGGTCCTATCACTACCTGACATCCTAAAAAGTCCCTTCCCAGCTTTCATGTAGCCCCCTTCACATACTGGAAGGCCACAGTAAAGTCTCCTTGGAGCCTTCTCCTCTCCAGCCTGAATAACCCCGAATTTCTCAGTCTCTCTTCACAGGAGAGGTGCTCCAGCCCTGAGCCCTGCTCATCCTCCTGGCTCTTTTCTGGACACACTCCAGCACATCCATGGCTTTCTTGTAACAGAGGCTCCAGCTGTAAAGAGGCTCCCTTGGAACATTCCAGGGTGTTGGTCCTGCTGCATCCCCAGGGTGATTCCTCTCCCAGTGGCCAGCACACCTGAGGGAAGCACAGCCCACCTAGCAGCAGGAGTTTTTGGAATTTCCTTGCACTTATCTGGATCTCTTGACTCCTGTGACTTGGGAAGTTTACCCCAAAGCACCCTATGGTGTACCCCAGTTTTGTGGCTTTTTAACATCTCCTGCTGAGGAGGATGGTTTCTTCTCAAGGTCACCTTTCCTCACTGATGCTCTCCTGCTTGGTTTTGGACTCTTGCATTTTTAATCTCCCAGAGTTAGCAGTGTAGTCACAGCTGTGCTGGGCCAGGCATCACACCTCGAGTCCTGTGTCCAGTTCTGGGCCCCTCAGCTCAGGAAGGAGATTGAGGTGCTGGAGCAGGTCCAGAGAAGAGCAAGGAGGCTGGGAAGGGATCCAGCACAAGTCCTGTGAGGAAGGGCTGAGGGAGCTGGGGGTGTTGAGGCTGGAGAAGAGGAGGCTCAGGGGAGACCTCATCACTCTCTCCAACTCCCTGAAAGGAGGTTGGAGCCAGGGGGGGGTTGGGCTCTTTTCCCAGGCAACTCTCAGCAAGACAAGAGGGCACAAGAGGTCTCAAGTTGTGCCAGGGGAGGTTTAGGTTGGACATTAGAAAGAATTTCTTTCTGGAGAGGGTGATCAGGCATTGGAATGGGCTGCCCAGGGAAGGGGTGGATTCTCCATCCCTGGAGATATTTCAAAAGAGCCTGGATGTGGCACTCAGTGCCATGGGCTGGGAACTGCAGTGGGAGTGGATCAAGGGTTGGACTTGATGATCTCTGAGGTCCCTTCCAACCCAGCCAGTTCTATGAGTCTATGATTCTATGTTTTATAGTCCCAGTTCACAGAGGTTGAAGCTGTTGTCTGTGCTGAAGGCTGAGCCCAGGAGAGCTGGGGGGATGTGCCAGGGAAGGGAGCCCACAGCACCCATGAATGCCAGAAAAAGACCTTCTCTGAACTCACCAGCTGTGTGTTGAGCCCAGTGCTTGGCTGGTACATGCTCTAAGTGGTCCACATGACACCAGGAACCTTACAATCTGTGGTCCCTTTATCTCCTGGTCATGGTCCCTCTATTCCCTGGACAGCATTTGCTGAGAGGAGACCTTGTGTACACTGGTGCAGTGAGCAGGACATGGTTCCTCTTCAGAAATGCTGGAGAGCTGCTGTTGTGCTCCAGTTTGTGGCACAACCAAGCCAAAACATTTGCAAGAGAGGGGAAAAGAAAAAAAAAAAAAAAGGTCAAAAAAAATGGTCTAAACCCCACTCCATCTTTTCATCGACAGGGATTCCAGGTGCTGAGAGATATTGGAAAAGTGGGGCAAACCCCTTCACATATTTCATATGAATGCTGAGGTGTCAGAAATCAGTTTCTGGGTGGACTACTGAGTCCCCCAGGCTGTGGAAAGCTGTGGTCCTCCCTGCTGAGTGGCTCAAGGACCATGAACTTGGCCAGACCTGCCCCTTCCTACCCATCACTGAGTCTTGCTGACACAGGTATTAGTGCAGGCAGAGTTATCTTGGGCTTGGAGATGCCACTGGGCAGCAAGGGAATGCTTGGGTGCCAGATTAATTGTTTTGGGGACTGAGTACTGATCACACAGCATGTTCTCTAATGAGGAGATGTGCTCTCCAATAACTTAATAGAACCCTGCTGGGGGCTCTGATTTACCTTTGGCAAGTTAAAGCAGTGCCAGATCAATACTGGGCTCTGTTGCAGTAAATAGGCTTGATTTTAAGTATTGAATAAGAAGTTATTTCAGATAAGGGCTGGTTTTTAAAGAATTGTGCTTTCAAGCAGAGAGCAGCTCAAGTCTGCAGATGGCTGCTGGACCACACTGGTCCAGATCTTGACTCCTGAAAAACCTTGCTTGGGGCTTCACTAAAATCAGGAGTGTTGGAAGGCAGCAGAGATCTCCAGAGAATGCTTGACTGGAGCAATTTCACTTTGAGCCACCTTAGTTTGAACTACCAGTCAGTTCTGGACGTGGAGGGAGGACCTGAGGAGATGACTCTAAAAAAATAACTCCCATTTCCACCAGGTAAAGCAGGTTTGCATGGGGCTGGGCCCCAGGATCTGCCTCTGTGGTGGTGGGTCTGCATCCTTGATGAGGACCTGTGTGGGATGTGTGAGCTTTGGAACTGTCCCTGAGAGAGATTCCTTGTCTTCCAGTTCCTTTCTGGGAAAAAGATGCTTGAGGTAATCATAAAACCAGGTTACTGAAAGGATGGCCTCATCCTGAACAAATGCAAAGCTTTTTTTCTCTCCAGGAAGAGCCCATTTCACTTTTACCAACCCTTTTCAGGTGCATAGGCACTCAGCTCCTCAGGAATGTTGAAACAGAGTCTGTGTCCCTCTTCTTATCTTGTAAAACTGTCCCCCCATGAGAAGATGGCAGGGTCCTGCCACCACTCATCCCACCAAGCACAGTCCCACGGGGCAGTCCAGGGACTTGAGTGACTGACCTAGGGAGAGTATTAAAAACCAGACTAATTATGGGGAGCACAGAGCTTCATCATTTTCATTGTGTCCTGACTGTTTAATCCTTCTTTAATCCCCTCATGCTGCTCTCTAGGCTTTTTTTGTGTTATCTCCATTGTCTTGTTAAGAAGATGTTGCACGTAACAGAGATTTACACTGAAAGCTATTAGGGAGGATTAGGGAAGATTAGACAAGAAATACTCACAAAAGGTTGGAGGTTTCTTAGTACCAACATTTTTAATTTCTACAGTGCAAGGATTTTAGTTTATTTTTTCTCAAAGAATTTTTAGATAATTTCTCCTAGAAAATTCAAAAAGTTGTTCCTTGTTCAAATGAATTCTCTTGAACTTCAGTGCTGGTTATTTTACAGACTATTAGTAGCTAAATATATCATCTAGTTGCAGGTGGCTTTTTTATTTTTGTTTTATGTGGACTCAAAATCTTGGGGGAATCAAAACTGGGGGGGAATTAAACTCATGGAGGATCCATCTTCTACTGGGCCAGATATACATGAGCATCCTCCTGGTGAATGCAGGTGGGCTTTGGTTTCAGAGGAGCCCTGGGATTGCTGGCAGAACATTTTTGCTGATAATTTACTACCATAGTTTCTCAAGTTCCAATGCCAAGGAGTAAGGTCTTGCAGCTGAGATTTTGGACTGGTTTTTCATCATCAATAAATCAATGCAGCTGTCATTTTGCAGAAGCAAAGCCTTGGCATCAGGTCAAGAAAAAAGAAATACTTTTAAACAAAATAGCAGAAACCAAGGGCTGGTAGATTTTATGACTATCAGAGCTACTGGAAATTCATCTTGCTATAGGACCCAAGCCAGAATCAGCCATTGAATCAGAACTTGGTCACTTTGTGCTCCTTCAAAAGCCACAACACTGTGTGTTCAATGTCTTGAAGTCAAGGTGAGACACAGTGGGTTGGGGAGGTTCCTTCCTTGGGAAGCCCTTGGGAAGCCCTGATGCTCTGCTGTAGGGATCTTTCACAGGGCTTCACATATTCTTTGGAATCTTCTAAAATTTGATGCCATCAAGTGTCAAACTATTTTGGCTTCAGAGATCTGATTTCCTTCCAGAGAAGACACAGAAGCATGAATAGTAAGTGGTGCTTGCTGGCAGCAGGCTTGGTTTTCTTTCTAGCATTTTGTGCCTCTCTTTAACAGTGGTCCTGAGTTGCCTGTGGTACACAGGCTGGAGAACATCACTTCCAAGGCTTTGGATGCAGTGACAGGCTGCTTATTTAGGAATTCTGCAGAGCATCCTACTTCTGACACCCTTTCTGAGCTCCCTGTATGTTTCTTTCACCCTACATCTTATTATTAGCCCAGCTAATTATAGCTAGTTTCTATTATTAGCCCCTTTTTATTGTTATTGCTTGATAAATACAGGTTGTGTGAATAAATGGGACAAGCAAAAGGAAATACAAGGCTTTTACTTTCAGGAGAGCTGAAATACCCAAATGTGGTCACATTGAAGCATTGGTGTTTCTGAGTGTGTTTAGCATCCGGAGATCTGTTCCTTATTGGGAGGGAAAACTATTTATCATGGTTGGTTTATGATGGACAGTGGACTTTCTCTGCCCTCATGCTCTGAGGTGGTCAGCTCCACTTCATCCATGCTGGAAAACCTGATGTGAAAGCCTCCCTGCAGTGGGAATTTTCTGCTTGGCACCATCTCATGTAGTGGTTCACTTTTCTCCTTGTTTAAAAACAAGGTCCTGCTGTCCCACTGAACTTTCAAAGTGCAATTAAAGTCTCATTCTCCTCGCCCTGTTAGCCCAGACATGCATAGTCCATCTTTCCCTTTCCTTTTTCCTTTCCTCTCCTCTTTCCTTTCCTTTCCTTCCTTTTTCCTTTTTCCTGGACGTAACTTTTAATATTTTTATCAACAAGAAGTCCATGTCTTGTAATTTATAGTGCCAAAATATAGAAGATGCTGCCAAATCAATATGTTTGGTGTTCCCATGAAGCTCTAAATTACTCCTGTTGAAGCTAAAGAACAGTTTTTTCTGCCCACTATTTGTATTTTTTTCCTTATATCTTTAATTACATTAGAAGATGAATATTCCATAGTATGTAATATTTTTATCTTACAACAGAGTAAAACAACCTTAAAAGCTGCATTGCCAACTCTGGAGAGTTTAGCATGAGTCTTATGATGATTGTGGGGCATGTTTTGTTTCAAAAGTCACACGATGAAGGAAAATCTGAAATTTTTAAATGAAATTTTTTATCCCTGTGCTTCCATAGAAACTGCTCAGAGGGCTGGAGCATCTCTCCTATGAAAAAAGGCTGAGAGAGTTGGGGTTGTTTAGCCTGGAGAAGAGAAGGCTCCAGGGAGACCTGATTGTGGCCTTTCAATATTTAAAGGGGGCTGATAAGAAAAATGGGGACAAACTTTTTAGCAGTTGCAGTAGAACAAGGGGTGATGGTTTTAAGCACAAAGAGGGCAGATTTAGACTCAGGATCAGGAATACATTTTTTTACAACAAGGCTACTGAAACACTGGCCCAGGTTGCCCAGAGTGGTGGTTGATGCCCCATACCTGGGACCATTCCAAGTTGGATGGGGCTGTGAGCATCCTGATCTATGGCTGGAGATGTCCTTGCTCACTGCAGGGATGTTGGACAAGTTGGCCTCTAAAAGCTCCCTTCCAACCCAAACCATTTTATGATTCCTGGGAAAAAACTTGAGAACATGAGTTTTCAAGTCTCTAAAATCATACAGCCATCTAGAAAATCAAACATAGGAAATAAAGCCCTGCAGTAGGAGATATTAATAATTTTGACTCTGGTGGGGAGGGGTACTGATGTTGGAGGAACCATCAGACACTTGGGGTTAATTAGTAAGATGCATATTGGGGTGATGTGTAGCAGCATCATAGCCACCTGGTAGTGTCAAAACTTCCAGCATACAGGATTTGGCCTCCAGTAGCCAAGACACCACCAGCTGTCAGTGGCCTGAGTGGTTTTTTTAAACTGGTTTCACAGTGGTGCAGGAGCCAGCAACGAATTGAGCTGCTCCTTGAGGTCTGGTGGGACAGAGCAGATTGAAAAAAAAAGTCTTTGCTCGGGGCATCAGGGAGAAGCTTTTCTGAGTACCACTGCAAATCTCCATCTCTCACCTCTGAGTGAAAGTTTAGCTGGTGCCATAAATTTTATTTCTGGAAATTGCCTGCTTGGGAAGGCTAAAAATAGATGGTATTGTACTTCTTCTGTTGGAAAAACAGGGTAGGTATTAAAGAGTGAATTCCTTGGCTGTTGTACTGAAAATAGCAACCCATGCTAACATGGACTAGAGATCAGAGTATAAACACCCAGCCCCCAAGAGAATTGAAGTCCCAACAGATTTAGCAGTATTTTTTCCTGTTATTAGGTGAGATTTCAGTGGGGCAATGAGTGGTCTGCTTCATGGTATTTGCAGAGTACCAGAAAATCTGGATAAAGTTCAGTTTCTGCCTCAGTGAACAAGGTGCATGAGACTTTAGTGTGCCTTTAATGTGAATATTCTTAAACAAATCACACCTGTATATTTGGGAGGTCAAGGTTAAGGCAGTCTTCCTACCACAAGCCACTTCGTACCACTTAATACAACATAAAAATCCCTTTTGTAAGTTATGGCTGTTTTCATCTCAATTTACTGTTTCTCTCTTCTGCATCTTGCATCTAATTTATATTCCATCAGGATAAGATGAAGTTGATAATGGCCTTTTAGCTTGTCATCTTAAAACATATGCTCAGCCTTGAAGAGCTGATAAAAAAACATGTTTATGAGAATCTTACAGTCTAGTGGTTGGGAACAGACTGACCTGTGTGCTGGAGGGATGTATGCAAAGTGGATTTCTTATGGATCTCGTGGCTGGTTGAGTTCAAAACCTACAGTTTTGGATCTGAGCATTGTTCCAAAATCCATTAGAGCCAAAGAAAGTCCTCTCATGTCTTTATTAGGTGTTCCCATGATGTTTCTCACTGGGAGCATCTAAGGTGTCTAAAAGCCAGGTGACCAAGTGTGACCCCATCGTTGGTGTCTTGGGAGAATTGGTGATCTCAGTTTACAACAGACCTCAAACAGAGCCCAGGGAGTTGTCTTCTGGATTTACCAGCTCCTCACCACTCACCTGAAAATTATTTTTTGTATAGCTGGGTCAGACTTTGCCTGCACAGCCAGGTGAGATGGATCCCATTATCAGTGTGAAAATTCAGTGTTCCATGTGCTTGTGCAGCTGCTTTCCTTCAGCTGAGATGG
The DNA here is from genome assembly GCF_036169615.1 of Heliangelus exortis. Taxonomy (NCBI): domain Eukaryota; kingdom Metazoa; phylum Chordata; class Aves; order Apodiformes; family Trochilidae; genus Heliangelus; species Heliangelus exortis. Next base: position 4,817,422 of record NC_092426.1, on the reverse strand, counting down.
TTTTGTCTCCCTGGGGCTGTAGCACACTTGTCATCTTCTCTAGATCAAATACTCTGTCACTCCCTATGGGGATTATATTAATATTGTCTTAATTGTTTACCAAAGAGAAAAAAAGCTGCCAGAACTGAACCTGCCATGGCTCAGCTTGTTCATTAATGCTGACCAGAAACACCAGAACCATCTGGTGATGGGAGATGGTGTAGTGGCCTTCATGGGAAATTATCCTTTATACCTTACCACAAGGTAACCTCCAAGGGGTTTTGCTCTCTCTTGCCAGTGTTGTCAGAAAAAATAAGTTGTTTTTTTTTTTTGGTTTGTTGCAAGGAAATACCCATCCATGTGGGGCTGACAAGGTAAACCTGCAGTTACCTGGGGTTCAACCACAGCTTTTGATGTAGTTTGCAACTTCAGTGAAGAAGAGTAAATTGCCTTTATTTCTGCAGTTGGGAACCTGAGTTTTCAACTCTATAAAATCATACAGACATCTAGAAAATCAAACATAGGAAATAAAGCCCTGCAATAAGACATATTAACCATGGCTGACTGGTGCAAACAGATGGGAGGACCAGGGATGCTTTGACTGCATCAGTCCCTTTCTGCTCTGAGTGTGGAGTACTGGTTAGTGGATGTGATTTAGCACTCTCTAATTCTGACTCTGCTTCCAGCCCTGGTTTGCTGTCTGGTTAGTGAGTCAGCAGGCTCCCAGCTTCCCTGTATTCCTGTCTGGATTAATATTTACTGAGCCAGGAGACAGAGATGCTGCAGGCAGTGCACACCCTGCCTGTGGTAGGAAGCAATCTGGATGGGGTTCAGAGGCCTCCAGCTGCTGGGATTCTTGGCCAGGCATGAGGAATTTCTCCTGAGCTGTCCCTTTTTCACTGATTATCTCTTTAAATAAAAGCAATGCAAGGGAGTGGATAATTCTGTCTTGAGTTTCATGTCTTAAAAATGTTTGTCTTAACTAGGAGCAGAGCTGCAAGTCTGGGTTGTCATTTACACCAAATAGTTACACTCTGGATAATTCTGGTTAAATTTCCCTGACAAGCAGGGGCTCTCTGAGTGAAAACAATTTGATATGTAGGTTGATTATGTGGAGAAAGGGATTTGGGGGGGGGGGTTTGTTGGTTGTAGAGTGCTGAGCCAGCATGTGCAGCAGAGTCTGGCACTGATCTTGGGCTCATGGTCAGGGAAATTGGATGTTGAGACCCTGGCCCAGCTTAACCAAAATCTGTGGCTTCTCCATCCCTGGAAGTGTTCAAAGACAAGTTGGATGGGGCTGGGAGCAACCTGGTCTAGAGGGAGATGTTCTTATCCATGGCAGGGGGGTTGGAAACAGATGGTCTCTAAGATCCCTCCCAACCCAAACCATGCTGTGCCCCTATGAAACTGTGAGCTATATTTTCAGGTATCACCCAGCTCCCACTCCCTGCAAAGAAGAAAACTTTATTATGTTGCAGACTGAAAGTGCAGAGTTTGGGGCAAGTGACAAGGTATGAAGATCTGTTTTAAAGGTACCTGAAAACTGGTTTATTGTTGAATTTTTTGGGGGAAAGCCCATATTTTCCTACTGTGGTGCCTTGCATAAACATGAGGTGAATAAGATGTCAAAGGACAGCAGGTGTCATGTCCACTTGTAGCCTGTGGAGTGACTATCATGCCATCCTGGTGAATTTGGACATCACATTCCACTTGTGGATAAATTTCTCATCAGGAGAGATGAGAATTTCTACATAAATTTCTACATCAGGAGAGAGGGACTGATCTTGCTTCTCTCACTTCCACTTCCTATCGTTTTAGTTTTTTCTTGATCCCACGTGGACTGGAGATAAAGAGTACACAGGAAGGATCAGAGGACCTGTATGAATAGCATCTCATCCAGAAATGCAATCAGCTATTTATGGCAGGAGCAGAAACAGATGGCCAAAGCTCTTGCTGGTGTAGCCAGAGAAGCTGATGCTTTTCAAGCTGCAGTCTTTGATGGGAGTTCAGGTACCAAACACACCTATTTTGAAGCAGTTTTGTCCCTATGTCATTTCTCTTGTGACTGTTGTACAAGTGGAGGTCACTGGGGTAGATATAAAGAGTGCTGTGTGGCTTTCAGTATGGCTTCTGAGTGACAGAGTTAAAAGGATGGCTGATTTTCCTCTGGAAAGAAATTCAGCAACTTTTAGATGCAATCACATCCTGGTGTTCGTGTTGAAATTGTCTGAAAGAAAAGTCTGGAATTGCTTGATGTTGTCTCATGAGTTTCATCCTTGCCAGCGTTCAGGCTCGTTAATGATTCCATTAGAAGCTCTTATTTGCAGAAGTGGTTTTCTAAAAACAATCTCTGTTACATTATCAAGTTGTTGATATTATATGAATGCTCAAGGACTAGGCATGTATTAATAGATAGCTTTATGATTGTGGAGCCAGCAATTATTTGACTGGTGATTACTCTATCAAAAGTCTGCTGATTCTCAGCACTTTGGAGGGGAGAATAAAATGCCTTCTGCAAATTGGGAAGATAATTTTCTTTGGAATAGTGGTTGTTACGCAGGGGTGGAAATCTTCTGCATGCAGATGAACAGTAAAAGCTGGCAAGCTGAATGTGATGCTTGGGAAAAGTCTGTCATGGTGAAGAGCATTATCTGAGGGGGAAGTAATGAAGACCCCAAAAGAGAGCTACGAGCCTTCCAGAAGAAGACATGCTGGGTGGACAGCCAGGCAGCTGTAACCATTTCTCTTTCCTGTTCTTCTTCCATAGTTTGCCCCAGGTACACTGGGACAGGATGGCCTTGGGACAGGGGGTGATGAGGACCTTTCTCCTTCCCTTCTGTGGGGTTAATAACTGTCTCTTCCTAAGTGTGTTAATGCACCTCAATAATTCAGAGTGCAGGAATAAGTGAGCAGCATTAAAGGGGTGTGCAGGGCATTGAAGAAAATGGCTTGGTTACCTCAAGAGTTCCCACCCTCCCCTCTGGGTACAGTAAATCATGGGCTGCCTCATCCATCAGGGTGCCATCCTCACTTCTCCACCTGTGCCAGGCTCTTCTGTGCCTGCATCCAAAGGATGATCCAGCCAGGGCTGTCCTTCCTTCCCTCTGCTCCTTAGAGGTGAGTGAAAGGAAGGGTCCTTGCACGCATGCCCCTGGCACGATGCTTCTCACAGTGTAAGCACCAAAAATCCCAGCAGGCTGCTTTAGGAACAGCACATGACTTTGTAGGCTGGTAGTTCCATATCCTTTTCCCATCATTTTATGACCTTCCTTACAGCTGATAACTTCTCCCTGTTTGCTGATATATTTAGAGATGGAGGGCCAAGCCCCAGGAGAGGAATCCCCGCTCTCAGTTGCTATCACAGGCACAAAGACTGGAGATGAAAGGTGTCTAATTGTGGTCCTTAAAAATTCAGCAGCTTTGCTAGCAGGTTCTGGTAGAGCTAAGCTGCCTTTCTGTCCTTTTCCTTTGTATTTTCCATAGTTCCTATAGCAAATACCTGGAGAGTCACTGGGGAAGCTTTCTACTTACAAATTATTGGATAAGACTTGAGAGTGGTTCTCTTGGTGAAGAGTTCTGAAGCCAGGGCTCTTCAGGGGTGTTGGTAACCACCTCCTGGAAAAGAAAGCTCCCAGCACTGTGCTGGGTGACACAAGTGGATGGGGTTTTCTAAGAACTGAAGGAATTGTACAGGCTCAGTGCAACTTCCTTATTGCTCCAAGTGAAAACCTTCCAATAATATAAATAATAATAACAATAAGGGAGCAGAAGAGAGAGGTTATGTCAAAGAGGGACAAAAATGTCCTAGCTGCCTCGGGGGAAGTAAGGAGCAAATGTACCCAAGCATTGCCTCTATATATCTCCTGGTTGTGACCATTTTTGTAGGGCATTAGAAATGAAGAGCCTCCTGCAATCCCATTCCTCTGTTACCAGCCCCCGAGCTGGCTGGCAGTGGCTCTCTTGCCCCAGGCAGCCCTGATTTAGCGGCTCCAGAGGAGCTGCGTTGTTCAGCGCTTATTTAAAATAATTACTGTAATCATCCATAGATTGCCACGGCGTAAGGAACCAGAAAATTGCATTGCATAATTCCCTTGCAGTTGTCTGAGGATTCTCCCTGGCTGCTCTGCTACCACGGGGCAGATATTTGATGTGAAATCCTCGCCGCCGCGCTTTCGAGTTCGGGGAGAGCGAGGGTGTTGATGTTTTCTCTGCTCCTCTTACCCACTGAATGAAAAGAAAAGTGTGAGCGGGGGGTCAAGCATTGTTTGAACGGGTTGCAAATGGTTTCCCAGGGAACCAGCAAATCAGTACTCATAGCCTCCTGCAGCATCTCCAGAACAGCATCCAGCCACCAGCCATAGCTGGGTGTTCGCTGTAGTACTCGGGACCAAAAGCGATGCAGAGCAAAGAGCAAGTGTGAGTGGGAGAGGAATTTCAAAGGATGAAGAAACATTCAGCAAGAGTGGCACCACTACCCTCTTACAGTGTTTCTGATTTAAATTCACCTGTGCCAGACGGTAAATCCTTTTTTCTTTCTATAGCTAACCCTAGGCAAGAATTGACTTGGCATGTTCGATGCAAAGAAACGTGAATGTGTGTGTGTGTGTGTGTGTAAATGTATTTTTAAAGTAATCAGTGCCTGGATGGTGGTTTTAGCACTTTAATATCACCTGGGATAAGTGCAGTTAAATGTTGCTTGTGTTCAGCTGCTGTGTGAAGGATTTCTGATGAAGAAACTCGTGTTGAAATGGGAACAACTGATAAAGTTGTTGTACTTCAATACTGTTTTTTCAAAGGATGTGAAATGAGGTCCATATAATTACAAAATTTTCTGTAACATTTTAACATTGTGCTTTAGCTTTATTCTCTTTTGCTTTAGGGACAGAGGCACCAACTTTTTGTGCTTGCATCTCAGCTTTAGATACCAGTTGTTGCCTTAAACTGTTTTCCCCCCCTTTATTTGGAGAAGTGTCAGCTCGGAAGCAATTCCTTAACACAAAAAGCACAGGATAGAAATTGTGAAATCTGTTGTATTCTCTTGATCGGATCTGTCAGCCTCATTCTAACTTCACGTCACACTTTTGTGTCAGCTGGAAAAGTGGTGCTGTTGTCCAGAGGAGACAGAACTGTTCTAATAGCTGTGATGCTGGTGGAAGTCTTGGTTTGCTGAAAATAGACAGCAGGTAGACGTGTGATGTGAATCCAAGGGTGCAAGGCAAACTTCCTAAAAATATTCCTCATGTTTGCGTTGTTTTTGGTTTAAATGGCTGTAGAAATCTCTGCAGTGCTTTGGGTTTATTATATTCAGTGTGGGATGTTTTAAAGAGCTGAGTGGTACTTTACAAAGTTGCTTTTTCTACCAGGAATGAACTCTTTATCCCACCAAGTGTGGTGGGTTGTCAAGAGCACTCGAGCTGTAAATTGCAAGGTGGGTGCTGTCTCTGGTCTCAGCTTTGTTATGCTGGCCAGCAAGGAAAATGAGATTCCTTTTTGCCAGTTAAATTCAGTGCTACATCCAGGGTAAACAAAAACCAAGAGACACGGTCCAGTGCTTGCCAACAGAGCGTGACTTCCAGTTCTTCATCTTCCTCATCTGGACTGCCTTCAATTTACCAACAGGGCTGGGTTTTGATAGAGCACACAATAGTTTGTGTCATTTTTTTCTAGTATTTATGGTTTATTTTCTGGTTTATGTTGTATTGAGAATTCTGCAGGCTTGAGTTACCTGGCATTTCTTTCTTTCTTGGGGGAAAAATGCCTTCAAGAAATTCGAGGGAGCTGAGAGACCTGGCTGCTTATGTCAGTCCATGGCTGTGGCACAGCACCAGGTTTTAGGATGTGTGACACTGGACATTCACCTGCTTTTAAAGGAGCAGTGCTATGGCTGGGTGGGTTGGTTAGCAGGGTGATTTCCTGCTCTTTATTCCCTGAGAGCACCCAGCATAGACCAGACTCTTGTCACACCAGGTGGTCAGTGCAGAGGACTGAAGGCTGTCCCTGTCCTGTAGGGTCTAAGACAACTCACAAGCTGTGATTGCCTCCAACTTAAGCAGTCCAACTACTGTCAACAGGTTCCTCTGTTTGATCCAGTCTTAAGCATCTCCCCAACCTGGGCTATTTGATCCAGTCTTGAGCATCTCCCCAAGCTGGGCTCTTTGGTCCAGTCTTGAGCATCTCCCCAAGCTGGGCTCTTTGGTCCAGTCTTGAGCATCTCCCCAAGCTGGGCTCTCTGGGCCAGTCTTAACCTTCTTCCCATGCTGGACTGCAGCAGCAGTTTCAACCATTGCACTGCCTATTTCTTTAGGGAGGGGAAAACCCAGTTGTCAGAGGAAACAAGGGCAACAGGCTGGAAGTGACTACATGACAGCACTTGTCACACCTGACAGGCTGAAAATGGAAAGGTTCTTCCTAGGGGTGAAGCTGGCCAAGCTGAACTAATGTTGGACCCATATATTAAATGTGAGTGTGTGCAGCCTCTTTTACAGATCAGCAAAAGGTTTTAGCAGGGCTTCCCAAAATGTTCCAGTGGGGTAAGGCACAAGAGCACTGTGCCTGTTCCCCCTTTCCTTGGCATGGGAAAGGAACATGGAAGAGATGCCACAATAATTTGGGGTTTGGGCCTGGGAGAAGAATGAGGGAGCAGTGCAGTTTTCAGGCAGTTTTCAGGCAGTTTGAGGTTTGCTGTTTGCTAAATCCTTCTGGTAGAACCACTGTAACTGCTGACTCCTGCATTATGGAGTGAAATCCAAGCAAGGTGACTCCTTTGGTAGTAAAGAGGCACCCAGATGTCTGCAGATCACTGGTCAGAAAACACTACTCTACCTGGAAAGATATGGAGCAGAGAGAGGTGATGAGAAGGGGCCGGTTCTGGAGGATTTGAGGTGTGTATCAAGCTGAGACCAGTGCCACCAAATATTTTTGAGAAGATGTCTTCACCTTGAGCTGGGCAGCCCTCACTGCCCAGCATGGCATCAGCTACAGGGAGAGGACTGTATAGACAGCTGGGCTGGATGGACATTGTTTGGAGGAGCCTTATCCCATATTTCCATCCTGGAAAAGCAGGAGTGAGACCTGCAGGAGTGATTATCCCAAGATCAGTGCAGAAAACAGTCAGTAGCATCCCTGGAGTTTACAAAATGCAACAGTGCAGTGATAAATATTCACTTTTGCCCCAGCTGCTTGCATCTAAAATGTTCCTTTACCCCTCCCTTTCCTAAATGTGCTTAATTAGGCTCTAAATCAGGCAAGGAAATTGAAGGATGTGCTTAATGCAGGTACCACAGGGCTGCATCCCTGGGCCAAGCCCAAGACAGTCGGATTTGGACTCATCCAGATGCATCTTGATAAATACTTAAAAAAGGTCTCTGATCTTCCTAAAGTCAGTGGCTGAGCTGGAGACCCCTGAGAGGTGAATCATCTCCTAAGATTGGTATCTGGGAGAGCTGGAATGAATCACTCTCTGGAGACACCCATCAAACAGGAGAGGCCACAGTTTGGGTAGGAGATAAATACAAGCAATTTGGGATTGTGTGTCAGTGTGCTCAATGCTTTTACACTCAGAGCTTTGGAGACCTGTGAATCAGCCTGGATTTATTGCAGTTTCTTAAAAGTATTAGTAATGTTGTAATTATTTAATAATGAGATGCATATGAGTGATTTCTGGAGTGTCCTGGGTCTAAGCTCCTTTCACAACAGCTTTATGGCAAAGCAACCCCATGGCTTTAATTGAAGCTAATCTTAAATTTACTTCAGTGAAAGTAAAATGACAGTTTAACTAAGAGTATCTGTTTCTTTTTGGAAATCTGACCAACTTTTATCAATGACAAGATTAGTTTTCAAAGGACTTTTTTGTGGAGGTTCATAACCTTTTATTTTGGAGTCCTGCTTGTAAATTGTGAAACTATTATTACAGAATTTGTAACAGGTTTTCTTGAATGGGATGGTGTGCAGCTTTGAATCAAATGAGCTGTGGTTTTCTGCTGCTCAATTGGTGCTGAAGTGGCAAAAAATGGTCAAAGAATCTTGTTTGGTTTCAGTGGATGTTGGGTCAAACACATCTGGTGACAAGAAAGTCACCTAGATCTGCAGATAACCCTTTAGCTGTGTGTCCAAGGGGCTCATTCAGCAGTTGTTATAGAGGTGATCTCATAGGCACTCTTTAAGTAAACAAATACATAAAATAAAGTCCTTGTTGAGCTGCAGTTGTGGGACAAAGACTTGTTGGGGCTGTTCCTTTATGTGTTGGTTTCACCTGAATAAAAACATCTGATGGTCCAGCTCCCTCCTTCTCAGCCTGGTGTGGAAGTACCCCCCTTGTCCTCCTTAGAGGAGGACACTAAAATAAATAGGTCTTCCCTGGATCTTCAGTGGGGCTTGGACCTGGATCTGGAGTAATTTGGTGTAATGGGCTTAGTTTGGCTGGACCCCAGGGTACAGATGTATCGGATGCCTCTGCCCTGGCTTTTTCTTCCTCTGCAGCACCAGAGCATCTCAGGTTGGCTTCCCCAGCAGCATTTACCTAGAAAGATGCTCTTTGGGATGTTCAGAGTGCAGAAGGGTCTGAGAGCCTTTTGTGTCCCTTTTTTATGAGTTGGGGGAGTTGAGGGAGGGAGTGTATGAGGGAGGATATTTGTGTGCCTGGTCCTGCCCTTCCCAGGCTTTGTTCTGGGCAGGGTGTCCGGATGGATGAGGAAGGAGCAAAAACCCAAAGCTCTTTGCATGGGAAGTGTTCCGTGCTGATGGAGGAGGTGTTCATGCTATTACTGGAGGTCAGTGTTTTCTAACTAAAGAGTTGTCAGAGCTCAGTAGGAGATTTTGATGCAGAGTTTGTTTTTCAAGGAGAATGAGGCTGCCAGCAAGGTTTTCTGATGGCAGAATTCGGTCTGAAATCTTGCACTGCAAATGGATGCTTTAAAGCTTTTCCTGTAGCTCAAGGGAGGTTGTTTTGTCCTGAAGTTGTAGGAAGTTTTGATTTCAACCTGTAAAAATCATCCTTCAATTGCAGCACTTTCTTCCACATTCCTTCAAGCTCTAAATATGTCTAAATCACCCAGTGATTTTAAAATATATGTAACCAGTCTGTTTCATACCCCAGCATTGCTCTCTCCAGCTGCCAGTTCCACTACAGATGCTCTCAAATAGACCTTTTTCCCCAAGATTTGTTCCTACACCCCCACACTGGTGCTGGTGTATTATTTTTGATGCCAAATCAATGGAATTTCTTTTCAATGCTTAAGCAGAGGCAGTGATAAATAGGTTTGAGTTACACTGAAATGAGAATGGGGAAAAATGTTTTCTTGGTTTAATGTGAGTAAGGAGGGGGAAAAAGCCAGGGAAAAAAAATGTTTCCATTTTTTTTTAACTATAGCTGTGCTTTTAGCTATACTTTCAGTAAAATATAGATGGATGAACAAGTGGATCAAAAATTTGAACATAGATTTGGGCATCAGTGCTCCTGTAAAGTTGGTCTGCAGGTTACTTACAGCTGGAAAAAAAAATTATATGCTTCTTGCAAGGGGCTTTTTTTCTTTTTTTCCTTTTTTCTTTTTTTCCTTTTTTTCTTTTTTTCTTTTTGTTTTGTTTTGTTTGGTTTTTGTTTTTGTTTTGTTTTATTCTGCAGTCCCCAGTTGGAGCTTTTAAGACACAGCACAGGATGCTGGTTGCAGACCATGCACATCATATTCCCTGGTTTGCCTGGAAAACATCCATCTCAGAACAGGTTCTCCATAAGGAAAACCCATAGCTGAGGTCCAGAAAGATGAATGTCCAGGCTTACAAGTCTGTTCATCAGATCTGCACGCAGAAGCCAAGGCATCAAACATCTAGTAATTAATCTGGGAAGCCAAGTCTGGGTGTTCAGGAGCCAGCTCTGGGAATGTGGGGACATGAGAGGTGCAAATTGATCACTGTAGAAGTAGATACCTTGAGTCAGCTTATTAGCAATTATTTCTCATGGTTCTCATCTGCAAAAAAAGGTGAATAATCATATATATATATATATATATATATACACACACACACCCATATGACCTGTCTGTATGGGGCATAAATAGAAGCTTCATGACTCCTTGATATATGTGTTTTGAATTTAAGTATTAATAACACTATTACTACTTCTAACTATGATGTAGTGCATTTTTATGTACTTTGTGTCCAGGATCTCCCCATCTTTCTGTTCACCCACTATGTATGGATGCTGTGACTGGTGACCTGGCTGCAGATTTCCTTGAGCAGATCACATCAGGACAGTACCATGGGGTGGTTTCCATATTGGCACTGCAGTCCCAAACCATCCTCTGTGTGGCAACCAAAGAAACTGGGAACAAAATCCATGCTGGGGGTGCCAGGACCAAGTGGAATCCCAGTTTATTTTCACAAGGGATGCGGGCCATGCACAGATGATCCTGCCCAATTCTGGCTGGTTTAATTTAATTTTGAATGCCTGAAGTTGCCAGATCTCTTAGTGGTAGATGCAGATGCACTCAACTACTTCTCATTAGCTCTTTATTATTTCTTTTGCTCAAAAGTGACTTACAGGATTGAAGTTGGCAGAGTCTGGCACATCTTTTCTCTTTGATTTAGTGCTGCATCCTCGGTCTGTGCAGTTATTGTCAGGTTTTATTGCTGTTTATTTAGATTGTTGTGTTTCTTTTCAGAATCCTAGTTATAAATGAAATCAAGGCCCATGGCCTTATTGTTCAGCTGTCTAGATCTTAAATCAGAAGTTAGCACCTAGGGACTAGGTCCCAGCATCATTACCATCTCAAAGCCAAGGAGATGCAGGGCTGGAAGGGGAGTTCAGGAAGTTTTCTGTGTTATCCCTCCCTTAAAGCAGAGTCAGAGAAACCTTCACCATCCCTGACATGTATCTCTGTCATTTGCCTCTTCTGTGAGATCATTTTTCAGGCATTTAGGGGTCACTGTGGTCAGAGCTTCCTTCTCCCCACATGGGATGTGAGGATGGTCTTTTCCCAGATGGTGGTTGCTGATACAGTGTCTGTTCTGATCTGGAGAGCAGAGTGCTGGAGATGGTCAGGGAAGGTGGGAAGCTCATGGGGGAGATTTGGTACCTGAGCACGAGACATTTCTGGTATGGATGGGGGGATTTTTTTTAACTGTTGAACTTGGATTTCCTCCCCTTGGCAGCGAGGCTGAAGCTGCTCATCTGGGAGAGTAATGAGGTGCATGGGTGTAAAGTGACACATCCCTTGACTGGGCACTGAGTTGGTTATAGGATGTGAAATGCAAGTTATTTACTCCCTCTGTTCCCTCTTTGTTCTCCTTAAAGTGAGGATAGGAGGGCACGTGGAAGCTGTTGAGATTTTTAATTACAAATGGAACTGCTGCCTGCTGATTTGGAGCAAATGGCTGTGTACAGACACTGAAGGGATAATTGGCAGAAATTGCTGATGGATGTCACTGTTAAACTACAACAAAATATCAGCTTTTTTGTTTTCTGCTCTTGACAATAGTTAATCATAGTACAAGAGAAAAGCTGTACGCCACCACTGAGTCATTTGTTTTTCATTAAAATCTGAAAAACTTGTTTTCCTGGAGGACATCAAAATTGTTGTAACCTTCTCATCTCCTTCAAACAGAAAAACTTCCAAACCAAGCAAATAGTAACTGGGCAGGTTGTAGCTCTGGATGGACATTCAGGCATGACTCTAATACACAGAGATCATTGCAGTGTCTTGGGAGGTTGTGTTTAAAAGGAGAACATCATCTCCAAATGTCTAAAACATGGTGAAATGATTTTTCTTCACTCAACAAGAGATGCTCATCCCTCAGACCTGTTTGCAAAGCCACCCTTCCTGTTGTTTACTTGGGTTTAGGAATGTAATTGTGGCTTCATGTTCAGAGTCAAACTGCTGGTTCTGAGCTCCCTAAAAGTTGGGGAGAGTTTTTCTTTCAATTTTTCCTTCTGAGGTCAGGTTATCTCCAGGAACACCAATGTATGCCCAGACAGCTGGGCTGATGGTTTCTATAGACAAGAGGGCACAAGAGGTCTCAAGTTGTGCCAGGGGAGGTTTAGGTTGGACATTAGAAAAAATTTCTTTACGGAGAGGGTGCTCAGACATTGGAATGGGCTGCCCAGGGAAGGGGTGGATTCTCCATCCCTGGAGCTATTTCAAAAGAGCCTGGATGTGGCACTCAGTGGGAACTGGGCTGGGAACTGCAGTGGGAGTGGATCAAGGGTTGGACTTGATGATCTCTGAGGTCCCTTTCAACCCAGCTGATTCTATGATTGTATGATTCTACTGAGTTGCTGTAGGTTTACAGCAGTGCATTGAAGAGCAGGATTTGATTTTACAGGTAAAACTTTTGGCTGGAATAAAATAACCTACAGCCCTAATTCACCTTGGGATTGATGGTGATGGTCAGTTGCCCCAACTGAGTGTTAGCAGTAGCAAGCAACCCAATGAAAGCCATGAATATCCCAACCTAAGGAGGTTTTATTGTCACAAAATAGCTCTCAGAAGCTCTCTTCACCTCTACCAACAGCTCCGTCCCCTTCCCTGTAGGGCTGCTTGCATCTGATATTTTCCAAGCCCAAAATACACATCATCTTCTCCTTACCATGTGTCATGAAGACCAGAATTTCATTGCACAAGCCCTCACAATTGTGAACTTTACTGATGCAAACCTAGGCAGGGGCTGTTGGGAACATTGGGCTTGGGATGTGTGAGCGAGTCCGGGGATGCTGCCTCTTCCAGGTAACGTGGCAGGGGGAAGGAAACCTTGTCAGTTCTTTCCCTGGTGCCCAATTTAGCAGGAACATTCAATTGACCTACTTGCCATGGAACACCAGACTGGCTTCTACCTCCACCCATCTGTCAAAAGGCAGCAATTGTTTCCCTGGCAGTGGCACGAAGACATCGTTGTGTCAGTGCAAAAGCAGTGACGTATTAGGAGCTGAGCTTTTCAGGACAGGGTAAAATTAAGTATATTTAAATATTGAATGTGTAAAAGGCAGGTTGTAGGTGCTTTGACTGACTTTTTGGAAAAGCTGGTCTCTTTCCCAACCACAGTGGTAGCCACAGGTGACAACTCCTCTGCAGAGAAGAGTCTCTTATCTTTGGGAAAATAATGCAAAGAAAGTGTCCAGCTCATTAACATCACCTATTTAACCATCAATTTACTTGTGTAGGCAAAAAAAATTTTGGCACATCCCAGCCAGCCAGATGTTGCTGTCTCCAAATAAACAAACACTTTGTGTTGATAATTCAGTGCTGTGAATGCATGGATGGCTTTCTAAAGGGAATTCAGTTACCTGCTTGAAATGTTCTAAATTTCTATCAGAGTGGTTCATAGAATCATAGAATCACAGAATTGGCTGGGTTGGAAGGGACCTCAGAGATCATCAAGTCCAACCCTTGATCCACTCCTGCTGCAGTTCCCAGCAGTGCTACATCCAGTCTCTTTTTAAATATCTCCAGCCCATTCCAATGTCTGATCACCCTCTCCCTAAAGAAATTCTTTCTAATGTCCAACCTAAACCTCCCCTGGCACAACTTGAGACCTCTTGTGCCCTCTTGTCTTGCTGAGAGTTGCCTGGGAAAAGAGCCCAACCCCCCCCTGGCTCCAACCTCCTTTCAGGGAGTTGGAGAGAGTGATGAGGTCTCCCCTGAGCCTCCTCTTCTCCAGACTGAACACCCCCAGCTCCCTCAGCCTCTCCTCAAAGTTGATTAAAAAAAAAGAAAAGAAAAAAAAAAACCAAAACTCTGTAATGACCTGGCCATAAAAATTCCTTCCAGGGCTGCATTTTGATATTGCATTGATATTGCATTGATTTTCATCCACTTTTAGTCATAACTGAGACCAAAAGACCAGTCAAATGGCCTGGGTTTCTTTTCCAAAGACTGCTGTCACATGCTAAGTATGTCATATACATGGAAATAATCTGAAAACAGTTTGGTTTGACCCTCAAAATATCATCTCACTAAATCTCCAGCAGAATAATAGAGTGACTTTTCTAGCTGAGGGAAGGATCTGTTTTCTCACCGTGTGAGCTGCACGTGGAAATCTCTGTATGAATAAAAAACCACGAGTCAGAAATCACATCTTTCAGAGGATTGAGGGGCAAAGGAGCTGCATGTAGTTTATAGACAGATGGTAAAAATAGTTGTCAGGACAAGGCATGTGCTGCTGGCTCCTGGTTTGAGTCAACATGGCATTAGCTTCATTAGTCAACATGGCTTCAGTGATATTAATCATGTGGCTTAGGTAAGTCACAAGCATAATTACCTTGCTAAATTGAAGCAGAATGGAATAAGTTTATCATAATTAATGCAAGGCAAGGACAGACTTTGTTAGAGACACGTGGAAACCCACAGGTTGCTGGTTTCCCTTTGGTCTCCATGTGCAAAGAAATGGCTTTACTTCTCATGCCATGAAGCATCTGCATTTCAGGGCAAGAAGAAATAGTGATTGAAACTGGATAATAAACTAAAAATAATCTTAGAAACTGGGAAAGAGGAGGGATTATTTCTTATCCAGTACTGAAAAGTCATCCAGATGGATTTGACTCACTAAGATGTGCTTGTTACAATTATGTGTGGTCCTTCCCAATTCTCCCTTCCCTCCTTTGTCAGTGCCATGGGCTTGACACTTTGACACTTGATGATAACCAAGTCATGCAGGAACATCTGTAACAGGAAGATCTGGCAGTCTGGCAAGTTTTTTTCCTATTTGTTATTTTTTTTCCTGATCTATTCCAGTAGCATTCCCTTAAAATATCAAATAAATGTAGATTCATTCTCAGCCTGTGATTCATCTCTACTAAAACCATGACTTTATGGTTGGTGTTGGCTGTGTGGATGGGACTTCTTGACACAGTGAGTTGCAGCCTCTTACATGGACAGGTTAAAAGAAGGTCAGGTAAAGCAGTCAGGTGAAGTATCCCACCTAGCCCAAACATCTCTGCTCAGGATGGTTTTCCAAGGCCAGGTTGCATGGGGCTCTGAGTAATCTGATCTAGTTGAGGATGTCCCAGCTTCTTGCAGGGTGTTGGACTAAGGTGACCTTTAATGGTCCCCCAAATCATTCTAGGATTCTGCTATTCCCTGTATAGCCTTAGGGAGATGCAGATAGCCCCAGGGTACAATTGTTCACATCCTAAGACTAAAAGAAGTCAAATGAATCCAACTCAAGCAGTGTCACTCCTCCTTTGCTCTGGAGGAGGTGTGTTCTGGTACTTTTTTTGAACATTGTTGCTCCATTTGTGCACTGGAAGTTGTGGCAGCACTTTTGCTCTTGTCCTCTCTGGAAAGACCATTCTCTCACTGCCTGACACTGTGAGGTCTCCATAAGCATATGGGATTGATGAAGGTATATAGAAATTAAGTGGAAAAAATGCTGCTCTTGATCCCTCTAAATATGGAGGGTCTTAGTGGATCCCTGCTTGATAGCTGAAAATTGCTTTTCATGCCAAAAAAACCCAGAGTTCTGCCTTCCCTTCCTCTCCCATGGGATAACATTGCACATTCACAGGGTTTCATGGTTGTGCTGAGCAAATGGTGATTTGTTGGCCTTGCTGCTGGTGGCAGGTTTGGCTAAGTGAGCCCAGCATATCTCCCTGTCAAAGTATATCCTTAAAATATGTTCCTCTTCTGGAGCATTAGGTGATGCAGGCTTTCTAGCTGTAACAATGAAATATTGATAAACTGCTGTGCTGTCTGATTGCTTGGAAGAAGCAGAAGATTTCAGTAAATCAAGCAGTGGCTTTCGATTAAATGCAATCTCTGGAACTGCAGTTTTTGGTCTCAACTGCTCACTGAGTTTCTCAGTGTACAGGAAAAGATTTAAGTTGAGGTAAAATGGTCTCCAGTTGAAGCAGCAGCTGCAAAACAAGAATCCAAAAACAAAGAAACTGACCATCAACACACATCTGATAAGCTGCTTACCAAAAAAGAGCTCTCATCTTGACTTTGTGACTGAGAAGAAGACTCCATTTTGTTGAGTTCTTATGCAGACACCTTCAGTAGATTTGGGAGTCCATGCAAGATGCATCCCAGCACTGCACTCTTTTCTGTTGTTTGCTGGTTCTTAATCCAGTCCTTCAAGCTCCTGCTCCTGAAATCTGGTGTACTACTCACTGGAGAATTGTTCATCTGGTACCAGTGGTATTACTGGGCCCTGGGTCTTCTCTGCTGTCCCGTGCCTTCAGGTGAAAGGCAGCATCTTGGTGTTGTCTGCACCTATCAGAAGAAGAAGAAAAAGCAACTTCTCTGAAGATGTAGAGATTTGGGGCATGTAAAGGCGTAAAACTGGCATCCTCAGTGGTTTAGTAGAAGTCTTCATCCAAAAGACCTGTCAGTGACTGTGGCTTCATTCCACACAAGAGTCTCAAGGATCATTCTGGAGGATGGAAAGAGGAAGCTCTCCCCTGGAGAGGCTCTCAGCACTGACCCCAGTTCCTCAGCCCTTCTTTCCACCCTAAAGGTCAAGGGTGACCTCTCCTTTTGCCTGATTCAGTGTCAGTGCTCAGGAAGGGGCCCACGTGAGTACAAATTCCTTTGAGTGTTCAGACCCTGCGGATGGAGCCTTGGGGCTAAGAATTTACTGCAGCTTCTCCTCTCCTCGGGGGAGTTTTTATATAGCACCTTTTTATCTATAAGGGGGGAGCGAGCTGAGTATTTATTGACTGACTGACTTACTTTATTCCAGAGCTGAAACCTTGATTATTTTTTTTTTTTTATTTTTATTTTTGCAGCGTGCTTCCTTTGTATGCATTTCACTGTTTGAAAGCCCCACTTTCCCTCCTGGGACTTTACAGCCAAACTGATGCCAAACTCTTTCTTCTCAGGTGCCTCACGATCAGCTGCCACCCAATGCAAGCCAGGAGGCAACTGCCCCAGCAGACAGAGAGGCATGACTAGGCAGCTCTCCCCTCTATCTGTTGCTGAAGATTCTGCTGCTCCCATTCTTGAGCTGCAGAATCCAAGAAGCCCCTCGGGAATCTGTCGGCACAGCAGAGTCGGGAGGCAGAGCAGATCAGGTAGGCACCAAGCCAAGGATGGGAGGAAAAGTCCTGGGCCTGGGTAGGTACGTGGGATGTGTGGCTAGCTGAGAAATCATAAGGCCAGTAGGGACAGAAGAGCTGGAAAAGGATGGTTACATTTAGCACACGAGTTAGTTTTTACAGAGGGGTTATTTTTCCTCAGCTTCTGCCTGGCCAAGGGACCAGGACCCTTAAGTTGCTTCTCAAAGGCAATGAAAACCTCAGGAAAAATGATGGATGGTCTGATGAAGAGGAAGAGAAGGAGCAAGAGGTGGAAGGCTATCCCTAGGGAAGACCATCCCGGTTCAGACCATGGAGCAGCACCTGGAACGTGTCACCCACTTCACTGCAGAATTTTAGCTGAAATGAAGCTGTAGGTGTGGTGAACACTGACTCCTTCACTGTGATGTCCATCCAGCATCAACACCAATGAGATGGGAGCAGCTGCAATATGGAGCTGCAGGCCTTGGAGTCTGCTGAGTTGTACTCTTGAGGAGGAGAGAGCCCTGAAATATCTGTCCAGGTTCTTTGGAAGACTGGGAAGCAGAAAGGGGAGGAAGAACAGGTTGGATCTCCCTTGCACTCTGGAACTGTGGGAGATGAACCTCTTGCCACTTCACCATGGATGGCAGGAAGAGTCAACCATTTTCTTCTTGTGGTAGAAAATGGAGGGAACTTACCCTCCAGATGTAGTTTCTTGATGGAAACCTTCAGAAAAATATTGGAGGTGAGGAGGTGATTACTGCTGCAAGGAGGGGATGATAAAACATTTTGCAGTAAAGATATCAAAAATCCCAATCTATTCTCATCTTTGCAGATACCAGGCTGAAATAATTCTGTGGATGCTGGCACTAGGGTACATCCAAAATTAGAATCCATCTTCTCTAAGAAATGACTTTGGGCCAGTTGAGAAAAGTGTAGTGTCTTGATGTCATACTCTTTTAAACATTTATTTTGCATTTTTTAATTTGCTTTTTTATCCTGATCTTCCCTGTCTCATCAGTGACCTCTAGGACTGACCTGAGTGGGAGGTACACAAATATAAAGAATATTACTTTCTAGGATGTAGTTGCCAGTTAGTCAAAAGTCTTCAGAAGAAAAGCTGTCAGTTGTGGTTTTCCTCATCTTAAATCTTCTAAAAAAAATAAAAATTAAAAAAAAGGGGGCTTTTTTGTTAACATCTTGCCACTGAGACATCACAAGCAAGAATTCTGTTCTAGACAAAAGGACCATGAAGGGGAATTTCTGGTAGCTGCCTTTCAACACTGTTTGCCATTGACCAGTGTCATCTCCTGATGTCACCTGCAGTGTCACTTGCATTCTTTCCCTGTCACTTCATCCTTGTTGAGTTCTCAGGTTTTTTTCTGTGCTCTTGACACTGTGAGGCTGGTGATTTGTTTCAGACCCAACTAAATACAGTCACCAAGGTTTTATACTGCTTTGCTAACACTAAAACACTGTCCACCACCCCCTTGGGCAGGTCAGGTTGTTTTCTCCTTGTTAATATATCATTCACTACTTGCACACCAGGGCTACTTTCTAGCTTGCTCCAGCTTTCTTCTTGACTTGGAAATCCTTAAACCTCTTTAGTA
This sequence comes from Heliangelus exortis, assembly GCF_036169615.1. Classification (NCBI taxonomy): domain Eukaryota; kingdom Metazoa; phylum Chordata; class Aves; order Apodiformes; family Trochilidae; genus Heliangelus; species Heliangelus exortis. The sequence continues at coordinate 4,798,849 of NC_092426.1, read as the reverse complement.
TTCATTCCCTGCCTGCTTTCCATGTGCCTTCGAGTTCCAGCCCTGTAATTATTTCTAAAGATACTCCTTACCTTCTCCTTTTGGTTCGTTGGCTGAGATCTAGGTGTGCACATCCCGTGGATTTTGAAAGGAATTTTCAAGCTACTGTGTCATTTTGGCCAGGGATCCAATTCAGGTTTATTTAAATGAAATGTAAATATCTAATCTAGGGAGAGATAAGTGCCTCCTTTGGGCTTAGATATATGAGGGTGAAATCAGGTAACTTCTTCCCATGCCTGTCCATTATCATTACACATAAAGGGGCCCTAGGCAACATGTTTAGCCTGAATAGACAATTATTTGCTAACTAATTTATTACTATGTTGCATGGGGTGAATCCTACCCATTAAGCACTTACAAGAACTCCCCACTGGATATTTAGTCAGGCTAAAACTTCCATAGGTCTTTTAATAAGCAACAAGTGCTTATTTCTCTGCCTTTTCTTAACATTCAAACCTGGGACATTCAAGCCTGATGCTAGTGGTAGTGTCATGAATAGTAACAGCAATTATGTAGTTATTTGGTAATTGAAAAATAGAAAGAGTGCATAAAGGTGCTTTAGTCTTCCATCCATGTCTGATTATTTTAACTGTTAGCTGAAGAAGGACTAATTGCATAGTTGTTTTGCTTCCCAGGAAAACCTGCCAGTGGATGTTACATAATATATTCTTTTAATTAATAGAAGATGTCAGTCACTATTAGTACCATAAAAATATCTCTCAGCAGCCAAAGAGAATGCTAAAATGATGCTTGCCTTTTCAGAGCTGTGTCTGATTATCCTCTGCATGTTTTTAATAAACCTGTAATTTTATTTAAATTCTTGATTCACCACTGAACAATGGAGCCACTGAGTACTGATTATTTTGAGGGGAAAAAAATACAGCCTACAATTAAAGTTACAAAAAGCTCCATTGTCCTGGTTAGGAAAATTCTTGATTACAAATGCACTCCCTGCTGTGATTAATTGGTTTTTAGATGTAATATTGGGCTAATGGAATAACTTGGCACCTGAGTTTGACATTTCTTTATGGGTGTAGCAGAAACAGTAATCTGAGAGGAAAGTAAACCTGAGTCTGAAGGGGTTGAATATAGGACAGCATGTGCTCTCCCTGCAGTGGATCCAAAGGGGATCCTCTTAACATCAATAATTATATTATTTCTTCTCTCTCTCACATCATATGTTGGTTGGTAATTGATAGTAATAGTTCAGAAGAGCTGTAGGTCTTAGAAGGACCTTGTGTTTCTTGTCAGACTGCTGGGATGTGGTCGGAGGGGATAAATAGTTGGGGTGACTCTTGGTGCTCCTCAGTACCCAGCACAGTTCAGTCTTTGGTTTTCAGCTGGGATCTGTAAAATCACAATGGGTTTTCATGGGTTGCATCTCTGGAAGATGTGTCTGGAGACCCAGTCACCAGAGAGTGCCATCAGGTTCTCTCCATGGTCCTCACCTCTGTTAGTGGTCTCCAGATGAGGTCTGAAAAGCACCCTACTAAAACAAGAAATGGCAACTTTCTGATTCCTCCTTGTTTATGTAGAGAAGTTTATTTCTCAGAATGCCAAGCTTCAGCTTCGCCCAGTTTCTTTTTTTTTTTTACTTCAAAAATGCAAGTACACTCACTTAACAGAAAGAAAAAAAAAAAAAATCCTTTTTCTGTTAGGATATATAAGCACACCAAACTGCTTCATTTTCCCCTCCCAGCTTGCAAGTATTAAGAAGAAAGCGATTCTTGAGTTAAGATCTTGAATAATAAGAACTTGTCCCTGGCTTTAGATGGACAGGCTCAGATAGCTGTTATGTTGCCCAGTAATGGACTTTATAATGTCATTGGTTTCAAGAGATGTAGCTCCATCCTAGAAGTTTGGCTGACAAAGGAAAAAAAGGGCTGAGAAAGCAAACAGTAGCTACAGCTTAACCTTAACACTGTCACCTCAGGCCTCAGTGTTGTCTGTTGTGCTCTTATTCCCTTGAAATTCCCTTGAGGGAATCATTGAAGTATTTCTGTGGAGGATTTCTGTGTTTGTGGGGCATAGAGGAATTACAGGGAGAAGGCAGGAATTGGTTAGAGTGTATTTATTGTCTGTACTGATCTTCCTTTTTTTTTTTTCTTCTATTTTTCCAGGAGAAGAAGGAACACAAGCGCACACAGAAAGCAGCAGCCAAGATGCTGAAGGACAGACACGATGTCAGTCTTGCACATCCACATTTCTCAAGCTTATCTGGAGATTTCTGATCATTTTGTCTGTCTCTTCCTCCTGGGTCGGGACCACCCAGTTTGTCAAAATCACCTATGAGACCTTTGACTGTCCTTTTTTCATGACTTGGTTCTCAACAAACTGGAACATTATGGTTTTTCCCATTTATTATTCTGGGCACCTCGCAACTGCACAGGAAAAGCAGTCTCCAATCAAAAAATTCAGGTAGGCTTTCTGGTGGCAATATCTCTTTAAACAACCTGATTTCTGTGGGCTGAGATCACTGCTCTTCTCAGTTTGACTCCTGGTGTCAGAAGGCAGAATAAAGGTCATGCTGCAGAATATCTGGTTCATAAATAGCTTTCAGAAGGCTGATGAGTGATGTATGCTTGGATAAATTGATCATTGATTATTAGAGGGGGTTTTTTGCTGAGTCAAAAAGGTCAATAATTTGCTTGTAATCTTGCTGTTATATTATCTGATATCTCTGGTTTTTATGTTCTTGTCTGGGTCAGGGCATTAATTAATCTGTTCTGGCCCATTTGTGATAGAACAGCAGTGTAAAGTGCAACCAAAAGAACTCAGGGTTGGGAAGGAAGATGCTCAAAGCTCAGGAGATGGTTTCCATGAGGAAGACCATGGCTTAGTTTCTGTACTCAGCAAGTACAGCAGGATGAGAACTGCCCTTGCCTCCTCCTGGTGGATCGTAGCATGAAGGAGGAACATTGTTGGATCATTCTCTACCCTCTTTAGGAATTAAAGCAGGCTGAAGATTCTGTTTTCCTCTTCTAACTGAAGTGTAGGTGGGAATAGCTGAGTTGCTGTCATCCTGAGGAAATGGTGTAAAGGCTTTGTCCCATCTTCTGGAGGGGAAGACCCCTCTGACTCCATCCTTTCTGAGGAAAGGACTTGGAGGGGATAGCAGATGAGAAGTTTAACATGAGACACCAGAAGTTTAACATGAGAAAGCCAGCAGCATCCTGGGCTGCATCAGAAGAAGTATGGGCAGCAGGGAGAGGGAGGAAATTCTGCCCCTCTGTTCTGGGCTGGTTGAGACCACACCGGGGACCCTGCATCAGCTCTGGTGTCCCCAGCACAGGAAAGATCCAGATCTGCTGGGGAGGATCCAGAGAAGGGCCACAGAGATGATCAAAGGGCTGGAGCATCTCTGCTGTGAAGACAGACTGAGAGATTTGGGGTTATTCAGCCTGAAGAAGAAAAGGCTCCAGGGAGACCTTAGAGCAGCCTTCCAGTACCTGAAGTGGGCTCTGGGGAGGGGCTTTTCACCAGAGACAAGGGGTAATGGTTTTAAATTGAAATAGGGTAGATTTAGGTTAGATATCAGGAGGAAATTCTTTACCATCAGGGTAGTAAGATACTGGAATAGGTTGCCTAGGGAGGGAGGTTGTTGATGCCCTTTCCCTAGTGGTGTTTTAAGGCCAGGTTGGATGAAGCCTTGTGCATCTGGTTCTAGTGGGAGGTGTCCCTGCCCGTGCAGGGGGGTTGGATCTTGATGATCTTTAAGGTCCCTTCTAACCCAAACCATTCCATGATTCTGTGATAACTCTCAGCCTCAAGTGCAAAGGAGCCCAGAGTCCTCACTCTAACCATGATCTGCAGGGGTGGTAACTTATAAATCCCTTTTCAGTAGCCACAGTGAAATCAAAGAAATAAAAGGTTGGAGGGGAACCCAAAGAGGTCATCTGGTCAAACCACCAGAACTGCAGCAGCACCAAACTGGCTTAGCTTCCCTCTAAGCTCTTAAGAAAGTGGTGTCTCTCCTATCCCTAGGATTTGGAAGTACCACCACATTCTGAGAAAATTAATTTCCCAGTTCCTCTTCCATTATTCCACCAATGTAGAAGCTGCTTTAAGGGATGGAACTGAATTCAACTTGTCAGGAGATATCATACCTTGTCCATGGAGGGACAAAATTCACAGGATGATTTTGAGCTGGGTACCTGTTACTCCAGTGCAGACTTGGCTTTGAAAAGAAACTTCCTGACTGCAGCAGACCTGGCTGTTCTCTGAGATTCTCTGAGATATTTCCCAACAAAGGGCTCAAACCTGGTTCCCACTAACAGAGGGTTCAGCACAGCTGTCATTGACCACACAGGGAATTCCATTTGTGGCTGTCAGGCTGGAGAGTAGCAGGGCCAAATTCCTCCCTTGGCTGCTTTTGCCAGGATCTGGAATGTAATTTGGCCCTAAATTATATTTTCTGTCAAACCACCGTGACTGAAATTGAACATTTGCACTTAATGAACTGCTTCTCTGAAAGTCCTAGTGCAATAATTGTACAATTGTACAATAATGATGCCTCCGTCCAGATTGGTGCTGGGGTACTGGTGAGAACATTAACAGTGTCAGCTTGGCTTCTGGGGATGGGGTAAAGCAATAACAATTGCACAGATAATAACAAATTATTTATTTAAATTATTTTAAAATTTATTTATTTATTTAAATTAATTATAGTTATATTTATTTAAAGTATTTATTTAAAGTAATTATTGTATTAATTCTTAAATTTTAATTAATTATTTATTTAAATTATTTTAAAATTATTTAAATATATTATTATTTAAATGTTATTATTAAATATATATAATATTTAAATATTATTATTAAAATATAATAAATCATTATTATATTATTAAGCAAATAACAAATGCACAGCAGATAAGAAAGAAGGTGAGAATAAATGCCCTCTGTGGTTAGGTGGCTGATCCATCAGAGGAAAATTTGGGGCATGGCATTTGCAGCAGTGCATAATATAACTGCACTGAAATGATTGAGACATTTCCCAAGCTGTTAGGAGTTCAGCTTCTAAAGTTGAGGCCACATGTTTACACGCCCAGAGGAATTTCTGCATGCACAGAGATGTGAAATAGGTTTCTGAATGTGTGGGAACAGGAGACTGGTGCTGAAGCTGATGAGCATCTTCCCAGAGTGTTTCCTACTCCAGGCATGTCAGGAGCTCACATCCCAAGGGGAAGGTAACTCCTGGGAAATTCTGACTTTATCACAGGGACCAATTTCTTGGTCTCTGCTGTGTGATGTCTTGACAAGCAAGCACCCTTTCAGTTTAGGTGTGGGAATGGGTGTCTCTTCAAGGTGGGTGCTTGATTTTCTGTCGACTTAGAGAATTGAAAACCATAATTTTTATGTTTCAATTTCAGAGATTTATAGATAGATTTAGTTGTAAAGGATCTTTGGAGGTCATTTAACCCAGTCTCCCACCCAGAACAAAGCTATTTTCAAAGCTAAATCAATTTATTGTATTTTGTTCTTGGTACTGTTCCTGCTACAGGGCTTTTAATGACATTTTAAAGATTTCTTTTTGCTTTGTTTGCTGGTTGTATTTCTGTGGAATAGCTAATCCCTGGCAATAAAACCTGCCCTGTAGTGACTCCAGGCCTACCTTGAGGTCCAGAAGTGATTTCTCTTTGTGTTTCTGGAGAATGTAGTTACTTGGTAGAATCTGTAAAGACATAGGGCATTTTGTCCAGCAGATATTCCCAGTGGATCAGTTTTTTTTTTAAAGAAAAAATTTCACCATACGAACAATGAGACATTGGAATAATCTCCCCAGGGAAGTGGTGGAGATTCCCCTCCACTGTCCAGTTTTAAGGCTCAGCTTGACAGGATGCTGGGCCACCTCATAGAAGCTCTATTTTTACCTAGAAAGGTTGGAGTAGATGATCCTTGAGGTTCCTTGCAACCTTACATTCTGTGATTCTGTGATCCTTAGAGATTAACTTTTTTTTTTTAATCTTAGAAACTAACTCATGGTTATTGACTCTGCTGCAATTCAGGAGTTTCTTGGTTTTCTTGAGGCAGAAGACACAAACTCTTGGTATCCCCTCAGTATTGTAGACAAAAGGTATATCCCACATAAAGAGCTTGAAACTCCTTGCACTAGTGGGGAATAAAATGATCTGAAGCTCAGGATGCTCAGCAACAGAAAATATGACCCTGATGATATTTATACAGCAGAAGACACACCACAGACTTGACATAGGATCCCAGCAGAGATATAATTTGAATAATACTTTCAGTGTCAAGAAAATTTGCTGTCTTGGCTTCCCAAGGACAACACTGCGATGTCCCAACATTTTTCTGCCAGAATTTATCCCACAATGAAGAACATATCCATAGTTAAAGTTGGTCTTACAGGTGCCATGGAGCCTTGAGGCTGGAAGAATGTAGGTAGGTGCAGGTTTAGTGAAAGATAAAGATGTTGGGAAGAGGTGGTTTTCTAGCAAGAAGGATAACAAGATGTGAGCATCACCTGAAGTAAAAAATAGAGTCATAAGTAGCTGGTACTTGCTGTCATCTGCAAGTTTGTCACCTACAAATGTCTCCATCTATGCTGCAGCAGTAGCTCAGCCCAGCTTCCCCAGCTGCTGCAGATCATGGATCTTCACTGCAAGGGTCTTTTCAGAGGAGAGATGAGGATTCAGTTGCATGAAGCTGCTCCTACCCCAAAAGGCTCAATGGCAGGGAAGGAGACTCAGGACACCAAACAGGGCTTTCCTGTTGGGGAATATTCCTTGTTGAGGGAAGTCACTGCTTATGTGAGAGGTTTCTGCACAATTCCCTTTCCTTTTGATGCAGCTCTTGAGCAGATCAATGCAGCTGGCCAGGCTATTTCTTAATGTTCAGATGAGAAGCAAACCAGGAGCTGAATCACTCTTGGCAAACAACTCAGCAGTTGCTTAAACACCACAACTCTGGTGTCCGTCTGCTGACACAGAGCTGGGAGATTCTTTGCTGCAGCAGATTCCCTCATTTAGATAGAAGGACCAAGTGACATAGTTAGCCCCGTGTGCTCACAAAAGGTCCCCCAGTGCTTCTTGCTGCCACAATGTCACTGGTGACCTTGCCAGGCTTTAGTCTGAGTGATGTGATTCCATTCGCCGTGTTCACCTTACCCCGGGCAGCATCTGTGAGCTCTGTTTGTTGTTTTTTTTTCCCCTCTGAGCTGTTTTAAAACCAGCTGCTGCATTACACTCCAGAGGCTGCTGTGAGTCAGGGGTGAATAAACCCATTCTTTTGCAGGGGCTGGCATCAGAATAACTGAGAGGCAACAGGAGCTATTTAACAGGTGCCAGAGGCAAAGCTGCCGGAGGTGCTGTAATTCCTGAGAGCATGGCACACAGCCCAGAGTTAATGGCTGAGGGCTACCTGTGAATAAAAAGAGCTATTTATGTGAGAGGGCAGGTTTTAAATAGACTTCTTGTGCATCTGGAAATAGTCTGTGTCATAGTTTCAGGGTCAGCTGCCCTTAGATTTGTCTCTGCCTTCAAGTCAACAGCCTACAGATATTATCTGCACGGGGAGGGCTCCGTGGAGCCCAAGGTTTTAATCACTGTCAGGTCGTGATGACTCCTGCAAGTTTAATTTTAGTTGCATGCCATAGAGGCTGAGTTAACCAGGGAGCAACCAGCCCTCACAAAGCCCCAGGCAAGCTGCTGTAGCCATGATAGGGAAAATAAAGTATTCTTCCCAGGCTCCTGACTCGCTGAATATTATTCATGGAGTTCTCCCAGGCACAGGGCTGAACTGATCAAGTCTCTGCCACAAGTCTTTGCTGGTTATTTTTAATTGAGAGGTGAGGAACTGCTGGTCCCTGTTCAGTCTGCTCGTTGTATGCTGCTGTGTGTTCTCTTTCATCTGCTCAGACAGTCCATTGCCCAGGGCCTGTAAAGTCTTTCCAGATATTTTTTTTTCCTAGCTGTGGATCTGTGCCTGTCCTTCCTGGTGCTTCTGGGAACTCAGAGCTCAGTGACATTTGCAGCATTGCCACAGCTGCCCTTCCCAAACAATTGACCAACCCACGGAGTCCAACCCAAAAAAAAAAACAAAAAAACAAACCAGTAATCACTGAAGTTTCCTCCTTCCAAGAATTCCCACTCAGGGCACTTTGGACTCCTGACTCTGCTCTGAGTTTGTCTGTGTGCAGATGTGCCAGAGATCTGCAGGATAACAAAACCTGACCCATTCTGGCATCCCCCAGTTTTTGCCTTTGGAAGCCACCCACCCTCCCCATGGATGGAGGAGGAACAGAAGTGCTGGGGGGGGTCAGACCCAGCATCTCCCTGGCAATGGGGGGGCACCTGGGATGACAGGGCTGTAATTTCTCATGGCACTTTTGTAGAAGAGCTTTTCTTGCTGCCTCTCTGACTTCACCAGAGTGATGTGCTTGGGTGGTTTTGCCTTTGCAGGCTCCCAGCACAGCACTGGGGTATCCAGCTGTGCCCTGCATTGCTGTCAGCAGCCCCAGCACCTTCCTCTCTTGTTTTAACACAGCACTAGCTTGTTTCCTTTAAGATAGATCCTGAGAGCTACTGAGACAGGTTAGATTTACAACCATGTAATCATCCAGTTGTGCATCCAAAGCAATGGCAGAATTCTCACTGGGATGGAGAGAGCAGGCTCCAGTCAGTAGTTCACAATGCAGATCTGTCCCTGCCAGGAGTCTGGGCATCCTGGTTCTGGTGTCTTGTGATGGGGACACAGAAACTGTGCATCCAAGTCAAGAGGCCACTTGACTTGAAGTGAGATGTAGAGTGAGGTCAAAATCCACCCAAGTTTCAAGGGGAGGAAAACATCTTTTAAATGTAAACTGCTACATCTGCATGTCAACCAGCATTGAAGTCTGTGCTCACACAAAGAAACTCATCACCTCTAATTCTTCTTGGAAGCAGTGATGCAAAAGCATCCAGTCAAACTTTAGTAGTAATTTATTTGCATCACTGAGTATTTGCTTTGCATCTCAGATAAATGATACACACCACTAGCAATTCTTTTGCTATGTTTAACTTTCTGGTTTGATCTTTGGAGGACAGGCTGACTTCTGAGAACATTGAGATCAACTGGAGTGAAGGAGGTAAGAGGCAGGCAGACAGATCTGCTGATTAACTCATTGAACATCCTGGCAGAGAGACTGAAAAAGGAATTTATTATTACCAGAAATTACTGCTTTATACCCCAGGTCATTTTAGTGGCAGCTGGGAATGAATGGTTATTAAGCAGAATGAATTACAGAATCATTTAGGTTAAGACATAGCTGATCTTGGGTATTACATAGGTATTACTCTACTTTCCTCAAAACAACAGTGATGGTTTCCATTCTTAGTAGTGAAAAACTGCAGTACATTCAACAACAAAACTCCCCAGGATTATTAAAAATTGTTTAGGAGCCAAAAAAATGATTCAGTCTTTAAGGGCAAAGCCAAATCAGGAGAACTGTGACACTGCTGCCACCACCCCCCTAATAACAAATGTTTTGAATAGACATTGCTGTGCAATCTTTGAAGTTCCTAATTAGTTCTACATGGTTAATGTTTTACCCACCTTGCAATCACAGCCATGTTTGGCTGTGAGTGTTTCAGGGCCTTGTGGCATTTAGATTTGTCCCTTCATGTTGTCTTGTAAGGACATGGTGCAGGTTGATGGTGGCTTCATTCACTCCACTGCTGTTTCTGTTGTAGGAAGCACTCACTTGCAGGATGTCTCATGTTTTAAATAGATGTGTCAGAGAGCCCAAAAGTGAAGCTCATGGAAATCACAGAATCACAGAATGGTTTGGGTTGGGAGGGACCTTAGAGATTATCCAGTTCCAAGCCCCCTGACATGGTCAGGGACACCTCCCACCAGCCCAGGATGCTCCAAGCCCCATCCAACCTGGACCCCAACTTCTCTGGGAAACCTGGCACAGGGGCTCAGCACCCTCACAGGAAATAATTCCTTCCTAATGTCCATCCTAAATCTCCCCTCCTCTCCCAGTTTAAAGCTATTCCTCCTTGTCTCACCACTCCACGTCCTTGTTAAAAGTCCCTCCCCAGCTCTGTGTGCCTGCTCTGAGGCATCCCAGTGCCTTCCAGTATGACCCCATCCCACTGCTTTCCTCCCTCAGTCCTTCAACTTGCCCTGTGTCACAGCAGGACATGGAGCAGTGGAAGCAGCTTCCATGGGGAAATTTCTCCAATGACATTTAAGAGGCTGGCAAGTTTCACATCTCCTCAGAAAATTATTCTCCTTACCCTGGTTGTCTCCATGAAAACTCTGATTGTGCTCAGCAGGGACGAGGTCTTGGCTTTCAGGGCTGTTGCCTTTCTGGAGAGTGTCAAGGACGTTCTTGGAGCTGAACTTGATATTTTGTTCACTGTTTTTTGCCTCCACTGCCCCATCTCCCTCTCAGTGAACTTGGGTGTGACAGAGTGTTTGGGAAGCTAGAGATGTGCCATTTAATCCACAAGGAAATGTCTCTAAGCAAACGCAATTTAAATTGCATCATTTAAATTACTTATATAATTTATTATTATATAATTCCTTCCTTTTCTTACACTCTTCTTTGACTGGCTCCATCCCCCTGGCTGGTGCCTCACTTTCCCATCCTGGTGATGTGCCTGGCAGTGATTTTGAGTGCCCTCAGGCAATTCTGAAAGCTCACTTACTTGACCATACGTGAGGTGGTATTTCAATGAGAATGAAAACAGGTTTTGCAGCAAAGAAAGAAAAAAAAAATTGTCAAGCTACAGAGGAAAAATTGTGGTTATAATCCCTCTGTGCATGGCCTCAAGGGCAGAGTCTGAGAAGTGTCAGTGCATTATAGATAACCTTCATTTCTCTGTGTGAGTCCCTGGGATTGTTGGTGCACAGAGTGTGATTATTCCAGGTAAGTTACTTCTTTTCTATTTGCAAAATTGCCATTTGAGGAAGATTGTGGGTTATTTTCTCTCTCTGAGTGAAACAATAGCTGCTTCTGGGTGTGCAGAGTAGTCAGGGAAAGCACTTAATTGAATGTGATAAAAGCCTAATGAATGTTTCTTGTGCTGCAGTGACTGCTAAGGAAAAAAACTTGCTGAGTTTGAAACTCTTTTCTTTCAATAGGGAATGCAGTCGGATTTTTGGTGAAGATGGTCTGACGCTGAAACTCTTTCTTAAAAGGACTGCTCCCTTTTCTATTCTGTGGACTTTGACTAACTACCTGTATTTACTGGCTTTAAAGAAGCTGACAGCCACAGACGTCTCTGCCCTCTTCTGTTGTAACAAAGCTTTTGTCTTCTTGCTTTCTTGGATTGTGCTGAAAGACAGGTTCATGGGAGCCAGGGTAATGACATGCCTGATTTTCAACTTTCTCTTGTTTTTATAATTGCCCTTCAGTCCATAAGTTGTTTTGCTGCCATGGTTCTGCTGCATGATGGGCTCTACCCATCCTGAAACCATTCTCATTCTTAGTTTTATGATGCAAACGTAAGCCTGAAGATGAGTTAGAGATCTCATGCTCTAGAAAAGAAAAATACTTGAGGAAAATGGGGTGTGTGTGGATCTGGGGGAAAGCAAATGTGTTTCCTGTCATTCTGCATAAAAAAATCTAATATGCAGCCATTTAAGCTGTTGCCTTTGTCCATGGCTAAGGAGTAGCCTTTTCCTGCTGATGAAATTAATTCTCCCACTGAAATGGCACAAGGTGCAGTGGTCATGTTGGGTACAATCCTGTCTGAGCTATCAAGAGCCTTGACCTTCATTAGGGACTGGTTGGGACCAGCTGTGATGCCTGAGCCAAGAAGATTTAAGTCCCATGGAAAGCCTGATGGATCAGGATGCTCATCTGAGTGAGTCTGCTTTTCAAAAATGAGCACAGCAGCTTTTGACTTTTTGATTAATAGTGTGATGGGAAGGTCCAAAAATGAAAGGAAAAGGCATCCTGTGTCACAGGCAGCTCATCCTGGAACATCTTGGAACAGCCACCAGCTCACTCAGCAGAGCTCTGTGTGTGGGTTTTGGCAATAGAGTAGAAATTGTCTAAAGTCCAACAGTTTCCCCAATGTCCTGGTGAGATGGGGCTGGCAACTTGGGACTGAACACCTTGGGACATGTGTGCCATCACACAAGGGAGTTCTTGAGTAGGGGTCTGCCAGGAGGGTTTTGTGGGACAGGGCCAGTGGAGTGTCAGTCCAGACCAGGCAAAGTTGAGGAGGTGAACCTGTGTTTCACAGACCTCAACCATTCTGCTTTTGGAGGTAAGGACATGGACATTGCAGAGATGCTAAAGCCAGGCACCTATATATTTATTTCATGGACTTTCCTATACTTCAAATCTAGCAGCATCAGGTGGCAACGACCTGCCCTCAGCCTGCCTACATCAAATACCAAGGAGGGTTTGAAATCCTCAGCTCTTCTCTAAAAAATTACCAGGAACAGTAAAATCCCCCCTCTGCCCCTTCATCATCTCAGTTTCCAGCTGAAATAATAGGAATGTTTGTGCTCTTTAAGCTAATTTTAATCTCAAAGCAACTTCCTTACTTCTTCATTGAAGAGCAAGCATAGCTCTTGTATTTTCCTAGCCTGCTCTATCAAAGAAGAAAATGAAAAATACTAAAGCTGTTTTCAGTTATTAGTGTTTTTTTCCTGACTGAAAAAACACATTGCTATAAAGACACAGCAGTATTAATGCTGTGAACACTGGGAGGTTTACATGAGAAAAACCTGGCAGAAGAAATGAACAGCAAATCCTGCACTTAAAAGAAACTGGGTTGTTTTTGCTATTAACTGGCAGATTCTGGATGCACAGTGCCTGAGAGGTGATTAGCAGCATTTTCCAGCAGCCCTCCTTCCAAAATAACACTTAATGATGTTAATAACCATGCAGGGGAGTGTTGGAGAACTAAAATCTGACACAGCAGCACGGACCCAACCTTTTTTGCTTTGAGTGCCCTCTATTGCTGTCACCTCCCAGCCTCTCAGAGAGGGAGTGTAATTAGGTTATGGGAAGAGTAAGGGGATGAAAAGAAAGAAGGGATTTAATCATATAGCCTGATGCAGTGTTTTTGCAAAAGCACTCAGTTCCCAGGAGCTCAGCAGCAAAGGAGCTGCTGTAGTAAAGGACCCAACACATAGACAAAAGCCAAACTTTATTTTTGGGGTGAAAATGTCCCCATATATATCCCCATCTACCTAATAAGCATTAATTCAACTGCACAGGTGACACCCAACCCAGGGCTCAAAGATGTAAAGCTGTGGCTGGATGAAGAGAACTCAACCCCACCCAATCAGTGCCACCAACTGGCTCCTGGATGTGCCCACCCCTCCAGCTCACTGTGGGACATCTGGCTGCCTACTTCCAGGTGACACTTGTTCAACACCATGAGCAGGACCCTGGGGAGCAGATGGCTCTGCTCGTGGTACTCTGGTTTTTCTAAGGAACCCATGTTGGGCCAGTTGATGGTGGTGAGTTGGTGGCATCCAGCTGGCCACTTGTCCCAGACCCCAGCCTCCAGACTGCCTGTAGATGCCTCTGGGCATGTGGTAGCCACATGACCAGTTGCCTGATGGCTCCAACACTGTTCCTGCATGGCCTGGAAAGCAGCTGCCAGCCAGGCTTTGAGGGTGGATTTTTAGATGGATTATCTAAAGAGAAGCCTGTCTTGATGGCCACCTTGTGGCATGACATGATCTTGCCCATGGAAGTGTTGGCTGGCAGTGGAAGGGATGCTGTGGGGTCCATGCAGAGCTCTGGCTGCATTTGAGTTACCTGGAGGGGGTGTTGAGCAGTGAGAGCCACATGGCCTCAGGGGGGATGTTGTGGTGTGAGAAGGAGCTTGCACTCAACCTGTGAGAAAAAAAAAAACAAACCACCACCTGGAGAAATAGTTTTCCCATGAGAAGGCCATGTGCAGGAATGACCATATGGCTGTTTACCTATAAAAATAGTGCAGGTGGACCTTAGGTACCTTCAGCACCTATTCCATGGCACAAGGAAACAGTACCCAAATCTGTGCCTCCACCATGATCTTCTTTGCATGGACATTTCTGAACATCTCACAAGTTAATAATGTCTCCATGTTATACCTGGGAGTCCAGACAGCTTTGTATCAGACAAAAAAAAATATATATATTTAAAGGACATCACTTATTAGGTACTTCTGTTCATTTAGCCACGTGTTTACATGTTTGAGCCCCTGGGTCTGTGTCATCTGTGCTGTTGAATTAATGCTTGCTGGGTAGATAGATGGAGTAGTCTGGGGACATCTTCCCCCAGGGAAAGGTTGGCTGTAGTCTGGAGGCAGTTCCTTTACTGCAGCACCTCATTGACCTCTGTGCTTCACATGGGAAAAATTGGTCCTGAGTAAATGTTGGTTGGCTTCCATTTATTTTTGGGGGAAAAAAAAAAGAGAAAAAAACAAACAAACAAACAAAAAACAAAAAAAAACCCAAAACAAACAAACAAACAAACAAAACAACAACAACAACAACAAAAAAAAAAACCAAACCAAAACAAAACAAAACAAAACCAAAAAACCAAAAACCAAAAAAACCAAAAAAAAAAACCAAAAACCAAAACCAAGAGACAGGCCAATATCATTCCTTACCTAAGAGTCTCCAAAAGAAAGCTATGAGCCTCTTCCACTGATTAAAAGCTCCAAGGAGCTATCAGCTACAACAACCAGCTTGGCTTTGCTGTGAACTTTGCTGCTTGTCAGCTTACAGACACCTGCAGGATGTGCTCTCAGGTTTCTAAAGCCAACCCATGACTACTGCCAGGCTGAGGTCAGCTGTGCTAATGCACTGGTGTAAGATTTGTGGGAAGAGCTCGAAATAGAAACTTAAATAATGTTCTCACTGTTTCCAAGTGTCAGGTCTTATTTGTCTAATGTCTTATGAGATGATGCTCCATATGTGTGTCCATCATTTCAGTTGTAAAAAAGAAAAAAAAAAAGTGCCTGGCTTTCTAAATATTTGATTAAATCAGGAAAGTGGCTCTCTGAATGTGGTGTAGTCAGACTGGGTGGATGTTATTCCCAATAGGAAGAATCAGCTGTTGGGCTTGGGGATGATGGATCTACTTAGAACTCACTGGGTCTGAGCTGGGAGTGTACTAAGAGTTAAAATCTCAATCCTTTTCCTTTGAAGAAGGGGATAACTATATTGGACTTGGACTTTCCTGGTTTGCCCTGTGGGAGGCACTGCTTGAAATATTACAGCTCAGAAATTCCAGCTGACAGCTGAAATCCTACATCTGAATTGATGTGCAAGGCAAGATGCAGAGTGCAGCTGAGATGAAACCAGCAAAGGGAGGTTCTGGAACCAGCTAGGAGGGACATTCTTGTGTCTGAGAGGTCCAGACTGGAATTCTCCATTGCTTCAAGGTTGGACTTTTCTGGTATTTGTGTCCTAGGAGAAACTGTAAGGAGAAGAGCAGTATTACACAGTCACATTGCCAACCAACCACTCACTAAACCAGAGGTAGGAGGGAGAAGCTCTGTAGGGACTCTTCCTACTGAGTGGGACAGCAACTCCTTCTTCTGAGAGAATTTAACTGTGTTTTGCTTGCAGGTCCTTGGGTGGTTGTAAGCTCAGGGATCAAAATACACCTTGCTGCATCTGGGGTGATGTTATTTATATGCATCCTGTGCCAGGTTTATCCTGACTTTTCAGCAGGGTGAGCAGCAGAGTGTGGTGTCTTCCAGCACCCTAACTCAATTATGGAATGAAGGCCAGATTCCCATTTAAGCACTGGAAAATCCAGTGTTCTCCCCAGTCCTCCTCAGCATCTCTCTGGTAAGAGCCCTGAATCCAGAGATTACTCTTGGATCCATGTCCTTCCTCTGGATGAGGGGATTTAAGTCCTCCTCCCAGCATGGCCTGGTTGCTGGGATGTCTTATTCTGGGAAGAATGGGATGGAAACTGTCTGGTCCCTTCTTGCTAAAGCCCTTCCAGATCTCATGGAACTGTTGCATCACACCTGGGAGACTTAGGAATACCTGTGTGACCTGTCACTGAGTTGGGGGACCTGGATTTCAAGTGCCATTTCCTGGTGAATTTGGAGGTGCCAAAAGTATCTTCAGGTCTAGGTGACAGCCAAGCAACTTTGTTGAGCTGGAGCTTGGAACTTTGATGTGTTAAATAGAAGGAAGGTGGGATAGAGATGTTGGTTGTGGGTTGTGACTGCCTCTGACACTACAACTGCAATAGGAGGAGGGGACCCCTGTGCCTCAATTACTGCTAAAGTAGGGTGAGAGGGAAGAACTTAAAGCTGCAGCCAGGAAATGAGTTCTCCAGGGAAAAAGTTGGCCTAGAGACTAATAGGATTTAGGATCAATAGCTGTAGTCTCAGAGATTGGCTCCATCCTGGGAGTTGATTCTTGGATCCTCGTTGTGTCCCATGTGTGGGCAGCTTTACCTGAGTCAGGCAGATGTCCCTGTCTTGTGTCCCTTGAAGCAAGGTTCTTCTCTCCTGACTGCCTCTGTTGAAATTGTTCTGTGGGATTTATTGCCTCAGTCTGGCCCACATCTGCTTAAAAAAAAAAAAAAAAAAAAAAAAAAGTGTGACTCTTGGTAAAGCTCCATGAGATCTGAAAATCTGGCTTTTGAAAGGTCAAAGATGCCTTTCAAGTCTGTAGTGTGAAGCACATGAAGCTTAGAAGGTTTGCCTGGTAGTTCATATGCCTTAAATGAAGTTTCAAGAAGATGATGTCCATCTTGCATTGGTGTTGGCACAGGAGCAAGAAGGTCACCAGCCCTCCTGGCTCAGCAGCTGATTTTGGCAGTCAGTGTGGCAGTGTGGGTGCTGTCGAGGTGAACCCCATGAGTTTCTTCCTTTGTATGGATGGGCAGAGCCTGCCTTGCCTGGCCCCTGTGGGATTTAATGGATATCTGGGAATAGAAAACAGGGGCTGAACTTGCAGTGTCACTGCTTGTCCTGGCACAGCCAGCTTTGGGTGTCTGCATCTGTGCATCTTCTGCTCTACACCCAGCTATAAAATGTGAACAGCCTTTTTATAATGTTTAATGTAATACAAATTAAACAACAAAAAAAGTCTCTATAAACCCCCCTATCTTTCAGAAATGGGGCTGTGATTTTCCACAACTCTGAGGGAATGCATTTTCCTCTGCTATCCATGGAAATCCAGGTATTCAGTGTCTTTGAAGTTCAGACTTCATATTGGCCTGCTGAGGGCAATAAGGTAGAGAGGTGAGGGTTTTTTTTCAAAGAATAAAACATGCTGGGATCCCTACCACTTCCTTGAGGTCCTCAGAGTCAACAGCCAGAATTTCAGGTACAGTTAATTATTTCTCTTCTTTTTCCTTGAAGCTCCTTCAAAGCTCATTTTCAAATGAGGCCAAAACCACAAAAAAACAAAGACTTCAAAAAGAAATTTGGTCATGTCCATCCAAGAAAGCTGGCAGGGCTGGTAGGAAATGTGCCCAGGCAGAGTAGCCTGGAAGAGGTCCCAGTGGTATATTGGAATTCCACAATGCAGGAATCATCCTGAACTGATGTCCAGGGAGGTCAGCCATCTAAATGGTTGCATTTAAAGTCAAATTGGTAGCGTTGCTATATATTTGTCTTCTTGTCTAGTAGAGCATAATGTTTAAATTTCTTGGTATTGGAGCCACGTGTCCAAAGTGGGTGTTTAGTTTATAAAATATTGATGGCTGGTCTGTCAGTAGGTCCCAGGGAGACTTTGCAGTGCTATAGATCCATATCACTCCCAGCACATGCACTTTCATCTCTCCCATCATTTTCTCTGTTTAAGCGAGAAGGCTCTTGGGTCCAAGAAAGTATCTAGTGGCACTCATCACAACCCCACACACTGGTTATCTCTTTCTATGTAATGAAATCAGGCTTTGCTTTATCTGTGCAGATAGTTGCAGCAATAATGGCAATCACAGGAATCGTGATGATGGCATATGCAGATGGTTTCCAAGGTGACTCCATTATCGGGGTAGCATATGCTGTTGGATCAGCCTCTACGTCAGCCTTGTATAAGGTAGGTCAGAGCTGTTTATTAGCATTCTTATATTCTTTGAACACTGGATGTTAAAAATGGAGGAGTACAAAGGGAATCACTATAAGAGAAAGGTTTTATTTTATTCATCCCCCTTTCATCACTCACATTGGGACCAGGTGTTGTCAGGAAATCGGCTACAGGGGTCATCAGTTGTTAGCTGCCAAACATTAAGAACGACTGCTTTATGAGCCTGCCTGTAAGGAAATCTCCATTACTACTCTGTGAGGAGCTTAGGATCATTTTTTAATCATGTCCTGCCCTCCCAGTTTCTCAACGTTGTTGTGAAGGGGGTCTCCAGCTGGAGCATCTCCCTGCGCGGGGCCTCTTGTGTATTCCGTACTTGTGCCGGGCTTGGAGCCCCAGGCAATGCAGAAGAGACACTGCTTCAAAGTGTTGGCTGCTCTTGAAGATGAGGGATGAAGGAGGCAGGGATGTGTCTGAGTTAGAAACAGGTTGGGCTAATTGTCAGCTCAGGGAGGGTGAAGGCTGTGTGAAGAAGAGCAGGAGTTTGGACTTTGTTGTAGTGAGGTGAGAAGTTGTCTCCCAGCTTTAGGCTTTGCTTGTCCTGCTGGTGAATTTGTTGGGACCATTCAGGAGTCACTCAAAGTGAATTAAATGTTGAAGAGCAACCAGGAGGTGTCCTTACCCAGGAAAGGAAGTGTTGGACCTAAATGATCCTTAAGGTCCCTTCCAACCCAAACCTTTCTATAACTGTATGAATTGAGGCTTGTGTAGGACAAATCCTCCATGGGGCTTGTGCTGCTTGTATCAACCCAGTACCTCCAGGCTAGGAAACTCTCCAGGAGAGGAAACTCTCACAGCAGGCTCATCTGTTGAAGCTATGGGAGACCCCTCACAAATTCTAAAAGTGCCAAGCACATCCCAAGTCCTTTAACTTTGTTCCTGTTCCTCATGGCATTTTCTTTAAAGCTTTGTTACACAGTCCCAATCGTCCCCACAGCAATATCGTGGCAATATCTGTGCTAGAAGAGATGAAAGAGCAGAAATCAGACCAAATTTCCCCTTCCAAAAGTTCTGTAGGAAAGGGCCAGGTTGTGGCATGCTGTCCCCATCAGGGTTGTCCCCATGCTCCTCTTTTCCCAAGGGAAGTGAAGATGGTGCAGGAGGACTTTACTTCCCTCAACAGGCCTAAGACTAAAAACCTCTCTCCTCTCCTTTGCAGGTTTTGTTCAAAATGTTCCTTGGAAGTGCCAACTTTGGGGAAGCAGCTCATTTTGTTTCTACCCTGGGCTTCTTCAATTTAATTTTCATCTCTGTTACCCCGATCATTCTGTATTTTACAAAAGTGGAATACTGGTCCCCCTTCTCTGCTGTGCCATGGGGTTACCTGTGTGGTGTAGCCGGCCTCTGGTTAGGTATGTGATAAATAATTTCTCCATTTTTCTTGCTCTTATCTCCCCCAACACAAAAGTTGCCTTTGGCACAAACAATTCCCCCCCTTTAAGCAGCAGAACTCTCTCGCAGATGAAATCCGATCCCAGCCTTGAGAAATGATTCTTATTTTTCATAAGAAGCCTTAATTAGGAGCAGAGGATAAAGGTGAAGCAGTCATACTAATTGTCTCCTTTGCATCTTTGAATTCCTGGTACTGTGTCCAGTTCTGGAATCCCCAACAAAAGAAGGACATGGAGCTCATGGAGACCGAAAAGAGGACTCAAAGATGGAGACAGGATGAGGGAGATGTGGTTGTTCATTCTGGAGAAGAGAAGGTTCCTGGGAGACTTTAGAGCACCTTCCAGTGCCTGAAGAGGCTGAAAGACTTTTTTTGAGAGTATGGAGTGAAAGGACAAGGGATAATGGCTGAGAACTGGAAGAGGGGAGATTTAGATAACACATTAGGAGGAAATTCTTCACTATGAGTGTGATGAGACCCTGGCCCAGGTTTTCCAGAGAAGTTGTGGCTTCTCCATCCCTGGAAGCATTCAAGGCCAGGTTGGATGGGGCTTGGAACAACCTGGGCTGGTGGGAGGTGTCCCTGCCCATGGCAGGGGGGTTGGGTGGGATTCTTTCATCTTTAAGGTCCCTCCCCATCCCAAACCAGTCTGGGATTCTATGATACGGTCTCAAGTTGTGCCAGGGGAGGTTTAGGTTGGACATTAGAAAGAATTTCTTGATGGAGAGGGTGCTCAGCCATTGGAATGGGCTGCCCAGGGAAGGGGTGGATTCTCCATCCCTGGAGATATTTCAAAAGAGCCTGGATGTGGCACTCAGTGCCATGGGCTGGGAACTGCAGTGGGAGTGGATCAAGGGTTGGACTTGATGAGCTCTGAGGTCCCTTCCAACCCAGCCAGTTCTATGATTCTGTGATTCTATGATACTGGGCTGTCTCTAGCACAGCTGGATTGCTGTAAGTCCAGTTTCCAAGGGCTGTGAGTACTCAGTGGGTAACACAGAGACCCTGTGGCACTGGGACACCCACAGGGCTCTGGACAGAACTCTCACAGCTTGGCATAAGCCTGCAAAGGCTTTGGCTCTTTCTTCTCCTGCAGTCTTCACAACCAACTGGAGTTAAGTCCATTCACCAGAACTCTTTGTGCCTGGCCATCCAGCCAGTTTTTCACCCAGCAAAGAGGACACTGGTCTAAGCCATAAGCAGCCAGTTTCTCCAGAAGGATGCTGTGGGAGACAGTGTCAAAGGCTTTACAAAGGTCTAGGTAGACAACATCTGCAGCCTTCTCCTCCTCCACTGGGTGGGTCACCTTTTCCTAGAAAAAGATGAAGTTCATCAAGCAGGACCTGCCTTTCATGAACCTGTGCTGGCTGGACCTGATCAACTCCTTGTCCTGTACGTGCTGGGCTGAGGTGTTGTGGACACCTTCAAACTCCTCTAACCATGGGATCTGGCTGGAAATGCTGTCATGTAAAAATAAAACAAACCACAAGCTTAACCAATCCATAAATTAAATGTGGTGAAACTTTGTATTTCTGTCAGCTTTCACCTTGCCTTCAACATGGCAATGAGACCATGGTCTCCCTCCTGTCTGCTTAATCTGCAGATTATTTTATCAGCTAATTTTATCATCACTTTCATCAGTGAAATGTCCTACTAGGACAAGGACAACAGGGCCTCAGCCCAGAGGGGCAGCTGGGATCAGCATCCTTCTGGTAGGTGGAGAAATGATGGTTTATGGCAGCAAAACCAAATTGCTGGGATCTGATTAAAGCTTGGACAAAGCTTTGAAGTAGAAGTGTGGCAACCTTGGTCTTACTGTTTGTGAAAGGCCCTACAGCCCTCCCTCTTCCCCCTTGCAGAACTCCCCCTCATTTCCCACTCATATATGGAATAACAAAATAAAAATCCATCTCTTTGTCACAGCTCCCTCCTCGGGGTGTGCATACTGAGCTGATGCCTCACTCCAGTGCTCTTTTCCTATAATCATGTATTCTTTTCCCTGTTTTTTCCCCAGCTTTCAACATTCTGGTTAACGTTGGTGTTGTGCTCACCTACCCCATTCTGATCTCCATTGGCACAGTGCTCAGTGTCCCTGGAAATGCAGGTACAGGCATCCTGGCTGCTGGTGGGAGGCTGAGAACATGGGCATGCAGGCAGCAGGAGCAGTTGGTTGTCTAGACAGATAACAATCTGTTGCCATCTATTCCATCCTCCTTCAGCATCCTGGGGATGGTGGGTGGGTCAGTTGATGAAAGCCTTATTTTTAATTATTTTTCTGGCTTGCCTCCTTTCTCTGGGAGTGATGGGGATGGGTTTGTACCCTGCAGAGGAGAAGGCAGGCAGAGGTTGTTGCTGGTGAGATGTGGTGGGCTCAGCACTGTGCTGGGGACCTCCTGTACAGCAGCAGGGCAAGGTGTAGCCATGGAAGCTTCCTCCAGGGTCCTGTCTTAAATCTGTCTCTCCTCTCCCAGTTTTCTCCTCCACCCTCCTGCAGCCTCTGGGTATCTGAGCATGTTGTTGAAACACCAGTTTTTAGAGGCAGGCAGGTTCAAAGCTGCAAAACAGTACCAGTAAGAGGCTGCTGAAGGGCTCAGATGTGCTGTGGTTGCTGGTTGTGGGTCTGGAGGCATCAGCTCCAGCTTCCTGACCTGCATGCTGCTCCCTCCCCATCACTGGTCTCTGCAGACCAAGGAAACATTATCCTGGTGCAACCTGCTGCAGATAGAGAGTAAAAAAAACCAAAAAACCCCCACAAACCTTCCCTCTCAGAGAAGAAATGGAAATCTGTCAGGGTTTTAACACTGGCCCAGCAATTAAACCGAGTTTCAGATGCTCTCTATTAATCTCTCTCTCCTCCCTGATAAAGAAAGGAGAGAGAATAAGGCAGAGTCTGATGGGTTGGAAACTAAACTACACAATTTTAATGAAACAGTAATGATAAATAGGAAAAATTACCAAATATACAAATATACAGGAAAATTGATCCCACGTTCCTTCCCCCTTTCCCCCAATAACTCTCACGTCACCACCGAGGCTGCAGGGCAGCCCTGGGAAAGTCCAGGCTGGAATCCTGGAGTCAGCAGCAGTTGGGAGCTGGAGGCAGGAACACACAGATATGGGCTGGGATGGATCAGGAGCACAGGCAGAGGAAGGGATGGAATCCTCCCAGGATGCCGAAGGAAACAGGGAACAGGTGAAGGAAGGGAAGCAGGAAAGGCAGGAAGGGCAGGAGGCTGGAAGCTGGAAGCATGGCTTGGCCCTCATGATGCCTCAAATTTATCCTGAGTATGAGGTGTATGGGATAGAATCCTCTGTTTGGTCAATTCTGGCATCTGTCTTGTCTGTTCCTCCCCAGAGGAGGCTGCAGGTGGGACCTCTTTATTCCTTCTGGAGGGGAAAATGTTCCTCAGAGCTGAGCAGTGGCCTTGGCTCTGCACACCAGGCTCTGGCTGTAACTCTAAACATCAAGTGTTATCAGTCCCAGAAGCAGACACTGTCTGAGAAACTTGCTGTTAATTTCAGCAAGTGCAGCTGCTTACAAGAGACTTAGCTGAAAGCAAAAGTACAAGACAGAAAATCACCTTTATCCTGGCCCAAACCAGGACAAAACCTCAAAGCCGGAGCAACCCTACCAGGGGTGAGGGATGGAGATGTGGCACTTCCTGGCCTAACCTGAGGTCAAAACCATTCTCCCAACTCAGGGAACTTTTAATCTGGGAGGCCTGAGAGCCACGAGGCCACTGTCCCAGCCAGAGTGCCTCAGGGAGGTGATGGGGATGTGCCAGGCTGGTTGATCCTGCTCCAGTTTTGCTGATGGTGCTGTTGTTTCTTCTCCACAGCCGTGGATCTCCTGAAGCACAAAATGCTCTTCAGCGTGGTGAGGTTGGGAGCCACCATCATCATCTGCATTGGCTTTCTGCTCATGCTGCTCCCCGAGGAATGGGATGAAATAACCCTGAGGTTCATCAACAGCTTGAAGGAGAAGAAAAGTGAGGACCACACCGACGACATCACAGATTCCAGTGTCCACACGAGAAGCAGAAGCAGAGCCAATGGGGCAGTGTCCATACCACTGGCTTAGGGCTGCTGGACTTCTACTGCCCACAGCTGTATATTCTGTGAATATAGCTTAAATTTCCTCACTACTTGTATGCTTAAAAAACGACTGATGGACTGGAAGACAAGAGAAATACATCTATAATAAATGTTTACATTTATACACTGATCAAGGAAGGGGTGTAAATAATTACAATAAAATGTTTTGTAATGAACCTTGAAGCATGAGTCTTCCTGAACCAGTGGGTTTAAAATAATGGATCAAATCTCCTTTTCTTGACAAAATTAGGGCCGTTCTCACGGGTACAAATCCTAGATGTTTCCAGCTAAATCTCAAAATTGAACATGTCATAGCTCACCTTCAAAATAAAGCAACCTCTTGATGAGGCTGTGGGTCCAGAAGGCCATTTCAAACCTCTCCCAGCATTTTTCAGCTTTCATTTCTGAAGGAAGCCAGGGTTCACCTTGATGTTAGGAATTAAGATGGGAAGAAATATTCTGTGGTGTGCAAAACATTAATTTTTTTCTGAAGTGACACTGTTTTATACATAATGAAGGCTTCTGGCCATGCTGCAGTGCTGTTAGGCCAGAGACAGGAGACTCCAAGCTTCTCTCCTCTCCCTTCCACATCCTGCCTCCAGCTGGTGGAAATCCTTGGCTCAGTGCTGATGTCCTAATCCATAAAATTCCCAGCTCATCACCAGGGTAAGGCTCCCATTCCAGCTGGGAGAGAGAGAGAGATCCACTCCCAAACATCATGTTTACAAGAGCTGTTGCCAATTAAGAGTTGAAAAGATGATGGTGATACCTTCAACTCCAGGGCTGCTGAACCCTTGGTTGGCTTCAAACCTTGTCCCAGACTTTGCAGAAGAACCAAATCCACTCAGGACACCCATGGTCTGCTACAGCCTTTGGTCATGGAGCTCCAAACACCCCATAAATCTGAAACCAGCTGTAGCTTCCCTCTCCTGAAAGGCTCCAGGCTCCAGCACTGGTCCCAGAGTGCCCCTTCCCAACTTCCCATCTCTGGTGCTGGATTTTGGGTGCCTTTGGTAAAGAAAAAAATAGCTTTATTTAGCTCTTCTTCTCCCAGAAAAGCTGCTCTCCCAACTGAACACCAAGCTTCTCATGAGAGGTGGAACATCCTGGGTCACCAGCATCCCTGGGGAATGTCCATTCCTATTTGCTAAGGCTTTGGGCCAAACATTTTTTTTCTTAACCTCCACTATGGAAAAGCCTTTCAAAAGCCCAAACAAACCAGCCAACCTCCCCAGTTCTTTGCCTTGGCCTGTCCCTGGATAATCTAAGCTGGCTGCTTTCTTACAGAATTCCTAGAATCCAAAATTACCTTTATTTGAGAGCACTTGATATCAAGACAAGCATTTTTTTTCCTTTTTTTTTTTTTTTTTTTTTTAATTAAATCCTTTTTTTATTCTTATTTTCCCTTAAGGAAATATAGAAGAAACTAGAAAGTACCAGACATTTCTGAGCTCCACTGGCCTGCTCAGTGTTTGTGAGTTTAATTAGTAGCTAGTGAGGGATTTTTTTGATGGTGTTTCTGCCAGGAAAAAAAAAAAGTATTACAAAAAGGAAGCACTTGTTATCTTTAAACATTGATGTCTAAAGTGGCCCTTGCAGCCAGCAGAGCTAACAAAATACTTGTCTATATTAAAAAAAACCAAAAAGCAAACAAGGCTACAGAAAACAACCCAAAGAGCCCTTTGCACTGAACCAGAGGTGTGACATTTGGGAAAACACACCTCTGGTTTTTTAAAAAAATCTCTTCTAGCATTTGAGAAGATGGAGTCAGCTTCTTGTCTGCTTTCAAAAGGAGCTAGACAGTAAAAATATATATTTTTTTTTTTTCTTTTAAAGTGAATTCTATTGAACAGGAGGTACTGACAGGACAATTCAGCTGAGAGCAAACAGCACATGGCAGCCTGGGCACCACCCCAAGTCAATTTGGGAGCTGGGCTGTTCATTTACTTTACTAGATAGTTTTAGAATTACATTCCACTGAAATTTTAGTTCATGCCAAACTTAACACATGGGAAAAACAAACACTTTCTTTTCGTATGCATTGATGGGGAGATTTTGGCAAGCAGCCTTGTGGCAGCATCTGCAGGCCCAAGACTCAGTCCTGAAAGAAACTTCACTGAGCATTCAGCATGGGAAATGGAGGGAAATCACAGAATTGTAGGGTTGGAAGGGACCTCTGGAGATCATCCAGTCCCAACCCCCCTGCCAGGGCAGGTTGACCTAAAGCAAGTTGCACAGGATGTCACCCAGGTGGGTTTTGAAGTCTCCAGAGGTGGAGACTCCATCACCTCCCTGGCACCCTGTTCTAATGCTGTTACCCTTGGAGTAAAGAAGTTTTTCCTGATGTTTTGGTTGAGCTTCCTCTGTTCCAGTTTGTCCCCATTGCCCCTTGTCCTCTCACTGGACACCACTGGGAAGAGTCTGGCCCCATCCTCCTGACACCCACCCTTGAGATATTTGTAAGCATTGATGAAATCCCCCCCCTCAGCCTTCTCCAGGCTGAACTGACCCAGTTCCCAAAACCTTGAAATCCCCACATTTGAGTCAGTTTTCCCCTGGGTGAGATGTCCCACAGCCAGGGGCACAGCCTGTCACTCCCTACAAGCAGCATGGGCTGTCCCCAGGGCCCAGCCATCCCTCTGGTGTTTCTACAGGGTGGCTCTAGAGCCCAGCAGCCACCTTCCCCCTCACATCAGGCTTGACAGACATCATCCAACCCAAGCCAAGTGCTTTCCAAGGGTTCTCATCCTGCTCAGCAGCTCCTTAAAGCTCCTTTGCTCAGCCCCCTGCCCAACCTGCCCTTTATCTCCCCGGCGAAGCAAGGAGAGGACTTGGTGTTCCCTAGAGCACAGCTCAGCCTTTCAGCCAGCCAAAACCCATTAAACCCAAGAAACCAGACCACCCCAAAGCAGGCTGTTTTCCACCACTGCCTTGATGATCCATCAGAGGAATGCAAAACCAGTAATGACACCAGTCAGGCAACCCATCAGCTGGGCTTCCATCTGCCACTCCGGGTGTCTCTGCTGAGCCTTTCTCCCATCTCCAGCAACACAAGGGTTTCATTTCAGCTGCACCATCTCCTTCTGCACCCCAAGGAAAAAGCCACTTTTGATCCAGGATCTGTGTTAGCAGATTCTCCAGGGCCTGGCTCTCTGGGAGGAAAAGAAAACGTGCTGGGAATAACTCACCCTGAGCATCACCACCACCTCCAGCATCGCCTCTCCGGAGGGCTGGGGGATCAGGAGCCTGGACAAGGTTATCTCAGCACCTCTGATATCCTCACCCGTGGCTGGGAGAAGATGAACATCCCCTGTTAATGCAAGTGGCAGGCAGCAGAGGGGGAAGCAGTTTTCCAGGTCTGGGATAATGGGATCCATTAGTCACACTGCTCTGGAGCTCAGCCAGTCAAACGGTGCTGGATTATTTTACTCTTTGCTGCTCTGTGCTGCAAGCATAATAAATGACAGCAAGCCTATTCACATTGTTATGGTTTCTTCTGCTTTACTCACTGGAGATCTGCATCAAGTCCAGGCATTACTTTTGAAAAAAAAAAAAAAAAAATTAAAAAAAAAAAAAAAAATCAGTGCTGCCCACTTCCCATCTCCTCCTGTACCCATGATTATTGCAATTAAAAACCTGTTTTTAAGACATTTTAAGGCAGAGGCAATCCACTGTTGCAGCTGGATGTTAGACCAGTGCCAAATCCTCCCCTTAGTTCACTTTGGTCCATGTGTAGGGAAGTAACAAACTCTGCTACTCCATAGGAAAATGCCCTTCCCCAAGCCATGACTCCATCCTACCCTGGAGCTTTTCCTGGTCCCTTCCTTAAAACAAGGGCTCCAGAGCATGTAGGGGTCAATGATTTCATTTAGACTACCATATATTTGCTGGAAAATCCAATTCTGGTAAGATCAGTGTGACCTGGGAGCTCCAGTTGAATTTGGTGGAGGATTTCAGGCAATAAATGAGATTGGAGAAAGGAATAAAGAGATTTTAACTCTCCTGGGAGGCACCACGTGCTGTCCCTAACAGCAATGGATGGGACCAAGGCTCCTTCCAGCCCCATTTTTCTCCAGCACAGTATTTAGGAGTCAAACTCAACTTTAAACACAGATAAAATACCTTAAATACACTCACTCTTGAGCTAAGCAGGTTGAAATGATACCAATAACCATGATCTCCAGCTCTGCACATGCACAGCTCCAAAACTAACACTGAGCCCTCCTTGCTTTACAAAGTAAAGGCATGCAAAGGTCAAAGTACACAGGTGCAGAGTTGTTTTAGGGATATTCTGAGAGATTTCAGTCCTTACCTGATGCTGGCTGCCAGTCTTGCAGCCTTGGGCATCTGTAGCAGAGCTGGAGCCCAGCAGGGGAGGTGGGAACTGGTACTCATGGACCAGCCAGGAGGATACTGCATCACCTTTGGATGCAAAGAAGAGCATCTTTTCACCCAGAAATAAAGTGCTTGGAGCAGTTTCAACTTCAGAATCACAGCACTGTCCTGGCCAGAAAAGTTCTTTAAGATCACCATGTCCAAGTGTCAACATCTTGTCCCCTCTCCCCTCCTCAATAATTTAAAATTTGTATTTTTTATCTAGACTTATATATATCTAACCATGTCCTGAAGTGCCTCATGTACACAGCTTTTAGATACCTCCAGGGATGCTGACTCCCCCACCCCCATGGGCATCCCATTCCAGAGCCTGACTGCTCTCTCAGTAAAGAAATTCTTAATTCTTCCTCATATCCAGTCTAAATCTCCCCTGCTGCCACTTCAGGCCATTTCCTCTCATCCTATTATTATTTACTTGAGAGGTCAACAACCTCTTTTAGGGCAGCTCCCTGCAACCTCCTTTCAGGGAGTTATAAAAGCAAGAAGCTCTCCTCTCAGCCTCCTCTATTCCAAGCTAAACATTCCCAATTCCCTCATCCTCTCCTTATAGGAATTGTTCTCCAGACCCTTCCCCAGCTTGTTTGCCCTTCTCTGAACTTGCTCCAGCACCTTCTTGTAGTGAAGGGCCCAGAACTGAACACAGGACTCAAGGTGCAGCCTCACCAGTGCCAAGTCCAGGGCCACCATCACTTCCCCCCTGCTGGCCACACTATTCCTGACACAAGCCAGGATGCTGCTGACTCCTTGGCCACCTTCCCCAAATCACCACAGAATTAGCCTTGGTACCATCCTGCACAGCAGATCTGAAAAGCCATTATGGCTTGGAAAGAAACTGTGCCAAGAGTTGGGGTTTGGCAGCATGGGGACCTTGCAAAGACTTCAGGGCCACAGCATCCCACCCAGGGGAAACACCAAGATACAGCACCCCAGCTTTAACATTCACCTGGCTTTTCCACTGCTCCAACACAATCATTGTTGCATTTAATTCAGTTTTCCCAAGCTGCTTAACAGGAATGACCTGTTCTCAGCAGGAGAGGGGGAAGAGAAAAAAAATAAATGGAGGAAAAAAGGTATAAAGCATTGAGAAACTCAGGAAGGAAGCAGAGCTTTGGTTTTTTTAGGTTCATTTGAAAAGAAGAAAAAAAGAATCTGCTCCCTTGTGACTTGTTGTACAGCAAAGTCACGAGTGCTGTTGGCGCTTTGCAGCTGAAAGAATAAATAGGTTGGGTTGCTCCAGGGATGAATAATTTCTTCTAGGAGGCATTTTACATCTTGAAACCTCCCCATTTCCATCAAGGGGGAACAGATTTATTTGCCCATGGATCTACTGGCCGTGAGTGCTGGATGAGTGGCTCTTCCATGGCCCTCATTTCCCTGTGCTCCTCCCAGTCCTATTTTCCTAAAGGGAAGACCAAAAAGAAGCCCCAGTCACTATAGAGGATCACTCCAGGGATTCCCAGTGGGATATAAGCTGCTGATAAATGAATTCCAGCTCTTAGGCCATTAGGGGCTCTCCCTCAAACTTGATGGTTTTTGGTTTCCAGGTGGTGCTCAGTGGAGCCCCCAGATGCTCTGCCCTCCTCTTGCAACCCTATTCCTGCCAAAAAGCCCCCACCCTGTTATCCTGTTCCATCAAGAATCCTCCCTACAAAGTTTCCAACCACTCCACCTTGGAAATCAAGAATTGACACCCTACAGCTCTGAGGCAACCAGGCCCTCTGAACCCCCTCAGACACCTTGGGAATGGGAAGGAAGAAGCACATGGATATGTGTAGATCCTTCCTTCTCCACTGGATTTAGCCCAAATCCTGCAGAATGTGCTCTCCTTGGCTGCTGTTTTCAGGTGGCTTCGTGCTAAAGCTGCATTTCCCCCCCTCCCATCAGTGCCACCAACCAGCAGAACCAAGGGCAGAGGATGCTCTTGGCCAAACCCTGTCCCCAGGCTCCTTCTCCCATGCAGGCTGGGAGATGCTTTAACCCTTTGGGTGCTCTGGGGAATTGCCTTTCCTTCCAACAAGAGACAATTCAGCAAAAGATCTGCTTGCAGAATGACCTCCAGACCAACCAAAGGTGGTGCCCTTGGATTAAAACCATTTGGAGATAAAAACCAAAGCTTCCCCAGGGGTTGGTGCTGGCTCCTTCAGCAGGAGCAGCCACCTCCCATCCCTGCAGGGGAATGGCCAGGGCCAGGTCAATATTTAACTGAGCAGGGAAGGAGGTGTGGGCAGGTCAGTGGGAGCCAGCCCTGGCTTCAGGAACCAGCAAGAAGCTCCAGGGAAGTGTGGTTGTTTCCAAGGGTCCCTCCAAATGCAGGGAGGACCAAATGCAGGAGGGGTTTCCACCTCTTTTCCAAGCCACTGCTCTGCAAAATGGGCCTGAGCTCTTCCAAGGCACAGCCCAAGGTGACCAAGGTGGCCCCAGTGTGCCCCAGGGATGACCTGTCTGCTCTGGCAGTCCCACACCAAGTCCCTGGTGTGCCAGGACAGCCCAACCTGCACCCCCCAGCCTCAGAGGAATGGGGAAACCCCACTTTTCACCAGCAACTTCCACCTCTTCGGGAGACCTGGTATGGCAGAGCCTCTACAGGTAAGAGCATCACCAAAAAAAAAAAAAAAAAAAAAAAGCTCAGGGTGGAGGACCATGGGGCATCAGCTGGGCCTTTTTGCCATTTCCAGGACATTTTATCTTTGGGAAAACTTCTTTTTTTTTTCTTTACCCTCACTGCCTATTTTGCAAAGTCACCTTTTGCCTGTGCTGTGTCCCACGTTCCCAGCATCCTGAGCCCCCTCCTCACATTTTGATTCCCCCTTAGAAATTCCTTATGCCCCAATTTGTCCTGTAGGTTGAAAAGCAATAACTTAACAACCCCCAGCTTCTGGGCTTCTTCCTTCCACCAGTTTTCCCCTGGGAACATCCCCCAATATCACTCTGGCACAAAATGTCCCCATCTTGCACCCAAGTGACACCTCACACAGCATCCCTGTCACTCCCAGTTGTACTTCCCTTCTTCTCACCTGCCAGCACTGGGCATACTGATACCATTAGCTTAATTAAAATTAAACCCCAGATAGTGTTCTCAGCAGGTAAAATTCAGCATTAAAACAAACCATAGCCATTTATTTCATGGGACTTGTTTCATAGTAATTTTATAATTCATCATAATTCTATAATTCATAAATTTCATAATTCATAAACTGTCCTGCTCTGGCAGGAGGTTGGAATCAATGATTTGCAGAGGTCCCTTCCAACCCCTGACATTCTGGGAGAAGCCAAGGGGCAGGTAGAGCTCTGAGTGGTTTTCTCCAAGTGCTGCCTTTCCCACTGCCTTTCCCAGCAGGGCTTCAACTCCATCCATAGCCAAGGCCTCCCCAGAGGTGAGGAAGGAGGTTTGCACCCATCTGAAAGTAAATTCATAGCTGGGTGGTGATGAGCACCTTCCACCCCACACTGGGTGAACGTGGGGAGAACCCACGTGGGGTTGAAGGGAGGAGGATTTGCAGCCCAAGCACCTTCCTCTCCTCTTTTCCATTTCCAAAAATGAATTCCTGACACGTGCTGGGCAGTGTTAAGCACCACTGCTTCACCAGGGCTGGGTATTTCCTTTGGGATCATCCACCCAGAGGTGTGAGGAGGAGATGGGGAAAGCAAATCAACCTTTGGCATGACAGAAGTGATGGTCCCAGAGCCTGAGGGCCTGGGGTGAATACAGATCAGGTCTGGCTGGACAAGAGGGGATTTCAAGTACCTCGTGACAGCAAGAACAACCAAATACTTCTTTCTGGAGAATTATCATCACTGGGTATTTAGCAAGTGCTTGTAAAATGTATACTTTATAAAAAGCTTTAGAAACCAGTCAATAAATGTAATTTCCTATTTCAGAAAGAGGGAGAGTATGCTCAAGGGTACTTGAGCTGTGTATTAGCTTGAGCTGCTGTCTAACTAAGCAGAGAAGAGATTTTATTTGGTTTATGAGGGTTCATCTGGGGTTTGTGTGAAATCCCACTTCCTCTGACAGGGAGGACCTTCTGCTGCTGCTGAAGTGCAAGGTTAAAACCAAAAATCACATAAATTACTTCAGGTTGTCCCCCACTGGACACTTGTCCCTGCCTGTTAGCATCCTGTGGGTGTGACAGGAACAGTCCCTGCCCCAGGAATGAGCAGGTTTGGGGCCAATGAACACTTGGTCCCCACTGCTCTACCTGTAGAGGATAAGTGCAAAGCTCTTACAAGACACATGCATGGATAGGGTGAGAGGGAATAATTTAAATACTTATTTTTAAAGCAATCTCAATAGGAAGAAATGATTTCCCCAAAGACTTGCACCTTACCAGAACAAGCTCCTCCCCAACTTGTGCTAAGTCCCACATTCCCAGCACCATGAGCCACCTCCTTACATTTTCCTTCCCCCTTACAAATTCTTGTTAATGTTTCCTGCAGATTTAGAAGTGATAACTTAATCCCTTTTGCTGCTCTTTCAGTGTATGATCCCCAGCAGCTGAAGTTCCTCTTTGGAGGAGCTGCCCAAGCTGGAAATTTTTACTTCAGGCATCCATTCCTGCATTTGCCAAGCAGCCCCAGCTTGGCTGGGTGGTTAATCATTGCTGGTGCTCAGCAATCATTCACCCCATGGAGTCCCCATCTCCTCCCATGTCCCAGCACCCTCCCCTCCATCACCTTTTCTCTCTTCTCCCAGAGCCCTGCCTTGGCAAGCTTCCCAGAGGCTCATTAAAAGCCACACTGAAGTCCCCTGTAAGGGGCCCTACCATTTTTTTTTTTTTTTTTTTTTTAATGTAATGATTAAATTTGGCATCACTTATAATGAAATTCTTGCACTTTATCCCCAGCTGTCCTCTCCTGTAGCCACCTCGGGGCTCCCACCACACGGGAACCAGAGCTGCCGAGCAACACCTCGTTCAGCTCCAGCTACAAAATGGCACTTTTATAAATATTTAGAAGTACTTTTAGAAGTATTTATAAAATAAAATAATACTGCACATCCAAGTATTATGCATTTGTGAAAACCAAACAAGCAGACAACAAAAACCCAACAGAACAGCAGTGGTGTCCACCCGAGAGCACCAATGCAGAACAACCCAGATCCCAGCTCTCACATTCAGGCCCCAGTGAAAGCACAGCTTTAATAACTAAGGAGTGATTGCTCATGCATTACATGTTATTTTGGGCTGATTTCCAAAGGCAATGAAAGTCTGTGAGTGTACTGCTTGTCTGTCCATAACCCACTCCTTGTGAACTGCCTGGCTGTAGCCCAGCTCTGCTGCGGTCAAGTAAAAGCATCAGAGATGTTCCTTAGTTCCACAAAAAAATAACAGTCACAAATTCCCAGGGACTGAGCAGCAAGATCCAAACTACTGCCCCTTCCCTCTTGTAAAAGCTCAGGGTGTCCCCAGATGTGGAGGGTGGTTATTGTCACATGCAGGGAGGGAAATAAAAGAGGTCCATGGCAAAAAGTTGCTAGAAATCAGTGTCACATCCTCTCTTTGTTTCTGCAACTAATAGAGTAACTTAAACCACATGGTGTTACACCAAGAGAGACAGGCAGTAGTAGGACATGACAGCCAAATAACAAGGGCAGAAACCTTGCTTGATCACCCAAAATTAACTTCATTTTTTTCCTCTAATCTTTAAGGTCCCCTTTCTTTCAACCCCGTGCTGGAAAAGGGAGAAATCAGCATCATTAAACAGCACCCACCACGAAGACCTCAAGTAAGATGAGTTTGAAGAGCTCCCTTTGAGCTGCTCTGGTTGAGCTGCTGATGGGGGCTTTTTTGGGGACATGGGCACATGTCACAGCACCACAGTGGGGGAAACAAACATCCTACAGCAATGCCAGGAGGAGCTCCTGTCACCAGGTGATCATCCCTAGATGATCTTTATCACCAGGCCAAGCTTGATACCTGGAGCAGAGCAGGTATGGTAACCCCAGAGGAGTTATTTTTGGTTTCTAAAAAGCACAAGGGAGGAGTATTCACCTTCTGAGAACTGCCACAGACAGCCCAGTGCAGCAAAACCCTTTGCCCTCCTGCCTGACTCCATTGCTTGTGCCTCACTGGCCCAAAAAAGACACAAGTTCCAGGGCTAGTCTTGAGGCCAACCCTCTTGTCGTGTCCCACTTTCCTGTCTGGTGTCTGGATACCAATCTTAAGTGTTCCCATGGGGCTAATGAGGCCAAGATGTCCCAGATGAGTTGTGGCTGCCCCATCCCTGGCAGTGTCTCAGCCCAGGTTGGATGGGGCTTGGAGCAACCTGGGCTGGTGGGAGGTGTCCCTGCCCATGCAGGGGGTTGGAAATGGATGATCTTGAAGCTCCCTCCCAACCCAACCCACTCTGTAAAAAGATCCCTTTGCAGAAGGCATCCAACTGGCATAATGTGGGGCCAAATATCCCATCAAGGTCTGGTAGGCAGCTCAGGGACAGAGAACATACAGAACAATTATTTTAGGTTTCAGAGATTGCTCTGCATGCTGCCTACTTACATGAACCTTCATCCTCTGTCCTCACTAGCACTGACTAAGAAGTTCTTCAGTATGAGGGTGGGGAGACTCTGGAACAGATTGCCCAGAGAAGTTTTGGGTGCCTTCTCCCTGGAAGTGTTCGAGTCCAGGTTGGATGAGGCCTTGAGCAACTTTGTTTAGATGAGAAGCATCCCTGGCCATGGCAGGGAGGTTGGAGTGCCTGATCTCTAAGGTTCCTTCCATCCTAAGCCATTCTAGGATTCTATGACCAGACACGTGCACACATAGGTATATTTAAATATATAAAAACCTTTCTCCCCAAACCATAAAACAACCTTGTTTACTCCTACTCATAACCTTCCTTTCCCCTTCCTGCACTTCTCAGAGCTCTTTCCCTCCAGACCCTGAAACCCAGGACTCTTCCTGACCTCACAATCAGGTTTCTCCCCCACACAAGACTTATCACAGCATACCTAAATCTCTAAAAACCCACTTACATCCACATAATTTACTGCAAAGAAGGAAAGGAACCACCACCAGCATCCCATGCCACACAAGGATTAGAAGTCCTATTACAATTAAAAAAAAAAATTGACAAAAAGCCTTCTACCTACATTTACTCTGTTGCTATTTTTAAGCTCTGATGCTTTTACACAATGCAAACCTGGCTGGGGCTCAGGCCACCAGATGCTCACAGGGCTGAGCTGGAGCTGCATTGCTGGGGCTGTGCAAGCCTTGCCATAGCTCAGGTTATTTCAAACCCACCCCTGAAGCAGCTCACAGCTCCCTGAGCTCCACCTGCCCCATCACTGCTTCTCCACACCCTCCCAAACCAGCCAGCAATTGATTCCAATCTCCCAGCTCTTACCTGTTTGATATTTAAGCTGTTGGTGTTTGGCCAAGACAAGTTCTCCCTCCTTCCCTCCATGTCCACAGAGGGTCAGGGTGGGACCTTGGGGTGCCCCAGAGCTTCTATTCCCCCACTCTTCTCACATCTTTCTCCTTCAGAGCCTCAACCTGAAGTTTTCAGCTGCTTTTCTCATCTGCTGCCTGGCTCAGGTCTGGGGGCTCCAAGCCTGAGAGCAAACAGGGCTCAGAGGAATAAATCCAGGCAGGGAAAGAGGACAACTTGAGGAGATCTCTCCCCAAGCACGGGTGCAGCAGAACATCCAGCTCCCAGCTGCTGGAAATGCTCCCCCACCCCACCCAGTACTCTCCTTTAGGCAGGACTTGGAATTAGCAATTAAAAGCCAATGTTGCACCTGCTTTGAGGCCCTTCTCAGAGAGCCCAGCTGCATGGGGCACATCAGCAGCTTAAGGGGCTGAAGGGAGTCCTAAGGTGTTGGTGGCTGGGGACAAACTGAGGCTCTTGGATGTTTGACCCATGTAAGAGCTGAATTTGCCCCTAGGGTCTCTGTCCTTCTCTGTAGCAGTCCAATGGGTGCTGGGTTATCCCAGCATTGGGTGCAGCTTGGCCCAGGTCCCACAGATCAATCACCTTCCTTCCCAGCCAGCTGGGATGGGGTGATTTATGTATCTCTTGCAATTAAAATCCTTGGGTGAACATCTCACCTCCCTGTGCTGTTCTGAGATCCCCTGGAGAGCACTTCCTCTCTCCCAAAATCCAGTGAGGAACCCACTGTACCTGCTGTCCCACGATAGCAAACCTTGGCTCAAGCCTTCCTTGGTGTGATGAAGGTGTTGGTTAATATAATAAAATAACAAGAACAACAAGAACAACAACAATAATAATAATAATAATAATAATAACAATAATATAAAGAGCAGAGAAGCCACCAGACAGGATGAGTTGAAACCCAAGCTGCAGCTCTGGGCAAGATTGGTGGCTTCAGAGAGCCAAGTTGGCCACCAAGTCCCAAATAATGTGTCCCTGGATTTGGTAGGAGCTTGGGGCAGCAGCACCTGGAATGAGCCCAGCTTCTCCTGGTGAACTGCCCCATGGAATCTCAGCCTTGGTGTAAAAAAATCTCCTACCAGCATGTAATTTTTAATCCTTGATCTTATTTCCATGACGTCTCTGTTTCTGCATTATTTAAGCACTGATAGCACTCAGTGCAGGACAACACCACTTAATCCTACCCTGTCCTTCTGCCATCGCTGTCAGGGGATGTAAACAGCACCAGCAAAAGCCCTTTTCCCTACGGGGGTATTTCCAAACACAACTGAGCAGGATGATGTGACCTTCTCAAAGACTTTTAGATGGTTTTGGTCAGGGAGTGCTTCCAGAGAAAAATCCCAGGAGGTTAACAGAGGTGAAGGAAAAGAGTCGATTTTCCAGCCTGTGACTCAACTTGAGCTGAAATCCTGGAACTTGATTTCCCTGCCAGGTGAGGGGAATGAGCTGAGATTCTCTCTCCTCAGACACCCAGCACTTCGGAGGGATGGGCAGCCTGGGATGCAGTTTGTGGTGTCACATGCTGCCATCTAGTGCCATTTTTTAAAGCTTCGTACTCACTTTTGTGGGTTGTTTGTTTTCTTTTGTTTTTTTTTTAATGCTGGCACACTGGCATTCATGGCTTGATGAGGTGGGGATGTTTCCTTCACATGATGCCACCGAGATTTTTTCTCTTGTGTTGCTGAACTGATTTGCAGGATGCTTCAAAATGACAGCTCAGGCTTGGGCAGCAGTTCAGTGCAGACAGACAGAGCCCATGTCACCTCTTACACTCACAGAAGTAAAGAATCATGTAGGTTGGAAAAGAGCTTTAAGTCCACCACTAACCCATGTCCTTTTATAATCACAGAATCACAGAACTGGCTGGGTTGAAAGGGACCTCAGAGCTCATCAAGTCCAACCCTTGATCCACTCCCACTGCAGTTCCCAGCCCATGGCACT
Organism: Heliangelus exortis; assembly: GCF_036169615.1. Lineage (NCBI taxonomy): Eukaryota > Metazoa > Chordata > Aves > Apodiformes > Trochilidae > Heliangelus > Heliangelus exortis. The sequence goes on along the minus strand of NC_092426.1, from coordinate 4,761,579 downwards.
GAGTGCCACATCCAGGCTCTTTTGAAAGATCTCCAGGGATGGAGAATCCACCCCTTCCCTGGGCAGCCCATTCCAATGGCTGAGCACCCTCTCCAGAAAGAAATTCTTTCTAATGTCCAACCTAAACCTCCCCTGGCACAACTTGAGACCTCTTGTGCCCTCTTGTCTTGCTGAGAGCTGCCTGGGAAAAGAGCCCAACCCCCCCCTGGCTCCAACCTCCTTTCAGGGAGTTGGAGAGAGTGATGAGGTCTCCCCTGAGCCTCCTCTTCTCCAGCCTCAACACCCCCAGCTCCCTCAGCCCTTCCTCACAGGACTTGTGCTGGATCCCTTCCCAGCCTCCTTGCTCTTCTCTGGACCTGCTCCAGCACCTCAATCTCCTTCCTGAGCTGAGGGGCCCAGAACTGGACACAGGACTCAAGCTGTGGCCTCCCCAGGGCTGAGCACAGGGGCAGAATCCCTTCCCTGGACCTGCTGGCCACGCTGTTCCTGAGCCAGCCCAGGATGCCATTGGCCTTCTTGGCCACCTGGGCACACTGCTGGCTCATGTTCAGCTTCCTGGCAATCCAGACTCCCAGGTCCCTCTCTGTCTGGCTGCTCTCAGCAACTCTGTGCCCATCCTGGAGCTCCCCATGGGGTTGTTGTGGCCAAAGTGCAGGACCCGGCACCTGGCCTTGCACCACTTCTGCACGGTGTTGAAATCTCTTGAGGGATGGGGACTCCACCACTGCCTGGGTCAGGGCCTGACAACCTCTTTAGGTTTTTTACCTAATATCCAATCTAAACCTTCCCTGCTGCAACTTGAAGACATTTCTTCCTGTCCTATTGCTTGTTGCTTGGGAGAAGAGACCCAATACCCCCTGGATCCAACCTCCTCTCGGGCGCAGGAAGCTGGCTCTCCCCTCAGCCTCTTTTTCTCCAGGTTAAATATTCCCAGTTCCCTCGGCAGCTCCTCATCAGACTCATCCTCCAGACCCTTCACCAGCTTTGTTGTCTTTCTGTGAACAACTTCTTCCCTTTTTCTTCCCCTTAGAGGACACTCTGGTTCATATTCAAGAGGCTAATGATGTCCCACCTAAATCATGAATCAGATCTCACTGATGAAGTCCTCAAGGATGTTCTCCTTCATTTTAATGGATGCTGGAGTGAACTTCCATCCTAGAAGGGGACACAGGCCATGAAATGACCCAGTATCTTCTTGTAGCTTGGCACAGTTTAGGAGACAACTTAGGTTTATAAGATAAAAATCCATGCTCAGAGCAGCCTGTAGAGCAAGCCCCTTCCCTCTTCCATCAGCCAGCAGGGAATACATTTTGTACCATAAGTGAGGCAAACATAAACCAGGTTGGTTGGACAGAAGGAATGGTGCTCTGGGTCTCAGGTATCTGGGATCTGCCCTTGCAGATGACTTGCTAGGAGGGAGACTTTATATTAAATGATGATACAACACCATGCTGCAGCTTTAACATGAAGCAATTTGGGCTGGGTTTTGTCTTCACTCTGGTCTTGCCTGGAGCCTTTGGGTTCAGAAAACCTTGCAGAGGTGAAACTAAGGTCAAACTGGGGCTTTTCTGCTTTGACTCCAATGCAGGAGATTCCCCCAGTTTCATCCACTCCTGGAGCAGGTTAGGAGATGTTCACCTCCCTCTATCCCAAGCAGTCAGGCCAGAACTGGAGCTGGAAAAATGTCAGGGTCGTTGCATATCAGGTTTTATGGTTGTGTGGAACAAGCAGTGCTTAATATTATAAATGTTGGACTTGCAGAGGCTTGAACCTGCTGGCCCTCCACAAGCAATCACTCCTGCAAAGCTCTGGAATCACCAAGCAGGGGCTGCAAGCCCAAAGATGAAGGTAAGACCACGGGGCAAGTCCTGTGCATGGGTCACTGCTGGCTGCAGGCTCCTTTCCATCCTGGTTCAGGCACCTGGAAGAAGTTGGTGTTCTACACCAGCTGCCCTCCCATCCCTGCCTAAGCCCAGAAATGAGCTGAAAGGCTGCTGTGTGGGTGAAAGGATATGAAGTAAGAGGGAAATTTCTGGCTTTCCAGCATGCCACTTCTCTGGATGAGGCAGTCCCACTGCTCCAGGACCTTCAATATTTGTGAATTATAGGATTCTATGATTCTATGAAGCTAGAGGTCTGAGGACCACTTCTTTTAATGGCTGAGCAGCCACCCCATCACTCACAACTAACAGGGAGAAGGCTGCAGGTGCCATGTGCTGTCAGCATCCCCTGCAGCCCCAAACATGCAGAAGTGGTTCCTCCCTTCACATCATGAGATTACTTCATGACACCGCTGACTCAAAGCCTTAACACCTCAGGGTGTGTGTGTGGGGGGGGAAGCAGAAGCATGTATATATTGTTTTAATGAAGATAATTATTTTTCTTTTCCCACTCTTGGCCCAGAGCAGTGAGATAAACTGCAAACGTGGTGGAAATCTGTGATTAATTGCTGCAAGTTGGCTACACGGGGAGATGCTCCTGATCCAGGGAGCGCCCGAGGAGCCGGGTGTGGTGTTGGGAGCTGGTGGCTCTTCCTTTCTCTTTCAGAAAATGCAGGTGTAATTATTTATGTTTTTAAAACACCTTGTAGGCTGGGGAGATGAGGGGGCAAAGCCTGAGACACCTTCCTGGCAGGAGGCAGCACTTGCACAAGCTGCAGATGCTGGACTTGACCCGCAGGCGCCGGGAGGTAATGCTGTGCTGGATTTGGGGAGAGGATGGGGCTTCTCTTCTTCTCTGCCCATTCCTGATGGGAATTCTCTCCCACGGACCAGGAAGCTTAAAGTCTGTTGGTGGGAAGAGCAAAGGAAGCTTTGCTGGCTGTTGAGGCAGAGGAGAGGTGGGGAACATCCCCAGGTTCCCCATGATCACTATTTACTTCTGATTTTTGCAATTCTTTGCCCTCCTTTGGCTTTGGCCCACAGAAAAAAAAAAAAAAAGAAATAAAAAATCTTTGTCCAGGTCATGTTCTATCACATACCCAGATTGGCAGGTACCATTTGCCCTGGTACTAGACTGCATCATTATGTTCAGTGCCAACCCCCTAATGATTTGTCCTGCAGAGCTGTTAGAAGGTGTTTGCTCCTCTGCTGCTTTTGTTGACGACTCGTTTGCAAACCCAGGCAGAGCTGAAGAGAAATCTCCATAGGGAGGCAAAAATCAATATAGAAAAAATCAAGGAATTCAGCCCAAAGAACGTCCTTGACACTCTCCAGAAAGGCAACAGCCCTGAAAGCCAAGACCTCGTCCCTGCTGAGCACAATCAGAGTTTTCATGGAGACAACCAGGGTAAGGAGAATAATTTTCTGAGGAGATGTGAAACTTGCCAGCCTCTTAAATGTCATTGGAGAAGTTTCCCCATGGAAGCTGCTTCCACTGCTCCATGTCCTGCTGTGACACAGGGCAAGTTGAAGGACTGAGGGGGGAAAGCAGTGGGATGGGGTCATACTGGAAGGCACTGGGATACCTCAGAGCAGGCACACAGAGCTGGGGAGGGACTTTTAACAAGGATGTGGAGTGGTGAGACAGGGGGGAATAGCTTTAAACTGGGAGAGGAGGGGAGATTTAGGATGGACATTAGGAAGGAATTATTTCCTGTGAGGGTGGTGAGACACTGGCCCAGGTTTCCCAGAGAAGCTGTGGCTGCCCCATCCCTGGAAGTGTTGGGGTCCAGGTTGGATGGGGCTTGGAGCATCCTGGGCTGGTGGGAGATGTCCCTGCCCATGTCCAGTGACCAGTGAGCAGGGACTCTTCCTTTTGAAAGCCATGGAGATGTGGAGCTTAGGGATATGGTTTACTGGTGGACTTGGCAATCTTAGGTTTATAGTTGTACTCAATGTCCTTAAGTTCTTCTCCAGCCTAAATGATTCCATGAATCCATGATTCTCCTGCACTCCCCGAGGACAGGAGAGCAGCAGAGATGGATGCAGCGTAAATATGAAGGGCTTTGGATTTGGCTGTGACTCTGATCTAAGCTTTGGAGAAGCTTGGGGGAGAAGCTGGGAGGTTTGGAGGTGCCAGGGCACACAAGGCAACCTCACTGTGCCCAGTGGATCTCAGCCACCACTTGGTACTGACACCCCCAAAAAAGCCCAGTTCTGCTCTGTTTGTCACTGTGTACAACTTGGAAACACATCACCAGGGGTAGAAATGCTTAAATCAGTGAAAAACTTGTCTGCCAGTGAACTTTCACCAGGTTGCTCCTATTCCCTCGTGTTTCTTCACCACAGCTCTCTTCTGCTTAGGGTTAAAGCCACACTGGTTCTTTCCAAGCTGTAGAATTTCACACAGTCCTGAATATCTTACATTTGACCCTGCCCAGCCTGGTCTGATCTTACAGAGACCTCCCAGGATCTTCTTTACATGTCCCCAGCTGCCCATAGCCATTCCCAGCTATGCAGCTCTGCAAAATGATGACTATTTTTTTTTTTTTTTTTAAATTATTTCTCTCCCCAAGGAAACCTGAGGGTTGGAGGACTCTCCAGGCACCACGATGGGGCTGAACTCTCTCCAGGCAGGAGCAGCAAGGTTGATCTGTGGTTCTTCAGGGAGCCAAGGACAAGGGATTTGTTCTGGGACACCTCCAGCACAGACTCTGAGGAGTGGGAAAGGGAGAAGAAGATTTATCACAAACATCCACTTGTGAGGACCAAGACAGAGAGAGTTTCTCTCTTCAATGACTTCTTGGATAGGGATTTTTAGTGGCCTGGCTTGGGGACATGCTGGAAAAAATTAACCCCAGCTCTGGGGGAGCTTTAACCCCTCCCTGGATGGATGGACCCAAGGGTGGTGACGTGATGTGGGCAGTAAGTGGCACTTCTGGGAGTTGGGACCAGTGGAAAGGAAAGCTGGAAATGGGGTAGTCACTGATATGGAGTGAATAGTGTCTGGGTTATGTGGCTAATTTTTTCCTTCATACTTCCTGCTTATTTCCCTGGGTTGCTTTCCACTTGGTGTTTCTAAAATACACCCAAGGGAAAAATATCTTCCAATCCTTGTTGTCACAGGACAGAAGTAACAAATACAATTATCATCACAGCAACTTTCATTTCCTTCTGCTGGAAATCTTATCCTTTTTTTTTTTTCTTTTTTTTTTTTTCAAGTTGTTCAGCCTGGAGAAGAGAAGGCTGCAGGGAGATGTTGGAGCACTTTCTGGTACCTGAAGGGGCTCCAGGAAAGCTGGGAAGGGACTTTTGGCAAGGGCCTGGAGTGATGGGATGAGAGAGAATGGTTTTGAGATTTAAGAGGGGACATTTAAGTTAGATATTAAGAGGAAATTCTTTCCTGTGAGGGTGCTGAGCCCCTGTGCCAGGTTTCCCAGAGAAGCTGTGGCTGCCCCATCCCTGGCAGTGTCTCAGCCCAGGTTGGATGGGGCTTGGAGCAACCTGGGCTGGTGGGAGGTGTCCCTGACCATGGCAGGGGGTGGCAATGGAGGAGCTTTAAGGTCCCTCCCAATTCAAATAATTTTGTGATTCTGTGATTCTCCACATCTGGACTCAACTCTCAGTTATCCAGGACAGCTCAGGACAGATGAAACATGTCCTGCCCACTGTCTGGAACCTCCACGACCTTCCACAAAGATGTTTCAGATTTTTCTGCTCTGCATCCCCAGCTTTCTGGATGGCATAGCCAGGAAAAGAGCAGGAGACACATTTTCACACAGACTTAGGGTAATCAGACACCCGTGGCTGACTCCGTTTAATCGTTACTGAGCTATTTGTCTCTCTCAGGCTTTATTGAAAATCCCAGGCAGCAGGAGCTGGAAATCACAGCCAAAGCCCCAAGTCAAAGCCAGAACCTCCAGCACAGCTGCCCACCATGGAGCTTCTCTGTCCTGATCTCACCTCCCTCTCCTTTTTGATGTCCCTTAATGGACAGCCCATTGCATGCTTCATGGAGAAAACTGCATGCTTGGGGAAAGCCAAGAAAAAGAAAAAAAAAACCCAACACAACACAGAGAAAGAGGAAGAACTGATTTTAATGAGAAAGGAGAACTGCTTGAGGCTAACAAGTCCATACCTGGAGTGGGTGTGTTTTAAAAATGCCCCTGAGAACATCAACATGGTCATCATGGAGCTGGAAATACTGTGAGAGCTTTGAATTCAATGTTGAGGGTATGCTGGAAAGGTCAATGGTTTAATGGGCTGGAACAATTAATCTGGCACTTGTCTATACACCTGTCCTCTTAATGATGTGACACATCTCCCTTCTGTGTTCCCATCTGTCAACAATTAAGCTATAATTGCTGGAAATGCAATTTATCTCAGATAGAGCTGATTAGTTTTTCAATAATCACGTTGCCAGCACTGGGGAGGAGTGGTGCCCATAGAGAAGAGTGTGTGGACAACTCAGTCCTTATCCCAGACTATAAGGAGAAGAAACCCTGAGCATTAATTTATCAATTTATGGTGTGCAAACATTTCTCCTAGGGAGGCAATAAAAATCAGCAAACCTCCTCTAAACTTCTGGTGCTCCAAAGTGTTTGACTGTGCTGCTCTCTAGGATATTAATTCATCATAACCTGGAGAGAGGCAGATGGCAACTCATCCTCTTCTCATGTTTTCTAACATCCTTCCAGAGGCTGGAGATCAAAATGTTAGGGGTTTATTACTAAAAGGTGAAATGTAGATTTTTCTAAATTAGAGAAGATGGGGGAAAAAAAAAACGACGAACCACCATGAGGTGTGTGTTGCAACTCAGCAAGAAGCACTTCAGAGAGCTGGTGTTTGAGTAGCTCCTGATTCCAGATGCTCTATACCAGCTCATCACTTAAAGAGTTGTTACAAGCACCTCTGGAGAGGGGGCTGGTTGAATCATCACCCCACACCTTCAATCCCAGTCACACACCATAGAAACCAGTGCCTGTGATTCAGCAGAGCCCCTTGCCTTGAGCCCAGTGTGGCTGCCTGGGGGGGAGAGGCTGGAGCAGGGCTGGATCCCAGCTGGCAGGCATGGATGTGGGATGGGTTTTGAAGGGTCAGGATGAGGAGACCAACAGGGGTTTGATTTTGGTGGTGTGGAATGATGTGTGGCCTGAGGAGGAAGAGCCAAGAGTGGAGACTTGGTGGAGTGGGGTTTGTCTGACCTGATTGTAGAATCATAGAATTATTTAAGGTGGAAAAGACCTTTAAGGACCTTTAAGGCCATTAAACTAATGCCACCCCTGCCCCATGTCCCTCAGCACCACATCTCCAGGGCTTTGAAACCCCTCCAGGGATGATGGGAACTCCAGCCCTGCCCTAGGAAGACTGGAAGAAATTGTTCCCAAACCTCCCCTGGAGTTTCCATTCCTGGACTGGAATAAGGGAATTGTTTTGGTTGGAAAAAAACCTTCTAAGATCATCAGGTCCAACTGCTCACCCAGCACTGCCAAGGCCAACACTAAGGGGCTGGGGATGGGGAAAGGGATGGAGACTCCAGCCCTGCCCTGGGCAGCCTGGGCCAGGCCCTGACAACCCTTGCCAGGGAGAAATTCTTCCCCAGCTCCAACCTAAACCTCCCCTGGCACCACTTGAGGCTCTTTCCTCTTCTCCCATCCCTTGTTCCTTGGGAGCAGAGCCTGACCCCCCCTGGCTCCAACCTCCTCTCAGGGGCTTGCAGAGAGCCAGAAGGTCTCCCCTCAGCCTCCTCTGCTCCAGGATCAACACCCCCAGCTCCCTCAGCTGCTCCTGGGCAGACTTCTGCTCCAGACCCTTCCCCAGCTCCATTCCCTTCTCTGGACACACTCCAGCCCCTCAATCTCCTTCTTGTCCTCAGGGGCCCAGAACTTAGCCCAGGATTTGGGGTGCAGCCTCCCCAGTGCCCAGCACAGGGGGATGATCCCTGCCCTGCTCCTGCTGCCCACACCAGGGATGGTCCCAGCCAGGATCCTGGTGGCCTTCTTGGCCCCCTGGGCATAGTTATCTAAGGGATGTGAAGCCTCTTTTCTGGTGGCTAAAAAGGTGTTTGTGGCCACCCAGATTTGGGGCAAGGATGGACCCATCCCACAGGTTAAATGTGGAGTCTCCACAGCAGAGGTTCCTCAGCCCAAAAGCAGCACCCTCAGAGAATCCACATGGTCAGTTTTCATCAAAACATAAAAAAATGGAGATTTTTGTGCAGGTTGTACATGGCTACAGATATAGGCAAATGGCACAACCCTGAAGAAAGGGAAGATGTTGGTTGGATAGATCCCTATCATAAAGCACAAGGACATTTGTTTTTCCCAGTGGAATGGTTAGAGGATGTTTTGTTGATGGTACGAACGTGGCCAGAGCAACCCGAGATCCTCCAGCTCAGGTTTAGCTGAACTGGTTTTGCTGAAATGTTAAAACAAAATTATAATGCTCAGCCTGAAGCAGGCAACTGAGCTGGGGGAAGCCAGCACCAGCAATTCGTGTCTGGCAATATTATTAACAATTAAATGTACAGCTTCTACGAGGAGATATGGATGAACCTAACTTCTGTATTTAAAAAAGCCAGAAGGCATTTCAGAGACCTTGCAGCCAAAGTGACTGCAACATCATTATCATTCCTGAGAAAAAAAATTATCCATGCTTAGTAAAGAGATAAATAAAGCTGAACAAAGCTGTGCTGTGATAGGATCCCATTGAGTAGTCTGGATTAATGGGGTTTTCTGTCCCACCTGATGCTTAGAGTGGTTGATCTCAGGAATGCAAGATGTAGCATCATACAGCATCTTCCCTTCCCCAGCACAAACACACTTTCAAAAGCAGAACAACCCCCCCACACCCCACCAAAGGCACTGGGATACATCCCCTAACCTTATAAACCCTTCCTCTGCCCTGCCTAGCTGGGAGGTGTGTGACAGGCAGCTGGGATTGCTTCCATCTGCTTACACAAAGCCTCCAGAGAAAAGCAAGCAAGAACTTCGTGTTGAGCAGCTCCCTTTCAGGCTGTACATGAAGATTAAAGTATTATCAGCAGCCTGAAAAATATCAGCCATGGCACATTTTAGTTTGTCTAACAAGGTCTCCCCAGGCTGTGCCGTGCTAGCAGTGCCCTAAAACTTGGTGTTTTCCAAAGCTAGAAGCAGCAATTGAGTCTTTGTGTTTTCCAGCTTTCTTTAAACTATTCCTGAGCAAGGTGGAGAGATGGCAAGAGGGCTCCCTGATGAATAAAGAGGAGGGAGGCAGCTCTTGTCTCTCCTCTGAGCTTCTTTACTTGCTCCCTGTAGGAGATGTTGCCCTTCCTGGCATGTCCCCTCCCTGCCAGCAGTGCTGGGGCAAGGATCTCTGGCCTAGAGGGAACAGTGATGGATGGAGCTGCCCATAGATAACTCCTTGTCTTGCAGGAGTAAGAAAAATACTTATTTCTAGCACAGCACAAGGGTTGTAGCTTTTTGCCACCTACTGACATCTTGTGGGAATGGCTCATCCTGTGAATTCCAGCAGGAAGGGCTTAATCGTGCTCTGGTTTGGTTTGACAGCACATCCAGCATCACCTGAGAGCTCCACAAAAATAAAAGCAAGGGTAAAAGCAACACCTGGCACACTGACAGGAGAGCAACACGTACTTGATAGGTTGTTCTTGCTACAATTCCCTCTTTGTCCCATCCCTTGAGCACCCTGTTTCATCATTCCAGAGAGTAGGAATATAAGAGAAATGATGCATCTCACATGCAAAGCAAAGTCTGGGCTTCTTTCCCCTCTACCTTTCCCCCATTCATCTATTTTTGCCGCCTTCATCTCTCCCTAAAATCTCTGCCTGGTTTTCACCCTTGCCCAAGGAATCTTTCTTCTTCCTCAGCTCCACTGAGGGGTTCTGCTCAGAGCCTGGAAGGTCTCTGCTGGACCCTGGGCATTCCTTGAGCTTCCTTTAAATCCTGTTTTGATGGCTGAAGTATGGCATGAAGCTAAGTGTGGTAACTCACTGCTCAGGGGGGACTTCAGCCTCTGCAAGGGAGCTGAGCATAGAATCACAGAATCACAGAACTGGCTGGGTTGGAAGGGACCTCAGAGATCATCAAGTCCAACCCTTGATCCACTCCCACTGCAGTTCCCAGCCCATGGCACTGAGTGCCACATCCAGGCTCTTTTGAAATAGCTCCAGGGATGGAGAATCCACCCCTTCCCTGGGCAGCCCATTCCAATGGCTGATCACCCTCTCCAGAAAGAAATTCTTTCTAATGTCCAACCTAAACCTCCCCTGGCACAACTTGAGACCTCTTGTGCCCTCTTGTCTTGCTGAGAGTTGCCTGGGAAAAGAGCCCAACCCCCCCTGGCTCCAACCTCCTTTCAGGGAGTTGGAGAGAGTGATGAGGTCTCCCCTGAGCCTCCTCTTCTCCAGCCTCAACACCCCCAGCTCCCTCAGCCCTTCCTCACAGGACTTGTGCTGGATCCCTTCCCAGCCTCCTTGCTCTTCTCTGGACCTGCTCCAGCACCTCAATCTCCTTCCTGAGCTGAGGGGCCCAGAACTGGACACAGGACTCAAGCTGTGGCCTCCCCAGGGCTGAGCACAGGGGCAGAATCCCTTCCCTGGACCTTCTGGCCAAAAAGAAATGGCCTGAAGTTGTGCCAGGAGAGGTATAGATTGTGTATTAGGAAGAATTTTTTGACTGAAAAGATTGTCAGTCCCTGGCCCAGGCTGCCCAGGACAGTGGTGGAGTCCCCATCTCTGGAGGGATTTCAAGGGACATGGGTTGGTGGTGGCTTTGGCAGAGTTAGGGGTGCAGTTGGACTCCATGCTCTTGAAGGCCTTTTCCAGCCTAGATGATTCTGTGATTCTATCTGAGACTCCACACCCTCAGGGATGGGGTTGGGCAAAACCCTGCTGAGTTGCTGATCCAGCCTCCAACTTTCCTTTTTTTCCTTTAAGTCACCCTGAGATTCCACAGATCCCTGTGCTGGCAGTAGCTGGTGGTCCAGGCAGGCTGCAAATTCCCTGCTTCATCAAGCTGGGCTTTATGCAGCATCTGATTTACCATCCCAAATTACTCTGTTAGCTTCATACTCAATTACAATGCTTGAAGATAACTGGGGAGTAAAGAGAAGCAGGGAAGCACCAGCTTGGCTGTCACCCCTTGCAGAAACACACTTTTCATTAAACCCTGAGGACCAAGGATTTGCCCCTTTCTGGTAATTATTTGGTTGTGGCTACAAACCTGAGAATGCTGGGGCTGCCCCATCCCTGGCAGTGTCTCAGCCCAGGTTGGATGGGGCTTGGAGCAACCTGGGCTGGTGGGAGGTGTCCCTGACCATGGCAGGGGGTGGGAACGGGGGAGATTTAAGGTCCCTTCCAACCCAAACCAGTCTGGGATTCTGTGATGAGCAGCGTGGTTCATGACTTCTGTCTGCACTGCAAAAAAAAAAAAGGCTGAGCCTAAGAGCCAGGCACTCCTTCTGTTTAACACACAAATCACCTCCTTCAGCTTAGCAGAGCTGACCTTAAATTACAACTTTTTGCCACACAAAGCCTCCCTTGTGAGACTTGCTGGAACTGATTGCTCTTACAGTGCTTCTCTGTCCTGAAAAAAAAATGCTGCTGAAGCTTCATTTCACTACATCCCTCTGTAAGGTGACTGTGAGCCCAGTACTGCCTTAATATTATGGGGACTGATAAAATATCATGCTGAATAAAACATGCTTGATAAAGTACCAAGCTTTTTTTTTTTTTTTTAAGGTCAGATGAAGAATTAGTGTCCAGTGCTGACACAGTTCTGGATGTTTTTCCAAACTTGATACTTAGAGAATTAGGTAAAGTTTTGAGCATAATTTATTTTATGCAAAATGCATCTCTGGGCCTTGGTAAAAAAAATATTTTTAAAAGTTGCACTTTTCACTGAGAATTGGCCACTTGTAACAAAACAAACAAGCTTAAGAGCAAGGCTTTGGTTTGGGGTTTTTCTCTGGTTTTGCTTCTGTGAAATCCCAATTTTCAGCCACAGCAAGATATGAGCTCTACTTTGGTAAAATTAATTTTTACAGTGATCTAGCTAGAGGTTGCTAAAAATAATCACAAAAACAGGGAAGAAAATATTGTGCTAAAGCTGGAGCTGAGAAAAAGCTCAAAAACCAAGAAGTCCCTTCCATCCCCAAAACAACTTTTGCAGTAACCCTTGTTTTGCCCTTTTATTTCAAGTTTTCTCCTTCCCACAGCTCTCCAGGTCCAGTTGCAAGCAGGACTGGAAGTGGCTGGAAACCAAAAAAAAAAAAAAAAAGATGAAAGTCTTCCTGTAGCCTGTAAATCTTTTTTGCTAAAGGATTACCTGCCAGAAACAAAGTGCTGAAGGCAAGGAGCTGGGAACAGCCCTGTGCTGCTCTGGGCTTTGATAACCACTTCCTTCATCCTTTGGGCACGTTTCATTGCTCTGCCCTCATTTATATTTTTTTCTTTCTCCTCCCTGCCATCTTTCAAAAGAAGATGATACTTAATTAATTTATCTACCTGCAGGGATCCTGTGGAGCTCAGTTAAATGTTGAGGAATTGCTTTGAAGGCAGGAAGCCTTGTACAGGACAAGGGGCTCCTCCCCTTCAGACTCAGTTAACCCACTCTTGGTGGTGGTGGAGTTAGGTTATGGTTGGACAAAATGATCTTCAAGGTCTTTTCCAACCAAAAGAATCCTGTGATTCTATGAAATAATTACAAAAACACCAAAAAAATGGAAAAAAAAATTATAAAAACCAGAGAAGGCTGCTAAGTGTCTGAGTTGGAACAAGGTAGCTGCAGAGATGGGAAAGGTTTTTGTGTATAGTCAAGAGAAGTCATAAAAGTGGTCATGATGGTTAAAATTAAATGAAATCTTGCCTCTTTGTTTCCCAGTGCTCAGATTTTGTCACTGATGTTCCAGCAAAGCTTTGTGCTCACCCCAGGAGTCAGAGAGGGGAGCAGAGATCTGGGACAGGGAGCAAAACCTCTGTAGCAAAAAACTCCAAGAAAAATCAATATTCTTAACACCCACGTGTACAGAATCAGGGCCTGCAACAAGAAAATGCTCCCCCACCCCCTCTTTTTGCAACCCTCCCTATTTGTTTTGCTTGATTCTAGAGGGTGAAGTCCTTTGCCTTTGGGTCTCCTGGGTCTGATGGTCTTTAAGGGCTTTTTCTGAAACTTCTGCAAAGAAGCTCTCAAAAAACCAATGAGGAGGGAGTTCCAAAGTTTGGCTCAACATAACAAAGTGCTTCTGTTATAAGAAAAATAATGAAATGCTTCTAGGGCAACATTTTCCCTGAAGTGACTTCCCTTTGGTGATGGGTTTTGCCAGCCATATGCAGATCCCCCTTTAGACAGCACTGGTGGATTAGGGATCATAGAATCCCAGAGGCACAGACTGCTTTGGGTTGGAAGAAACCTTAAAGATCATCTAGATCCAACCCCTAGGCAAGGGAAGGGACATCTTCCCTAAAACCAGGTTGCTCCAAGCCCCATCCAACCTGGGCTGAGACACTGCCAGGGATGGGGCAGCCACAGCTTCTCTGGGAAACCTGGCACAGGGGCTCAGCACCCTCAGAGTGAAGAATTTCTGTAAAGTTGAGTCTTCCATTCCCATGGGGATGCTTCCAATCACCCCCACCAGCTCCTCAGGCTCTAAGTAGCTCCCATGGAGCCATCCTCCCATGGCCAGCATCTTCCAGCCATTCTAATGACCTGTTTTGATGTCCAAGTGGGATCCAATTCAGTGGTTCTGGTTTCACTGCTTAGCATGTAAATCACCCCCAGAGACTGGGTGCTTCCTGCACTTTATCATCCACTTGGTGCATTGCGAAGAGCCCAGGAAAAATGACTTTTTTTTTTTAAAAAAATAAAATTATTCCAGTCAGAAAAACAAAACGTGCAGCCACCCCCAAACATGTGAATAATCTCAGGGTTTCTGCTGATGCTTTTTTGACAGCACAGAAAGCCCCACCTCCATTTCTCCTCCCCTTGAGGAGGAATGTCCTTGCTTTCAGAGGACAGCCAGTAACCCAGAACCTGGAGAAGCAAACACATTACCTGCCCAAATTACCTGCAGGGTAATTTGAGGGGTGGGTAACCAAGCATTTACTGTGCAGGAAGAATGTCTTTAACCAGGTTTGGTTTAACCCTGGTGTGTAAAGCCCAGGAAAATACTTAGGTGTCCTTCTCTTTATCCTCTGCCCTGTGGTACTGCTTGATCCACCAACACAGCTGTGCCTACCTGCTTTTCCTCTCATTTTCTATTAAAAACCAAGCAGAGGGAGATCAGATCTGTGCATCCAAACCTTCTCTTGCCTCATTTCTTATGTAAAGCTCTTATCAGTCACCCCAGCAAGCCCAAACCACCTCTGCTGCAGATTATTCCCCTAACACCCAGGAGGTGGAGGGTGCAGGCAGCAGTGGAGCAGAGTCCCAGCAGAATCCAGAGGCATGGTAGATAGTCCAGATCTTCAGAAAGCAGCCTGGTAATACTTGTCCAACTAGATAAAGAGAGGTGTGGGGAACAGCCCTAGGAGACTACAAGGCTGTCAGGAAGCTGGAAGCTTCACAGAGCCTCTCACAAAGGGAAAAAATCTTGAACCGTGGCAAATTTTGTCTCTAAAAGGTTCCCAGATGTCAACGTGGAGCAAAAAGGGGTTACTTGGAATGGAAAGTTTCTCCTGGAAAAAGAAATCCTTTGTTTGGGGGTTGTATCCTGACACTTTCCAGTGACCACCATGAATCTAGAGGAAGGACATGGAGAAGTCAGCTGTCCCCCATCCCAAATGTACCTGTACCAAAGTGATGCTGCTGTACCTGGGGAAAGGTCAGGCAAGGCTAAATTAACCAAATTAAACAAAGAAGCCCTAAAGAACAGTCTAAAAACTCACCCATACAGCTGCAGCAAGCTGTGAGAGACCAGCAAACACACAGTGCTGTGTCTCAGAACTGATTTTTTACCTCAGACTCTTAAAAAGAAAAAAAAAAAAAGGAATTTTCTGTTCATTTCTGAGCAAGTTGGGCCAGTCTGTGGAAAAGTGGGCTGTGAGCATCATTTAAATCATGCACAGCCTGAGGTTTAGGAAAGGAGGTTTGTTAGGGCAGCACTGTGATAATGCAAATTTAGGGGATGGAATTCAGCTTGCAGAATGTATTAGGAGAGAGCAGATTTCCACAGGAAATTTGGCTTCTCATGAAGAGCAACATTTATCTACACCTGATATATGTGTGGTGAAAAGAACCCACCAAACTCTCCCTTTTAATTCACCCTCACACACCTTTTCATGCTGCTTTTAGAAGTGCTAAAAAAAAAAATAATAACTTCTGCCTGTTCCAGAAATGTCTCTGAGAGCTGCCCAGGCTGAGACAGCTTCTGGCATAGCTGTTAATTCAGGTGACCATGAAGGGATGGTTTGCTTTTTTACAGATTTATTAGCCAGGACTTTCTGCAGTTCACCATTTCCCCTAAAGTCCTAATTTTAAAGAAAAATTCTGCTCAGTGGAGTGAGGAGATTTCACCCTTTAGCCTCATCTGAGTCCCAGGAGTCAGAGGCTCCATCCTGTGTCAGGTCCAGCTTGAAGGATTAATCCCCATGGCTGCAGAAAGTCCCAGCAAAAAAAATACTTTGGCCCAAGTCCATGTGTTCAGGCTCCTGGAATAATTAAGGAGTGACAAAGAGTGACTCCTGAACCAAATTCTTGCTTTGTGGTGTTTGGGTTTTTTTTTTCATCTGTTTTCCCCACCAGCACCTGATCTGGTGTTTTAAGCATGCTGATTCTGCCATACAGAGAGAAAAAATCCCTAAGGATGAAAACTGCAAAACATCCCAAGCTTCCTTGGGATCTGTACCAGCCTCCTCACTCCAAGGTATCCTGACAAAGCTGTCACTGGTTCTGATTTCCAGAATTTGTGTCCCAAATTTGTGTCATAGAATCATAGAATCATAGAATCCTAGGGGTTGGAAGGGACCTGGAAAGATCATCTAGTCCAACCCCCCCTGCCAGAGCAGGGCCCCCTAGAGTACATCCCCTAGGAACGTGTCCAGGTGGGTTTTGAATGTCTCCAGTGAAGGAGACTCCACAACCCCCCTGGGCAGCCTGTTCCAGGGCTCTGTCACCCTTACAGTAAAAAAATTTTTTCTGATATTCAACTTGAACCTCCTGTGCTCAAATTTACACCCATTACCCCTTGTCCTATCACTGGTCACCACTGAGAAAAGCCTAACTCCATCTCCCTGACACTCACCCCTTACATATTTGAAAACATTGATGAGGTCACCCCTCAGTCTCCTTTTCTCCAAACTAAAGAGCCCCAGCTCCCTCAGCCTTTCCTCATAAGGGAGATGTTCCACTCCCTTAATCATCTCAGTAGCTCTGCACTGGACTCTTTCAAGCACTTCCCTGTCCTTCTTGAACTGAGGGGCATCCAGCTTCTGTCCTGGCCCATCCAGCTTCTCCTGCCTCAGTTTCCCTTTTTATCCCCCTGTCTGTGGGGCTGCAGCTCTTCCCAAAGCTGCCCTAAAGCAGTTGCCTGATGCTGGCTGTGTCCAAGCAAAGGCACAAGGGTGCCAGGCTCTCAAAAAGCACCTCAGAGGGCAGGGAATCACCACTACATTTCTGATGCATCCTAAGAGATCGTTCTGGGGGTGGATAAAATGGAAAGAAACCTCAAAAAAAAAAAAAAAATCATCTTTGAATTTCAAGGATCAGAAATTTGCAGCTTAAAGACATTTAAAACTCCCTGGAAACTATCAAAGAAAACTTCCTCCCAGCAAGACATCCTTTCAATGTCACCAGAGGCTGAAAGTTTGCAGCAAAACTCAAGCAGGGGTGAAAGAGGGCTGAAGCTGGCAAAAAGATCTTTAAAAAGATATTTAAAAATGTTTTTCCAACCTTTGATTTTTATTTACGTGCTTGAAAGCATTTACTAAGCTCTTCAGCAGGCAAGCCAAAAAAACCAGGCAAAGTCACTTCCAGGATCTGTGAGAGAAAAAGGGCTCTTTCTGCAGATTTCAAAATGTTCCTGGGATTTTGAGGCTGGAAAAGTTTTCAGATCACACTTCTTCCAAAGGGCTTTTTAAGAGTGCAGAGTTTACTGCAAAACAACCTCTCAGAGAACTCCAGAATTTGTGACAAGAGGTAGAAAAGCTATTTCCACATGGACAAAGTCAAAACATTGAAGTTTAAAGTTATAATAAATGTCTTTTTGACCAATTTTACAAGGCACAGAGGACGAAGTGTACTGGGATTATATAGCAGTCTCTTTGCCCAGTTTAAGGTAGCACCCATGTAGGCACCTTCTACATATTCCATTTGCCAGCTGATATATGAAGTTGTTGGAGTGTTCATTGCTTCATTGACAGCCCAGCTTTTCAATTTTCACTTCCATAAAACAGCAACAAAAAAACCCCCCTCCACCCCGGGGAGAAAACTTTCTCTTTTTAATCATATTCAGCCCTGTTTTCTGTAATGAAAAAATTCTCTTCCAGCCCCAAGAGAGCCATTTTTTGAATGTCACTTTCAGATAGTGAGATAAAAATCTCTGCTATTTGCAGAAAAGGACTCTGCCTGCCATTTGTGGATTGAACCACTTCCCAATTTATTTACTTTTTTCCCAAGCTGTTAACAGTTTCAGACATCCCAGCTCGCTCGTCCCCAACAAACCCCGTTCAGAGCTGCAAACCTGTGCTCTGTGCCAGCTACGGGAGGGACTTTGGACCCAAGGTGACCTAAAAGCTTCTGGATAGAAAAATTGGAGGGGGAGGGGGGAAATAAATGACATTTTCTGGCAAATTCTATCACTGAACATCAGTGTTAACCACAGACGGTGCAAGCCCTTATCGAGGCGATGGCAGCTTCGCACACCTGAAGCTGCCATAGATTCCCTGGAAAGCTGCAGGACCCTTAATTTAGCCTTAATTTGGCTAAAGAGCAGCTGCTTTTCTTCTTAACACAATCAGCTCCTCCACCAAGCCCTTCTGCCTGGAGTCAAGGAGGCTGAAGCACACTTAGAGCAATTCCGACGCGACGCATCCCCCACTTCCATCAAACCCATCCAACCCGCAGGGCTCATTTGTTTGTTCTTTCAGATATTAAAGACTAATTTTGCCTCAGACTAAGAGCCTTTTCCAGTGCAACCATCCCTCGGGAGGGACCCCTGGCAACACGAGAGGATTCAATTAGTTGGCTGCTCTAAATGACTCCCGGAAAGGAGAGCGTTCACGTGGACACAACGTGGATTCTCAAGGAGCTGCCTGGAGTGCTGGCCCCCTCCTTTCTAATATCACCAATAACTTCAGCTTTCCATAAAATCTTTTTACCTTAGCAAAGCTGCTCCATCACCTTTTTCAACACCTTCCCCCTTTTTTTGGTGTTTTAACACTCACTGCTTTATTTTTTTCATTTGCTACCTCATTCTAGACTGAAATAAATAGAGAAAACAGCTACTATTAAGCTGCCACATTACAACTTTAGCTATTACATCCTCTTCATCAGCTTCTCCCACCTGGAGAAAAACATGAGCTTGAGCAGGAATTATTTTTTCTACTTTCACATCTTTTTTTGTTTCGAAGACAATAGAAAACCTCAAGGCATTGACTAGTGCAAAAAAAATTAGGAAAAATGTCTGTCAGAAAAGTTAAAAAGAATTCTGAAATTTTTTTTGTTGCTGTTCTTGCAGTTCAGATTTGATTGTTGGAGAATTTCTTTGCTTTGGGATGGAACTTCTAGTTGATGCAGAGGTAGAATTTAGATCTGTCTTTCCTACCTGGAGATCAGGTGTTCCAGTCATCAGCAAGGCAATGGCCAAAAATTCAGGGAATCATGCTCCAGCCCTGCTTAAAAGGAAGTAAAACAGTGAAATTTAACAAAATCTGAATCTGAGGGGTCACGTGTGTCTTTACATGAGGGACTTCAACATTTCTGAAACAGTCTTGCTAAAAATTTCTGTACGTTCTTGCTCTTACACAGGTCTTTCAAAACTTTTCTCATTTCCTACACAATCAGTTAAAATCAGGAACAGTCAACCTAAAGCCTATGGGTACTACAAATACATATGAGAAAAGCATGAAGTGCCCTGCCCTCAGCTTTGGCAGAAAAGCATAAATCACACCTTGGGTTTGACCTTTTTTCCTGTCTTAATGTAGCTGGAGAAAGCTCAGTGGGGTTGCTGGCAAGGGGAGATATTTCTTTTATTTAGCTGTGTTTGCTAAATGATCCTTGGGGTACCTCAGGACATGCTCTCGTGGACATGGTGGGTGTTTTCTGTGGGTTTTTCTGTGTTGAAGATTGTACTTGGGGATCTTAGAGGTCTTCTCCAACCAGGACAGCTCTGGGATTCTGTAAAGATGTTCAGTGAAGGAAGGAGAGAAACAACTGTACTTCAGGAGTGGATCCTATCAAATCTGGTCCTAGTAAGGTGCAAGAATTGATCATCATTTAATGGAGCACATTTTAGAAAAATCCAAGATGAAAAAACACTTTAGTTTGTAACCCTCATCTCTCTGACTGTGCAGGACCCCTAGCATGACAGGAAAATCCCATGAAAATCCAGTTTATCCCCGGGGCAGCTTTCCTGGCACCACAGCAGAGCTGGGGAATATTACTGAACAAAAGCACCACTTGTCCTACAGAGCCCCAGATCCAAAGTCTACAAATCAAGAGCCTTTTCAGCCTCTAATGCCTGCAAAGATGCAAAACAGCCCCTCAGAGGTGGCCAGGTCCCTGCTCTGTGGTACCATCCCTCTGGGAGCCTGGCTCAGACAAAAAGTCCATCCAGTCCAGTCTCCCACCTCCAGCAGTGGCCATAAAATGGGAATACAGGAACAGCTGCCACAAGATGTATGGGGAAAAGGAAGGATGGGACAAGTATACACAGAGAGTGACACTTTGGCCAGTGGTTCCTCACCTCTTAAGAGTTTTTTTCAGCTCTGGAAGCTTCCTTGTCTACTTAGGACTTCTCTACAGAGCCCTCTTTACAATTATTTGTTCAGCCTCTCCTGGAATCCCCAGACACTGCAGACATCCACAAGGTCCTGTGAAGAGGGCTTATTGGACTGACCTGGCCTGTGGAGGACATGAAGTTCAGAAGATAATACTTCATCTATTAAATTTCACTCCTTTTTACCTCACCCTTGAACCTTACAATGAAGAGCAATGATCAACAGCACTCACAGTCTCATTCTCTTCACAGGGAGCTGACAACAACAGGAGAAAAGCCTCAGCTCCTTTACTAAAAAACTTCCTGTGGACCTACTGCATGAGTTGCAGCTCAGGATCCCTCTGAAAAACATATTAAAAGAAATCAGATTTTTTTTTCAAGTGTGCATTGGTAGGCAACACATCAAATGCTTGTTCCCAAAAATATTACCTAACCTGTCTTGTAGAGTGTGGACTGTAAAAAAATACTTCTTGCAATTTCACATTAAACAAATGCCAGGACTTTCCAAATCTATTGTACCCATGCACAGTAACTAAATATGCCAGGGCTATAAATACATTGCTGTGCAAGATGAGGAAAAATAATTTAACCTTTATTTTGTGAAGAATTCCTGTGCTCAGCCCTGGGGAGGCCACAGCTTGAGTCCTGTGTCCAGTTCTGGGCCCCTCAGCTCAGGAAGGAGATTGAGGTGCTGGAGCAGGTCCAGAGAAGAGCAAGGAGGCTGGGAAGGGATCCAGCACAAGTCCTGTGAGGAAGGGCTGAGGGAGCTGGGGGTGTTGAGGCTGGAGAAGAGGAGGCTCAGGGGAGACCTCATCACTCTCTCCAACTCCCTGAAAGGAGGTTGGAGCCAGGGGGGGGTTGGGCTCTTTTCCCAGGCAACTCTCAGCAAGACAAGAGGGCACAAGAGGTCTCAAGTTGTGCCAGGGGAGGTTTAGGTTGGACATTAGAAAGAATTTCTTTCTGGAGAGGGTGATCAGGCATTGGAATGGGCTGCCCAGGGAAGGGGTGGATTCTCCATCCCTGGAGCTATTTCAAAAGAGCCTGGATGTGGCACTCAGTGCCATGGGCTGGGAACTGCAGTGGGAGTGGATCAAGGGTTGGACTTGATGAGCTCTGAGGTCCCTTCCAACCCAGCCAGTTCTAGGATTCTATGAATTCAATACCTGGAAGAACTGGGGGAATAAAAAAGCATCATCAAGGCTGCTGGTCACTGGTTGACGACCAGGTAAATAGTTACATGAGACACTCAGCACCCAATTCCTGAAGCTGGAAAGAAACTCCCATTCCCATAACAATTCCTACTACAGGGACAAATAGGAAGAAGGATAAAGAGTGGTAAAATGTCTGGGAATCCTTAATTCATATTAATTCTAGTAACCAGATAGCCTCGCTGGAAAGATCAGAAAAGAAGGTGGGAAAAACAAAAGACTCAGAGCTCCTGGCAGGTGACCTAAACTTTCTAGCAGAAGTTAGTTACAACTCAGCCATCTGCAGACCTCTGAACAAACACAGAGCCAGGCAGGCACTGTAACACTTGCTGGTCAAAGTTTTAGGAGCCTAAATGTAACTGTAGAGGGACCAAAGCACAAAGGATTTGCAGAATCCCTGGGCTCTGCTGTACACTTTGGAGAGTTCTCAGGTTTGCAAGGGCTGCAAGCAGTTCCCAACCCTTGCTTATTACAACTGAAATAATAAAAAAACCAACAACAACCCAGCCTTTATCTCCCTGGAAAGTCCAGAATGACTGCATTAAGTCCTAACTTAATAGAGAAGAAAAAAGCATCCATTTTAGCTCAGCTCTGCAACTGAAGCTGATATAAATGTTACTGAAGATGCTTCTGACATGGGCATGGAAATGAAAACCAAGTAGAGACAAACAATTATGTTGCAAGAAAAATTTCCACCATTTCTCTCTCTCAAAAAATAACTCTGGGTATATATTTTGAAGACAAAGCAAAATAATCATTAGGACATCTCCATTCAAAAGGAAATAGATAAACAACTTAACCATTTATTTGACTGCATTGTATTTAGACAGCTTGTACATTTCATAACCCCACTGTTTTTGTTCTCATCAAAAAGGAGGAAGGGACAGAAGAAAATAATCCACTCAAAACAGCAGTCCAGTATTTTGAGATACACTTGATATTTTCATAGATGTCCACCTGATACCTGACCTCCAATATAGGTTGCAAATGTTCATACAAGACCTGAATTTCTTTTAACAACAGCACTCAGTTTTAGCAGTGTCTTGCAGTGCCCTGAAAAATAGTTTGTGATGTACTATGCAACACCAACTGGAGTCTGCCTGCTCTTCTGGAAGGTGATAAACCTGATCATTTCTTGAAAAAAAAAACCAAACAAAAACAAGATAATGCAAACATCCATACCAACATGTCAGCCAATAGCAACATTTGGGCAAATTTAAACATAAAAAAAAAAGTGAACAATTCCTTTAGTTAAGATTTGTCAATGCAAAAGGTAAGGGGGGAGAGGACTGCATTTCAGCAACAGGCATGAGAAATAACCAACGTTTCATTGCTAGATTTCTTTTGAAAACCTGTTCTCATCTCTTTGCAAATTCAGAACTTCCCACTTGATATTCAAATCCCAAGCAACACAGAGAACAAAATCTATTTCCTTTAATACAAACCAATGCATACAGCTTCAGCATCTTCTGTAGTGACCTGTGTGTTACACAGCAGCAATATCAGAACCTTTCTGGCAATGTGCTCTTCTCAAGAGAACCTTGCACCCCTTTTTTGCACAGTTATTTCCAAAATGTGCACGGCAACAATGACTTCTTACAACAAACAAAGAGAATTGTACTTGAGGTTTGCTCAGAAGTGATGTTTTTTTGGCAGTGCCTTTGTGATCTCTGCTAACTTCTAGGTCGGCTTTTGAAACTGAAGACACCCACAGCTTAAATACTAACCAATAAAAAACTTGCCTGTCTGGCTTTGCAGTTTTTAAACATCAGCAGACACACAGGGCAGCCTGGTTTGTGATTCAAGTCTGACAGCTGTTTACAAGGTACCAAACCTCCCTGATCTGCCTCCTTAGTCTGAGCAAGCCAGAGCAGTCACTACATCCCGGACCACGGGAACATGGGTGAGGAAAGTCTGTTTCGACTGATTTTACCAACATTGAAGCCTTAATTTGAAAGGAAAACTCCTGAAAAGCTGCCCAGAAAAACTGGGAAACCTGAGGGATGAGGGTAATATGAAGAAAAGGTTCAGGCATGTCACAAGGCAGTAGTAGCAACACCCAGGATTTACGCTGAACTCCAACGCGCCCGACAGACTCGGGCACGATTTTAATGTGAGTTTTCTTTTACTGAGGGGAACAAACTCCCTCAAAAGCACAAATGGTGACTATAAGCAGAAAACTCAGAAGGGCCAATTTCCATTAAAAATCTTTATTTTTCAAATACAACTCATAATTGGTACATGGTAAGAAATGCCCATCACCATGTGCGAATGGTCTGTGCAAAATAAGGCTTTCCTTTAAATCCAGTTTTCCTGCACAGGGCTCTTTTCCAAATGTTACTGGAGGTAGGGGGTTTGTTGGTTTTGTTTTTAAATGTACAGTAATTAGCAAAAAAAAAAAAAAAAAAAAAAAAAAAAAGAATAGACCCATGACTCAAATCAAACCCTAAAAAAAAAAAAAGTGTAGTAAGGCAAATCCGAACAGTTCACTCAGCTACAGGAGAGCAGATTCACTGAGAGTTTGTCCTTTTCACAGATAAAGTAGGTGCTTCCACAAGTCAAATAATACCTTTTTTTTTGTTGTTGTCAAAATGAAAAAAAAGCTGACTGATTCAGAGAACTGGGCTATATAATCACACTGAATGAGAAAGCCTAGACACTGTGATTCCTGGAAAAATTGATGGGTATTGATAAAACCTATGTGAGACCAATTAAAGAAAGGGGGAAAAAAAAAAGAAAAAAGAAAAACAGAGAAAGAGCAAATGTGAGAAAGAGAAAGGAAGAAAGAGAAGTCCTTCCCCGCTGCTTTGATTTTGGAGGGGAAAAAATTCCCCCAATAATTTTGCTCATGGAAGTTTAGAGAAAATGAGAGCAGCTAAAAATGGATACAATACACCTTGAAATTTATTTCCAAGACCAAGAACCAAAGATTGATGCATTTTAGAACACTGAAGCAAAGCAATCTGAAAAAAAAAAAAAATTAAAAAAAAAATTGTTCCAACTATCTTAAAATAGCTGTTTTTCAGAGCTTCTAGCAATAATTTTGATTAAATAAAATCATACCAATTTACATTAATTTTCTATATCTTCTTTTAAAAGTCCCTCACTCTTTTAATGAAAAAGTGCATCCAAAACCAGCAGAGATTTACTGGTGACATCAGGTTCTCTTTTAGCAGCTACTCAAGGTTTTCAAAATAGCTTACACTTCTTGCTATAAGAAGGGCCTTCCAAGCCCTCGTTTGGGAGAAGTATCCAAATGATGAAAATCTGAAATAATTTATTATCAAATCCAGAATTTAAATAAAAAAGCAGAAATTTTCTTGCAAAGACGATTGAAGAAAGTAAAAAGAATAAAAGCATGCACTCCAAACTTAGAGGTGAAGACAAATATACTTATCTATACAGGCACTGGCAGACGCAATTTAATTGTTACTGTTACTCATTGTAACACACACCCCACCCTACAATACATTTTTTCATTCACTAATCACTGAGGTACCAATATTTAAGAATGGAAAATTCAATATTGAAAAATAAAACCTAAAATTGAAGCCTTTTTCCAGAAAACTATGGCAATTTTTTTTTTGTATGAAATGTTAGTATACTTATAGAATTTTACAATCTACGTTGGCTTTTTTTTTGTTTGTGGTTTTTTTTTGTCTCTTGGGAACCAAAAGTCACGTTCCACGTTCACTGTGGATGTCAGACAGTCAGTAGACTTGCAAATGAATGAACATTTCTTGGCTATCAACTGGCACATCTTGCTTGGTACCAAAAAGAACTCCAAGTTTGGAAGGATTGGTTTTAATTCTGAACAAATGCGCCATGCCAAAGTGCAACGAGTGTGTGAGACACGCAATGGGACACTGACAGAAAGAGCTGCATGGGAATTACTCGAGTCCACCTGCAAAGCAATTTTGTACAAATTGCATTGCATGCAAAAGGACAACTCTGCCTTGGTTGGGATGTCAAGTTGCTTGGGGTGATGGTTTCTCCTAACGCAGCCATAGTTTGAGACGCAGTGCATCGACTCCGTTTAAATAGTATCTGAACAGCCTCTTGTCTCGCACAAACCCAAGGTTTTCATAAAGTTTCAAAGCAGACTTATTTGTGATTTCTGTTTCCAAGACGACCTTCAAGGAAAAAAAACAAAAACATAAACATTAGAAATTGTTTCATTGCAAGTTTCAGAAGTTTCGTTTAAAGGCGCGCTCGCTACCAAGGAGTAGAATTAATTTCTTCTTGTTCTGACTTATTCAAGCAACACCTCTCCTTTCCCACATTAAAAAAAAAAAAATAGTAAATCAACAACAGCAATTATAAACAACGTTCACCCACATCAAGACTTTATTCCTTTGCTGTATATAGTATTTCAACTCATTATCTAGTAGCTGGGGTAGAAAACAGATGAAAAATAAACAGCCCCACTTCTCAACACACACACACAGACACACACAGACACAGACACACACAGACACACACAGACACACACAGACACACACAGACACACACAGACACACACAGACACACAGACACACACAGACACACAGACACACACAGACACACAGACACACACACACCTCCTCCCCTCTGAAAAAACCCCAACAAATCACAACAACACCACAAAATACCACAACCCCAAACAAACCCAATCCAACCTACTAACCAGGTTAGGGGCCAAAACATACTTTGAATTTTGTATGAACTTGGCACGTGAAGCTGGGATTAGTCATTTACTATCTTTGACCTCTAATTCAACAGATTTAGACCCAGAGAGAAGTTTCAGCATTCTACACCTGGCTGTCAGATCCAATGCTTGCAACGAGTATTTGTGCTCAAGCCAAGCAGCCACAACTCAAAGAGGACACATCATGAAGAAAGAGCAACTTTCTCCCTTGGTGTTGACAAAATTCCAGTTGCTGGATGACCTGTCACAAATACCTCAAAACAAACCCTAATGTAAAACCTGCCCAACTGAGCCAGGACCCAAACTTGTCCCAGGAGTTTCAAGTACAGACAAACCCAGGTTAAATGCAAACTATGTCCTCCTTAAGAGTTTTTCCCTTTTTTTCCTCAAATGCACCCAGCAGAGCTCTGGCATACCAGGTGAGCTGTGCATCCACTCCAATTGGCAACAATTTGTTTTTATAGATTATAGATTATAGACTACAGATTATAGAATCTATAGATTTATAGATTATAGATTTTTATAGATTATAGATTTTATAGATCCTGCTATGAAGGACATCTCCTGGGTGCACAAGAACACACACACTGACCTCATAAGCTGACTACACTACATACAGCCCCATGACAATGTACATTCATTCACATATTAAACAAGAGCTGATGGACACTGTAGAAAAGATCATATAATGAATCATAGAATCATAGAATGGGCTGGGTTGGAAGGGACCTCAGAGCTCATCAAGTCCAACCCTTGATCCACTCCCACTGCAGTTCCCAGCCCATGGCACTGAGTGCCACATCCAGGCTCTTTTGAAATATCTCCAGGGATGGAGAATCCACCCCTTCCCTGGGCAGCCCATTCCAATGGCTGATCACCCTCTCCAGCAAGAAATTCTTTCTAATGTCCAACCTAAACCTCCCCAGGCACAACTTGAGACCTCTTGTGCCCTCTTGTCTTGCTGAGAGTTGCCTGGGAAAAGAGCCCAACCCCCCCCTGGCTCCAACCTCCTTTCAGGGAGTTGGAGAGAGTGATGAGGTCTCCCCTGAGCCTCCTCTTCTCCAGCCTCAACACCCCCAGCTCCCTCAGCCCTTCCTCACAGGACTTGTGCTGGATCCCTTCACAGCCTCCTTGCTCTTCTCTGGACCTGCTCCAGCACCTCAATCTCCTTCCTGAGCTGAGGGGCCCAGAACTGGACACAGGACTCAAGCTGTGGCCTCCCCAGGGCTGAGCACAGGGGCAGAATCCCTTCCCTGGACCTGCTGGCCACGCTGTTCCTGATCCAGGCCAGGATGCCATTGGCCTTCTTGGCTACCTGGGCACACTGCTGGCTCATGAAAATACAGCCTAAGCAATTTCTCCAGCAAACCAGTGATTGCTGCTGGTGCTAAGTCCACTGAGAGCTATTTCTAAGCCACCATTTGATAACCTCTCTGTGTAGTTTGAGCTACATACAGAAAACTCCCTTTGTTCAAAACGAGTCACCTACCCCACCTGAAACCCCAGGACTCCCTAACTCCCCCAATAAAAAGCAGGAAAACCAGTTAACAACCCCTTAACCCCTTAAAACCAGGAACAAAGTATTACTCTGTATTTGTAGAGCAATTTAAATCAATCTACTTTAGGGACTTGGTGGCCCCACTGCCTCCAGGCTGTCCAAGAGCCCTCACTGAGCTTGTGGCTGAGCTACTTCAAAAAGGAACCTGGTAAGAAACCTTTTATTTTTTCTCTCCATCAGGTTTGTTTTCTACAGTCTAAGGATTGGCTAAGCCAATGGAAAAAAGGCAGGCAGCCAGCAATCTGAGTGGTCACCTTCAGTTAGATTTAAAAATCCATTTAATTTATATATTTCACCATTACTGGAGTTTCCAGTCCCTGTAACTACATTCCAACAGGTAATTCCTCCTCACTGCTTCTCAGTTTAACAATGCTGAAAGAATAGTAAACCTGGATCTAATAACCCAGTGAACAACTTAAGACTCAGAAGTTTGCTTTCTCTAAAGGAACTAAGAGTCACTTATTAAAATATTAACAGTCAGAGTTCTTAAATTACAGCAGGACACTGTTGTACCTGCACACATCAGACAAACTAATTAATTCTTAGTCTTATGGCAAAGAATTGGAGATTGAATTTCTGTAGCTGGCACCTTACAGAATACCCCACCAAGCTGAGTACTTTTAGCATACTTAACCCATTAAGATGGAGCATTTATAACAAATTATGGAAGCACTTTAGTATTCTTGAAGAGTGCTATTTTCTACACAATTGTGCACATTGTACAACTTCTTAAATTAAAACAAAGCCTTACACTAGAAAGGAAATGAGACCCACATAAATCCAAGCTACAGGTGACTATTAATTCAAAGTTTAGCAAGCTGGCAGAGTGATATAACAAGTCTTGTATTCAGCTTCAAGCTCACACACCTTGCAAAGCTAAGACTTCCAACCCTGCAGATCACTGAATTTAAGGGAGTGGTTAAATGTTGAAATTCAGGTTTGTTGGAATCCTGAGTGAATGCTCATCCAGAAAGCAAATGCAAGAGATTTGCTCTGCTATTTCTAAGGAACACAAGACACAATAAAAAAAAATAATGTCCCAATTTCACCAGACTGTGTTGATCTCAAAGGGCTAAAGATACATTTCTATTATCTGAAAAGGAAACCTAGCCAGATTTTATCAAAATTTCATTAGCTTTATTTTTGTGAAGGATTCAAGTCTTCCTTGTGTGAGATTTTTAATCAAGCTCCAAACCTTCAATCATTACATTTACTTCAGCTCTCACAGGGTCTGTTTTGTTGTACACAGATGCCTGTTAAATCCACTAATAACACAAGCACATCCCCCCTGGAGACCAGCAAAGGTCTGCTTGAATTTAACAGCATTTTCAGCACAAGTTACAACATTCTGAAGGCTGTTACTCTCTCTAATGTCTTCAATTTTGTGACTCTAACATTTTACACCAACTCCTCAATTTTATCTGGATTTAGAAGTAAGAAATCTTCTGAGAGAAGAATGCCATCCTAAAATTTATTCCTAAACTGAGGATAAATGGAGAGGCCAAGCTTCTTTCTTTCTTCAGTTCAAACTCTGAATGAACTCAAGTTTAGAAACTAAGTCATAGAATAAATACAGCCAAATCAAACAAAAAAGTGAAGGAAGTGCCTTCTTAGCACTGACAGAAGAGAATGCTCTTCTTACTTGTCTGACATATCATCAGACTCAAGTTATGGGTGCTTGTCAGTTGATGATCAGTCCTTGATCAGTTTAATCACCTCAACTTTTAAAGAAAGGCAACACCCAAAATGTAACATCATAATAGTGATTTGTGGGTTAAAAAAAAGCTAAAAATCTCAGTTTCATAAATTGAAATAGGATTATATAATGACATGCATTTCATTTTTACAAGTGTGGTAGTGAAATAAAGTGACACACCAACAGCTGGGGTTAAAAAAACCAAACCAAAACAACAAAACACTTTAAATCACCCTGAAGTTTCAATAGAAATTCTCCTGAAAAGTTCAAACTCCTTCTCATGTTCTACATTTTACTTAAAAAAGCTCTTACAAGCCCCACTTACTAGAGTCTCATTTTGATCAGTTACTAGTTACATGGTAAATTATTTCAGCAATACAAAGTGAATGAATCATATGCAGATTACTTAGTGATTTGATACAGATGGAAAACCTCAATATGAATGAACTCCTCCTCCCTTCTAATTATGATCATGGGATGTAACAGTTCCACATGAAGGTCTTAAGCAGTACAATTTTTGAGACTGTCAGTAAAATCTGAGCAAATGTACAAAAAAACACCCAGATGCTCAACTTGCTGAGGTTAGCATGTACTTTCCTTTTTACACTGGAAAAATACTATCTTCAAAACTTTGGAGATAGTGAAAAAACTATTTTTCTTCATCTGATTTATTTCCATAGTTTCAATTTTCATTGCAACCAGCCCACTTATTCTGAATTTTTGTGACCTCTTGGAAAATCAGGCCATCACCATCTTGAAAAGCTTCAATTTGCTACCCCAAATATTAGAATATTATAAATCATTAACATCAAACGTCCAAGAAAAACAGCAAGGTAAAATAAAAACCAAAGATCCCTCAAAACATGCCACTGAGTACTTTCTTCAGGCTTCAAGGTTATTTTCTAGTTCTACCACCCACCCCCAACATCAAACCACTTCTGGTTTTATTCTAACACCAGCCCCAGTCAGCTTCATGGCCATCTCCTCCTCTCCATGCAGATTAACCTCAGCCAATTCACTTCTTTATTTATTCACCCCAAAGCTTCCTCAAGCTGGGAAACAACCCCTGGGTGGAAGGATACTGCCTCTCAGTTTTGAGGCACAGTAGATAGAATAAACCACTTTTTAGGCAGGTGAGTGAGCACAGAAACTTTCACTTTATGTCTGGTTGGATATGCCTGGCTTAGTTTATTCTCATTAAAGTATCTCAGGAAAAAAAAAAAAAGTCCAAAGTATGCTGCATCATTTTAGTAATTAAGAAATGGCAGCACATCAGTAGTGATTTTTCAATATTTTCATCTCTGGTGCT
The DNA here is from genome assembly GCF_036169615.1 of Heliangelus exortis. Lineage (NCBI taxonomy): Eukaryota > Metazoa > Chordata > Aves > Apodiformes > Trochilidae > Heliangelus > Heliangelus exortis. The sequence continues at coordinate 4,731,310 of NC_092426.1, read as the reverse complement.
GTATAAATACTTTCTTTTTCAGGACTCAGTGTTGATACTTCAAAAGTCCAATCTACAATACTTTGAAAAGTAATACACTGAACAAAGCACTTACAAGACAAAGCACTTATATGGAACAAGTTACTAGAATTAATTACATTTACTGCATCTATTTTATAATTATATTGAAAGGATGAGTTTCCAAGCTGCCTTTGGAAAAATTTCAGGACACTCACAGCTGCATATTCACGTTTTAATCCTGTTCCAAGCAAGTTTCAGAAAATAGCATTTTTAAAAATTGCAGTTCATTCTGCATCGTGCAAGAGCATTTTTTTTAAAATTTATTTTTTCCATCATGCTTCTGATTTTACTAAGGGATATAGAAAAATATTTTAAGACCAGAAGAGATGATTAAACTATTTACACCCCACATGAAGACAAATTACTGTGATGCACTGCTTCATGTTTGATCAGCTCTAGGCAGACAGAAACCATTCTCCCAACAACTGCTGTAAAAACTGGTAAGGGTACATGCCTTGGCTCTTTTGGGCACAACTTTTAATGGGAGAAGAGTTAAATTTTTCAAATTCTGGTTGTGACTGGAAACTCTGCAATCTACCAGTGCAGCAAGTCAGCAATCTGCTCTCCTTGCTCTTCATGTTGCCTGGGCACAGTAATCTCCTGTTTCAAAATCCTGTGCCAAAGCAAGACTTGGCTGATGCAAAAGCCCCCAAGAAGTAGGGCATAATTAGTTCAAAATCCTCATCCCACAGTCGTGGTTACCCAGTTTCCAAACTGGAACTGAAACATGCCTGCACCTGTCCAGCCCACACTTCAAGGAGCTGGAACTGGAGCACATTGGATTAAAGAGGGATAGCAAGAGACTCCAGAAAAATGCCCTCTGCTCTTGGTACAAAGCATTTACACAGCAGCATGGATGAAAATCTGTGACTAGAACTTAATGAAGTCTCCCTGCAAGGCCAGCCTATCACCTTTATTTCATTTTTACAAAGATAAATGAAAAGTAAAGAAGGGCTCGTGGACTATTATTACAGCAGTAAAAAAAAAAAAAAAAAGACAGAGATCACTATGTGTTTACCCATTAGATAGTCCAATTCAAAAGTGAAGTTACATGAACAGTAGTAAATACACTCATAAATCATAGGGTAAGTATTGCAACTCTGGTAGCTTGAGCAGAAATAGCCAATTCTACCTCTAACAACAGCTGGCAACTCATTTCACTTCTCTGCATCTCAATTCTCCAGCTGGGATGTGAGGAGTATGATAACATCCCTCAACTCTTTTTCAATTTTTACAAAATCTTGAACACTCTGGCCATGACAAATGAATTCAATAATGTAGTAGAAAGCAATGAAAAAAACAAACCCAAACCAGAACAAACCCTTTTCTTGATTATCTCAATGTAGCAAGCAGTAAAACAGCAAAGCACATGATGAAAACACAGAATTTAAAGAAATGCAGAACTATCAGAATGCACCATGCTGCATGACTACAAGGTAAAGTACAGAGGGGAAGGGAAGGAGGGAAGGAGGGAAGGAGGGAAGGAGGGAAGGAGGGAAGGAGGGAAGGAGGGAAGGAGGGAAGGAGGGAAGGAGGGAGGGAAGGAGGGAAGGAAGGAAGGAAGGAGGGAAGGAAGGAGGGAAGGAGGGAAGGAGGGAAGGAAGGAAGGAAGGAAGGAAGGAAGGAAGGAAGGAAGGAAGGAAGGAAGGAAGGAAGGAAGGAAGGAAGGAAGGAAGGAAGGAAGGAAGGAAGGAAGGAAGGAAGGAAGGAAGGAAGGAAGGAAGGAAGGAAGGAAGGAAGGAAGGAAGGAAGGAAGGAAGGAAGGAAGGAAGGAAGGAAGGAAGGAAGGAAGGAAGGAAGGAAGGAAGGAAGGAAGGAAGGAAGGAAGGAAGGAAGGAAGGAAGGAAGGAAGGAAGGAAGGAAGGAAGGAAGGAAGGAAGGAAGGAAGGAAGGAAGGAAGGAAGGAAGGAAGGAAGGAAGGAAGGAAGGAAGGAAGGAAGGAAGGAAGGAAGGAAGGAAGGAAGGAAGGAAGGAAGGAAGGAAGGAAGGAAGGAAGGAAGGAAGGAAGGAAAAAAGACACGAGAATGAAACTGAAGGGGAGAATAAATATCTCAAATGAAGTCAGAACATAAGCAAGAATGCTGCAAGATGTGTAACACACATGGAAAAAAAAAATAAACAGAGTCCTGCAACACAAATTGTAGTTTTGCATAAGAAACTTCACCACACCAAGCAGGACAATCGAGGGAGCAGTTGGAACAGAGAGATCAAAGGATCATTAACTCCAGCACACTGAAATGACACAGTGTTAGCATATCAGGAACAAACTAACAAGTGCATTGTGCCAAGCAAGATGAAACTTAAAGGGACAGATAACCAGATTAAGGAGAAGGGATGTAGGGTAGGGCTCCTCTCAAGTTGAACAGGGCACATAAAGATATTTAGTTGCTTTATGTAGGCATATTAAAAAAAAAAAAATAGAGACTGTAATCTAGCAAATGGAAAGACTGGTAAAACATAGGTCAGAGAAAGTTTGACAGTGAGTCAGTCACTTTCCTTCCAAGTTTTTGTTGCCATGCTAAATCATGAGTTCTGTCAGAGAAGGTGATGCAGCTTTGCACTAATGGAGCAGCCTGGTGACTTGCTGTGATAAAACCATAGCCTGCAACTCTACAGCACACACTGTGCCACTATCTGTGCATTCTGGAAGTATAGAAATATTACATAAGCATGCAAGTGAGACTGGTCAGCAGCACCCTGATCTGGAGTCTTTGATGGAAAATATTCCTGTGTAAAACAAAGCCTGAAATATTGAACTTCAGCCCTCAGGACAAATTCAGAAAATCCTTCTCCTATTTCTTCCATACATTTTTCTGGGGTTAGTTTTCCTTTTATTATAAAAGGGATAGCTTCTTACCAACTCATTCCCAACCTAAACCAACCCCAAACCAAAACAAAAAAAGCCCCAAAAAGCCCTGTAGAAGAAAAACCTGTGAAATGAATCTGTACATAGGAGAATGCAAGCCATTTACATTATGAAAGTTTTTGATTATAAAATCTTACCTCATCACAATCTCCTTCAACCATAGCATAAATAGCTTTCTTAACCAAGTTTGTACCTGAAATACAGATTTTAGTAAGTGTCAGAGTTGCAGTGCAAAAGATGCTGGTTTATATATGACTAAAGTGTGCTACCTATGTGACATGACACCTGGGGAAAGCAGGAAGGAAGAAAAAAAAGCAGCAAGAAGTTGTGGTCAAGTTGCAGCCTCAAGTTTGAACATTAAAGAAAGAAGAAAAAAAAAATCTGTAAAGTTATCCAGAGACTCAGCTTGAGCACAAGATTCTTCTAACACAAGGATATTAGAAACAGGCTTCCATGTTTAACATAGTGTTACATATAGTCTTCCAAGATGTGATTCATTCCTTTTTGTTGCATTTAGAGACAAAATCTGCTGGCAAAATCCTGGAAGGACATTCATCTTCCAAGGGAATTTGCTCTTACTAAAACAAATACTTCTGTTACTAACAGAACTTATGAAACCACTTTTCTTGTGGCTCACTCTCATTTGGGTTTGCTAGTATCTAATAATATGGCTGAAGCCCATCCCTTCCCCTCAGTCAAATAATAATTTAATTCTTTATTGTTATTTTTCATCTACTTCACAACAGTTCTACAAATGTAATATCCCTACCTGTCTGTAGAATTGGGGTGAAATTGAAAGTTGATTTCAAAGTTATTAGTGGAAAAAACTGCTGTTCAATGAAATTGCATAAATCTCACTTCCATAAGAGCTAAGGAAAAGGAAAAAAACACCCCAAGGAATCTAGAGAATGTTTTAAAGTATGCTCAAAACTTTAATCAATTAAGATTTTCATTGAATGTACAACAAAACTGTACTACATTTGAAACAAATCTTGAGATTAACAGCACACTTTGAGAAACAGCAAGGTGGCAAGTGTAGGAAAAATTCAACATACACAGTGCTCAAGGAAGCAAGGCATTAAATATAAATTCTATTTTTATAATTCCAAAATAATGAACTGACTAAAGCAAGAGAAAAATCTTGCAGAGATCTTAGTAATAACAGCATTAATTCTCGTTTACTTATAAATCTAAGCACCTGCAATTAAGTTATAGCAGGCTTCTTCATGACCCAGCTAAAAAGTAATGGAGAGAGAGTGATTTCTCAGAATCCTCTTCCCTGTGTTCCACTACAGAAACCAGCAATGGTTTCAGAATTGTGCTGGAAAAGAAAAAAAATCTGCACGTGCTTGGAATAGTCATAGTAATAAGCAGTGCTGATGCCTATGTTTTAAGTTAAAAATGTTACAAAATATAATTAGACAATAACCAGTGAAAAAAAAAAAATTCAATTCCATAAGATCTTTAATTAAGCCAACTAGGATAACTGGTAGAAGAATGAAAATCCCTTCATCAGGGCAAAACTGATCAAAGATGGAGGGCAAACTCCCTGCCAAGAGTGATTGCTTTTATCACATCACTCCCCAACCAAACAGATTTCTGTTTCAGTAATTCCAATAGCAGCACACAACTACTTTTCTTCCCTTATTAATACAACAATGAGCTACATACATTCTCCCCAATGGGCAATATATACATAATTGATAAGGCAAAGCCAGGGGATAAATTCACTGAAAAAAAGAGAGACTGAACTCAACACAGAAATACAGTGCTGAGGGCACACATGAAAACACAAAGCAATTCCCACTGTTGTTACTTAACAATAGCAGAGGCAAGGGGCTGCTGACTGCCTTTCTTTTTAGCTTTATTGAAACCCATTTGTAAATCTCAAAGAGCATTCCAGGTTATTTTAACAAAAAATTTAAAAGCCACTTGGGGAGCTTGTGCGGCCGAGTAAGGCGAGGAGGACAGAACAACCACCACATTTAGTAAGTGTAGCTCTGCTTAAATCTTTTACCACTACAGGCTTTAAGTGAGAAATAACAAAAAAAAGCTATAATAAAAAAAAGGCTATTCTTACCAATTCCTTTTCTTCTGTATTTGGAATCCACTGCTAACATGGCTATATAACCTCTGCGGAACATCTTTTTGTGCATATCCAGCTTGCAGACGATGGCACCTACACACTCCTCACCTACCATGGCCTTAAAGACAAACATACATGTATGCATTCTCAGTTTGTGATCTCCAGTGCTACCAAAAAGTAGTAAACCAGTTCATTTTAATTGAAACAGCCACATAAAATTTGTTTGCATAAAGCGATTAAAAAAAAAAAAACCACCTAAGCAAATTTTAAAAAGATTTCCAGAAGGATAAATAAGGTTAAAGGATTCTTATTTCTTTATTACATTCAAATAAAGTTACAGGCAATTAACAACCAATAAACTGTCCTGGAGAGAACCACAGTATTATTCCATGAAGTCTACAGGCAAGAACACATGTGATGGAAAAGGGGAAAGGGGCAGGGAGAAAAAGACCAGGTTAAAGCATAAATCACCCTTTCACATGGGCTGTCACAGAGGAAATAAAACTCCACTCCTCTTCTATAGTGATCTGAATTTTTATGTACAAAGATTGTGGTAGATAACATGCTTAATTTTTGTCTGGTTTTAATGTCAAGGCCACAATGGATCAGAGAAAAAACTTGCTGCATTTAATCATCAGAAATTGCCATTTTCAGTCATATGACACCCAAAGAATAAACAGGGAAAAAAAAAAAAAAAAAGCTCAAAGTTAATTTCACCCATGTTAACTGTTCAGATATTTCATTTGTTAAGAGTTACACACTGCCAGTTAATCCCAACCATACTGTCACAAGAAGTGTGGTCAAGATGTAGTTACTTTGAAACAGCAAGAAAAAAAAAGCCAAAAAGAACCAAACTCTTCCCAAAATACTTATCAAGTCACTAGCACAACCACTATGTTCATGAAAACTTTACCATCAAATATATCAGAGAAAAAGAAAAATTAAGTTAAATGTTAACTGAAGGATTAGGCAGGATGAGAGATCAATGACATTACAACCTGCAGCAGTAGAACTGAATAATGCTGCAGAGTGGGACAGCATCCAGGGGGAGAATGAAGCACTGTTCATTGAGGAAAGATTGACAGAGATAAAGAAGAAACTTGTATTTGTAAATATGGGTGTATAAGGGGATCCACAGATCCTGACAGAGCTGTATCTGCAAGGGGGAAGTAGCCTTCAGCTCAAGTGCAGCCAAACTAAACAGGGATGAGAGCACATGATTGGCACAAGCATGTGCTGGCACAAGAGCTTCTGCTAATCCAAATTTACAGCAGCACAAACACATCAAATGAAAAGACTTGCCAGGTCTCAGGGCAGCCCACCTGTGAACCCAGAGCAGGCTTCTCCAAAGTTTATGGGATATATTCTACAGCCTCCTTATCCTTTTTTGTAGGATAAGGCTCTACAGACACAAGATCCATTCGTGGTGCAGACCCAAAGGTTGGGTTTTCTTGTCCCAAGAAGGAAAATGTCTTTTAGGATCTCGACCTGAACAGTGGGTTAACTCTGTCAGCTGTCAACCAGGAGCTGTACCAAAGGTGAAATGAAGCAGCTCAAAAAGTATCAGCTGCAGTTCCAAAGCTCTGTGATACAGCCTGCTCTTAACTGCAGTTCTAATAAAGTTTAAGCTCACCAGGCAAATACACTTATTGCTAAGTTTTTACTGGGGAGGAAAACTCTTTTTTTATTTTTAGCACTATCCAAGATGAACAGCCCAGAATAATCTAAACAAGTGGGTTTTAAAACAAAACAAAAAATGTAGCATGAACTAAACGGTCTGAAATATACAGTATACAGTCTGAAAGCAGCCTTTCATTTGTTCTAAACCAGTTTATTCCTTAAAAAAAATATATAATAATAATAAGAAGAGAAGGTGTAGTTATACTAAAACTGTGCATGCAAAGTGTCAGCTCAAGGCAAGTTTTGTATCTTGGCTTAGACCTGAGAAAACCAGGGAGTTAAATAAAGAGTATCATCAGACAGACTGCTCATAGCATTGCTATAATTATGCAGAGTACCTAGATGTAATCTTATACCTCACTAAAAAAAAAAAAAAAAAAAAAAGCAGACCACAAACTAGCACGTTATGGCTACGCTTTGCCCTGAAGTGAACACGTGCAAATTGTTGATCCTTAACAGTCATGTGGAGAAGTTTTAAGTTATATTTTTTACACACTTGAAGAGAATTGACATTCTAGACATTGCATGCCTGTGTTCTTTCTTGTTTAGGGTACTTTTCAGAAAAGCTGTGCTCATTAATCATGTATTTAAAATGCTAAATGAATAGCAAGGAATTTTGTTTCGGTGATCAAAGAAGCAAATACCCACTGGTTTTACCACTGTTGTCAGAGAAATGAATAAAGTATGACTTTGTTACTAGTTCCCCAAACACTTTTATCTATTTTTCCATCTTTAGGCAGGTAAGGCTGCCAGTTAATCTATGTCTGTTGCACTTCCACAGGCAGAGCTGCATTTCCACCTCAATTTCAGGTTTTTTGTTGCCTTTCCTCTCTTTTCTCCTTCTTTCCAACCTTATCTAAAACTGGAAATGAACCTAAAAAGCAATGTTAAATTTTGTAGTTTAATTCCCTGGAGAAGGTTAAACTGTGTAAATTTAAAAGAAGAACAGACTGAAATAGGGAGTGTGGAGAGGAAAGAGAAAAAGTAATTCCCACACAACACCATCTATAAAAAGACAATCATGGGCCAATTTTTCTTTTCAGTTATCTGAGTGTGCTTCTAAATACAAGTTTCTGCAAACAGGACTCAGTCCAAGTTACCAGTCAGTATTACAAACTCCACAGAGTACCATATGATTTACTTCAATCCTAAGTCATTAGCAGGATTAACATACATGAATTCAAATCCAGTATTTGCATCACCTTTGTTCTTATGAATAAGTTTAAATGTTTAAAACCAACTAGATTTTTATCTCTTTGTATAGAAACCATGTATTACTAGAAGATTTAGCACAGAAATGCCTGTAAATCAGCAAGGACATTGCTTTTCACAAAATTAAACAATTGCCATTAATTTCATTAGCAAAGATGGCATTAGATCTGCCAGACAGGCAGGCTGTGAGTGTCATACCCAGATCCTGTGACATTTGTTCCCATTTATAGAAGATTAAAACAACCAGCTAGCCCCTGAAAGGGAAACATTTTGTGATTCAAATGCAGTAGAACCTGTGCTACTGCACCACAGCCTCCCTTCTGCACATGGACCTGAAAACCACCCCCAAGTATCACAGAAACAGCTTCCTATGAATCCTTGGGCTTGCACTCAGTGATCATGTTACTGAGTGCCATTAGAGGATGCATTTAGGCTAAATGGTTTTAACCTAAAGTCTGGCACTTCAGCCCAAGCTCTTTCTGACACTGGGCAAATCACTAAGTCACTCTGTTTCCACTCTATGAAACTGGACAAGAGTAATTCCCTCCTGTGCCAGGGCACTGCCAGAATAACTCCATGAGCTGTTGTTATGTGCTCAGGTGCTGGAATGACTCCATTTTCACAAAGCCTCTGAGAAGGAGAAGTAGCACAGCAAACCTGAAACCACCACCATTCCTGGAATACAGAAAGTTTGCAAGTTGGAAATGGACAAATTTTCTTTCTACTTCTGCCATGAGGCTAGGAAGATTTCCCAGGAAGTTTCCTAACTTCCCTGCTTCCTAAGTTTTCTGCAACTGAACAACAGGGGTGGTGTCTTATAAGTTTTAATTTCAACATGGAGTATGCTTAGACTCTTGAATAAAATCCAATTTGAAAAAAAAAAAAGCATTGCTATAAAACAAGTCCTTAACTGCAGTCATTTAGGATTTACAACACATCTAAAACCACTTACATGGAATTAATAGGTTATTTTTAAACTTGTGAATGTTTAAATTATAAATGCTGCTATAGCTAGTAGCAAAGTTAAGAACCCAATAAAAGCACAGATTTTCCAGATTTTTCTTAAAAGGCAGCTGAGCAATGGGTACTGTGAATTACAGGAGAGGTTACAACACTCTGCCAGAACTTTGCTTTTATTATGTCCTGTCTTATCCAAACTTTGGCACAGAGCAAGGTTTCCTAAGCTCACCTCTCCCACGCTGAAGTATTTTGAAAACTGTTTTCTCATCTATTTAATGTATCAGTTCTAAATGGAAGGTTTAGAGCTTGAACACTGCTAAGACAAGAAGCTGCAAAAGCACCCAAAAAGGAAGCTACAACTTTGAAGATTCATTTATAATCTGGATGGGGAAAAAGCTGCAGCCATGCTTAAAAATGCTTCATGTGAAACAAAACTACTCCTTTCCTCTGATATTTTTTGACAGGAGAGTGGTTAGCACAGGTCATTTGGAGAGAAATTGGGATGACAGAACTCCTGGGAACTGATAAAAAACAGGCATTGACACAGACAGTGTGAAATGCTCTTCTGAAGACAGGCAACAACTAAGTTTAAGCAGCTGCAGTTGATGGAGGAGAAGGTTATTACCTTGCAACAGCTCAGTCAGATCATGCTGCAGTGTAACACCTCAGAACTGATCACCAAATATTCCCAACTTGCCACCCTTAAAGACAGGAAGAGTTACACAGCCAAATTTGGTACCAAAATGAAGAGGTTCTGAAGATTTCTGCAGTGTCTCCAGGTGCTTTGAGTGTAGAATCTGAATTTCTTGGAGTCTACAGCTAGGAAGGGGTTTGATACAGAGCAAAACCATGGTAGTGAGTAGTTGGGACTGGTCCTCCCATGCCTTCCCCCAGCTGTGCATTCACCTCTTCCCACCAACACCAGTGCCTGCGACGTTGTACTTTGTACTGTGAGTATGTCTGGAGCCCTAAAACACCAGAAATCACCCCAAAACATATACACACAGACATTTATAAATATGTGGTGGTGGTGGGATGACCACCTGGGCTTCCCAAATCAGAGAAACACCAGGGATGGGAAAAGCCATAAGGAGGTAGCTGAACAGTAAGGGAAAAAGCAAGGAGATGGATAGCAAAATGATGGTGTTTAAGAGAGTTTAAGGAACAAATATTAGCAAAGGGCAATTGCTGATCACTTCCAGAAAATACACATCCCACCTTCAAATTTAAATGGTCTTAGCACTTTCCCCTCACATGCTGAGAAAGGGGAAGGAGCCAGTGCAATGAAGACAGGGGGATATCCAATGAAAGCTTTAAAAAATGGAGATGATGAAATTCAGTGAAGGAACTGATTGAGCCCCTACAGATTATTTTTTTCCATAAAATCAAATTTCTCTCTAGCCCCTCTTCCCAGGACCAATCAAAACAAAACCTGAAACCAGAAGGGAGTGAAGCCACAAGGCAGTAGTGACAAATGATTCTGAGACATCAGGCACCATCCTGACACTGTTTTAGCTAATTGGAATATGCTGTCCCTGACTGAAGAGAAATATTTTAAAGAGACTTAGACAGAAGTAGTTCAGGAATCCATTAACAGCAGGAACAAATTAAATTTTATAGAACATAAAGTCTTCAAGACAACCCCTAGAAAACAAGCCTTAAAAATAGTAAAACCAGTCACAAAAAAACCCCTCAAATTTAACTTAATATACAGTATGAGCTTCAAATTATTAATAAAAATTTGCTAACAGCTTTAGACAATCATAGCCATATATTCTTCTCTACAGTTTTATGTACTTTATGATTTTCTACCCTTCAAAAAAAAAGGGCAAATACACAGCAAAGTTTTGTTGATTGTTCAAGGTTATTTAAAAAAGAAGCTGTTGCTACAAAATAAGCTTAAGATGCTTTCTTTTCCTTTAAATGCACTTGTGAAAAATAAATGTTAGAAATCATCTGGTTTAGTGCTCTGTCAAACAACTTGGCATTGCTCTTTTCATCACTGATTTCTCAAGTTAGTCCCTGGCAAGATAAAAATAAAGATTCAAAGCCTAAACAAATACATTATCCATCAGTATCCAGTGTTACCTTGGCACTACCAGTGATCCACTTGATGCTGACAGTATGGACACTTGTAATTCCCAAGCATTTCTTTTCAGTGTGGGGTAAATCAGCTCAGTCCTTGAAAAATACCATTCTGCTCTGCTCAGCATCCTTATAATGGCAAACATGACTTTGCATCAAACCATGCCTCCAAATATTTTCTATTTCAGTCCAGAAGGTAATGCTCAACTTCTTCTAATCCTACTGTATTCCCTCTTCAGGGTTTTAAGAGGCACAGTTCTGAAAATCTGCCTCTAAATCACATTAATCCCACTATAAATTATACCAGACCCTAAACCAAGAACATGCAGGAAGTATAAGGCCAGATGGATTCCATTACCCTCACCTCCTGTACTCAGATCCTACAGAAATCTTCAAGATACTCCTAAATTGAAGGGCTCTGCCTAAATCATTACCTTTCAAAGAGGTGCCCAGCCTTGATTAAAACATCAGGAGGGAATAATTCATCATTTACCTTAGCAAGGAGGTGCCATACACTCCCCTAAGTGTTCTGCTTTGCAGATCTGAGCTTTCTTATGAGTAAATCAAACCCAGCTAAGCTGCCACTGTGCACGTCTCCCCCTCAGGCCAACTTCCACTCAGTTCCATGTAACTGTGGATGGATTAGCATCCTAAAAACATACTTTTCAACTGAGACACAAGTATTTCTATAAGAAGTGCTAAGACAGGCTGACAGCTAAGGCAGTCAGGCTTTTCAGCAGTGAGGTAGGAAGAACAGAAAGTTGAACACACTGTTACTACAGCAATCTTGAGAATTTCTGCACGCTGCCTACAGACACCACCACACCTGTAAGAAGCAAGGCAGTTGTACTTGTCTTTTTCAAAGCTGGCAGATCAAAAAGGTTACTTTTAACAGTGTCTCTCCACCTATCATTTAGCATTTACATGCTAGCCCTGCTGAAGTCTCTTCTAAAACTCTTGTGTAAGAATTACTAAGCACTCAGAAGAAACCAGCAGGCTAAGTACTTTCATTTTTAAAGACAAACCTAGGAACTGAGACAGAATGATAAAATGAGCTACTAAAGGTCACAAAAGTCAATGTCAAAACCAAGATTAGAAGCCTTGGATTCCTGGATCCTAGCCCTGTGTTCACACCCTTTCCCCACCGTTTAAAACACCTATTCATGAATGTAGGAACTTCAGTCCTGTGCTTTACATACACACATTGCAGGTCACCAGGGGACTTCATTAGTAAGACAGATACTTCCAAAAAAAGCCTGGCCTCATCCACAAAAAGATTATTAGGAGAATTTCCACCAGTGTCAACCCTTTCATTCTCTCCTCCCCAGCCCCAAACCAACTCCCAATTCCTGCCCCTCCCTGCCCCCCCTCGGGCACTTACCAAAAAGCAAAGTTGTGGCCAGTTGTGGATAAAATACCTATATGTGTAAATGGAGTAGGGTTCAGACAGATCTTTGGTGATCAGTCTCATGATATCGGGCATCTGCAGCTCTGACTCATATCGGACGTATCGTATCGTTAGGTCCTCCTCGGGCTGAGAGTCCGTTCCCGAGCCTTTCAAACTGCAAGCTGCTGCTAAGGACCCGGAGAGTAGCAGCAGAGACTCCTCCTCCTCCTCCCTCTGCCCTCCTTCATCCCCCTCCTCCTGCTCTTCCTCCTCCAAGCCAGTCCCTCCTGCCAGTCCATTGCCGCCTGCAGTCTTAGCAGCAGCTGAAGTTGTGGCAGCAAGCAGGCTGCTGTCCCCTGTTGCTGCTGCTGCTCCTGCTGCTGGGGGAGAAGGAGGAGGAGAGGGTGCAGTCCTTCCCTGGGAAGGGAGGTGGTTGGTAAGGGGGGATGAGCACGGTGTTGTGGTCGGGGGCGACGACTGCTGCTGCTGCTGTTGTTGCTGTTGCTGCTGTCCGGAGCCCATTGTTTTACTGGCTCGCTTGTTCTCCAACCCCTCGGGGGCTGCCCCTGCCTCCGAGCTGAGGATTTTGCTCTTGAGGGAGGCCCGCAGGTGCCGCAGCTCGGGGCTGATGAGGCCGTTGAGCTGGTGGTTGTGGTGCGGGGGATGGTGGTGGTGGTGGTGGAGGCGGTGCTGCTGCTGCTGTGCCCCCCCCTTGCCGCCGTCGCTGCCTCCTCCTCCTCCTCCTCCTCCTCCTCGCTGCTGCCGATCCCGGCCGCCCGCGGGTCCCTCCTCTTCCTCCTCCTCTTCGGCCTCCTCATCCTGGGCCCCGGTGCAGGAGGCGGCGGCGGCAGCGGCAGCAGAGGAGGTGGAAGAGGAGGAGGAAGCAGCTCCCCCTCCTCCTCCTCCTCCTCCGGGGAAGGGGGAGAGCGTGTCCCCCTGCGGGGAGAGGACGCTGCTAGGCCCCGGCGGTACCTCGGCCATATCCTACGGGAGAGACCGACACAAACCCACCGAGGAGGAGGGCGTCAGACCAGACGGGGACGAAGGGTTTGGGAAGGAGTCGAGGGGGGGAGAGCGGAACCGGCGCTCTCACAGGGCCGCCGCCGAGTGTGTGTGTGAGGGGAGAGGGGGGGGGGGGGGGGGGGGGGGGGGGGGGCGCGAACAAAGGCAGAGACGGTGCCCGGGCCCCGCCTCACCGCCCCGCCGCCGCCTCTTCCTGCTGTCCCGCTCCCCCCACCGTGGTTGCCGGGGCCTTTCCCCGGTCCCTTGAGGACCCCCCGGGCCGCCACTCTCCGCCACCGCGGCCTCCCCGCCCGCCGCCGCCACTCACCCCCGCGTCTCCTCAGCGCCGCGGCTCCCACTCGCCGCTCATCCAGCGGCCGCCAAGCGCGGCCGCCGCTGCCGTAACCCGCCGCCAACTTTCCTGTCAGCTTTTACGACACCTCCTCCCTTGGCGGCGCGCCATAGCGACGGCGGGGAGGGGCGGGGCGGCGCCGCCGTAGAGTTCGGCCGGGACGAAGCGGGGAAAAGCCGGGACCGGGACCTTCAGCACCGGGTTCGGGGGCTCTAACCGCCCCGTAAGGTCCTGTTCGCCTTCGCTGAGCAACCCGGGGGGCTCGGGACACCCGCTGGCGGCAATGGTGGGGGAGTCGCGGCCCGCCCTGAGAGGCCGGAGGAGGTTCGGGCCTTTGGGCCTGAGGCGCTGCCGCTTCGTCTGTGAATCCTGAGGCGCCTTTGCCCTCAAAACATCTCCTGTGGCTGCCTCTCCTCCCTTCACTCACCCCCCCCAGGCCATGCTCGTGTTTGTGCTGTGTTTTGTTTGTTCGGCCTAAACCCGACGGGGCCCAAGCGCTGCCCTCAAGGCCGCGAGTTGAGGGCCAGGCAGGAGCCCGGTGCTGGTGACCCTCGGGTGCTGCTCTCTGCCTGGGTTAGGGATGTCATTCCTCGTCTGGATCGGCGAAATCAGCCCTTGGACTGCCTTGTGGAAACTCTGCAAAGCTGAAAGAAATCTCAAAACGGTTTCCAGCGCTGTTCTGTGTGAAATAAATCCCCAGTTTTCAGAACGTGGTGCTGGAGCTCACAGCAGCAAACGAGTCCTTCAGGTGTGAGGCTTCTGTTAAAACACAGCCCCTAAAAATGAAGGGAAACAGGGGGATTTTCCTTCTGCCACGTGAAAGCTTTGCAGGGCTGTTGGGAAGATGTGCTTCTTTTCATTTGTTACAGTTATTTTTCAAGGAGGTGACAGGCCTGGACTTAAAAGGAAAATCCAGCTACTCTTCTACATGTCCTGACAGGGCTCTTTAATGAGGAAGAAAATAGACTGTTGGGGTGACAGTTTATGAATCACTGAGTTCTGAAATAGAGCAGGCAAAGAGTACCTGTTTGAAAGGGAATGAGTTGTGGGGCTTTTATTCAAAGTAATTTATGATGGAAATACCTAATTTTTGAGAATTAAATGAGTCTCTGTATCCTTCTAGATTTATTTCTTTTCCAAGACTCCAGCCAGCTGGACTGAAGCATTTTATCTCTATTCATGTGAATTTTTAGCCACTTTTCTCTGCTCTACAAAGGTGTTCACATACATCATTTTCTTCAAGGATCTACTGTGGTTTTTTTAGATGTATTTTCAGGCACCAAAAGACATTTGTGGGCCTGAGCTGGAGCTGAACTGCTCTGGCACATTGGCAGTGCTGTGAAGTTCACTGTCCTTGGGTACTTTAAGCAGAAAAAGCAAACAAATGCCAGTGTAGGGATGGCCCAAATTCTGTTGTCATTTGCTGCCTTGCCACAATGTGATTGGGAGTGTCTGAGCTACATGTTAGGGTGATGTTTGTGTTGAGAAGATGATCCCAGCACCAGCAAACTATGCCTGAGAGGGTAAAAATCATCTGAGTTATGAAAACCTGCAATGAGGTTACAGTGTACTGTGGAAAAAAAGCCTCCAGCACACTGGTAACATTCTGTTCCCACTTCCATAGCTGCTGAAGCCCTTCCAAACTCAGAGGGTCCTGGTTCTGGTGTTGATCTTAAACCATTCATTGTCCATAGGTAGAGTCTGACCAAAAGTGAGGGAGGCACCCTTAATGCCAGTGGAGAGGAGAAGCCTCTCCTGTGCTGGGATGCAGCTCATCCTGAACCAGATTGCTGAGGTGTGTCAGGTGATCTGTGCTTTGGGTCATTAAATCACAGAATCACAGAACTGGCTGGGTTGGAAGGGACCTCAGAGCTCATCAAGTCCAACCCTTGATCCACTCCCACTGCAGTTCCCAGCCCATGGCACTGAGTGCCACATCCAGGCTCTTTTGAAATATCTCCAGGGATGGAGAATCCACCCCTTCCCTGGGCAGCCCATTCCAATGGCTGATCACCCTCTCCAGAAAGAAATTCTTTCTAATGTCCAACCTAAACCTCCCCTGGCACAACTTGAGACCTCTTGTGCCCTCTTGTCTTGCTGAGAGTTGCCTGGGAAAAGAGCCCAACCCCCCCCTGGCTCCAACCTCCTTTCAGGGAGTTGTAGAGAGTGATGAGGTCTCCCCTGAGCCTCCTCTTCTCCAGCCTCAACACCCCCAGCTCCCTCAGCCCTTCCTCACAGGACTTGTGCTGGATCCCTTCCCAGCCTCCTTGCTCTTCTCTGGACCTGCTCCAGCACCTCAATCTCCTTCCTGAGCTGAGGGGCCCAGAACTGGACACAGGACTCAAGCTGTGGCCTCCCCAGGGCTGAGCACAGGGGCAGAATCCCTTCCCTGGACCTGCTGGCCACGCTGTTCCTGAGCCAGCCCAGGATGCCATTGGCCTTCTTGGCCACCTGGGCACACTGCTGGCTCATGTTCAGCTTCCTGGCAATCCAGACTCCCAGGTCCCTTTCTGCCACTCTGTGCCCAGCCTGGAGCTCCCCATGGGGTTGTTGTGTTGAACCTCATCCCGTTGGGATCAGCCCAACTCTCCAGTCTCTCCAGGTCCCTCTGCAGAGCCCTCCTGCCTTCCAGCTGATCCACACCCACCCCAGCTTAGTGTCATCTGCAAATTTGCTGATGATGGACTCAATCCCCTCATCTAAATCATCTAAAAGATATTAAACAGAAATGGGACTTGAATAATGGGACTTGAGCTAATTACTCTCAGATGGGTACCCCACTGTCACTCTGAAGAGAGGTGGAAGGTGTCCTGTGGCTGCTGCTGAGATGCTCTCAGTGCCCTCTTAGCTCTCTGATTTTTTCTCTTTATTATTACAACTGCCTTTAAAAGGGTGGCAGAGGTGGCACCTTGTTCTTAGTTTAATTTAGACAACTTTAGGTGCTTTTTATTCTATAGATTTGCTGCTTTTTGAGTGTCCTGCAGCCCTGAGCACCCTCACTCTGTCAAACCCCAGCTCCTGAGGCAGGGATGAGGCTTGGACACAAGCCTCATTGTTTCTAATTCTTTGCTCTGTGAGCTTGGGTGTTGTTCTGACTAATTTGTGGAGGAAGCAGCACACACTTGGGAAACTCCTCCTGTGGAGCTGTTAGCTGTGACAAGGCCCCTGGCCTTCCTCTTTTTCTCTGAAATATTTAATATTTAATATTATTTAATCTGCATTGATTCAGTTTCACAGCTGCTCTGGTTTAGGTCTGAACTCAAGGAAGCCTTGGTGGCAAATGGACCTCTGACCCTGCCACGTTCCCTGTCACTCAGCTGCACCAGAAATAAGGATGTTGGGGTCAGAATATGGAGCTGTTCCTAAGCTGGGCAATAAGTCCTAGGAGCAGGTCAGTGCTTAATGAAAAGGGACTATTTTTTTCTAAAAAAAAACCAAAAAAACAAAAGAGTAGTTTGACACGAAGTAGAATTCCTTCCAACCAAACTGTTCTCTGATTATGAAGATCACAGAATGTTTAGGTTGGAAGAGACCTCCAGGACCCACCAGTCCAACCTTTGACCAACACCACAACCCAACTCCTAAACCATGTCCTTAAGGACCAGCTCCAAACACCTTTTCAGTGCCTCCAGGGATGGGGACTCCACCACTGTCCTGGGGCCATTCCAATGCCTGACAGCCCTCTTAGTGTAAAAATATTTCCTAACATCAGCCTAAAGCTGCCCTGGCACAGCTTCCATCCATTCCCTCTGGTCCTGTCACAGTTCCCTAAGGAGCAGAGGCTGTTTCCCTGCTCACTCCAACCTCCCTTGAGGGATTTAAAGAGAGCTCTAAGGTCTCCTTGCAGCCTCCAGACTAAACAACCCAATCTTCACTTACCAGCTATCATTCTTTTAAAAAATTACCCAGACAGCAGTGCCCATGTTACCTGAGCTCTGAGTTCAGCAGCAAAGAAGAATAAAACTGTCTCTTTTTCGTTCCCACTTCTCCAAGTCCAAAACATGTTTTGGAATTTGAGTTCTTCATGGGCTTTGTCACTGTTATGGCCCTGAGGACATTTCCCTTCTTGGGGTTTTGCCCATTTGGGTTTGGGGATGGCTTTGGGCTGTCTGGCCAGCACACCTATTCCTGTTCCACCTTGCACTTGCCCCAATCTCACATCGCCTAGGAACGTGTCCAGGTGGGTTTTGAATGTCTCCAGTGAAGGAGACTCCACAACCCCCCTGGGCAGCCTGTTCCAGGGCTCTGTCACCCTTACAGTAAAAAAATTTTTTCTGATATTCAACTTGAACCTCCTATGCTCCAATTTACACCCATTACCCCTTGTCCTATCACTGGTCACCACTGAGAAAAGCCTAACTCCATCTCCCTGACACTCACCCCTTACATATTTGAAAACATTGATGAGGTCACCCCTCAGTCTCCTTTTCTCCAAACTAAAGAGACCCAGCTCCCTCAGCCTTTCCTCATAAGGGAGATGTTCCACTCCCTTAATCATCTCAGTAGCTCTGCGCTGGACTCTTTCAAGCACTTCCCTGTAGGTGATGTACTCTAGGTGGCCCTGCTCTGGCAGGGGGGGTTGGACTAGATGATCTTTCGAGGTCCCTTCCAACCCCTATGATTCTATGATTCTATGATTCTATGACTTTTCCAGCAAGCTGGACTCAACCTGGACCTGGTCACTGTCACCAAAGTGCCTCTGCTTGCTCTGTTCAGGTGCTATTTGGCCTTTTATTGGTGAGGCCACCTTTTGGTCCTCACCTTTTCCACCCATTCCATTCCATCCCCAGCTCCCCTTCCCTTCTGGAGCTGTGTCCAACCTTGCTGTTCCTTGTCAGAACATTTCTGCACCTCCTGATGGAGAGCAGGAATCCCTGGGCTGATTTCCTTCTTTTCTTTGTGATGTTTTAAGGATAAAGAGAGGGTTTGAGTGAGTTCCCAGGGCGTGCAGATCCAGCTGGAGCTGGGCTATGCCAAATATCCACAGATTTGGGACTTTGGGGCCTCTCCTCAGTGCTGCATCAACTCCCTTAGCTGAGCTCTGATCCTTTCAGAGCCCAGCCTGGAATTGTGGGGGGGGGAGGGATCATGGCAAAGCACATGCACATTGGGAATTTCTGCACTGAACTCTTCATTCAGAGAGGAAATGCACCAGGGGAGGTGGGAATACAAAATCTGTCCAAGTTCCTGAAGCAGCAAAAATAGAATTGTCTGAAAATGATGCAAGGCTATAGGCACAAAAAAAGTTGAATTCAGTAAAACCAAAATGCAGGTGTAAGGATGAAGTCGTGTGGTTCGGGTCCCCCTGAGGAAACCACCTGGTTTATGGTGGGATTCGTGCTCTGAGAGGGAATCTGCCGTGTGAAATGGTCAGTGTGGAAAAAACTGTGGTTTAGAAAGTGTTGTAACATGAGAAATCACAAGGGGGTAGTGTTGTACAGCGCTCCAGCCTCTCTGCCATTCCCACAGCGCTGAGCCTGTGCCACAAACCAAGTTTGTTTTGCCAGAGGAAGGTACAAAAGGCACTCCCTGCATCTCTCCTGACAGCAGTCCCTGGAATAATAACATTTTTTCCCCGTGCGAGGCAAGGACTCGTAGTGTCAGGAATAATACAGGAGCAGAATTACCACCTTTGGAGCTACATGGAAACCAAGTGTGAAATGACAACAGGAGAGGTTTGACAGGTTGAAAAAAAAAAAAAGAAGAAGCAGACATCTGTGAAGGATGAGTCAATCCTTCAATCAATGAGACAATATTTATTCCAGTTCTTTGTCTCTTTTTTTTTTTCCTTCTATAGATGAAATCCTGTGACTCCCTTGATAACTAAAGCCAACTTCTCCTACCTGGCTGGAAGAATTAACAGCTCAGCAGGAGGAACAGAAGGTGATAACCTCAGTCAAGAATGCTCAGTAGAAGGTAATAGTAGAAGGAGTAGAAGATAATAACCTCAGTCAAAAATGCTCATTCTAATAGGGAACTCCTGAGCTTTTCAGGAAGATTTTTCTCCTCTCTTTGTTACTCTGCCAAGACTCCTCTCACTTCTTCCCATCTCGTGAGGACCCAGCAGAGGGAATCTCCCCACCTTTCTGCTCAGCCCAGGCTTGATGTGTGCATATTTAAGAGCAGAGATGCTTACTCAGAGATGATTTCCTAGAAAAGGATTGGTCTGTGAAGCTAATGGGGAAGAATTAATTTAAAATTATGTGCTGCATTACAGCTGGAGATAGCTCTTCTCTTCCCAACCCTTTATTGAGAAGGAGAAGGAAGGGTTCAGGGGGAAAGCTGCAGATGTGATGTACAGGAATGCTGAATGCTGCAGAGCTGAAGTCAGTACCAAGATCTCATCTAGACCCAGCTCCAGTGAAAACAGTCCCTGGAGGGAAAGTGCTGTGAGAATTACACATGTTTGCCTTTCTCATCCAGCTGGTTGCTTGTTCCATCATTGTTTGGTGCTGTCAGTATTGCTCAAGGAGATATTTTCACTTGAGCAAGTCAATATGTTGATTTTCTGGCATGGATCTCCTGCTCACCCACATGCTCTGACCCATCCCACTTTATTGTGTGAGAGGAGCACACAGGCAGGAAATTCAGGCAAATTTTCCTGCAGTAACACCCAGCAGCATTCTTAGGCTTGGTTTGACCACTTTGCCAAGCAAAAGGGGTCTGTAGTTACAGCATCTTAAATCATGTCATGCTCTGTCTTTTTAAGTGAGCTTACCAAAAGTTGTCTGATACAAACCAAAATTACAGTATTTTGACAAACCCAGAAATACTCTACCTGAAGCTGTTTAAAATATCATTTAGGATATTTTGCCACTGAAGTATGACTCTTTTTTTTAAATGATCTTCTGCTAGTTGCTGGTTTTCTTTTGCTGACAGACTCCCTATGGTATGAAATATTTGGTAGATAAGGCAGCCTTAAAAACTGTGGAAGGTGTTGAAGGTGGGGATGGAAACTTATTAAAAAGTAGAGGATTGGAAGGAGGGAATTGTAGACACATGAGCTTATCTGCAATTTCCTGAAAAATCCTGGAACAAGTAATCAAAGAATTTGTAAGCATTTAAGAGAAAACAAGGAGATTAGTGACAGCCAACATGGATTTGTCAGGAACAAATCATGTCAAACCAAGCTCATTTCCTTCCATGGCAGGGTACCATACTTTGGGACTGAGGAGTTAGACTTGAGATGAGACATTCTCCTCAGCAAGCCAAGGAAACTTGGTGTATATGAATCTCTAAAGGGCTGCATGCAAAGTGTTTCAGAGAATAATTCTCAGTGGTTCCCCAGATTGAGAGCTGGTGTATGATTCAGAATTTTCAGTGGACTAGAAAGGTTATTTTTTCTATTTGGAGGCAAAGGCATCCAAGGATGGACTTTAAAGACAGGGCCAGAGTTGCAGAAGGATCTTGAGAAATGCAGAAATAGACTTTGATAAAGATGAGGACAAGATACTAGGCTTAGGAAGGAACAAACAGCTACACAAATACAGCCTGGAGAAGAACTGGAGAAGAGCTGGAGCTCTTTGGAAGCTCAGCCTCTGCCTTAAGCTGTCAGGAAGCACCAGCTGGAACCCAGCTTTGGGCTTTCCTTCAATACTGGAAGCAAAGGAAGATTGAGGAGTGGGGAGAGGAGAACACAGCAAAAAGCAGAGGGATGGAAAACAGGACCTGAGATGGAGAAGTGAGTATGCTGGGGTTCTTCAGCTTATGAAAATGTCAATGAACACAGGACATCATCACCTTTTCTTCATGTCCATGGTGGGGAGGACAAGAAGGTGCTGACCAAGAGAATTCTGAAAAAAAATATGTTAACTGTGTGTCCTTGTTTGGGCCAGGATAAAGGTGATTTTCTGTCTTGTACTTTTGCTTTCAGCTAAGTCTCTTGTAAGCAGCTGCACTTGCTGAAATTAACAGCAAGTTTCTCAGACAGTGTCTGCTTCTGGGACTGATAACACTTGATGTTTATAGTTACAGCCAGAGCCTGGTGTGCAGAGCCAAGGCCACTGCTCAGCTCTGAGGAACATTTTCCCCTCCAGAAGGAATAAAGAGGTCCCACCTGCAGCCTCCTTTGGGGAGGAACAGACAAGAGAGATGCCAGAATTGACCAAACAGAGGATTCCATCCCATACACCTCATACTCAGGATAAATTTGAGGGATCACCAGGGCCAAGCCAGATTTCCAGCTTCCAGCTTCCAGCTGCCTGCTCTTCCTGCCTGGTTAGTACTTGGATGGGAGACCTCCTGGGAATACCGGGTGCTGTAGGGAAGCAGGAAAGGCAAAGCCTCCCCAAAGGAGGCTGCAGGTGGGACCCCTTTATGTTTTCCTCAGAGCTGAGCAGTGGCCTTGGCTCTGCACACCAGGCTCTAGCAGTAACTATAAACATCAAGTGTTATCAGTCCCAGAAGCAGACACTGTCTGAGAAACTTGCTGTTAATTTCAGCAAGTGCAACTACTTACAAGAGACTTAGCTAAAAGCAAAAGTACAAGACAGAAAATCACCTTTATCCTGGCCCAAACCAGGACACTGTGCAGTCAGTGAAGCCTTGCAGTGAGCTCCTGGAGGTTATCAGCTTTTAAGAACAACAAATGTACAGCTGATCCTATCGTGTTACACAGGAATAGATTAAAGAAGATTCTTGAGGTCTTTTCACACTCTGCTTTTATTAAAATTCCATCACTATAATAAGCCTGCATTGACAAAAGTGGATGTTACATCACAGACATGTGTTGAGTGGGAAGCTAATGCTGCATCACTCATTACATGAACCTGGCTGGCAGGGCACTGAGAACACAACTTGCAAAATACTTTGTGACTGCTTAATCTCATGATATTCAAAGTTACCCTACACTGAGTATTCAGCAATTGTGCCAGTCTAAAGTGGTGTATGAAACCATTGCTTGCTTCTCTTCTATGGCACTCCAGGGGCAGATTTTCCCCTCAGCACTTCCTCAGGGAGCAGAGGGAGAGAAGGGCTGGGAAGTGAAACTCCCACTGGCTCCACACCACACTGTGGCAATGCTGCTCTTGTCACTCTCTCTTCATCATGGAGTAGATATTTAAGATAACTTGAAACAGATACTCCAAAATGCTGCAAGGAATTAGGCAACTTAAAACATCATCCTTTTTAAAATTTATTGCTGTGCATGCATAAGCCCTTATTGTTCACTGCAGAGCAGAACGTCCAATCCTTGTGTTTGATTTGGGACTGTTCATGACCTTAAGCTTAGATGTGGGCTGAAGTCTGTTGCTGGCTGGGATCTCATGGTTTTCCCTTGATTTTTCCCTCATTCAGGCTGAATCAAATCCTGATGCCACTGAACAATAACTCAGTTCTGCTTTCCCCAGGGCAAGAATTCAACTCCTCATCCTGCCTGTTCTGCACTGGGGCTTACTTGGCTCATGCAGGGCCAGAGACAGGCAGTGATATTTTGCTTTTAGTGAGGAAATACAAGTTTCCCCGTTCCTTTCTGAGCCAGAGAAGTGCTGCCTGCAGTGCTCAGAATAGTTCAAGGGAATTTTTTTAATGCTTTAAAAAATATCCTCCAAGTGACCCTTGGCAGTATCTCCTGCTACTGATACTCAGGAAATCAGGAGCAGCTGGAATAAAAGATAAAAGTTGCTTGGGAATCTCACCTTTACACCTGTGTAATGATCAGCAGAACCAAAATTCAGATTTAGTGGAATGCTCAATCTTGTTTCACTGTACATTATCCCTGAAAGGAAAACACCAGGAGCCTCAATGCTTTTACCTTGCTCTTTCACTGATGCCCTATCCTGACTCTGGACAAACTGTGGTCTTGATCTAAAAGTTGTACATTGAAAAAAAACCTGACTTCTACAACCTTTGCAGCAAACAGGCAACATTTAATAGTAAAGCTGTCAACAGGGTCTTGCAGGGGAAACCTTTTTCTTCACCATTCAACTCCTTGGTTTGTTCTCTTTCCTGCTTTGTGACTCCCCTCTTCTAAAATGGGGTTAGTAGTTTCTACTGCTCCAAAATATTTTAGGAGGTTCTACTAAATACTCTCAGTATTTAGTAGTTTCTACAATATCCAAAATATTTTCAACATACATTCCCCATTTGCCCAAGCACTGAATGAGCACTGCGAGCCAAATGTGGGCATTTCAGGGGCAGGCCCTGGAAATGTGATGGGGACATGAAAAAGGAGAACACAGCTCATTTTGGCCCATTCTAGTGATGTATTTAGCCCCGTGTTTGCATAGAAAACCTCCATCTGCTGCTCTCCACTATGGTGTGCATCACATAGAATCATAGAATCATAGAACTGGCTGGGTTGGAAAGGACCTCAGAGATCATCAAGTCCAACCCTTGATCCACTCCCACTGCAGTTCCCAGCCCATGGCACTGAGTGCCACATCCAGGCTCTTTGGAAATATCTCCAGGGATGGAGAATCCACCCCTTCCCTGGGCAGCCCATTCCAATGTCTGATCACCCTCTCCAGAAAGAAATTCTTTCTAATGTCCAACCTAAACCTCCCCTGGCACAACTTGAGACCTCTTGTGCCCTCTTGTCTTGCTGAGAGTTGCCTGGGAAAAGAGCCCAACCCCCCCCTGGCTCCAGCCTCCTTTCAGGGAGTTGGAGAGAGTGATGAGGTCTCCCCTGAGCCTCCTCTTCTCCAGCCTCAACACCCCCAGCTCCCTCAGCCCTTCCTCACAGGACTTGTGCTGGATCCCTTCCCAGCCTCCTTGCTCTTCTCTGGACCTGCTCCAGCACCTCAATCTCCTTCCTGAGCTGAGGGGCCCAGAACTGGACACAGGACTCAAGCTGTGGCCTCCCCAGGGCTGAGCACAGGGGCAGAATCCCTTCCCTGGACCTGCTGGCCACGCTGTTCCTGAGCCAGCCCAGGATCCCATTGGCCTTCTTGGCTACCTGGGCACACTGCTGGCTCCTGGTCACCTTCCTGGCAATATAATAATAATAATAAGCATGACATCTGGCAATTCAGAAGAAAACTTAAGTAGTCAAAATCCTGAGAGGAGAGGTGTTCAACCAGAAAGCTGCAGGACAGAGAAGGTTTTCTTGGTCCTTGGCTTGCTGGATGCTCTCTGGGTAGCAGCTCTGCTCTGGGCACACACAGGGTAACCATCAGGCACAGCTGGTGCAGTGCTTCTCCCCAAACTTAGGGTTATGAAACTTGTGCCTGGTGAGGCCAAAGGGCAGATGGAAAGCCATGAAGCTGAACTTTGTGTGTTGTGTTGGCAGGAGGTGGGGCTGGGGGCAGGGTTGGATGGAGAGCAGCTGGGAGTTAGAGGTCACACTCAGCATAAGCCCTGTGGGTGTTTGTCAGGATCCTTCATCAAGAACAAAGTTTCCAGAAATCCCATACAGGCTTCAAGTGACCAATAATTCTCCATGGAAAAAGGACATTCTTTTGAAGAAGTGGTTGGAAGGCAGCCTTATTCGAGAGGTAGAGATCTCTTAAATCACTCTGAAACCTCTTCTGTAATTCCATCTGGGAATAGAAATTTGGATCTGATTTGGTCTGTGCATCATTTTCACATTTTTAGGACGTGGCCATCCTGCTCTGTGGGTGTGCATGACACCAGTATTTCTTCTCCTTGGCATGGCAGGATCTCCTCATGCAGCAGACAGTGGAACAAGGGATTGTTTATCCTGCAATAAACTGGGAAGCTCATTGTCCAGATCTCATTTTAACCATTAGGAGAGAACAGGGGAAGCTTTGTGGGGCCATGGTGTGGTGGTTCTGCTTGAGCCTGATGCTCACCTTGGGGATAGATGGAAAGAGCTTCCAGAAGGATTCAGGTTGCCATCCTGAGGTCCTTTCCTCCCTCTGCCCCACCAGTCTGCAAGGACAAGGATTATGGATGGATTTTGTGAGTGGCCCTTCCCATCCGAGGCTGGAAGTCAGGGCTTCCTGCATACAAATCCTCACCTGGGTTTATCCTGTGGGATGTACCAAACCCTGGAGCTCTCTTCATGTGGCTTCAGGGCATGTTCTGTATCCAGTGCTGCAACTCAGGTAGGACCCCAGGTAAGTTTTACCTGTGCCTATGTGATAACCCTGCTTACACTATGAGTAGCAATTGCTCTGCCTTTAAAATTATAGGATCAGAGAATGTTAGGGGTTGGAAGGGATCTCTGGAGATCATTGAGTCCAACTCCCCACCAAAGCAGGAGCACCCAGGACAGGCAACACCAGAACAAGTCCAGGTGGTTTTTGAAAGTCTCCAGAGGAAACTTCACAACCCCTCTGGGCAGCCTGGGCCAGTGTTCTGTTACCCTCACAGTACAAAAGTTTCTCCTCATGAGGAGAAACAATATTTCTAGCTTAAACACATTATTCATTGTCCTATAAATGAGCACCACAGAAAAGAGATTGGCCCCCTCCTCTTGACACACACCCCTCAGGTATTTATAGGCATGGATAAGATCCCCTCTCAGCCTTCTTTTCTCCAGGCAGAGAAATTGCTCAAGTCCTTCCTCATCCCCATAGCATCCTTGTGAGTTTAGGCCATGTATTAACTATTCCATTGAGTTTATATATTATATATGTAGAGAGACTATATATTGACTTCTAAATTGTAAGAGTATTTTGAAGTGAGATGGGGAACTGCAGTTCCCTGATGTGTGGGGGATGTCTGGGTGCCTGCATCAGATCCAGCCAGGTTCTGAAGGAGTGTTGGATCCTGGAGGCACCAGCTCCTTCACCAGCTCTCAAATCCTCTGTCTGCAAGCTCCCAGCCCAGCCAAGCTCACCCCAGCCCCTGTGTTGAAGGATCCTTGATTATTGCCTAATTTGAGCCTAGGGAATCAGCCATAAGGAGGAGGTGATTGAATGAATCATTCCTCACTTGCTTTTCCCCCAACACAGCAATTCCCCCACATTTGCTCATTACTCAGACTTGTTTGCCAAATAATTTATGCACATAATTTTGGGTTGGGAATTCATTCATATGCAGCCCGGGTGAGTGGTTAGCAATTGAAATGAGAAAGGCAAGATGGTTTGTTTGGGCTCACAAGTTTTGGGTTTTGATTCAACTCTCCAAATCTTGTTGTAGGGGTGAATGCTTGTGTCAGTGAATTCAAAGTGTAATTTCTGCACACATATACTCATTATGTCTTAATTTGTAGCAAACACATTGATTGCAAAGTATGTGAAAAGAGAACACAAAGGGAGCCGAAATTAAATGAATTATTTAAAACAATAAAACATACAAAAACCTAACCTGTTGTGTGATCTTTTAGTTCTGTATGAAAGAAAAAAAAAAAAGGCTACACTGAAATCTGGCCAAAAAGCAAAGTGATAAAATGAGTACTGGATGTTTTCCAGCATCCTTTGAAACATTCAGGATAGAAAATGTCAAACTGCTGAATCTGAATCTCATAAAGAGAAAAAGTAAGCAGCAGAATTGTACCAAACCATCCTTATCAACAGAGTGATGCTTACCAGAGGGATGGAAAGTGGTAAATGTGACAGCAGATTTTAACAGTGTTACGTCAGGATGTCAATCCATGGCTTGCTCCATCTTGAGTACTTCAGTTCTGGTTCCTATAGATACATAGAGGGGGTATATATACATATATTTCTATAAGGGTGTGTTAAAAGGCTAAAGATGAAGTGGAATTGTGCATGACACCAGCTCATGTAGGTTCAAGAGGCCAGAGACTGAGGGCTTCCTGCAGGTATCTTTGATTTAGAAAGTTCCCAAGAGGCAAATTGTTGGAGACTGAGATATGGCCACAACAACCCCATGGGGAGCTCCAGGCTGGGCACAGAGTGGCAGAAAGGGACCTGGGATCTGGATTGACAGGAAGCTGAAGAGGAGCCAGCAGTGTGCCCAGGTGGCCAAGAAGGCCAATGGCATCCTGGGCTGGCTCAGGAACAGCGTGGCCAGCAGGTCCAGGGAAGGGATTCTGCCCCTGTGCTCAGCCCTGGGGAGGCCACAGCTTGAGTCCTGTGTCCAGTTCTGGGCCCCTCAGCTCAGGAAGGAGATTGAGGTGCTGGAGCAGGTCCAGAGAAGAGCAAGGAGGCTGGGAAGGGATCCAGCACAAGTCCTGTGAGGAAGGGCTGAGGGAGCTGGGGGTGTTGAGGCTGGAGAAGAGGAGGCTCAGGGGAGACCTCATCACTCTCTCCAACTCCCTGAAAGGAGGTTGGAGCCAGGGGGGGGTTGGGCTCTTTTCCCAGGCAACTCTCAGCAAGACAAGAGGGCACAAGAGGTCTCAAGTTGTGCCAGGGGAGGTTTAGGTTGGACATGAGAAAGAATTTCTTTCTGGAGAGGGTGATCAGGCATTGGAATGGGCTGCCCAGGGAAGGGGTGGATTCTCCATCCCTGGAGCTATTTCAAAAGAGCCTGGATGTGGCACTCAGTGCCATGGGCTGGGAACTGCAGTGGGAGTGGATCAAGGGTTGGACTTGATGAGCTCTGAGGTCCCTTCCAACCCAGCCAATTCTGTGATTCTATGATTATCAGGGGAAAGACACTTTATGTTCATCCTGTTCTTTTCCTCAGTGTTCAGTTTGGTCAGTGCCAGAGACAAGATATAAAGCAAGTGTGGGTTGAATCTCTCTGATTCCGTGTGGTTGTGGTGCTGGGTGATGCAAGGGGGTACCCTGGAAACCCCAGAACCAAAAGGTCTTGGCTCTGTAGTAAGCAAAATGACAAGATCATCTCCTTTTCCGATAGGATACCTGGAAATCTTGGAGACCAGGGAAAATTAGTCACTACAGAATTCTTCTTAGCATACTTATTACAATAAATTCTTCAAGAAACAACATGATCATGGTGGAAGAGTTGATTTTATATTTTTTTTAAATAATGACAGGAAAGAAAATATAGAAATAATATTTTTTCACTACAGAGAGGTTATCAAGTAAACTTCTACTCAAACTGCTCAGAATATTTGAAGTTGGCCAGAAATAAAGGGGATTTCTGAGGTGCCACAGCTTGTGGGTACTACACAGTTACCCAGGAGAGTCAAACATAAAGCTTTGAGAATAAATCCCCAAACCTAATGACTACAGGTAAACTCCAGGGCAATTCTGTGTTGATAAGCACCAGATAATAAACACAGGAGAAGTAATTAACTATATATATGTAATGATAGACTCTAATGACTATTACTTGCTTAGGAAGGAAATCTGGGTAGCAGTATTGATAGTTCTATGGTAAAAAAAATTCAGTTCCCAGCAAAACTGAAGAAAAGAAGTAACAGCCTAAGCAGAGAAAGATGAAACAGAATCTCTGCACTACCATAATCTACAGATTTTTGTAAAGCCCCTCAGAATAACTAAAAGGCCTTTAACACTCAGTTATTTGTCAGCCTTATTTATATTCCAGTTATATTGTTGAATATAATTCTTAACTGTTGTTCAGTGTGGTTGACAGCACAGCCTCATCTGCAAGGTATAATTCAAGACATTTAGAAGTAATGTATTCTTATTTACATGGAAAAAATAATACCCTGGTTAGTTTATTAGCTACAATATTTGCCTCTTCTATGAGTGGGATGAGGGGAAAAAAAAATTCTCCCGATCCATCCTTTGCTGGGAGAGGCAAATCAAAGCTGCCTGGTCAGAATATGCTCCCTAAAGGAGAGAGAGAAAAAAAATAAGTTCACACTGAGGGCATCCACAGCCTTCCTCTGGGAAAGATCCACAGAAGCAGCTCTGCTGGATTTATACACCAAAATCTGTTCAAAATGAGCTTGTCTGAGAAGTCAGGAAGCCACTGCAGCTGAAATAGCCAGGGAGAACATTCCAAAATGTTCTCTGCTCTCATGGTTTCATAGCTTGTATATGATTCTCAATCCTCCCACCTGTTTAGCATAAAAAAAGCTCATACCTAGACCAAGAAAAGGACAGGGCAGGCCACAAGTTCCATTTTGAAGTTAGTGGACCAAGAGGAACCCTGGGCTTCAGTTCAGCAAGATGTTACTTTGCTCCTGGTAGGCTGTGAGCACCTTTTGAACCAACTGTTTGTTTTGGCCATCTGAACTTTGCCTGGATCCCATGCAGAGAAGTGGCTGTGTCCAAATCATCTGATCCAGATGGCAGCTGCCAGCAGAGTTTGGTCTTCATTCCCAAATGGAAAATGACAGGGAGCTGTCACCAACCCAAATCCATCTTCATAGAATCACAGAATTGGCTGGGTTGGAAGGGACCTCAGAGCTCATCAAGTCCAACCCTTGATCCACTCCCACTGCAGTTCCCAGCCCATGGCACTGAGTGCCACATCCAGGCTCTTTTGAAATATCTCCAGGGATGGAGAATCCACCCCTTCCCTGGGCAGCCCATTCCAATGGCTGATCACCCTCTCCAGAAAGAAATTCTTTCTCATGTCCAACCTAAACCTCCCCTGGCACAACTTGAGACCTCTTGTGCCCTCTTGTCTTGCTGAGAGTTGCCTGGGAAAAGAGCCCAACCCCCTCCTGGCTCCAACCTCCTTTCAGGGAGTTGGAGAGAGTGATGAGGTCTCCCCTGAGCCTCCTCTTCTCCAGCCTCAACACCCCCAGCTCCCTCAGCCTCTCCTCATAGGATGAGATCTCATAGGAGACCTTCCCCATCACCTTTGCTTGGAGGGAGCTCAGCTTTTCCCCAAGCCCAAGCCTTGGCAGCTTGGCTTGATTTCTACAGTGGTTCCCAAACAGCTCCATCCCGAACATCCATGGATGGGGGAATGTTCAGCTCCAAAGCACAGCTGGGTGTGAGCCCACAGGATGGATTTGGGTGCTCTGAAAACTCTCAGCTTCATGCTGGTCAGCAATTCCCTTCTGTCAGTGATGTACATAGATCCCTGTGAAGTTAAAGGCACGAAGCTTTACTCCAAAGCTCTGTAGACAAAAAAAAACCCCAAAACCCTCTTGCCCATGTGCTGAGCCATGCAGCTGGTGCTGGCTGCAGAAACCTGTCCATCTGTGCAGGAGGCAAAGACACCACTTCCCCACCTCCCACTTCTGGCACTGACTGGGATCAGACTGGGCTGATCCAGAGGAGAATGGCAAAGCAGAACTTGCTGGGGATGCTCAAATGATCTGAGCTGTGCTCAGGGCAGTCATTCCCAGGTGATTCAGTGAAAGATGGGATACAAAGTCCTGCCTGGAAGGCAAGTCTCAAGCAGCTGGAGTGAATTTCCAACCCAGTTTGGCTTCCCCTAAAGCAATCCCCAGGTGATGCCTTACATGTACCTAATCCAGCCAGTGGGATTTGCTGACCCATGTGTTGACAGGGTCTCAGATGAACTTAAGAGTTAGGACAACCCTTAAAAATTGGTGAGAAGAACACAAAACCTTCAGACACAGGGACTCATCTCCAGAACTTAAAGCTTTAAGGAACAGTTTTATGCCCTGTGCTATATTCCTGGGAATAAAAATCTCCTTGAGGCACAAAACCCCAGATACACAAAAAAAGATCTAGATACACAAAAAAAGACTTCAATTTGCTGCTTCTTCTCGCCAAGCCTACAGAGGATCATGGTTATGGCTGGTCCTTGGATGAAAGGAGGACCTAAGCTCTCCCAGGGCACCAAGACCTCATCTTAACGGTTTGGGCCAGCCCCAGTTTTGCTGGGGGAGCAGTAATGGTTGGGGGCTGGGAGGAGCAGGGTGAGTTTCAGAGAGGACAGGGACGTTTTAGGGGATCCCATCTGGGGAGGAGCCAGCACCTGCCTGCTGGATGTGAGGAGGAGAGATTTTAACGTAGTTTCAGCAAAACGCTAAAGTTTCCCTGAAACTGTGGTCCAGGCACACTCTTGTGGTCAGAGAGAGCAAGTGCAGAGTTGATCGGAACCAGTTCTGCACACAGCAGCCCAGAGGAGCTGAGGTGCTGGCTTTGTGGCTTGTCCTGGCTACCCAGGGCACTGAGCTCACCCCCCTGAGAAGGTCCCGGCCAGGAAATGTCAGGCACTGCATCCAGAATGATGGAGGCTACTGCAGCAGCTCCCCAAATGCTCTGGAAAGCCGGGTGAGTGGTTTTCTCCTTGGCTCAGCATCCTGTGTGTGCCCTGAGCCAGTTTAGCACAGTGGATAATAAGGCTCCTGCAGGAACAAGCCTGGTTCTGGATGGACTCTGCTCTGGCAGGGGGTTTGGACTCGATGATCTTTTGAGGTCCTTTCCAACCCCTGACTTTCTGTGACTCTGTGATTCTGGAACCTGCTGGAACCAAGGGTTCTGGGCTCTCCACTGAGTTCAGAGGGTCAGGATTCACGTCATTCCCCATAGGGAATCCTGGATGATTTAGTTTATATTCATAGAATCACAGACTCCCAGACTGGTTTGGGTTAAGAGGGACCTTAAAGCTCATCCCTTCCCATCCCCTGCCATGGACAGGGACACCTCCCACCAGCCCAGGTTGCTCCAAGCCCCATCCAACCTGGGCTGAGACACTGCCAGGGATGGGGCAGCCACAGCTTCTCTGGGAAACCTGGCACAGGGGCTCAGCACCTTCAAAGGAAAAAATCTCTTCCTAATGTCCAACTTAAATCTCTCCTCTTCAAGTTTTAAACCATTTTTCAAGTTTTAAACCTGGGCTGGTGGGAGGTGTCCCTGCCCATGGCAGGGGTTGGGAACTGGGTGATCTTGGAAGTCTCTTCCAACCCAAACCATTCTATGATTCTGTAATAACCCCAAATGGTCTGGATGGGAGCTGCACTGACCTTTCCCAAGGGAATGGCATTCCCACTGGCTGCTTAGCATGGGGGTGACTCTGCTGTGCCTTTAGGAGGAGCTTAAATCCTTCCCAAACTCTTCCCTCTGCTTCCCTCCTGGGGCTGGGGTGTGAGGGCTGTGCAAGCAATGAGACAGACAATCCTGAGGCTTTCTTAGATGTCTTGGCCAGACATGACTTGCTGTCCCACACAGAGAAGAGCCCCCGGGTCCTTCTTTTCCAAGGAATTCCATCAGAGCTGGGCTGAGATGCAGCACCACCCAGAGCAGAGGGAAAATTTGGCCACAACAACCCCATGGGGACCTCCAGGATGGGCACAGAGTGGTTGAAGAGCAGCCAGGCAGAGAGGGACCTGGGAGTCTGGATTGCCAGGAAGCTGAACAGGAGCCAGCAGTGTGCCCAGGTGGCCAAGAAGGCCAATGGCATCCTGGGCTGGCTCAGGAACAGCGTGGCTAGCAGGTCCAGGGAAGGGATTCTGCCCCTGTGCTCAGCCCTGGGGAGGCCACAGCTTGAGTCCTGTGTCCAGTTCTGGGCCCCTCAGCTCAGGAAGGAGATTGAGGTGCTGGAGCAGGTCCAGAGAAGAGCAAAGGAGGCTGTGAAGGGATCCAGCACAAGTGCTGTGAGGAAGGGCTGAGGGAGCTGGGGGTGTTGAGGCTGGAGAAGAGGAGGCTCAGGGGAGACCTCATCACTCTCTCCAACTCCCTGAAAGGAGGTTGGAGCCAGGGGGGGGTTGGGCTCTTTTCCCAGGCAACTCTCAGCAAGACAAGAGGGCACAAGAGGTCTCAAGTTGTGCCAGGGGAGGTTTAGGTTGGACATTAGAAAGAATTTCTTTCTGGAGAGGGTGATCAGCCATTGGAATGGGCTGCCCAGGGAAGGGGTGGATTCTCCATCCCTGGAGCTATTTCAAAAGAGCCTGGATGTGGCACTCAGTGCCATGGGCTGGGAACTGCAGTGGGAGTGGATCAAGGGTTGGACTTGATGAGCTCTGAGGTCCCTTCCAACCCAGCCAATTCTGTGATTCTATGAAAATTTGGGGTCTGCCCCATTTCAGCCCCGGTGATGATGAGTGCAGCTGAGGCTGAAGTCACCTCCCCAGCACTGGCTCTGAACTACAAACACCAGCATTAATTTTCTGCTCTCTTAAGCTGTGCCCTTCCTCAGCAGGGTGTTCTCCAGGGACACCCTGTGGTTGTTCCTCTGTATCATTTTGCTCCTCTTCTGCCTTGTCATTTGGCAAAGCTGCAGTTAAAAATCACAAGAAAGTACCCAGAGCAGCCCTGGAGTCCTCAGTGGGGCTGTAAGATGGTGTCCTGCAGAAGTGATTTGCACAAAGGGTTGGTTGCCTTGTGTCAGAAAATCCCAGAGCCCCTGGATCTCCTGTGAAGTTTTGAAATATTCAAATTTTTTTATTTTCTTGCTGATGGGAAACATGGCATATTTGCATTTTTGAGCCTGAATAGTTTTAAAGCAAGTTTTTTTGTTTTTTTTTTTTTTGTACAAGCTCAAGAGGAACATTTGCTTTGTTTTCACTGATTAGTTACACAATTATTCCTTTCAGATACCACATGAACCATGAACCATAATATTGTATTCTTTGCTAATACATTTTGGCAGAGGTATTTACAC
Organism: Heliangelus exortis; assembly: GCF_036169615.1. Classification (NCBI taxonomy): domain Eukaryota; kingdom Metazoa; phylum Chordata; class Aves; order Apodiformes; family Trochilidae; genus Heliangelus; species Heliangelus exortis. The sequence goes on along the minus strand of NC_092426.1, from coordinate 4,697,346 downwards.
GAAAACACAATACATAAATGGAATGAATTTTACAAATGAGCACATTGATAATATAAAGTAATCACTTTTTTTTTTTCTTTTTTTTTTTTTTTTTTTTTTTTTTTTTGTACACCCAAAATCCATTAAACTTTTCTCAATTAGCAAACTGACTTTTCTAAATAAGCTGCTGATTGAGCAAGAGCCAGGCAGGCAAAGCAGCTGGATTTGATGCTCCTGTGGCTGGGGAGCAACACAGGAGAGGGATTATCCCTGCTGCCCAGAGGCAAATGTCTTCTCCTGCATCCAGCACCCAGTTTGGGGGTTCCACCTCCAGCTGCCCACTGGTGAGACTGGTGAGGGTTGGCCAACACCAAAATGAGAATAATCTCCTGTCTAGGAGGTGAAATGAAGGCCTGGGCCATATCCAGCCTGCAGGCTTGGCTCAGCATCCCTGCTGTGGCCAACAAGGTCATGGAGAGGATGGAGCTGAGAGTAAACCTGGTCAGTTTTCAGCTGGATGAGGGGGTGATGGGGCTGGTTGCATCCCTCTGGATGTGCTGGGAGGAAGGAGGCTCAGCCACAATGCAGAGCAATAAGCTGCAAAGTCCTTTTTCTTGGATTCAGAAGCCTGTAGAAGTGTTTTGGGTTTTTTTTTTTGGTTTTTCTTTTGTGTTGATTTGGTTCTTGGGTTGTTTTTTGTTTTGCTTTTGCTTTGTGTTTTTTTTTTTAATTGTTTTTGTAAATTTTTATTTTATTTTTTTTCCCTGAGTGTGAGTCTGAAACACAGGATCATGTGGTTCAGCTCAGGTTTTCTAGGTCTGGTAGGGCAACAGCAATCTTTAATGATGCCATGAACTGTCACAGTTTGGGGAAATAAACTCATTCTCCTTCTGAAGTCATCAGTGAGCTCTTGCTTCTATTTACAGAGTTTGAAAGAAAAAAAAAAAAAATCTGTTTCTGATTTTTTTTCCACACTTCCCAGAGAGAATAATTCCTTTTGTGGACTCATTAAAATATTCTCTGCACAGAGCAGTGAATGATGCTGAAATCTTGGTCTCACTGAAGTTAGTGGGGAGCTTGCTACTGGCTTTGTTGGGAAGATTTGGCTCTAGTTGAGTCTTTTTGTATGAAAAGGAATAAATCTGTCAGGAGTGGAGTGTCTCAGCACAATGAACACCTCCCCATGCCTTCTCCATAGATCCCACTGTTATATCATGTGCCTGACCTACTTTGCTTTAATAAGCTCATCTGTGTGCACTGAAAGATAAGGAAAACCACTCTTCTGACACCAAAAATCCATCCTGACTATTGATATGTGTGTGCTGCTCTTTGTGGGGCCTGATCCTGGGCTGATAAGGGTTGGTTTTCTCTCCTTTGCAGGCAAAACTTCCACTGGAACCCAGTGAATCTCAGGCTGGGAGGACTGGACCCTGTTACAGCAGTGACAGGACAAGGGGTGATGGTTTAAAATTCAAGGAGAGATTTAGACTAGATATTAGGATGATTTTTTTTTTTTTTTTTTTTTTTTGATGATGAGGATGGTGAAACACTGGCTGAGATTGCCCAGAGAAGTGGTGGATGCCCCATCCCTGGAAACATTCCATCTCAGGTTGGATCTGAGCAACCTGATCTAATTGAAGATCATTGCAGAGGGGTTGGACTGGATGACCTTTAGAGGTCCTTTCCAACCCAAACCATTCAGAAATTCTATGATTCTATGAGCTTTGGGGCCTGGGCATAGACAAAAGATGAGGAGTGAGATTAGTGGTGGGATTTAGGAAATAGGGCAGGGCAGTCCCTGGGCTGGGACTCAAGGCTCAAGAGGGGCTTTGCAGAGACCACAGGCTCTGAGTCCATCTCCTCCTGGATGGGCCATGTGTCTATTTCTGACTATTGATATGTGTGTGCTGCTCTTTGTGGGGCTTGATAAGGGTTGGTTTTCTTTCTCTTGCAGGCAAAACTTCCACTAGAACCCAGTGAAGCTCAGACTGGGAGGACTGGACCCTGTTACAGCAGTGACAGGACAAGGGGTGATGGTTTAAAATTCAAGGAGAGATTTAGACTAGATATTAGGATGATTTTTTTTTTTTTTTTTTGATGATGAGGATGGTGAAACACTGGCTGAGATTGCCCAGAGAAGTGGTGGATGCCCCATCCCTGGAAACATTCCATCTCAGGTTGGATCTGAGCAATGTGATCTAATGAAGATATCCCTGGTTCATTGCAGAAGGGTTGGACTGGATGACCTTTAGAGGTCCTTTCCAACCCAAACCATTCAGAAATTCTATGATTCTATGAGTGGGAAGCACAAAGAGACAGCTTTGGGGCCTGGGCATGGACAAAAGATGAGGAGTGAGATTAGTGGTGGGATTTAGGAAATAGGGTAGGGCAGTCCCTGGGCTGGGACTCAAGGCTCAAGAGGGACTTTGCAGAGACCACAGGCTCTGAGTCCATCTCCTCCTGGATGGGCCATGTGTCTATTTCTGACTATTGATATGTGTGTGCTGCTCTTTGTGGGGCTTGATAAGGGTTGTTTTTCTCTCTCTTGCAGGCAAAACTTCCACTAGAACCCAGTGAAGCTCAGGCTGGGAGGACTCGACCCTGTTACAGCAGTGACAGGACAAGGGGTGATGGTTTAAAATTCAAGGAGAGATTTAGACTAGATATTAGGATGATTTTTTTTTTTTTTTTTTGATGATGAGGATGGTGAAACACTGGCTGAGATTGCACAGAGAAGTGGTGGATGCCCCATCCCTGGAAACATTCCATCTCAGGTTGGATCTGAGCAACCTGATCTAATTGAAGATCATTGCAGAGGGGTTGGACTGGATGACCTTTAGAGGTCCTTTCCAACCCAAACCATTCAGAAATTCTATGATTCTATGAGTGGGAAGCACAAAGAGACAGCTTTGGAGCCTTGGCATGGACAAAAGATGAGGAGTGAGATTAGTGGTGGGATTTAGGAAATAGGGCAGGGCAGTCCCTGGGCTGGGACTCAAGGCTCAAGAGGGGCTTTGCAGAGACCACAGGCTCTGAGTCCATCTCCTCCTGGATGGGCCATGTGTCTTTTTCTCTTTGAAAACTTGGTTTTCAGGTTATGACTGCCCAGAGCCACCAAGGCTTCCATGAGAGAAAACCCTGCCTGCTATGAAGTGCCCTTGGCCAGCTCTAAACTTGCTTTTTCTGAGCTGGAAAGGCTCAGGAGCATGGATAGACCTGGCTGAGCAGTGCTAAGGTGAGCAGGACCTTTGTCATTAGCATGAAGGTAGAAGCAGGATGGAAATATCTTGTGTTGCCCCCTCCCATCCCCTTTCCTATATTTTTGCTTCACCAGTGATTCTGGGTCAGGATTTCTTTTTTCCTTCCCTTTTGTTTTCTTGTTCTCTGCCATTTTTTTTTTTAATTTTTTTTTTTTTTTAAATTTTTTTTTTTTTTTTTTTGCAAAGCAGAGAGAAGGTGGAAAAATAAGTAGATAAAGTTAGTAGCCTGGAGGACATTTGCTTTTCATGTACTCCCTCTTTTGGAGACACAGGGACTTTGCCAAATGTTGCTTTGATTGCCTCAGCCTTGATGATGAGAGGTGGAAAAATGAGCATCATTTCACCCACCAAAAACCAGATAGGAAAGAAGTCTGCATTAGCTTCAGTCAGGCTTTGATCCTACACTGATTTATGCCATGACTTTCTCTATTTTTTCCATCCTAGGTGGTCATGGAGCAGTGGTATGGGGTAATCCTCTGGCTCAGGGCCTGATCCTGGTTTGGTTGGACCCATTGGATTAAGTGCTGGTCCTCAGGCTGTTCCTCCAGCCTGGAGAGCTTCAGGGCTTGCACTGAGCCCAGCTTTTTGAAAGGTCTCAGGCTGCTGCTATGAAAATTCTGTTTTGTGACTGAACACCAAGAGCCTTTTCCTCTGGAGCTGGGGACAAGGGATGCGGCCACTCTGAGATGGGAAGGTTATGGAGAAAGGAGTAAGATTGCTGCCCACCCCAGATGGAAAATAGCTGCTTGGTCAAGGGAGGAGATGGTTCTTCCCCTCTACTCTGCTCTCATGAGACCTCACCCGTGTCCAGGTCTGGAATCCCCAACAAAAGAAGGACGTGGAGCTCTTGGAGTGAGTCCAGAAGAGGGACACAAAGATGATCAGAGGGCTGAAGCACCTCTCCTGTGAAGCCAGGTTGGGGTTGTTCAGCCTGAAGAAGAGCAGGTTCCAGGGAGGCCACTTTCTGGTAGTTGAAGGGACCACAGGAAATCTGGGGAGGGATTTTTTCCAAGGGCATGGAGTGAGAGGGTGAGAGGGAATGGCTTTAAACTAGAAGAGGGGAGATGTAGATGAGATATTAGGAAAAAAATCCTGTGAGGGTAGTGAGACACTGACTGAAGATTCCCCATCCCTGAAAGTGTTCAAGGTGAGGCTGGATGGGGCTTGGAGCAACCTGATGTTGTGAGAGGTGTCCCTGCCCAGGCAGAGGGATTGGAAGGAGGTGATCTTTGAGGTCTCTCCCAACCCAAACCCATCTGGGGTTCTATGACTCTGTGATGATCTTTCAGCAACTTGGCAACAGCAGCTGCTTCTGGACCCTAATAGTCATGTTTGAGTAGAAGATTCAGCTTTATTCATGCTGAATCAATTTAGGTCCCTGGTCAGCCAAATCCCAAAGCAGGAACTGAAGTCTTGATGTGCTTTAATGAGTGGCTCTGGAATTTCATAGTATCATAGAATCACAGAATTGGCTGGGTTGGAAGGGACCTCAGAGCTCATCAAGTCCAACCCTTGATCCACTCCCACTGCAGTTCCCAGCCCATGGCACTGAGTGCCACATCCAGGCTCTTTTGAAATAGCTCCAGGGATGGAGAATCCACCCCTTCCCTGGGCAGCCCATTCCAATGTCTGATCACCCTCTCCAGAAAGAAATTCTTTCTAATGTCCAACCTAAACCTCCCCTGGCACAACTTGAGACCTCTTGTGCCCTCTTGTCTTGCTGAGAGTTGCCTGGGAAAAGAGCCCAACCCCCCCTGGCTCCAACCTCCTTTCAGGGAGTTGGAGAGAGTGATGAGGTCTCCTCTGAGCCTCACTTATGGACTCTGCTGAACCAAGACCTTGTTTTCTCACCAAACTCTGGTTCAGGGCATTGAAGGCATCCTGGTCCATCTTTGGTGTCAACGTGCTGATACCAACATATCCTCGGGGTCAGCCGTGCCTTTGTTTGCTGGTAGTGATGTTAATATTTGGTCCCTTGGGACACCTTGGCTTCGTGTTCTTTCTAGTTAATAACAACCTTTGTGTAGTCTTCCCTTTTTTTTCTGGGGGGGGGGGAGGGAGGGAAAGGCTAATGCAGTCCTCCCCGTGCTCCAGCTGCTGGCTGGGAATTGTCAATAGGTCATAAATAAATCCACCACCGCACGGGGAAAGACAATGAGATTATACATCCTCCTACTACTGCCAATTACAGTAAGAGCAACAATTATAAGGTAGCACTCCTACAGCTACCCTAGGGAGAAAATGAGAGGAAAATGTTCCATTAGCCTAATGAAGAGAGTGTGGTGGAGCTGCAGTCAAATTTTCTCACTATTAGCCCCGACTGCGTGCCACTAACACACAAGGGAAGCAGGAGTCGTAGGGTAACAATTAAAGTTTCTGACAATTAACCCCTGCCCCGTGCATGCCTCCAACCTGATGAGAAAATTAAAAAAGAGGCAACCGGTGACGTTTCCTCACCATTAGTCCCCAGAATGTACAATGTGGCATTTGCTGGTGACAATGAGGTTTTCTCACCTCGGAGGCTTGGGAAATGCCATGTGTGTTGTGGATTTGGTGTTAAATGCTCTCGGGAGCTCTGGGGTGAGGAGAAAGCCTGTGGAGATGGCTTAAACCCCCTCTCTTTTAACACAGAGGAAAGAGTTATTGGTACATTTCCTCATTAGCTGGAGGAAAGGATGGATTTGCTGTGGGTAATTTTCTGGTGTCCAGCTCCTGCGATGTCCCTGGAGGAGAGGAAAGAAAAAAGATCAGCTTTGGAAGTAGGGATGGAAAAACTATAGGAAAGACCCTGCTGAGTTCATGTGCAAAAGGACAATTTGAGGCCTGGCTTACCCAAGAACTGTTTAATTTCTGGTGGGGTGATTTGGTCAAATCAGTTTCAGGACTGCAGCCCAGTAGTGACCAAGGCTTATTGCTGCCTGAAATGCTGCTGTTTCCATGGCTTTTTAAGGCAAGGGAAAGACTATGGTATCCTGGAAACCTGCCTGTAGCAAGGCTGAGGTTCCCTAATTTTTCCCTGGGTGTGTTGGAAACTCATAGATCACTTTTCATGTCAAAAATTCTGCAGCAAAATTCAAACCCCGCACCAGTGTGGACCTGTGCCCTCTCCTCACGTTTTTCATTTCTGCTGTTTCCTCTGTGACAAATTAATATTATCTTGAGGATCACAGGCAGGAGACAGATTGTTATCTGGCTGGGGGATTTGGCCTGGGATGTGGATTGGCTTTATTTCCACATCCCATAAAATGTGAGAAGGGAAAAAATCTGGTTTTGGACCTCACACAGGCTTGTGGTGCTGGAGTATCTCAATGCTGCGTAGTTTTAACATAATTATCCTCATAAAGATGCCCTGAAGAGGCTGTTAAGACCTTCCTGAGGGTGTTGAGACCTTCCTGGGATCACTTGCAGATCCATCCTCTCAGGGGGTCCAACAGCTGTACCACAGGAGCTCCTGGCTGATGGCACCCTGGGTGTCCTTGGTCTGGAAGCCACGTCCTAGAGTAGGAGCAGAAAGTTGGGGGTGTTCAGAAGAGGAGGCTTCAGGGAGACCTTAGAGCACCTTCCAGTACCTGAAGGGGGACTACAGGAAGCTGAGGACAAGAATAGCTTTAAGCTGAAAGAGACTAGATTTTGGTTAGAAATCAGGAATAAATTCCTTACTTTGAGGGTGTCCCAGGTTGCCCAGAGGAGCTGGGGCTGCCCAGTCCCTGGCAGTGTCTCAGCCCAGGTTGGATGGGGCTTGGAGCAACCTGGGCTGGTGGAAGGTGTCCCTGACCATGGCAGGGGGATAAAACTAGATTGTTTCTAAGGTCCCTTCCAACCCAAACCAGTCTGGGATTCTATGATTAGTTCAGGCTTAGCACCATGTTGAGAGAACTTTGGGGTCTGGTGCCTGTAGAAGATGCCTCCCATCTGGCCTGCACAGGTCTATTTGCCCTGAAAGTCTTGCCCCACATCTCAGGAGGGTTTGTGGCACTTTTCCAGCACAGGATTTTGAACTTGCTGAGTGCTGAGCTGCTGTAGGACTCATCTTGCTGAACCATCCCATCTTTGCCATGGAAGGTGGTTCTAAGGGCAACCCCTTTTGCTTGAGCTGGAAATGGTTCCCAAGCCCAGCTCAGTCCCAGGATATCTCAGTTCCATCTGTGGGACCCTGGGCACAGTTTGGGGCCAATCACCCTTTCACTGCCAGCCCAAGCAGTGAGATCTGCAGACTCTTCCTCACTGGGACTGAGATAACCACCCAGAGATGGCTCCTGCTTTGCCATTTTGGGGAACAACCATGGATTAAGAGATGCTTTTTCCCTTGCACAGCTTTAGATCATCCTTCTGCAAGTTACACCGAGTCACAATTTTTCAAACTTGCTGTTCAGCAAAAGGGCAAGCAGAGATTTTGCAGCATTGCCCTATCTCTGAGGTGCCTACAAACACAAAAAGACTCTCCATCTTTCCCTTTCCCTTTCTTTCCCTCTGCCTTCCTCAATGTCCATCATTCCTACAGATTTACTACATTTTCAGCAACTCATTTCTGAGCTGAAAAGAGAACTTGGCATCCATTCATTTCTGTGGCACTGGGACTGAGCTTCAGGATGGGGCTTGCAAAGCCAGAAAAGAGGTTGGGAAGCACAAAAGAACAAGAGCTGAATCCTGTGGCTGATTTCAAATTACCTGATCAGAGAAGATGTCCCAGCACATCTACTGGGTGAGACCTGCCCAGGAACAGCTGGTTTTGAACCTCAATTTTGGGGGAAGGAAGGTGAAAAGTGTATAAAAGGGATGAGAGACAGGTGGTCCCCAGATTTAGCCCAGTCTAGGTGGTGGGGATGACCATGCCCTAGTAGCAGAATTTGGAAAGTGTGGGTTCAATCTGAGAGCTCCTCTTGCTCTGTGGGTGATGGTTTTGCCCTCCACCTGCTCCTCAGGGTTAATGCCTTGAATGTGGTTCTTCAGAGATGGCTCTTTTGCTTGACTCCTGGTGTTATAGAGCAGAGGGACACAATACCAACAGCTAAATAAGTGGAAAAAATCTCAAATATCCACTCAAATGTCCCTTTGTTGCCAAGGAAAATGCCAGCAGGCTGGGTGGAGGAGGAAGATGGTGGCTTTGAGAACACATTGGTCTCCTCTAGAGAATCTTTTTCCTCATTTTCCATGAGTTAGAGGCCAGGGAGCTAAAATCTTCTCTCCTCTGAGTGATTTGTGTAGTAATTTCAGAGCTGACAAGCACTACATGGGAAATCTGAATTCCACTTTTAGCCCCGTTAGGAGATAAGGAATGGTGATTATTATAATTACGATGTGGTTACTTTATTGGTTAAATTAACATTTCGTTGTTGGGGTTGCTGTGCAATATACAATATTATTTTACCTACTGTGCCTTCAAAGTCATCTTGTCACAGCAACAGCATGGCAGCATGGAAAAAGCCTTTTAACAAGTAGGTAAATACATGCCTTGGGGGAAGTCAGAGCGATAATTATGTCAGCTTCAATACATTTGACAGTGGCAAAAAAAAAAAAATGGCTAAAAATAAGGTGAAACAAAAATGATAGAAAATATTGAATGCTTCAAATGCAGAATGAAAAGGGTGCAAAGAATTTAATACAGTGGCCTTAGGCTTTGGTCTAGTCAGTAGTCCAACTCTTCACACTCCTAGGGCTACTTCAGGCTTCCAGGGGTGTATAAAGGGATCCTATGCCCTATGTTCAGGTTAAGAAAGGAAGAGTTATTACTAATCTCATCCTAAATGAGTGGAACAGATCCTTCCATGCACGATCATGCCTTGGCAAAAGAAAAGCAGTGGTCACCTTTCCTCTCCATCCTTCCTCAGTGCCTGATGATACTCTGAGTTTCACTGCAGGATGGGGTTTAACTGGACACTGAGAGGAGGACCTGTGGGTTTTTGCTTCAGCAGGTTGTTTATGTTGTGTTTTTGTGAAACTTGCTCAGAGTGTTATGTGAAACACCCAGCAGAGGTGGGCCATGCTTTGGGGCTGCACCATCTCCCCAGCACAAAAGGAGAAGAGGGAACATCCAATGTTCCCTCAGTCATGAGGGCAGCAAGGAGGGCAGTCTCAGAAAGGATGTTTTATCCCAATTTTTGGCAATCAGAAGGAAAACAAAGCTCAGTAAGTAACTCCCCAGGCCAGCGTGGTCTCCTTGCAGTTCAATCTGGTGCAGATTTAGAGATCAAGATGGACCTTGGCCATTACCCCAGCTCTTAGGGCTGGCTGAGCATGGCATCAAACCTCCACCATCAGTTGGTGCAGTTATGGCTGGTTCTTGACTTTACTGCCCAGGAAGAACCACAGTGAACCTGGGAATGTTTGTTCCAAGGTGCACCTTGTCTGGTTGCTTTGGTGTTTTCTGTGCTGCTGCTTCTGGACTTGGAGGTCTTGGAGATATTGTGGTCCATGGGGTGCCCTCCTTTGGGATTTACAGGCAAAAGATTTCCTCCCACCACCCTGTTATCTCAGTTTGTTCCAAGGTGCACTTGTCTGGTTGCTTTGGTGTTTTCTGTGCTGCTGCTTCTGGACTTTGAGGTCTTGGAGATATTGTGGTCCATGGGGTGCCCTCCTTTGGGATTTACAGGCAAAAGATTCCCCCCCCCTACCCTGTGTTCTTGAGGGATGTACCATGATCACACAGAAAGGCAGGCTGGACAGTGTGATTTCTGCTGGGGCAGAAGATTACTGGAGGTTCACAGCTTTCTGGACAAAGATGGGGCCTGGGCATGCAAGTCACCAGCACCTTACACACAAATCCTACCTCTGGGATCCATGCTGAGCTTGAGTTTGGGGCCAGCACTCCCCTGACCTGAGGACCAAGTTCTGTCTGCTGCCCTCTCCTTGGTCTTTTGCTTCCGCTCTGCCCCCAGATGTCAAGGAGAAGAGAGGGAAACCACAGAAAAAATTGAAATAAAAAAAAAATTCTCCCTGTGAATGAGTGCTCCCTTGGCATCTGCTCTTTGCTTAGTGCACCCATCACATGAGAGCTGAGGGTGGCAATGGGAGGGTGCAATGGGTGCTGGAAGCCCCAAGCCTTATAGGTCTGGCCCTGGGGATGGTTCCCCTGCTTGGCCATCAGAGGTCAGACAGAGCCCTCTCCAAAAACCACAGATCCTGGCTTGGGACCTGCTGGGTTGGAGCCAGCAAAGCTGCCAGAGAGAGGACCTTACAGCTTCATTGCTGTCATTATTCTTCCAGTTGAAACCATTCACTTGGGCTTTAGCTGGGGGTGTTTCCCTTCCCTCCCCCCCGGCCCCTCTCCCAGTATTCCTGGGAGCTTTTTTATCTCAGCCATAAAATCCAGGACCTCGGTCAGAAGGAGGATGTTTCATGATGTGCATGTGATTTGCTCCCCCAGCTCAGCTTCCCCTCCCTCTCTTTCTCCAGTGCTTGTTTCAAGTCAAAAGGTTTGGTGGAAATTGCAGCTATGAACATGCAATTATTCTTTTTACAAGCTAACGAATATCCCATGCATATGTGATCACTGTATTCAATTACACAACCACTTAAACAATACCCACACACTAGTTTGCATCTCTATAAAGCTTTGATTGGACACTTTGAACAGATTGTTTGCTGTGTACCCTGGCTTCCATGAAGGAAAGCAGCAGGACTTTTGCATAAAACACATGTCAAGTCAGCCATATGCATCGAATGACATTATTTGCAAGAGAACTTGGTTTGAAATTAGGAAAAAAAAAAAATCCCCCGTACTGTGCTTTTTCCTAAAAAGAAGGAGTCCTGGGGGGACAAAAGCTTTCTCCTGAGTGTAATCTTCAAAACCTGAGTTTCTTTTCATTAAGCTGAGAGTGGGAAATACGATTTATTTATTTATTCCCCACAATAAAGCGCTTGTATCCTCCATTCCTTCAGAACGGTCCGGGCCATCCAGAGCAGTTGAAGATGAGACTAATCTACCTCCAACACTCCAATAAATAAAATGTAAATGTTTGTCATAATAAATGCCTCCATTGTCAGCACCAGCCCGGGATTTTTCAACCTCTTGACTCCCGGCAGTGCCCGGCTGAGTAGCAACAGCCGAGTGCTGAAAGAATTTTTCAACAGCAATTTGCTTGTTCCAATTTGCTTTTCAGGGCTGCTGCTCAGGATTGCTGGCCAGCCTGTAAAAGGATCTCGTCCTATTAATTTGGCCCAGCCTCTCCTCTTGTTCTGCTCATATTTAGTTTCTCCAGGAGTTCCAGTGAGTAAGTTAATTGAATTAGAAGTGCCACCAGGAGCTCGCCCGAGGAGCTACGGTTTCATGTAGGAAAGCAGCCCCCTTGGGCTGCAGAAACAGATATGGGCACCTGTTGAGAAGGTGAAGAAATGTCTAGAGATGACTTATTCCCCCACTGATAGCCCCTGATTCTCTTCCCATAGTGGTGGGACAATAAAACTCCCTTCACTGGTGATTCTCCTGCCTCTTCCTTGGACAGAGAAGCTCAATCGATGCGTTAGAGCAAGGGCTGGGAGTGCAAGGATTTGAAACCTGATTATGTAGGACTGGATTGATGTTGTTTCATGCTGCTTGTTTTCTCTGTGGCTTGAGGCCAAATGTGTCTGATTTAGCAATGTTAAGCATTATTTTTTTCTTCTTGCTTAGTTTCCAATCTCAGCTCACCCACTGGTATCAATAAATAAAACCAGAGCAAGTGGTGACTGACCTTGGTTCTACTGTCTGCTAAGCTCATGGACACAGTTTTTCTGCCAGGAAATAGATAAATGGAAACAAAATCAGGGTTCCTGCTTGCTAGTACATTTTTAATGAGGTTTAGGGGTGAGTCTTGCAGGTGTGGCATCTCCAAATTGGAAGAAACCTTGGAGAATTCCTGCAAGTGGCAAAGGGACTTCGTAGCAATTGGCCAACACAATCCTGAGCCCTCTGCAAAACTTTGCACAATTTGTTGTAGGCATCAGAGGTTTTCCCAGCATGATGGAGGTACCTTTGCTCACCTGGACCTCCCCAGGGATCTGTGGTGGCCTGGGCTGAACTTTTGTCAGGGCTTGGAGGGGATGGGACCTGTGGTGGCATTAAGCTGAGAATCAGCCTAAAGATTTACAAAGCCCAAACTTTAATAACAAAACCATTCCCAACGTCTTCCATCCCCAAATTTAAGCTCTCCCTTAGCCAGGATCTGAGGAAGTATCTTCCTAGAGGAGCAATAAATGGGAGAATAAAATAAAAAGGGTGAAAACTGGGATGGCAGAATCCGAGGCAGCAGAGTGAAGGCGTTTGTGATGCTCATGCAATAGGAAGGAGCAGCAAACCAGTTTCACCAGTCCACCAGTGATAACCGGTGCCAGAGAACCCACTGGACGTTTAGGAACACCAGGAATAAATGACAAATTACGACCTCCCTCCCTGCACGGAGGTTTTTGCAGCCGAAGCGCTGGTTTGGTATCACCACCGGGGGGCAGAAAAGGCCTTTGAAGAACAAACCTTTCCCAGCACAGCTTCAGATGTTGCTGAAGTCAAGAAAGTTCTTGTTTTATTAATATAGCCCTGCTTTTTATTGCCGTTAGGAGATTGAGCTATGATAAATTAAGTTTAAATCAGAGCTCTGGGCAGTGGTTCTCTAGAAACGATGCTGAGGGCTGAAAAGAGACTTTTTCCACATCCTAGGGATGCTGGGGATGCCTTTGATTAAAAAAAAAAAATATCAACAACTTATTTCTTAAGAAATCAAGCAATAGATTGCTATGATTAATGAAGAAATAGATTTTAATGTAAGTTGAATATAATGTAACCCTATATTATGTATTTAATGGAAGTTTTTGTCACCCCATTTGGAAAAAAGCAGCCAACCAAACTGATAAATGCCATTCAGATATTTTTTCTTAGCCATTTCTCATCTTATTTACACTACATATCTATACATACATGTTGCATACACTTGGATACAGACACACACAACCACAGCAAAGAAAGAAAATGATCCCCATCCAAATGATCCTCCTCCACATTTTATTTTTTGCTTAAAATGCCAGTGATGCAGTTGTGGCATTTTCTATACCTCTTCTAAATACAACCCAATCTTCCTAAATAATTTAATGCAGTATTTAGCTCCATGGAATCATTAGTTATCTATCAGCAGCAAGGAGGAGAGCATGGGGCTGGGCTTTGATTATTTGTATTTGTTCTGCTCTAACTTTGGGCAGGCCACACTTTGGGGCTTTTTTTTTTTTTTTCCAAGCTTAATTTCTTTCCTTCAGCAGCTCCTTGTGAAGTTCATCCAGTCAATATTTTTAAATCCTCCTTTTTTTATTTTTCCCAAATCATAAGTCCACGTATCATTATGTTTACCAGAAAGACCCCAAAGACTCTCATGTTACTCCAGATTTTGGGCATTTCTTAAAAGGGATTTCTTCCTTAAACCCACTACAGTGTAATGGCTCTTAAGAAGCTGTTACTGTCTCGAGTGCAAATCCTTCTTAGTTTGTGTATTATTGACCTGACCAAGTGTGATGGGGGCCTTGGATGAGCCCTGGGGGGGGGGATTTTATGTCTCTTGTGGGCAAGGAGCCCCTCAAGAAAACGCTTTGGGAATTTTCCCTGGAAATGGGAATAAGTGAGGAAGGGGGGGGAATAGCTACAGCCCTTCACGTGCAAGCAGTCATTCTGCAGAGCAGCTTTTTAAAAAAAATCCAAGTATTTAATAGAAAGGAATAAACCCACCAACAATGGAACTAGAAGGTGGTTTAAAGGCTTCCTCTGGAACACAGAGATGCCCAAATCCAACCTAAAGACACATGTGCAGGGTTTCACTTCAAGAGGTTGCTTTTAGCAGATCCTACGGGCAAAAAATTTATTTAAACAACCACCTAATATCTCGGGATAGGTAAAATCCTAAAAGTGAAATCAAATAAATTTCCTCCCCTCCCTCCCTGGTGTTTACATACAAACAGCCCCCTCCTAAAAACAGAGAGTTTAGAATGAAAACCCTGGCAGCCACTTGAACAAAAAAAAAAAAAAAAATTCCTGCAAATGATATTGTTCTGCCTTTCCACTTGCCATAAGAAAATGCAGCTTTATGCCCAATCCTGTAATCAGCTTCTCAGGGGCTGACCCAGCTAAGCCCTGGATCAGGACCGTGCTCCCGTGGTGCTGTCTGGGATGCTCCAGCATTTTTTTCCAGTTTACTCTTCTACAAAATAATGCCATAACTCAGCAAAAAGGCAACAGATTGGGGAGTGATGAAGAAGCAAAGGAAAAAAATGTATTATTTCAGGTGTCAGGCAGCCTGAGAGTGGTCTGAATTATTTTTTTTTTATTTTAGTGAGCGACTTCTGTCATCCGTCACGCTGTATTTTCTTTCACTGACAGGTTTTGGCACAAAAATACTGCACCACTGGAGAAGAAGAAAAGAGATTTTTAATTTTTTTTTTTTTTTTTTTTTGCAAAAGAGCAAGATGAATCCCGAGGAATAATATTGAAGAGATTTGAACGGGGAAATGTCGTGCTTTAGCTGCTTTTTCAAGAGATCTTCTTTCAGAGATCTTCTACACGCGCCAGGCACTCAGCTGAGAGAAAGAGGCAGCTTTGTGAGAGCCCGGGAAAACCTGCAAAAAAAAAAAAAAGGTCTGGGGTAGCAGTTAGTGGGAATATCTTGGGTTTGAGGATGGCATCTGAGCCGTTTGTCCCCTTCCATTTAGGACCCGAGCCCATTTGGTATTCAATTGACTTTCTAACTTAGGAGACAGGACTTTCCATCTTCAAATACTGGAAATAGATTGCATTCTTGGCCCTTCGCTTTGAACGGGTTGGGGAGAATAAACCCACACCCTGGTCGTGTTCTAGTGATCTCCCTAATCTCGGTTGCACTTTGTCAGGACGAGGTAACTGGTAGTTAAGTGAAATACCTTAGATCAAAGGGGGATTAATCGCCAACTGAATCCTTGCTGAATAAACCTGTCATTCAAGAAAATTATTTCCACTGAACTTAGCAGAGGATTGAAGGTATTTGCATAACAGGGACCAACGTACTTCAGCCAGGTTAAAAGGTTCAGAATTCAGGCAGTGTTTAGCTTTTTGGCTCCTTTTCCTTTCAGCAGCCCTGTACAATGGTTTTTAATCTGATAATACAGCTAACTATCTAAATGATGTCAGAACAGGAAAGTATTGCAAAGTTTGGCTGAGGGATGGATCAATTTCACTTTCAGTAACTCCTAAATCTGATTTGTTGGAATTTAAGATGTAATCCTTAAAAAAAAAAGTCCCTTTAAACCAGAGGGCTGTTTATTAACATCCTTTTTTTATTTGACCTTTGTCTTAGAAACACCGGGTCTCGCCTGCTGCCTTACCCGGGGCTTTTTGGGATGGTTTCATACAGTTTTATACCCCCCAGCTGGAAGCAATGCCCATGGATCAACCTGCTCATCGTGCAGGTGGATCTGTGGAAACACATTCACACCAAACAGATTTTCAGGATTCTGTTTTGGTTTGGTTCGGGTTTGGTTTTTTTTTTTTGTTCGTTTGTTTAAATTTTTTTGTTTAATTTTTTTTTACCTTTTTTTTCTTCTTTTTCTTTCTTTCTTTCTTGATTTTATTTTAGGTCCATCCTTCAGAGGTCACGCTGAATTTGAATATAAGTGAGATGGAGATAATTAAATAATGGGACCCATCAGGCTGCCATCATTTTCTAGGATCAGCCCTCGGAAGAGATTTAAGCACCGCAGCCTGGTTTGGTTTCAGGGCTTCTCGGGAGGTTGTGGTGATGATTTTAAACTATACAAATTATTCCTGGTTTATGGCAGTCACTTCTTCACAGAGAACTTATTTCTCAGAGAGAGGAGAAAAGCTCTCCCAGGGCTGGAAGACACCGGGTTGATTTTTTTTATTATTCAGAGCTATAAAAATTGGGGAAAATAGTTAAAAACCCCATAGATTGCTGGAGAATGTTTTATGCTGCCTCCCTCCCCGGCCTTCCTGGGGTTCATTTGCAAGCACTCCCACCTCTCCTACCTTGGGGGCATATGGAAGGATGTCAGGCTACATGGTGGACGTCAGGTTTCCTAATCAGATTTTGAGAATAAATGGAATTGAGGCACTTCTGCAGCCAGCCCACGACCAGCACCCTTCATTCTTTCAGTGGGCGCCGTTCATATTCATCCCAAACTCAAAGCATCTTTCAAGTTAAAAAAAAAATCCCAAAGAATGGTTATCAAAGAAAATGAATAAAATCCATATTGAGATAATTTTTTAGAAAATGATTGAAGTTTTAACCCAAGAAAGGACTCTTAGAGTTTCTTATAGCTTAGAATAAGAACATGTCAATCACGATTAAGCTTCTGGAATTGGAATCCCTTTGAAATGCAGCTGTTTCTTCTTTAATTGTGGCAGCGGACTCAAAAGAAAAGAAAGGTCCAGCCTTAAAGATGAGTAAGGAATACAAAATAGCTCAGGATTAGTTGTGGAGTTCAAAGGTCGCTAATTACACTAAGGAGTTCCCAGACACAGGGAAAACATTAAACAGGTCACCTACCAAACGGGAAACAGACTTTGACTTCAAAAAAAAAAAAAAAAAAAAAAAAAAAAAGAAGGAAAAAAAAAAGATCCTGAAGAGAAGATAGGTTTCTAGAGAAAATCAAAAGCAACCAGCTGATCTCGTTGGGAAGAAAGTGGGTTGGGTTTACTTCTCTGCTGTTACATGTCTCTACAGATGGCATCAGGCTTTCAAAAAATTATCTAGAGGTCAACCAGGTTTCTTGGAGACACTGTGAAAGCAAGAAGGGGAAAAGGAGACAGGGTTTTGCTTTTAAAATAATCTGATTTTTAGTTGCACGTGAGTTGTGAGTCCCTGAAAAAAAAAAACCAAACAAAACACATTCACTGAGAACTTCCCATCAGCCTTTGCCTCGATTTGTTGAATGAGGCATCCATGCAAATGGGTGCATCTTGGATGGGAAGCCTTTTGGGAGAGCCCTGCAGGCAATGGGGTTCAGTTTGGGAACACCCTTTTTCCTGGGAGAAGACCCAGCTCCTCTGTTTTCCAGCTCCTTGGGAGGGGGTGGTGGTCCTGCATGTGCAGGACATCTGGAAGAATGGGAATCCCAAGAGTTCATCCCAAAGGACCAAAGGCTTCCTGCAGCCCTTCCAGGAGACAGGAGAACTGCTCTGTTTCCAAGAGTCTTGCTGGAGAAACCAGCATCCCTGGAACCTGAGTGCTGGTCCTGCCTCCTGGGAGGGCTTTTCCCTGCTCTTCCAAGAGAACTTGCACTTTCCAAACTGGATTCCAAACATCTCCCATCTAACAGCTCCTTCAGAACTGAGGGCTGAAGGGATTTTCTGCCATGGAGTTCTCAAGATGGACACAGCTGTGGGTGGGCTTGGTTTTCTCCACCCCAAAAGGTGCTGTTGCCAATATCTTGTGTTTTGTCCATGCTGACTCCTCAGTAAATTCTTGCTGCAGGTACAGTGTGGTCCAGGTTCAGATCCCAGTCTGAGGACTTGGGATGATGGGACACCAGGAGGCAACGTGGAAGATGTTGACAGTAAGATAAACCTTGGAGAACTCCAGCCATGGGAAAAAGGTGGAACAGGGCAAAATTTTAATATGATCAGAAAGTGGGGAAGTGGGAGCCTATGGACAATAAGCCAAAGAGCCAAGGGGAGTGGGAATTCTCTCAAGTGTTGCCATCCTCTTAAGGATGAGAGAACAAAGCAAGACAAGAGGGCACAAGAGGTCTCAAGTTGTGCCAGGGGAGGTTTAGGTTGGACATTAGAAAGAATTTCTTTCTGGAGAGGGTGATCAGGCATTGGAATGGGCTGCCCAGGGAAGGGGTGGATTCTCCATCCCTGGAGCTATTTCAAAAGAGCCTGGATGTGGCACTCAGTGCCATGGGCTGGGAACTGCAGTGGGAGTGGATCAAGGGTTGGACTTGATGATCTCTGAGGTCCCTTCCAACCCAGCTGATTCTGTGATTCTGTGATTCTAAGGTGGTGGTGAAGACAGGAAAAGTAGTGAAGGACAAAGGTGCATTTACTCATAAGCTGCTATGACTTAAAACTCAACAGAGCTTGTTGTCCTTGGAGAAATAGGACAAAGTGTGGCAAATTTCTAAGGTAAATAGAGGAAAACTGCTGTTGAATGTTTAACCAAAGAATCCCAGACTGGTTGGGGTTGGAAGGGACCTAAAATATCATTATATAGCTCCAACCCCCCCGAAGATGAGATTTCCTTATGGACAGGTTCAGATTATGTTTTGTACAGAAACTCTGCAGACAGGATCTCTGCACCTGGGACAAAGAAATTTGTTTTGGCTTGAGACAGGTTCAGATTAAAAAGGGGTAAGTAAATCATAGAATGGTTTAGGTTGCAAAGGACCTTAAAGATCCTCTTGTTCCAAGCCCCTGCCATGGACTGGGACACTTCCCAGCAGCCCAGGTTGCTTTTTAACTCTGTCTCCCAATATTGTTTTGGTTTTCCTGGGACATACAAACCACCAGGGACTGAATGAGCACCTTCAGTAATTGCTGCTTCTCAGCCACTGCACTCTCTGGGAACTTCATTATGGCAAATTCCCCATTTTTTTCCACACTTTCCAGGTGTTAAATAGATTCCAAGGCATGTTGGATGATGGTGCCCCCTTGCCACTGCATTTGGAAATGTCAGCCAGTTTTTAGTGTTTAAGAGGTTATAGTGGACTTTGGATTATTTTAATTTCTTAGAGGTCTCTTACATCAATTATTTTTGCCAACTAAAGTGCAGTCTCATCTAAAAAGTTTGACAGCATGACAGCTTGAAATTCATGTTAATTGCCATTAGCTACATTATCCCAGAATTTCAATGAAATGAAACAATTTCCCTTTACTAATGAAGAAAGTTCTATATTGTAATTTCTTACTGTGTTTGGGAAAAGTATCAGGTTGACAAACCAGTATTGATTTTACTTTTACTTTTTTATTTACTTTTACTTTTATTTTACTTTTAATTTATTTATTTTAGTATTTATTTAAGTCCTTCTGTTTATTCTTTTCAAGGCTTGGGATGTTAAGTTTTTTTCCAGCCCTCTGAAATGCCCTATCAAGACCAGAGAACTCCTTGGCCACCTCTTTTCTAAGTATTTGTGCAAAGCAATCTGCACAGATCTCATACAGTTGATACCTGTAGTGAAATTATAAATACAAGCACTTCAAGCAGCAAGCCCTCTTGGACATAAAGAGTGTTCTTATTTTTTTCTATTTAACACATAATCCTTTCCATAAACTGTTGTATTATCTTCAAGAAACTTGTTGATTTTTTAGAGCTAGAGGAATACCCCTCACACAGACAACTTTAGAGCCCACCAGAGGTACTGTCAGGTACCACCTCTGCCATGGAGTTCTCAGGCTCCAAAGAGCTCTCCCTCTTATCTTCCTAATTTAATTTTAGAAGTATTTTTTCGCCCTGTTAAAACAGGAAAAACAATAAGAACAGTGAAACTGTGAAATTCCTAATGTCTACCATAAACCTACCCAGTTTAAAGCCATCCTCCCTTGTCCTATCACTACATGCCCTTATAAAAAGTCCCTCCCCAGTTTTCCTGTAGGAGCTCTTCAGGCACTGGAAGGTGCTCTAAGGTCTCCCTGGAGCCTCCTCTTTTCCAGGCTGAACACCCCCAACTCTCTCAACCATCTAAAGCAGCAGCTCACTTCCACTCCTGAGCACTGCAGCTCTCCTAACCTTGAATTAGAGACATGGACAAAAGGAAATCCAAAAGGAACATCATTTAGGAACAACCTCCAGCAATTAAGTTCAAGGGAATTATCTTTTAATTTGATTTTTTTGACAGTCTCACAGTTTCGTGGCATTTCTTGGGAAGAAAAAAAGCCACTCCTCCACGGGGCTGGTTGCAGAATCCACAGCTCCCGTTTTTCTCATGGGTGGGTGGAAAGCCAACACCACACACTGAAACATTCCAGTGGGTTCCTGACATACAGAACACGATCCAAACACTTCCCAACAGAGAGACCTCCTCTCCCCACTCACATCCTGGTGTCCTGGTGTCCAGGCATGTGGAAAATTGTCCCAGGTAGGGACTGGATTCCAGGAAAAATGGATTCAATGGCATCCTGGGCTGGCTCAGGAACAGCGTGGCCAGCAGGTCCAGGGAAGGGATTCTGCCCCTGTGCTCAGCCCTGGGGAGGCCACAGCTTGAGTCCTGTGTCCAGTTCTGGGCCCCTCAGCTCAGGAAGGAGATTGAGGTGCTGGAGCAGGTCCAGAGAAGAGCAAGGAGGCTGGGAAGGGATCCAGCACAAGTCCTGTGAGGAAGGGCTGAGGGAGCTGGGGGTGTTGAGGCTGGAGAAGAGGAGGCTCAGGGGAGACCTCATCACTCTCTCCAACTCCCTGAAAGGAGGTTGGAGCCAGGGGGGGGTTGGGCTCTTTTCCCAGGCAACTCTCAGCAAGACAAGAGGGCACAAGAGGTCTCAAGTTGTGCCAGGGGAGGTTTAGGTTGGACATTAGAAAGAATTTCTTTCTGGAGAGGGTGCTCAGCCATTGGAATGGGCTGCCCAGGGAAGGGGTGGATTCTCCATCCCTGGAGATATTTCAAAAGAGCCTGGATGTGGCACTCAGTGCCATGGGCTGGGAACTGCAGTGGGAGTGGATCAAGGGTTGGACTTGATGATCTCTGAGGTCCCTTCCAACCCAGCCAATTCTGTGATTCTATGATTCAAAATCATTGATTCACCTTTTGCCTGCTAATGAGTTGGGACACACCTGGAAAAGGGCCACATTGCCTGTTGGGAATGGGTAGTAGCACAGCTCTGCTTTTGAAATTTTTGCTGAGCAGCATGTTTCATATGAATTAATCCAACCTTCAGAACATTCAACCAATTAGATTACTATCTCCACCTAAGTATTTTTTAAATTATAGCTTCAAATTTTTCCCCATACACAATCACTAATCTTATTTATCACACAGAGTACAGTTAAACAAGAGGTATGGCAGGAGCAGCCAGTGTGCTCAGTTATTAGATGGCATTCTTCTCTTTTGTGCTGCTCTCCAGGTTCTCTCAGTTTTTCACCAGCCTTTCAGAATTTCCTCATTTCCTGATAACTCTCTTAAAGTCTATTTCCTGTGTTCCTGCAGATACCAATTTTCTTCTCAAAATTAAGAGGTCTGCCTCTGTAGACTGAGTTCTTTTATTTTCTGTCTGTTTTTCCAGGGAAAATGGCTCAGTGATGGTTTTTTTTGGAACCTCCAGCAAACGTAGCTGTTTTTGCCTGCTCAGAACTAGTCTTGTGGTTTGGAAAAATTCATGTAAATCACTGCCTGGTATGGGTTCTGTAACCATCTGATGACAAAAACAGAAGTCTTGCTTTTTTACCTGTCCTGTTAAATCTGGGCTGTAGAGAAGACCACAAGTCCTCAGGTGTCACTGATAATGAACTGGGAGCTTAAGCCCAGGTGTGCCCACTAATTAGGGCCTGCCCCAGCCAGAAATGGGCGGGGCTGAAGGGCAAGGTAAAAGGCATGCTCCCAGAAGCAGAGTCAGTCAGAAGCAGATGAAGACGCCTGAGGAGAGGAACAGCAGGAAAGAGCTCCCGGAGAAGAACCGAGTCCCCGAAAGAAAGAAGGCTTGCCGCAACATCTGGTGGAGAATGCGGGCAACAAGAGCAAGCCATGAACGCTGAGGTAAAAAAGGAAGCCCTACACGACCACGTTGGTGCGGGAAGCTCTACAAAGCCTGGCTTAAAGGCGAAAGGCGATAAAAAGAGCTTCGAAATACGCAACCACGTCAGATGGAGACACCACAGTGGTGCGGGACGCTCTAAAAAAGAGCTCCAAAAAACGCAACCACGGGAACAAGCTCCACAAGGCCAGGCTTAAATGCGGAAGGCGGCGTGTAGAAGCTCAAAATAGAAGCCCAGCACGGTGAGATACAACAGCCCGGTATGGCGAGCCAGGCGGGAGAGAAGAATGAGGCTCGAAAGGCGCGGCGAGTTGGCGCGTGGAACTCAAGCCCGAGGAATGCTGAAGCCGAAGCGGAGCTCTGAGTGCGCATCAAGTCAGTGCGGCCCCTGAAATGGAGTCTCCCAGGGACACGCGATAACGCGGTCCTGAAACGGAGCCTCCCAGGGACACACAACGCGGTCCTGAAACGGAGCCCCCAGGGACACGCGATAGTGCGGTCCTGAAAACAGGGCCCTAGGGACACGTGATAAGACTGGTGCGCTGAATGCTCGGAGAAGTCTCTGCATGGCCAGGCATCCCGAGGTGGCGAGTACCAGCGAAAGCTGAGCTGGTGCTCATGAGACCTCATCTCCTGCTGATAATAAAGACCAAAGCAAAAAAGGCCGGTAAGAGCCTGAACTTTCCCTCCATAAAGGCTAAGAAAAAATATATATTTATTGAAAAATAATGAAAATAATTAAACGTTTATCCGGCGCCCCCTCGATGCTCTTAGCTGAGTGTCCTGCGGGGCCCGAAGCGTTTACTTCGAGAAATATATTTATTGAAAAAATGTTTATCCGGCGCCCCCTCGATGCTCTTAGCTGAGTGTCCCACGGGGCCCGAAGCATCTACTTTATAAATTATTGTAAAAATGTTTGAAATGTTTTAAAAATGAATTGTAAAAATGTTTCAAAAAAAATGAATTGTAAATTGTTGTAAATGTTGAAAAATAATGAAAGATAATGAAATGTTTAAAAAGGCCTATTGAAAAAATGAAGTTTATTTTTTTTTTTTCAACAAACAATAAAAAGGGGGGAAATGTAGAGAAGACCACAAGTCCTCAGGTGTCACTGATAATGAACTGGGAGCTTAAGCCCAGGTGTGCCCACTAATTAGGGCCTGCCCCAGCCGGAAATGGGCGGGGCTGAAGGGCAAGGTAAAAGGCATGCTCCCAGAAGCAGAGTCAGTCAGAAGCAGATGAAGACGCCTGAGGAGAGGAACAGCAGGAAAGAGCTCCCGGAGAAGAACCGAGTCCCTGAAAGAAAGAAGGCTCGCCGCAACACTGGGCTCTAATCAGATTCTTGTGACACCATGACAGGGACAAGACACTGAAACCTTTCACATCCTGTGAGCTCTTTGCTTTACAAAACCAGTGAAGTAACTGGAAGTCCCCCCAGAAGACATGTCTGGTCATACCAGGCTGTGTCTGCACCACTAGGTACTTATCTTGTACCAATTAATATTAGAAAGTAAAAATGGCAAGCACATTTTAAATTGTCTTCTCTAAGCTGTTCTCCAGGACTGAACAATTTAAACCCAATTTATTTTGCTAAGATAATTGACTTATTTCCTTATTCCTCAGAAGAAATTTTTAAACATACAAAGTACAAGTGCTGGAGAGTGTTTATTTTCACTGTATCATGACATTGCTCTCATCAGCTGTCTGCTTTATTTGAATACAAAAATAATTCACAAGAAAATCAGTCCAATAAGGTTTTGTACAGCCTGGGCTTTGGAATTCCACATGTAGTAATCAGAAGAAATTAGTTCTTGGGCTAAAAAACAAAACAGACAAGAAAAACAAGCATTAGAGTGTTTTACAATCAGACATTCCTTCAACCAAGTTAGGAGACTACTAATTCACCCTTACTAGTTTACAGAAAAGGTATAATGGCCTCTTTACACTGTAAGACTCTTATTATTATTTGAAAATCGTTTCTGATAATGAGCTATTTAAAGTCTCAGCTTCAATTACCTTTACTAAAATATCAGTCATGAGCTTAAAATTCAAACAGAGGCTAAGTCAAAAGCAGGTGGATGGCTTGGATTTTGTTCAATGAATATAAATTGCATGCTCAATATAAAGCATACAGCATGAACATGTTCCTTTTCTTGTGTTACAATTGAGGACTGGATGTGACCTGTCAAAAAATTAACAGTGTAGATGACAGCTTTCAAAAGGCATTTATAGAGTTCTCCTCACATGACTGACAGAAGGTGCAACAAATTTAAAAAAAATCAGGAGTGTGTGCTCTGAATCCAGGTACTGCCAATCCACAGATGATGTCTCTGACAAAAGTGTCCTCACCAAGAGGCCAGACTGCAGAGAGGCATTCTCTGCCCTCCCAGGAAAAGTTCTGCCACCATGCAGATCACTGTAAAACATCACAGGGAAAATAAGAGAGTCCAAGAGAGAGCTGAAAAGCTTTCTTTTGAAAATAAGATATTAAATAAATGACATTTTTAACAACTCACATGTTGAATCCAGGTACTGCCAATCCACAGATGTTGTCTCTGACATCAGTGTCCTCACCAAGAGTGTCCTCACCATCCTGGTGTCCTCACCAAGAGGCCAGACTGCAGAGAGGCATTCTCTGCCCTCCCAGGAAAAGTTCTGCCATCATGCAGATCACTGTAAAACATCATAGGGCTAAAAAGAGAGTCCAAGAGAGAGCTGAAAAGCTTTCTTTTGAAAATAAGATATTAAATAAATGACATTTTTAACAACTCACATGTTGAATCCAGGTACTGCCAATCCACAGACGATGTCTCTGACATCAGTGTCCTCACCAAGAGTGTCCTCACCATCTTGGTGTCCTCACCAAGAGGCCAGACAGCAGAGAGGCATTCTCTCCCCCCCAGGAAAAGTTCTGCCATCATGCAGATCACTGTAAAACATCACAGGGAGAAAAACAGAGTCCAAGAGAGAGCTTAAAAGCTTTCTTTTGAAAACAAGGATATTAAATAAATGACATTTTTAACAACTCACATGTTGAATCCAGGTACTGCCAATCCACAGATGATGTCTCTGACATCAGTGTCCTCACCAAGAGTGTCCTCACCATCTTGGTGTCCTCACCAAGAGGCCAGACTGCAGAGAGGCATTCTCTGCCCTCCCAGGAAAAGTTCTGCCATCATGCAGATCACTGTAAAACATCATAGGGCAAAAAAGAGAGTCCAAGAGAGAGCTTAAAAGCTTTCTTTTGAAAACAAAGATATTAAATAAATGACATTTTTAACAACTCACATGTTGAATCCAGGTACTGCCAATCCACAGATGATGTCTCTGACATCAGTGTCCTCACCAAGAGTGTCCTCACCATCTTGGTGTCCTCACCAAGAGGCCAGACTGCAGAGAGGCATTCTCTGCCCTCCCAGGAAAAGTTCTGCCATTATGCAGATCACTGTAAAACATCACAGGGAAAAAAGAGAGTCCAAGAGAGAGCTGAAAAGCTTTCTTTTGAAAACAAGGATATTAAATAAATGACATTTTTAACGACTCACATGTTGAATCCAGGTACTGCCAATCCACAGATGTTGTCTCTGACATCAGTGTCCTCACCAAGAGTGTCCTCACCATCCTGGTGTCCTCACCAAGAGGCCAGACTGCAGAGAGGCATTCTCTGCCCTCCCAGGAAAAGTTCTGCCATCATGCAGATCACTGTAAAACATCACAGGGCAAAAAAGAGAGCCCAGGAGAGAGCTTAAAAGCTTTCTTTTGAAAACAAAGATATTAAATAAATGACATTTTTAACAACTCACATGTTGAATCCAGGTACTGCCAATCCACAGATGATGTCTCTGACATCAGTGTCCTCACCAAGAGTGTCCTCACCATCTTGGTGTCCTCACCAAGAGGCCAGACTGCAGAGAGGCATTCTCTGCCCTCCCAGGAAAAGTTCTGCCATTATGCAGATCACTGTAAAACATCACAGGGAAAAAAGAGAGTCCAAGAGAGAGCTGAAAAGCTTTCTTTTGAAAACAAGGATATTAAATAAATGACATTTTTAACGACTCACATGTTGAATCCAGGTACTGCCAATCCACAGATGATGTCTCTGACATCAGTGTCCTCACCAAGAGTGTCCTCACCATCTTGGTGTCCTCACCAAGAGGCCAGACTGCAGAGAGGCATTCTCTGCCCCCCCAGTAAAAGTTCTGCCATCATGCAGATCACTGTAAAACATCACAGGGCAAAAAAGAGAGCCCAGGAGAGAGCTGAAAAGCTTTCTTTTGAAAATAAGATATTAAATAAATGACATTTTTAACAACTCAAACATAGTCATTTTGGGGTTTCCTGGTGTAAAGACCTGAACAGACTCCTGGTCTACATAACATCCAGTAAGTGTGAAATCTGTATTCTAAAACACAGCCATAGAAAGAGGAAAACATGATCAGATGCATATTGTGCTTGCTGTGCAAAGACTGGCAACCTGCCTTATGTGCTCTTGATGTGCAAGCACACTCCAAAGTGACAGTCATCAAATCCTGTAAGCAAGAAAACAGAAAATTCCATGCTGAGAACAAAGAGGCTACAAAGTATGTCTGGTTTAATATCCACATGTGATTTAAGATAATAAAAAAACAGCTACTAAGGGCTCTTCTCACAGAGCCTGCAACTTACTTTTTGCAGCATTCCCAATGCAAACATCAGCAGCTGAGACCTCCTTGCCTGCAGTCCCCAAAAGACACCATTCCAGTTAGAGAAACTTCCAAGGATGTAGGGAACTTCTGTCCTAAAGGCAGAACCAGCATCTGTAAGAACTGAGACAGCTGTGCCCATGTTTTTCAAAGACAGGGGGAGGAGGTAACACAAGGCACAAAGGTTTTCTGCTTACCCAGGACCCAAACCAGAAGTCCCTTCTCTTGTGACAAATCCAGTTGGCCAAAATTATCTCTGTATTCTAGGAGAGTGATTTGGCCCCTGTAGTATGACAGAGGAGAGATAAAACCACTGGAATGAGTATCATTTGTTAAAGAAAGCAACAAATTGCTGAAAGACATTATTTATGTGCACACAAGCAAATCATACCTATCAGAGCACACCACTAATTTCTTGAGAGAAATTACAGAGCAGGAAGAAATCATCATGGTCTCAACCCAGTAATCATAACAGAGATGTTGATATTTTACTGTTTTCAGTTCATTGATGGTGATTTATTGCAATCAGCATCAGCAACCCTGTATCATTTCAGCTTTAGATTTTCATGATAATTATGGGACAGTGTAGTCATGGCAGTTGTCAGAGAGGCTTACATGGAAATGATCATTTTAATTTTAAATAACTGTGCTTTTGATAAGCTGATCTGTAGCTAGGATTAAGGAATGGGTAACCCTGGGTTGGAAGTGTACACAAGATTTAATTCATCTGGAGGACTGGGGCAGGGTTTCATGTGAAAAAAACCCCACAAGGAAACAGGATGCTGGGCATGCCCCACTCAGAATGTTACCAAATATTCTGGTGCAGTTCTGTATTCTGGAAATTAGAAGAATTTCAAGAGGCTTTCTGAGCACTTGGAAAGGTAGTGTCCACTGGCAGTGATGGAACATAGTCTGTTGTATTGACACGTGACAGTTTAACTTCAAAGACATTGAAGAAATTTATTTAGGTTTTTTTAATTCTTATCTGTTGCAAAAAGGTGTATGAGCTTCACAGTTCTCAAAAGAATTCATTATGCTTTCATGAAGCTTTAAATTAATAACTATTTTTAAGTGTGATTCCTCTTTCAGTGAGCTGATAACATTCCAAAATTGGTGTAACAGGAACCTAGAAAAAACTGTATTAATTCCCAAGATAAATTATCATAACTATCACAAAATCATTATATACTGTTTTAATTGCTGAAATATTTTTCAAAAATAACAAATACATATTAATTGTGACAAACTCTTCTTGTCATACATAGATTTATGGTATATGCACTTGACCTCTCAGCCTGGATGTATCTAACTCAGGTTTTTAAGTGGTTCCTTTACTGTATGAGCAGCCAAGCAGGGAAAGGTACTGGCACATCCTGAATGTAATTCAGATGACTCCCACAGTGGACTCCAAGCAGTTTATTACATAAAAAACATCTTATCTGCCTGTATATGTAAATTCATTCAGACCTGCTCAACAACACAGGTATTTTTATTTCTGTCTGAGGACTGGAAAGGGGATGTTATTACCTGGGAAGTGCAGTAACTTTCATAATGATGAAGCCATTTAATTGTGTAGTAACACAAGGTGAATTAATCTGAAGGAGGAATGAAAGGAAATTTGTAAGGCTCACTGCACACAGAACCATCCAGTGGATCAGCACTACTGGACATCAGCATGGCAGGGTCAGCAGAGGTCACAAAGTGATGGACCACAGGATCTTGGAGCAGAGGACCCTCAGTCAGGAGCTTGAAACTGAGGGTTATGTTTGGTGCAGATCCCTCTGTGTCACACGTGAAAAAACAAAAAAAGTTATTGTGGAATATTTCTCTCAAGTCAGAATTAGATGTTCAAAAACGGTACACAAGTGTTAAAAAAAAAAACCCCAAAAAATAAACAAACCCACCAAAATGTTCACACATTAGTACTGACAAGTGGTTTCAAACCCAAGCCTGCTTCCTACTCCTGCAGCACAGTGAGTGATGCAGCCCCAGCTAAATGCCTCTCAATGGACAAGTGCTCTTTAAGAAGGAAACAGCAGATAAGCAAGCCAAGGACTTGCTGTATGGCTTCATCATTATGAATGTTACATGAATGCACTTGGTGATAGCCTAATTAATTCAGATACTTTTACAACACCTGCTTAATGGATTCAAGCATGCTATTAATGGCCATGTGGTCCCATGTCAGCTTTCTAGAGGCAACCACGTGCAGCACATCCATTGTCTGGTCCTGCTGTGTGCCAGCTCAGCAGTGCACGATTACACCAGGGCTTTCTTCTTAAGCAAGGGCATCCACCCTGCAAGATGACCTTGAAACTTGTCCCTCCTTGAGCAGGAAGCTGTTCACCCACAGCATGGCTGGTGGGAAATAACCCAGTCTTCAGAGCTGCAGTACTCAGGTTGGCTGCCTTCAGAGAGGAAGGAAATAATTGAATTATTTCCTTTATCGATTATTTGGTAGGGAATATTGCAAATAATTGGATTGCCATGACCCTCTTTATTTGGTTTTTCTCCTCTTAAAACACTGGTAGTTACAAATAAAGTGTACTGTGAAAATATGGTGTGCTTTCCTTGCACAACCCAGGACAAGGAATGTCAAATACATCAACTGTAGAATACAAAAATGTTCCTGTATTTCATAGCTATTATTAATCTATTGGGTCAATATTCCCCAACTGTCAGTATCAAACAATGAGAACCATTGTTTAATATTACAAGCATTGTCTCAGAGAAAAACATTCAAAATAATTATACAATCAGTTTCTTTTCCCAGATTCTGTATCAACAGCTCTTACGTCAGCAAAACAAACAGCATTTGTGGATTCAAAATGCTGCTGTAATAGAATAAAGTAGAAGAGAAGATTAAGCTTTCATTTGGTAGGAAAATTAATTAAAAATGCTCACGTAGAGACACCTGTGGAAGGCTCGCTGAGAAATTCTGTTTCTAATCATTATTTAACACATTGCTTATTAGACAGCTGGAAATAAACTTGGTGTTAGCACTGCCATTTCTTAGCCTTTATAGGCAAAGAGTGTATGAAATTATTTCTCCCTATTTCTTTTAAAATAAGAAAAATTTAGGAAAATACATGCAATGTAGCTACTGATGGAAATTTAAGTTCCATAAGTAGTTACTGAAAGAAATGTACAATGCATGTAGGAAAAAAACAGTAAAGATAAAAATAAATGATGTTGCTAACACATCACTCATACATATAGTGGCTCACTATGCTTTGAAATAATGGAGTATTAAAAAGTCACTGTTCACACACTGAAGTAAAGTGCCATGAGTGCATCTGCATGAAAAAATACTTTGGCCAGACTTGCAGAAAAAAGATTGCTCTCACCTTGCAATTTCCAGCTCCATCAACTTGTCATGTGCTCACAACATCTCTTTGGCCATACCTCATACACTTGATTTTTTCAGTGATCAAGACATTAACCTGAGGTTTGCCTTTGTTGGATCTCCAAGCTGGTTGATTCTCACCTCCAGGCACCTCCTGAATGTCATCAAACAAACTTTTTAAGCTGTGTGTTTTTGAGGGGATGCCAAGCAGCCTGGAATATTACAAAGCTGCCTTGTTTTCCAGTCATCTCAGCTTCTTTTCTCTGCCTTGAAGAGATGCAGTCCAAAATACCCAACAGAAGAGCTCCATGTGAGAGCCCAGTAAGGGTGAAGAGGTGTGGCCATGGCTCCAAGGTCTCTTCAGCTACTGGAAGACATCCATGTTATCAAACCACTCTTCTGAAAAACATGAAGAGGCCAGGGATCCCCTCCTTTGGTGCAAACTGAACAGACTGATGACTGATTGTATTAACAGCATCTCCATGCTCCATGACAATGGGGTCACCTCTGAGTCTCAGTTCAAAAAGCAAAGCTTTGAAAAAAGCACTGTCAGGTGCTACAGGCACAAGTATTGATCCCTTGAAGGTCTCAGCATGAGTTTCCACGGTGGGGTAACACCTGTGACATGGAAATAAGAGCATCTTAGTGCTACTCGTTGCCTCCCACCCAAAATATCATGCCAAGAGTTCAGAGAAGCAGAAGCATGTGATCCCTTTTCTGGCTGTCACAGAATGCAAAAGCATTGTACAAATCTTTGGAGTGTTGATATAATTCAAGATGAGTTTCTTTTAGGTATTCAAACAACTCCTAAAAGTACCCTTGGTCCTAAAAGTAACCTCGTGCAAGTCCAGTAGTGTTGTGACAGAAAGAGTTGGAGGATCAGCATTTCAATTGTCCATAAAACTGTTTCATGAGTAATTAGGGTTCATTATAGCAGGAGGATTTTTACAGGAAACTTCAAGCAAACACACTCACTCATATTTTTTTATAAACCCCCCTCCTGTTGCAGATACAGGAAGTTTAAACAACATGGATGAGAACCCAAGCGTGACTCACATCAGTGCAGTGCAACTTCAACAGTAAAATATTTCTGAGAGGTGGCACCACACTGGTGACAAGTTTCCAGACATTTAAGAAAACACATGTCCCATGTAATAAATTTCATCTACAGCAGCTCTTTGCCTAGATATAGCATGCTACTGCTACAGCTTTGCTACTCTGATCAATACTATAATATGCAAGACATTATAATAGAAGTTACTTGCATACAGGTTCATCACTGCTGTTCTGAGCTTACACAACTGATCTGCAGCAGTTACTTTAAATGATAAATTAAAAATCTTTACAATGTTCTAAATACTTCACTGCACATAGGTCCAATTGTTTCACCACAAGCTGCATGGGCTTGATGGGGAGAGAAATGGATCTCACACTCTAAGTGCAATACATGCACTTTATGACTTAAAGCTTTTATGACTTTAATGATTTCAAAATTTTTTTGAGCATTTAAGACATACTCATGTCACAGAGACCCAAAGTTTTGTGTATTTTAAAACTGCTGGTTTGCATCAGGCTATATATATTTAATTTTAAATTTCCTAGATATGTTTGATAAAAGTCATATTAGCTGTTTAGTGATACTTCTGGTGGTTTTTTTCTTCTGAAGAAATATTACTTTTTAAAGGACAGGGCGGTGAATTTCTTCTAAAGCTAAACTAAGTACCAAAAAGAACTGAAAAGTTATCCTTTGATAAATAACTGGGAAAAGAAAAAGCATTACTTCCACTAACTCACTGGTTTTGGGGTTTTTTTTTTTTTTTTTTT
The DNA here is from genome assembly GCF_036169615.1 of Heliangelus exortis. NCBI lineage: Eukaryota > Metazoa > Chordata > Aves > Apodiformes > Trochilidae > Heliangelus > Heliangelus exortis. The sequence goes on along the minus strand of NC_092426.1, from coordinate 4,665,636 downwards.
TTTGGAACTACAGACTGTCCTGAATCTTACATTAAGTTTGATGACAGGTTAGCTTTTCTACATTCTCTTTAAAGGAATCTCTTAGTAGCTGACTTTCAAAATGCATATCCCAGGTTACCTGCCAGGCAATTAGTTAAATCACTTTATGAATCACCTGGTAGCAGATCTGTTCTCAGGCTGCATGTTTGTGCTCAGAGCTTACAGACAAACATGGGCGAAAAAACCCACAGATCCATAAACACCTTCATTTATTCCCCTTTTTACACCATCTTTTTAAAGACACATTGGGACTGTTTCTTAAATTGCCATGGAACTTGAAATCCCAGCAATGTGGTACTTTGCTTTATCTCCAGCCACCACATGTAAGCTCTCCCCTTCTGCTCCTGAACACTTACATGGTTCTTATCCTGTTGCCTCTTAAGTCCCACCTACACCATCTTTTCTTAACTGTAGCAGAATCTCTTGCTTGAGGCAAACATGCTTCCTCAGGCTTATTTCCAGTGGCTGTGCTTTTTGGTTTGATTCTGAAGCAGTCATCTGCAGCTTCTTTTTTTATCTTTTTTGGTAAGGAAAAAGCAAACACGGGCAGGGAGAAGCCAGAGCTACGAGATCTGTAAACAGGATACAGATGACAGTAAAATACAGTCTCATGTCTATTTTGATGAGCAAAGAAACAGCATGGTTTTTTTGCAGCTAAAAATTTATGTGGACTTCCAGGGAAAGGTTGTTGACAAGAGGCCACATGTAACCTTGGTAAGTATCTCCTATTTTTGTTTTAAAAAACAAAATTTTTGTTTTATCTCCTGTTATTGTTTTAAAAACAAAGGAAGAGGAGATATTTCAGTCTAGTTTTGTCTTGCTTATGTCCCCATCTGCCTGCTCCACTTGCTGAAGCTGTCCCCACACTCACAGCAATCTTCTCCCACTGAATCTTCCCAGCTTTAGCTGAGTCATGAGATGACAACTCAGCCTTACAGATTTTCACTCTTCCCTTCTAGAAAGCAATGAAAACTGCAAAAGATTGAAGTTTCCAAGGAGGAATGAGCTTTGGTGATTCAAGAGAGACACTCGTCGCCTGAATTAAGTTATGACCAGCTCCAAAAAAAAAAAAAAAAAAAAACAAGTGGAATGCTTTGATGTCCCAGATGTCTTCTCTGAGGTTAAAGATCAGGGCTCACGTATATCCAGCTGAGTGCATAAGTCCCGAAACCAACAGTTTCCATGTGATCCGGCATTCTTTATATTGTCTGTGAGCTTTGTTGAATTTAAGGTCAGTTAGGAGGATAAACTTGGGGTTTCCACAGCCCTATTATTCCCTCTGGGAACTTGAAAGATCTAAGTCTGGAAATCACTTGAAGTATCAAGTGTAGTTTGCCCTTTTCAAAGGAGCCTTACTCCTTGTCTCTGCCGCTTACTGTGTGACAAGTTACTTCACACAGCCCTGTCACCACCCCCCTTTCCTCCCTGGTGATTACACTCTCTGATTTTTTTGGGACCAGGCTTTCCCTTTCTCTCTGTTTGTAGAGGGGAGGCTTCATCTCTGGTCTTGTAGGTTATACAAGGACTATAATACTAATCCGAAAACAATCAGAGAAATGTCCAGTGTAGAGATCTGTCTGCACCTGAGGATGGAAAATAGCCTATTTGTTATTTATTTTTTTTGCCTCCTTCTAAAACATCTCTTCAGTTTTCGCAGACTTGGAGCAGGGCTGTAAATCACATCATCACACAGCTACCAGTAATTTTGTATTTTCTTGGCCCCCAGTTATTTTTCCTCTCATTCTTCAGGACCGAGTCCCCTGAAATCAGAGAGAATAGGAGGAAATGACACCAAATTTTGCCAAACTTGTCTGCCTAGCTCAAAGTCTTACTTTAAACTCTTCTGTAAAAGTTCTGAATAACAAGCCCTGCTTTAGGTTCACCAATTTTAAAAAAAACCCACCTGTTTTCATAAGCAAAAATTAAAATCAAACGGAAAGCTACATTCAACTGTACTTTTCATACACTTACTGAACAACACAATGAGGATGTAAGCAAAATTTAAGGAAAACATGGAAAACACACACCTTCTACTTTGCTTGCTTGACAATATTTCACCATCACTACTCTGTCCTTTTCCGTGTTAGGACAGAGAAAACCCAGGTAAGATCTTTACAGTAAGAAACAGAGGCACGAAAATGACGTGCAAAACGCAGAAGCTGTAAAAAAACACAAAACAAACCCCAAAACAAGCCAAACTCCCCAGATTTAGTTACCAGCACATTATCTGTACCGGGACATTCTCAAAGTCGGGTTCAGAAATGTACCGAGACCAGCGGGGCTTCCAGGAGGAAAAGGATTTAGGGGCCACCAGAATATTTCAGTTTTGGGGGTTTTTTTGTTTTGGGTTTTTTTTTTTTTTTTGGCGGTCGTTTCGGGACCCCGAGGCACCCCCGGCTGCTCCGCAAACCCCGGCGCCTCCAATCCCCCCCTCCGAGCTCTCCCTCCCCGCCCTAACCGGGACCAGAGGCCCGCTCAGAGCCCAACAGAACCCGCGGCGGTCCCGCCCCCCCTAAGGCCCCGGGCCCGGCCTGACCCGCGGGCCCTGCGCAGGCAGCCTCCCCGCCGTTACCTGGAGAAGCGGGCGGTGCGGCCATCCCGGGCTGACCCCTCAGGAACCATAAACGGCGACGAAGGCAGCAGCGGCAGCGCTGAGGGCTCCCGGGGATCAGCGGAGGGGCGGCCGCAGCCCTGCGCAGCTCCCGGCCCCTCCCCGGCCGCGGCCGCCCGGCGCAGGCCCATTTCCGGCGGGCGGAGGCGGCGCCGCGGCGGCTTCTGCTGCTGGGGCGGCGGGGATACAATGAGCGGCAGCGGCGGGGTGGCTGCGGGTCGCTGAGGAGCCCCCGCTGCCTTCCCCGCCGGCATGGCTACTACAGCCGAGCTCTTCGAGGTGAGTGCGGGCAGCGCCGGAGCTCCCTGCGGGCGGAGGGGCCGCGCTGGGCCGGGCGGTTGTGGAGGGGCCGGGCGGTTGTGGAGGGGCCGGGCGGTTGTGGAGGGGCCGGGCGGTTCTCTGAGGGGATGCGGCGGCCTCTCCTCACGCCATGTCCCGGGTGCAGCCCCTCCGGAGAGCTCCTGTTCGGAGGGTGAAGCCGCGGCGAGGCGAAAAGGCCCTCCCGGCCGGGGTTGAGGGCGTGTGCGGGAGGTGCCGGAACCTGAGGACGCGAAGTGTCGGTGCGGGGAGGGCTGAGGCCATGCCCTGGCTGAACGCGGGACCTCCCCTCCCCTTCCCTCAGGGAAAAGCTTTCGGTGCCCCTAGTGCCGGGGCCTCCTTCTCCTGGGGCTGCCGGGGCTTGGCAGCAATGGGTGCTGCTTCCAGCAGGGGGTCACAGGCCATGGCAGGCCCGGCCTGAGTTGTCTTCTCCCCAGGGTTCTCACTCCCTTGCTCCCAGCCCCGTGGTATCTCAGTGCGGTTTCTGTTTTCTCTGAAATAAGGAAATGACTTTGCTCTCCGGAGCTGAGGCACAAGAAGCCGAAGAGCTTCCCCCAGGCGGTGCAGGAGCATGGCAGGAATATAGCAGGAGCTTGGTAAATTCTTCTCTCTTGGCCCACAGACTCTCCTGATGGGACTGGTGATGAACAGAGTTCTCTCCACTGCATGGGGATGTGGTGTCATTTCCAGGGGCTCTCAGGCTCTCATTGAGCTGGTTGTTCATTTGGTGGTAGGGACAGGCTTTGCCCAGCCTTCAGGAAAGGTCCTCATGTTTATCTGGAAGATCCTATATCTGTGGCTTGTACAATTGCATTGTGTGCACTTGCGTTTTATGAATCAGTGTTACGACACATGAGTGTTGTGACTCACATCTCTTGGCTTTCATGGTTTAAAAAAAAAAAAATACCATGTTTCAAGTAGCTAGATACCAGTTTTTACACCCTCCCTAGACCTCTCTAGCTGCCCTGGGGGTCCATTGATTTCTCCCTGTGATGACAGTGCAGTTCTTTTGTGGCATCTTGAAAACGAGATAATTTGGGTGTGGAAAGGAAACTGTATGATTTGGTTGCTTTGGGGTCATGCAACAATACCCATAAAGATGGAATTGCCAAGCAGATGAGACCTTTGGCTAGAGACAGGGCCTGGGATGATGTTTTCCAATATGGAAGTCAGTATTTCCTTCTCCCCTGCTTTTGTTTCTTTTTCATTCCAAAGCCAAGAGAGGTTTTGTTGATGTTCAGTAAATTAATGTTGCCAACTATGTTAGTTTGGAGTCACTGCTGTGAAGGTTAGGACATGAAAACATGCTTGTTATGGGAGTAGCCCTGAGCTGCATACTGAGGGTAGTATTATCCTGCAGTGTTCACCTTGAAATCTGTTTGAAAGTCATTTTCAGTACAGATATGTGATATTGTGGAGAAAGATCTCTGCTGGGAGTGGACACAACAGGAACTCAATTTTTCCTCATATAACTCAGAGCATAATTTAACAACGATTACTTCTAAACTGGATTTTAATGTTGCTAGACCCAGTTTAGTTTCATTTATACAGACTTGATGAGCCCAGGTTATGTGATGCACTTCAAACCTATCTCTTATTAAATCAGTAGGATTGGCTGAATGGACAGAAACACGATCATTCATCTAGACCTAGAGGGAAGTTCAAAGCAGTGAAGAAATTGATTGTTGGGGCTCATCTGATAATGGGCAAAGGACTTGCAAATGACATTTGTAATAGGTGATTTTCAGCAATTTCTGCAGGACTGGATAGGAGACTTAAAGCAGGAATGAGACTGTCAGCTGTAGGTAACCCTGTTATAAGGTACTATTAAACAAGTGTGAATGTATATGGAATACACAGCATACAAACAAAACTATAAAAGTTTTGAATTTGCAGCAGAACAAGTGACATCATATCTTAAAAAAAGAGACACCATTGAGCTTCATTTATTCTTTATAAATCAAGTAGATTACTTTTAGATTTATGCTTTTAGTATATCTTTATAAATTAAGTAGATTACTTTGTGAAAGTTTGGAAGAAAAACTCATTTTGTTTTTCTGGTCATTATTCTGCGTATAATAATAACCCTTGCAGTTACTGCTTCTTAGTTATTACAGATGAGTTTGTATCATTAAAAAAACCAAAGTGACAGGTCTCCTATGTGTGTTGTTGAAAAACAGATGTTTTCCAGGTTATTCCCTTTTATACTACACCTGCACACAACAGTGATTCTGCCATCATTTAGGTCTGACTAAGCCCATTCACACTCTTTGGTGGTGTGTCAAATTGTTCAAACAAAATGCAGGTTTATGATTTTTGTGGAACAGCAGATGCTGCAGAAGGAGAGAGGCAGACTGGGAGGTGAGATGAACCTTGCAGAAGAGGGGGGGATGCATGTGAGTCCCTTGTGCTGTGTGAGGAGCTGCAGGTTCAGGTTGGCCTCATGGTTGATCAGGTGCCACCAAGTCTGGAGGTCAACCAGTGTTTGTTGCCATGTTTCTGGCTGGTTTTTGGGATGCAGGGGAGGGAGCTGTGGGTGCTCTGTGGACATATACACACAAGGGAGCTGTAAGAGGGACTTATAGTGGATAGAAAAAGATTGTTATAATTTTTTTTTGTGGGTCTAGGGCATGTATATCTGGTTTCCTTAGCAGGTTTTAATAGTCTGGCAGAAAAACTCTGTGCATGTTGTTTTGTGGGGAAAAAAATATTCAAAGTCATTATGTGTATGTGAATTATCAGTAGTTATTATAGTATTAATTATAGTAGTTATACCCTTAACATCTCAAGGCAGGGAGAAATGTAGATAATGTTATATACACACACAGCACATCAACAAACCCTGCACCTTTTATATAGGTTTCTTTCATAGTGCTGTAGTATCTGGTATCTTTGTAACTGGGGTGGTATTCCAGCTGTGTTACAGCATCTTCAGAGAAAAGGTTGTGGTTGTGATTTTCATACAAAGGAGAAGTTCTGTGAAGAGCCTTGAGGTAGGTAGGAAGCTGGAGGACTCCTATAAAGGGAATATCAGTATGGAATGGCTCATTTCACCTATATTCAAGATTGCAGTAATGTTCCCAAAAATTTACATGTAAAGATGACTTAGGGAGACAGTTTACACTTGGTATGAAAACACTGCAAACACTGCATTACCACTATTTCTGAAAAGGGTTCACTTAAATGAAATTTAATGTTGTGTATTGGGAGGAACTGGGTTAAAGACACGAGTGACTTTTAGAGAAATGGTTTGTGTGTGGTATCATCCAGTTATTTTTGAAGCTTAATCAAGGAGGCTGAACAAACCACAGCTATCCTGGCCGGTCTGTCAACGAGGAGTTATGGGGTGATCTGCTTAAAGGATGAAATTTCTCTCCTGTCTAGCAGGATTCAGCATGTTTCAAAGTAGATTTAAAAAACTTCTACCTTTCTGTTTCATGGCTGGGCCTGACTGAGTAAGGGCATTATGTGTTTCTGAGAAACAAACCTTGAACTGCCAAGTTCACATCTTTTTAATTATTTAAATAACACTATAATTCTGGCTTTTTTCCCCTTTCCCTATGACTTCTGGCAAAGTTTTAAACCTGTTGGTGCAAGAACCCATTTGAGACCTGTGGAGGTCTGTCTGTTTATTTATTTTTAAACCAAACTACACCAAACACAATGATGGCATAAGGTAAAATTTCACATTTCATTATCAGAAACAAGTCATGACAAATATATATCTCTGTTGACCAGAGGCATTCCCAGCTCTGTGTTGGGTTGTGTTGGACAGTTTTGGAACCTTTGCTGCATGTAATTTAAAAGCTTGTGAGAAAGTTTGTGAGAATACTTTGCTTACTGATCATAAATGTGCTGTTTCTTAGCACCTAAAGGATGCTGCTGAAGCTGAAGTGATAAATGCTGATTTTTTTTAATGAGTAGTGGATGGACTATGTTTGTAGATTTAATATTAACTATGTGAACAAATGTTTGAGCTGATTTTAAGTATTAGAATAACTGAAATAGGAGCTCTTGGTTTTATAGTGAGGCATCTACCTTCAGAAAACAGTGCTGGGTGGAGAAATAATATTAATTCTTCCAATAATCTTAATCTTATCCATTTTGCAGTATTTTTATGGAAGAGACAATACGTTTTATGGAAGAAACTTGAGTAACTGTTTTTAGCATCACTCATGCCCTGACTTTCCTCCTTGGGGAAGTTGAATCAGTCATCTGTTTCTATGCTTGCTTCAATTTTTTTTCCTGTTTTGTGCCTGCAGCTGCAGTTTGATGTCACATCATGTGCCATGGCAATCCCGTGTTGTTTTTGCCACGGGGCAGTGCCTGCTCAGTTCTGCTTGTGATGCCACGTTGTGAACTGCATCAGAGTTGAGCACCTGCAAAGAAAACTTATTTTGCCATGTGGTTTTTTGGACAGATTGGTTCTCCTGGCTGATTTGCTGCTCAGCTCATGACTGGGTCTCCTGATGTAGTATCTCCAACTGATGTAACTGCTGCATGAAAAAAAATCAACATGGTTCAAATGCTTTGTAATAACAAGCTGTAAGCTCACCTGGAAATAAGGACATATAATTTAGAACCAACTCTTTACAGACCTGCAGCAAATTCTTTGCTATTTGTCTGGCAGTCTCCAGACTAGATGTTGAAACCCACCATATTAATAATGTTCTTTATATGAAATATGTAAACACAAGAGGTGACAGGGTAACTGTCAACACTGTACTTACTCTTGATTGTACTAAAGCTTCTGAACACTTTTAAAATATGTGTAAGCAGCTGCTTAAGGACCAACCTGCTGGGGCCCATTGTAAGGAGTTTTTATTCTCTGGCTTTCCAGGAGCCTTTTGTGGCAGATGAATACATTGAACGTCTGGCATGGAGAACACCTGGAGGAGGTTCCAGAGGTGGAGAAGCTTTTGATCCAAAAAGGTAAAATAAAATTGCATGGTGGTCAAAGTGAATGTATCTTTAATTGCACTGTTTTTATTACACATATAACAAAAAGCCTGTATGTGGTGTTGGTGTGTGTCCAAGGAGGTTTTCATTTGGGAGAATTGCTAGAGTTTGTGACCATGAGCCAATTATTTGGAACCAATTACTCAGTAACAAGAGTAGGGAAAGTCACTTTCTGCTTTAGACCTTTTGAAAGAAGGAGAATTGTTGTTGTTTGTCCTTGTCAAATGTGAATGTTCCAAAGCACTAGAGCTGCCAGATTAAAGCATAACATGAGGCTTCTCTGCTATGATAGTTAAGTCAATTTAATGAGTTTCTTGCTAGCTTAGCTCCCTGAACTGGCTTGCTGAAAGACCCAGAAGTCTGCTGTTCTGGGGAAAGACAAAAAGGAAGGATGGGAAGAAAGGCAGGACCATGGCAATGTTGACTTGGATTGTTTATGTGGATTATTTTGGATTGAATTTATGTGGTATGGTCTGAATCAAGTGAGCAGCTTGCTGCTGCTGAATGAAACTGGCTTGTGCCCCTTTTCTTTGCTCTTAGCTGCACACTGTGATGGCTCATCTTGGGCTAGTTCTAGGCATGTGGTCTCATGAAAAGCTCATCTCCCTCACTAATACCAGAAAAGTAACACGAGAAAAAAAAAATTAAGCTTTTTTTTTGTTGTTGTTTGGTTTGTTTTTTTGTTGTGTTAGCAATTTGGGGGGACTGGAAAAGCCTGGGAGCAGGTACAGTAGGAAGAGGTGGTCTGTCTGTCATGATGGTGGTGGGCAGGAATGTGGGTGTGGAAAAAAGCAAGGCTTGGGTAAGGGGGAAAGAGTACAGGACTTTCTGTCTGGTGAACTGTTTGGCTCTTTTCAGAAGCCTCACCCTAAGAACCCATCTCTCTGGTTACTGAGTAATGCAGTGGTCACTCAAATGTACAATTTTATCAACCAGTCTTCAGCATCTGAGCTTCTGTACTCCAACCTCTGGATGATCTTTTGTTTTGGCAAGAGTTACTCTTTCAAATAGTGCTACATTTTAGTTTTTGTACCAGTGTCGGTGGTTTATACCTCTGGAGGTATCTTCTGTCTGTTACGCTGTTATTAGAACACTGTTGAGATAGCAGGGTCAACAAAAAGTTTAGCTGCCTGCATGTTAATTTTGATTATTGTGGTATAAATTGAGTGTTCCCTAGTGACTTGTCATCCATATGAATTTATTTCAGATTGATACAGTTTGTAGTAACCTGAGGTAGAACTCTTAAGCACAGCTTTGCTTCCTTTAGCTCTTTTTCCAATGGTGCTTTGTGTAATATCCTTTAGTTAATGATTTCTACCAATATCAACTGAGTTTAACATATATTTCTCCTGTGTTAACTTATGTAATGTGCTCTCAGATTTTTTCACCACAAGTGGGGGAATCCTGCAACTGTAAATATTTTTCTTGTGGGATCTTCTAGTATTGGGCAGGGAGCCAAAATGAATATCAAAAAGAAACAGACCTTTTGATGTATGGTTTTTCTTTTCTGTTTTTAGAAGAATGATGCTTTTCTTTGGTAGAAAGAAAGTTGGATTCTTTATGTCTGTTCTGAGAAACCTGACCAGCAGCTACCTCTTCTACTTGAGCATTCTTTTCTCTCTCACTGTATTGAACACAATTGCTGAATAAGTGCTGAGGTGGCACAGTTCCTGTTTTCTAAATAGGTATTTTTTAAACAGATCCCAAACTGAACTGAATCAGCTTGTTGAGATGAATAGAACTATCTGCACTCCTAGGCTTTTGTTTGGAAGCAAGCTTTGGGTCACTTACATTTACATTTTATTTTAAAATAAATACTTCTGTAAACTGAAGTGTGTTCCTAGTAATTTTCTGTGGAATCCAATGCAATTTGCTCACTCTCATGCTTCTAGTGAGCAGGAAGTGGAGGAAAGAAGTGATATAAAGAACAGTCCAGTTCTTGTTAACAGGTTTTTCCTTTGAGCTGTTTACTGCTCGAAATAAGTTTTGAGACCAATACAGTGGGCAAAAAGGCAGTTTGCATGTTCCAAGCTTGCAAGGGGTAGAAACCAGTCATAAAGTCATGGCAGCAGAAGTTAAAACTGAAAATTCAGTCACCTGCTGTGCAACTGGAGAGAATCCCTTTGGTGTCACTGAGGTGTTGGTTGAAAAAAACCTCGAGGTGTTGGCCTGGAGAGGTGCTATCTGGGAAGGAGTCTTAGGAGGGTGGATTGATCCATTCTGCTTTTTCCCTTCTGGTTGTTGAGAGCCTGTGCCTGGGGAGGCAGGAGGGGAGCAGTGGGCTCATTTTGTCTCCCAGTAGCACTGCAGATTGGAAGGGCTTCATATTCACACTATACCTCAAATAGAGCCTATGTGAAAATGCAGATTCCTGTGGAATCTAGAAATAGCTCCCTGGAAGGGATTATTTCCTCTTCTGCTTTAACATTAAGCCTGGACAGCAGTGGTCTCAGATACTTTATGTTTGCAGCTATTAGAGTGAGTTTTATGGCTATGGAGGATCTGGGAATAATCCATTCCCTGAGCATCAGTGAGTGGAATGTTTCAAAAAATATAAGCTTGAAAGATGATTGGAAAGGGACAGGCTGGACAAAAACAGGAATGAAGAAGCTGGAGATGTTGACAATGGAATGAAAATAGAGGAAATTTAAGAATGCATTCAGATGTACTGTGTTGGGGAAGAGTAAAATGTGTGCCCAAAAGAAAAATCAAAGTGATGGGAAAGGGCAGGAAAAAACTTAAGCTGTCATATGTTATAGGAGGAAAAGAGGTGGTCAGGGAACAGCATAATTATAACCAAAACAACATTATGGGACTGTATGATTGTGGTCATTGCTTATTAAGATGCTGATTTGCAAGTTTACAGTAGAAAATATTTTCCTGTGATTTTACTGTGGGCATAGAGTTGTACACAACTAGGATGATGTAGTTTAAAACAAAATAGCATTTGTAAATTTGATGTGATTCTGTCATTCTTGAGAGCAGATAGTTTTGTTTGTGGTTCTTTAGGCTCACTGCAGAAGACAGTGCCTTTTAAACTAAAATCTGTATTTTATTTTAAATCAGATTATTGGAGGAATTTGTAAATCATATCCAAGAATTACAGGTAATGGATGAAAGGATTCAGAGAAAGGTGGAGAAACTAGAACAGCAATGCCAGAAGGAAGCAAAGGAATTTGCCAAGAAAGTCCAAGAGCTGCAGAAAAGCAACCAGGTAAAATCTATAGAGTGTACTCACTGCTAAGCTGGACAAGTTTTAAAAGCATCACATGGTCTATTAACATTTCTTGGTACAACATGCTGCTGTTTGAGATAAAAATAAAGAGAGTTTGATGGAAAACAGTTTCCCTTGTCAAAGGAGAGAACTGATCTGCATGTTCCATTAATGAGTGTTAACTATTCTGAAAGCACTGAGTCTTCACAGTAAGGTTAAAGGGAGACCCTGAGCTTCAGGCAGTTGTGTGCTCTGAGGCACAGCACCTGCTGAGCTGTTCCCTGCATCCCCCGTGCTTCTCACTGAAATAAATGTAGTGTTTCCTAAAGCAGAGTAAACGGAAACCCTGAATTTTGTGTCCCTGTCTGTCTTCTCCCAGGTTGCCTTCCAACATTTCCAAGAACTGGATGAGCACATCAGCTATGTAGCAACCAAGGTCTGTCACCTTGGTGACCAACTGGAGGGGGTAAACACGCCACGGCAACGGGCTGTGGAGGCTCAGAAGCTGATGAAATACTTTAATGAGTTTCTGGATGGAGAGCTGAAGTCTGATGTTTTTACAAACTCTGAAAAGGTAAGAGCTGTCAGCGGGATGAAAGCAGTTCAAAGCAATAAGCAGTCCTGCCCTAATTACAAGCTGCTACCATGACTTACCATGGTCAGACTTCAAACCACTGAGTGACTGACTTGTTAAGGTTTCATTGTTCTGAAATGTAAATTAACAACACTAGGCTGCAGATTGCTGATAAAGCATTTGTATTCAGTGATGCTTAATGTGGCAACGTTGGCATTTTTCACTTTATGAAATTATCAGAGATTTGAGAAGGGCTGGGAGGGCAACTTAAGAGTGCTTATGCTATCTGCCTTTTTTCTTTTGAACCCCTTGCCTCAGATCCACCCTGTAATGCAGAACCTTTCTGAATACAACTTCTTTGTGAAACTTTAGTCTGTTGGGTCAGTCCACTGGCCTTGGATACCTTTTTGTCACAGCATGCCTTTGAGCTTTGTATAGCCCTGTGGTTATGTCTCCACCCTCTGAATTTAGAGGAAACAGGCACGAAAACTTCAAAGAAATGTTAAAGCTTTTTTTTTTTTTTTCCTTGTGCTCCAAGAGTATGTTCATGAAGCAAATGTATTCTGAATGGTGTGGGTAATAGAAATAAACTGAAGGGAAAATGCCCAGTTGTAAGCAAAAGAGCACATAGTAGATTTTCCTATGCAGTTTGAAAGATAAATAAAGATGTTGGTTTGGGGTTTGGTTTGGGGTTGGTTTACTTTGTTTTGGTTTTTTTTGACATGTGTCCTGAAAAATCTTCCTTCTCTCCTAAAATTCTGTGCAGTGCTATGATTGTATGCCAGGAAAAAAATTACAGTGTGTGGAAACAGCAATAACTTTTTTGTTTGCACATTCAGCAAGAAATATGTGCTTGAAATGTAGCTCATAAAGGATCTGAGAATAGGTTAATAGTCATCCCCTCTCTACTGAGCTGAAGGTATCTCTCTGGGAATTGAAAAAAAATGATCATTTTGTGTAGTTGTATTCCCAAGAAGTCAATTGCTTAGTGACTTTTGATTCATGGTGTGTGGATATATGGTAATTGCCAGTAGATAGTTTGCCCTTGTCAAAGAGGGAGCAAACAACATCTCTGATTTCTAAGGAAAACAGAAAGACTTCAACATAATAGAAGTTCTTCTATGGATATCCTTTTCCAGGTCTGCATAATTTTTTCTGGGTTTTTCTTTTTTTTCTGCCCTAGAAATAAAACATATATTTTAAAAACACTTAATGGCAACATGGTAAATAACAAATCTTAATTAAAAGGATATTTATTTCTGCTCAAGAGTCTCATGTAGAATTCAACTTTCACTTCAATTCTAACTTAGTTTTTAATTCTTTTGAAGAATATGAAAAAAACCTGGAAATTCGTAAAGAAATCTTTGTACACCTGGAAGAATAAGATATTTAGCAAATCTGGAGAAAGACAAGTGGAATAAAAGCCAAGAAGTCTTGTGCCAGTCTGCAGAGGAAGTGTGTGGGAACACAAACAAGATTTTCTGGATATGAATTATCTTCCTGAGAGTAATTTCAGTCCAGTTACTCTTCTGTAATTTTGGCCTCCTAATTAATAGTAAATAGAAGCAATGTGTTTAACAGGACCTGCCCAGACATGTGCTATCATATCTTAAGTAATTTTTGAACTAAAAATAATGAATTCCAAAGGATGAGATAGAAACAGATATTCTCAAGTGCAAAACCCTAAAGCTTTTTTAGTGTTTTCTGATCTTTGAGTTGATGTGAGTTACAGATAAGTTTTTCTAGCATGGTATGATTTATTTATTTGTACCATGTCATTCCTTACTAGTGTGGGTTTTTCTTTGAGACATTGAGGGCAGGGATACTGTGAAAGAAGAGCCAAGAAAGGAATTACAACAAAGTTATTTCCAATCAGCAGTGCCAATTCTTAAAATCTCTTAGATTCCTCTTTTTTTGCCTACACCCAAGTTGTTGCTTCCAAAATTATGTTCTGCCAAACATACTGAGCAATTTCTAATAACATTGTCTTGTGTTAGTGTTTACTGTTCTTACATCCTTTCCTCACTTTGTTCTGTACTCAACATTATTCTGCTATGTCTTTTAACTTGTTCATAAAACTATTCTGTGATAGTTATCTCCTGCTATTATTTGACCAGGATTTTTCAGATTTTTTTCCCAGATATGTTATAGCCTTAAAGTTATATTTGACATAATCTATATTTATTTTAAGAGTTTACAGAAGCCCGATTCAATTAAAAATTAAAGATGTCTGGATTTTAAGCAGAAACCATGGAGAACTGATTTGTCATGGCTTCTCTTGTGCATGAGAAAAGGCCCTGAATTCAATAAAATCTAAAGTTAGTTAAGAGCTATTGTGTGATTGAGGGGGCAAAATTGTTGCCTTTCTAGGGTGTTTTGTTCTTTTTTTTTTTTTTTTTTTTTTTTTTTTTTTTTTGTAACATGAGTGAATAAATACTGAATAACAGGTGAATAACTGCTGTGTAGACTATTCTGATGACATCAGTATTGATCCCAATTGTTAGGTATTAAGGTTGCTGTAATCTAATAGAAATAACTGCTGTTTCCCTGGATTTATTTGAGGAGCATAGCTGCTTTTGACTTAAGAGGCTGTTGTAAGCTGACAGTTCTAGCATAATCTGCTCTGAGTAAGGCTTTGAGTCCCTCTTTTTGCTGAACAACCCACCTAGTGTGATGCTTGTGCTCTGTCTTGGTGTAGTCTTGAAAAGTTTTCATCCCAGGCTGCTCCAATAGGTGAGAGAACAGGGTTTCATCATTTCCTTTCCTCTCATTCCATCTCTCTGGAACACAGCAAACAGGAGGAACAAGATAAGCTGCCTGTTCTCCATGTTCTCTGTTGTGTCAGCTTATAAAGGTTTTACTTGAATTTGGTACCTGGAGCTTTCATCACCCTCCCCAAGGTGCCATCCTATAAAACCATCCCAGAGCTGTGTTCCCTTTGGGCCAGCCAACCCTGGGTGTTTAAGTCCAATGAACTGCAGCTCCAACCAGCTGTATTCCCAGCATTTTTCCAGTGTGTGTTTCCTATGGCTTTTATCACCTAGTGAAAGAGTGACTGACCACTGACCAGCTTTGCTCCCCGTGCAGAAGAATAAATGACAAAAGGTTTTGCTGTCCTGGAAAGAGCAGAAATGTGCATGCTGCACTACTCTTATGTTTGTGCAACTATTTTTATTTTGTAGATGGATGATTAACTAATCCCTTCTTGATCTTTGTTTGGACCTCAGTTTATAATTTCTATTTCTAATTCTTCTATTTCTCCTGCCTTGGGAGAATGTGAGGTACCCCAGCTATGCCTGGCTGTGACCTCCTTTTCCCCTTCCCTCTCCTCTCCATGCCAAGCACTGTCACAGCTTTTTTGGATATAGTTATACAGCTAATTTCATCAATTACAAAGAACTCCCTGGTGCTTTTTCTGACACGTCTGAAAGGATTGCTCTCCATTCCACTTCTGAGTTCAAGCAGAGATCTCTTCTGGTTGGGTGTGAGTCAGTAAGACTTTTATCCTAATCCTTTGTAAAGTATAATGTTGCAGCTCAGTCAGCTCTCTGTTACAGTTATGTTTTATTCCCAAATGTAAGGGTGCAAAGTTTGATGAGATTTCTCCAGCTACCTTCTGATCTAATCAGCCCTGAGGGATTGTTGGTCTGCAAGCTGTACTGGCACAGTGAGTTATTTTTCCAGGTACCTCAGACACCTACACAGACACTCCCAATGAGAACATACAGCAGGTTACTTTTTAAATCATGTTTTAATCTATATAATTTTATTTTTAAAGAAAAAATATACCTTAAGCATCACAAAAGTGCACACAGGAGCTTTAAGTGGGTCATCTCTTTCATTGGTTTAGCAACTCAGCTTGAGAAGTAGGAGCTGTATGTATGAATATTGGACAGTGGAGAGGGAGGAAAGGAATAGCCCATGATCAGACCTTCTGTAATAATTCTGTCATGCTTTACTCTTAACAGATTAAAGAGGCAGCTGATATTATTCAGAAACTCCATTTGATTGCACAGGAACTGCCTTTTGACAGGTAAAACTCTGTCTTAACATATTTTAAATAAAAAAATCTTCACGTAGCTATCATTTTTTGATGCTTCCCTTGTCTACTTTCTTGCTGCTTTACTTAGTGATTCATGTAGCTATTCAGATGGATTGTGTGCTTATTTCTCTCTCCTCTATTCCCAAATTTGTGTTCACAGAGTCATGTTTTGGGATCATCTTTACATATACACATCCTAAACTGCTTAACAGACTTTTAATGGGATAATTTTGCTGTGCTGGCTTAATGCTAGATTTGAATTGGATGCTTTTAGGTTTTTATGGATAGAAAGCATCTAACTATTCTGTTGTCTTGGTGTCACATGTTTTCATATTTAAGTAGAGTGTCATCATAATGTAGGATATCTGTGATTTCTCTTGCCATGTGGATTTGAATTTAATCATGTTATTTTTTGTTAACAGGTTTTCTGAAGTAAAATCAAAGATAGCAAGTAAGTTATCTTCCCAGTTCTATCCATATTCCTATGTTTGAATTGTTAAAGGTGGTTTGAAAAGTTTGCAATACTGTATTAGTTTTTGTCAGTACTTGTATTACCCTATCCTGATGATTTTTTTGTTGTTGTTGTTGTTATCCCCTTTCCTCTCCAGGTAAGTACCATGATTTAGAGTGCCAGCTAATTCAAGAGTTCACCAGTGCACAACGGAGAGGTGAAATCTCCAGAATGAGAGAAGTAGCAGCAGTTTTGCTTCATTTTAAGGTAAAAGTTAGGGGGTTTTAATTTAAATACAGAAATAAACTAACCCATGATAAAATAAGTGCCTGTTTTAAGTGAAGATATTTGTATGGGCACAACCACTGACTCAGATAACATGTAATAACTTGAGAAATACTGAGGTGTTCCATCTGAAATCAAATGGAGGGGAATAAAGCAGGCTGCTGTTGGATTGGAGACAGTGTCAGTAGCCAGGTGTGTGTCTGTGTGTGTCTGTGTGTGTCTGTGTGTGTCTGTGTGTGTCTGTGTGTGTCTGTGTGTGTCTGTGTGTGTCTGTGTGTGTCTGTGAAATTGCTTTCATGCTTGAGAATGAGTGCTGAAACCTCTATTTTATATCCATGTAGAGTAGTGGTAAGTTGATAAATGAAGTTACATAGTGACAAATGCATTTGAAAGAGTTTTAGTGGCTACTTTATTTTTTTTTTTCCCCAGTAACTTTTTCATGGAGGTTGTATTTGCTTGATTTTATTCTGTAAAACACCTGGAAAACCTGCCTTAACCTTGAATTATTTTTCTCCTTCCACAGGGCTATTCCCATTGTGTTGATGTGTACATAAAGCAGTGTCAAGAGGTAATGCATTTTGTTTTACATGTATCTCTCTGGGTGTTGTTTTATTTAGTCATAAAACTTGTTGTGAATGCATTTTGTCACCTTAGGGTGCATTCCTGAGGAATGATGTCTTTGAAGATGCAGCCATTCTCTGCCAGCGTGTGAATAAGCAAGTTGGAGAAGTCTTTAGCAATCCAGAGACTGTTCTAGCCAAACTCATTCAAAATATCTTTGAAGTTAAACTTCAGGTATTTCAAATTTTAAGATGTTTCAGCTCATTGGGGAAACTTGTAGTTTAAAATATTGCATCTAGTAAAAAAATTGAGAATTTACAGTATTTTTAGTCTTGTGTAATCATGTAGATTCACAGCTGTTTGCTCTCTGACAATTTAGACAGTTGATCAAGTCTGGATCAAACAAACTGCTTGTGCTCTGAAAACAGCACTCAAAAGTGCCCAAAAAGACTCAAATTCAATATATAATATAAGGGAATTGGTGTGTTCACAAGATGTCATAAGCATATTAGATTTCTTCTGTATGCCACCTACCAGGAATATGTCAGGAAAGAAGGTTCCATGTTTAATAAGTAAATTTATTCTGTTCATTCTTGGAAGTCCATGTCCTGTGTGAGGTGAGCATTGAAAAAGTATCTTATGTTGTGAACACTGCCTCACAGCTAATGTTTCTATGAAAGTCTGGAATAGTTTTCCAGCCTGCAAATGAACTCACTTAAATGTGTAAAGTCAAGAACAAGACTATTCATTGCAAAAAGCAATTTCATTGTAGGTGTTATTCTCCTTACAGTGTAAAGACTGAGCTTGTTTTTCAACACCAAGTTTTTGTGTCAGTTTTGACTTGGTGTTTTATGGTAAATAATATTTTTTTTGTCCAAATCCTTGATATCAAGCAGGCTCTAAGCTTATCTGCTTTGTGTATGTATTATGATAAGCAAATATGTAAGCATCTCCTTTGCTTACTGTCAACTGCAAGAATGCCCCAGGCCTCTGGTGCTTTTGATTCTTAAAAAGAGGGGATTTTGTGTTTATTGGTCAAGCAAGTACTGAAAACAATCTGTCTTTTGTCTTTGCTCTGCATGCAAAAGCTTTGTATTATTAAACATTTTTTTTCCTTAAAAGAGGCATTTAACTCTATCTGTAGATAATGTAGGATCTGTAAATTAGAGATTAAAACCAAAGAATAGATGAATTACCTTAAAGATACCCATTTTGCAGTAAATTACATACAATCTAGCAAGTAGTGAGTATGACCTGTGGTTGCTGGTTAATCTTCTAACAGATGTACCCAAATTTTGCAGACTTATGTGAAGGACCAGCTAGAAGAACACAGGAAATCAGATGCAGAACAATATCTTAAGAATCTCTATGATTTATATACAAGGTATTTATATATTGATGACTAAAGTATTGTAGATATCCTTTTGCTAGAGGTTGATTTATTATCAAGATCTAGGAAGAGAAGCCAAAAACCTAGATTTCTCATAAAAACTGAAGAAATTTAATGGCCACTGAGCTTTGCAGAACAAAATTCAAAATTGCCATTATTATTTTTAGTGAGAAGGGTTTAGTGAAGTGATCTCTTGAGAGTAACTTGAGAACTGTGCAAAAGCCAGTCCTCCAGATGGCAACTCATGTGGCTGCAGTTGTAGTGTGTGTAATTAAAGGTGAATTATGTGACATTCTTAAATGTAAAGCCTGCTAGAAGCCTTAATTGCAGTCAGGATTCTGTTGTGCTGTGTACTTTACAACCATGTAATGCTGTAATTCATACAAATTCAACCTTCTCCTCCTCTCCCCTTCTTTGTTTCTGTTGCATAAAGAACTACTAATCTTTCAAGCAAATTGATGGAATTTAACTTGGGTACTGATAAGCAGACTTTCTTGTCTAAGCTTATCAAATCCATTTTCATTTCCTACTTGGAGAATTACATTGAGGTGGAAATTGGGTATTTGAAAAGCAGGAGTGCAACGATTCTGCAACGTTATTATGATTCCAAAAACCACCAGAAGAGATCCATTGGCACTGGAGGGTAAGTTTCTTCTGTCAAGTTTTGGACTTTTCAAATGGAAGGGAGGTGGTAAGGGGAGAAACATTGCATTTGCCATGTCAGATGCACAGTGATGAACTGCAGAAATGCAGGCTTCTAGAATGACCTGCAGCTTTTTATAATTTTGTTACCACTTCGTGTTAACTTCTGCTAAAAAAAAAAAAAAAAATAAAAAGTGTGTTGCTCTTGCTATACGTGGGAAAGGTGATGCATGGTATTTCTACACTCATGGGAAATGAAAAATACCAGTTAAACTTATGTTTCAACTTAGGATCCAGATCCACAAAAGGACTGAAGCAAAATTAAGGTACCTAAAGCATGTATATGTGTGTATCTAAAAGCATACATTTTTTTTCACCTGCCCAGGTCTTGTGGTCCCCTCCCAAGACCTAGGAAGGGGAAAAGCCCATAGCAATATCAGTGAGAGAGCTCTTAATGAGCCCAGAAGATGCAATGGACTTAGAGAAAGGTAAAACAAGACTTCATTATCCTCAGGCCAGGGAAACTCTTAGTAAAGGACTTGTGAGAAGTGGGAAAGGAAGGATTAAAACTTGTGTGAAGCAGGGGTGATAACTGCACCTTTCAAAGAGCTGGGTTTAGTGTGTCAGGAGTGAGCAGTGACTTGGAGGCAACTGCAGCAGCAAAGCAGTGAAAGGAGTTTAAAAACAGATGAAAATTTAATTTTCTTGGGGAAAATTAAATTGATTGTAGTGACTGTATGGGTTGTTTCATGCATGGATATGTGTTGAAGCATGCTTGACTCAATCAGGACTGCTGAGATATAGTGGATGATGATGATGAAAGGATTTGTGGGTGTGGATGAGGTAGAAAGCTGCAATTGGTGTTTTGAAAGTACATTGTGAAAATGTTTGGAGGCTGCACTTTGTCAATTGAAATGACTTTAATTCCACAATGGGAAATAGCTGCTCCCATGGTGTGAACATCCCATGGCAGAACACAGATGACCATGGGATCAGAGGTGGCAGTTTTTGTATTTACTGGCAATTTATTTTTTTTTAAGCTTGCAAGACTGCATTAATGCTTGCGTATCCTAAACTGTGTCTTGGGTTCTGTTTTAAGTTAACAACTAAATATCCTAAATCCTTGTTGAGCTTGAACATCAAAATTTCCATCCAATGAAATCTTCCTTTGCTGTGTCTCTGTTCTAGCATTCAAGACCTCAAAGAGAGAATAAGGCAACGTACAAACTTACCACTGGGGCCAAGTATTGACACACATGGAGAAACTTTTCTGTCACAAGAAGTGGTGGTGAACCTTTTGCAAGAAACTAAACAAGCTTTTGAAAGATGTCACAGGGTAAGTTTGCTTCCCAGGAGCTCCATTAGTGCTACAATTTTGTGTGTGAAATTAAATCTGGAGGTTCAGTTTAATTAAGTGTGATAGGAAGAAAGACTTTAGTAAACAAATGAATTCTCTTGTATTTTTCACTGATCAGGGTCATGGGGAAGGCTAAGAGCTTGCTTCTAAATGTGAATTGAGTTGTATTTTGTAGTTTTTAATACTGTCTGTTTTTGGAAGAAGTGAGGATGGTTAAATCCTACTGTCTACATTGCTTTTCCTACTAAATCAGATATGAGAGACCCTTAGTGTATTTTGGTTTTCCTGCTTTAAAAATATTGAGAATAGCTCAACAGTTGTTTTCCTGTGGTGAGTGCTATTTCTTTCTAGCATTATAGAATATCACCAATAAAATGCTGTGAGGAATAATCTTTAATGTGATTTACCATTGTAAATCTCTACTGTTCCTTAACTGCTTTAGTCTAACAAAAAAAAGTGGTTTTGTTCTGATTAAATCACTGGTTTTACTGCCTATCAATTACTGTTTGTCTGGTACTCCATTGTAAAGGAAAACCCTTGAAATATAATTGCAAACTTAAATGCTAGGGATTTTTTATTAGCTAAACACAGTGATTACTTAGTAATTTTAATGCCTCTATGCTAGCTTAGTGCAGAAAAACTTGACATTTTGGATATTTAGAAGTTTTAATAATTTATATACTTAGAAGGGCCAAGGCTAATAGAAAATACAGATAGAGCACTGTTACCAGTACCCACTGGGATGACCACTTTCCTACTGGTGAGAGTCACTGACTATAAGAAAGGCAGGTCAATCATTATTTTTCTCAATATGGCAGTTGTTAGAAACAGTTTTTAAATAAATAATATGAAATGTTTCCACTTCTGCACAACTTTTAATTTTTTAATTTCCTTCTGGGATGAGATTTTTTTTTTTTCTTATACTCTGTCTCAAAACAATTGGGATGGAAACCAGTGCTAAATGGATCTTGGCATGTGAGATTTTTAGAATTACACATGTGTAAGTTTACCATTATCATACAGGCTGCAAGGATTTTGTTTGTGCTCAGGGAAACTCACCATGCACAATCCCTGGCTAACTAATTGTAATATTTATATCACATGACAGATGTATGGAGGGACACTGTCTGCCCCAACTGTGGCTGCTAAGAAAAACAAGTTGGCAATTTAAATGTAGCCATGTATTGAAATAGGTCAATGTCTGTAAATATTTGTGTCCCTGTTTTGTTTGGCTTTTTTTTTTTTTTTTTTTTCTGGCAATACAGCAGAAATCCTTCAAGTGTTGCTACATAAATTAACTTAAATTGCAATTGTAATCTTTCTTACTCCTAACTTCACAAAGTCTTCACATAATTCCTTAAAAACCAAAGCTGCATTTCTTGTGGGCAAAAGCCTTGTCATGTTTTTCTTTAGAAAAAGGATTTACTGACAGGTTGCTGTCCAAAATCCCATGTTGCTCACAGCTCATGAAGGCACAGATGCTCTGTGTATACGTGGGCATTACTTCACTTAATAAAAATTTTCATGCTCCATTGACTCCAGCTGAACTGTGGGAAGTGCAGTGGAGGTTCAGTCTGTATTATTTTTTCTGCAGTACTGTGGCAGTGAGGAAAAAACAACTGCACTGGGTGAAACTGAAGGTCCAGGTAACCCAGTGTCCTGTCTCTGTATTCAGTAGCAGAAGTTTAGTAAAAGAGAAAAAGAGGCAGGGTATGGACAGAGTCATCTGTCTGTATACATTTTCCAGCATCCAGTGGTAATTCCTGAGATTAGAGCTGAACAATTGTGTTTTAGGGACTGTTAATTATTATGGTGGAAGCTGTTAGTTATTATTATATTTATTACTGCTATTAAAAACAAGTTTAGATTTGTTTTTTGTAGCATCCTGTGGTGTGCTAGCTTCAGCTTACTTGTTGATGCTGAAGGGTTTATTGATACTTAAGGCAGTTTGTGAATATTTCTCTGTATGGGTACTTCTCTTCTAGAACAAAATTCCAATTATTTTGGAATACTTGTTACCTTTCAAGCTTATCCTTTTGCAATATCAGATAAATTTTCAAATGTATGTAGAACTGACCTTTAGGATAATTTTTTTTTTTTTGTCTTTAAAGCTCTCTGATCCCTCTGACCTCCCGAAGAATGCTTTCAGAATTTTTTCTATGCTTGTAGAGTTCTTATGTACTGAACACATTGATTATGCTTTAGAAACAGGCCTTGCTGGTGAGTATGATATTTTCTGAGTATTTCATCTCATTGGCCTTTTTGTACAGATGATCTTTGCAGGTCCTTGCTGTGCCTTATCGATTGGCCTAGGTCAGCATGTGTTGGTTAAATGAGATTTTGTTTTGTGTGTTTAGGAGTCAGCATTTAATGGATTCCAAAGTGTAACTTCCATTTCAGGTATTGATGCACAGATGGAATCATGCTACTGTCTTCAAAAACATTGGTGTCACAGAAACTGGGGCATCAGCACTCCCTACCTCTTAACTGTTCTCTGTGCCTTAATGGAATATTTTTGTATTAAATTTTAGTGGTTTACATTTTATAAGAATTCCATGCTTGTTTGTTTACCTGTGCACTTTGAAGAATGACAGTAAAAAAACTGCTAATGACTAAATGCTAACTGCTAATTCTAATGACTAAAAAACTAAGGAAGATGAAATCTTGACAGTTAGAAATTACCTTTTCTACATGAAAGCATAAAACTTGTGTTCTGAAGAAATATTTAAATTGACTGTTCCATTTTATATTAGAAATTTTAAACCCAGGATATTTCAGTGCTTTTGGTTATTACCTGATATAGATATGAGAGGTATTTTATAAATGGCACCATAGTAAATTTTTTTAAACTTTAGGCCTGTTACTTTAGCATTCATGGGAAAATTGTACATATTTTTAAAAAATCACCATGCTAGTTATAAGACCTACATATCAATTCAATCCTAATGAAACTTTCTTTGCTTTAGGCATCCCCTCTTCTGACTCAAAGAATGCAAATCTTTATTTCTTGGATGTTGTCCACCAGGCCAATACTATTTTCCATTTATTTGACAAGCAATTCAATGATCATCTGATGCCATTGATCAGGTACCTTCCTTTGGTTAGCATTTCCTTTATGAATGGTCATTTTTGGTGCAGAAAGCATTATTTTTCATTCTTTGTTAAGAGGAGTTTATTCTTGTAGTGGTTCAGCTTCATGTTGTGGAAAGATAAAATTCTGTTATGAGAGGGAGAAGAAGGGAAGTCAAAAATGTTGGTACCTTGAAGAACTGATGGGAAAGAGGGAGCTCCAGGAGTGTTGGTAGGAAGAAAGGAGAGACAAGTTTGATCCTTAAAGCCCTCACTACTAAATTGCAGCAAACCTAGGGCAGGTTTGTGGCTGCACTTTTACCCATCAGCTCTCAGCAAGTCCTTTTCAGGGTGAGATGGATGTTTAAGCTGTTGGTTTGTTGTTCTGAAGCCACCAAACCAGTCCTGTCTGATGCATGGGAAATCTTGACAAAGCCCTGTTTTAAGTGGGAAAGCCAGAATGCAAATTTGTTTTGATATTTTAACACACACCCAACCCTTTATACTTCTGCAGTTCTTCTCCTAAATTATCTGAATGCCTTCAGAAGAAGAAGGACATCATAGAACAAATGGAAGTGAAGCTGGATATGGGCATTGATAGGCAAGTAGAGATTTCAACTTTCTGTTAATTCTTGTAAAACTTCTTTGGGATGTACATGAGGTTTCCTTTTAAGCAGAAGATGAATTTTATGAACACAAAATTGATTTAAAAAATTTTAATCCATAAATATGCATGATTTTGCATAGGAAATTTAGATTTTTGTTTAGAGGGTCATATTTTCCATGGCAGATTTCTGGGCCATAAATAGCTTTGTATGGGTGTTATGGTTGGGCTGAGAGAGTGCAATAATTCAGTTTTACCTTATTGTCTCAAACTACTATTTTCTCCTTTAAAGGAGAAGAGATGATTGAAATGGGTTAAAGACTTGCAGGATTTCCATGAGGAGCAAAGTTTGACAAAAATAGGTTAGATGATTTGCTTGAATCTGTGCAGTGCTATGGATTAAACCAAGTCATAGAATTCTGTAGGCCTGGAATAATTTTGATTCTGACATTGACTTGCTTTGAGGTTGTGACTCATTTAATCTTTTTTTTTTTTTTTTTCTGCAAATAAAACTGAGAGGATAGCTATAAAAATTGTAAATTAAAATCATAGCTTTTTTGCAGCAGAGGCAAATAACAAAATAACAAGCTTAATATTAGGAAATGGAGCTGTTGTGTGATGTTCTACTTTGGTCTGGGAAGCATGTAGTGTTCCCATATTTCAAGGTGGCATGAGTCAAGCAAGAACATGTTACCTAAGACTTCTGTGCCAGTTTTCTCTCTGCATTATAAGAAATTAGCCATCTGGTGAGTAACAAGGGGCACTCTGTGAATTATTATAGAGGTTTTTGTTAGGATCACATCATGCTGGAGAAGGACAAGAGGAGTGTTGTATAGGAACAACAGGCACTGCGTTTGTGTCCTACTGGGTGCTTTTTCTGCAGAGAGATGGTGAAGAGATTTGGTATGGGTTTTGCACCTAAGTTTTCTGTAGGTGGAAAAGGAAAGGTGGAGATAGAGGATCTGGAAGTGGCAACTGAGATTTTTGCTGCTTCTGCTGGAAGTGCTCTTAGAGGTCAAAACAAAGTTTGAAATCATTATGGCCACTGAGGCCATAAGCTTAGATGTAGACAGGCATAGGTTGGTCATCAGCATTACAATATTTTGTTTGTGTAAAATAATCTCTTAAAAGTGATAGTAAGACTTAGGAGAACAAGTCCCTTTTAGAAAATGGTGTGTTCAAAGGTTTGTGGATGGAGACTTTAAAAAAAAACAACTTGTGCTTTGGCACATATAAAAAGAGAGATTAGGCTTAAGCTGAACGTTACGTGTGAAATGTTTTTGTGGCTGCTTACATGCTACTTTGTGGTGCCAGTGCTGCTGAGAATTGATTGTCTTGCTTAAAGGAATCATCTACTTTAAAAAATCAAAGCAAATTTCTAAATGTTGATGGTTTCAACATTATCCGATCTGAAAAAGTCCAATAGCAGGCTCCAGAATGGCATTCACAGCAATTGTCTGCCTCTGTAAAAGTGATTTATTAGCCAAACAAAATTAGTTCAACTGGTTTTCTTTCAGTATGTATTCTCTGTAAACAGCCTCCGGGAGTGTTTATTGAAAGTAGAAATTGAGGAGAATGCAAGATATAATTTCTTTTAAATTTCTGTTGGTAAGTAGATTGTTGAGTGAAGTACACGTGAAATTCAAGTCTGAGCTCTACACATAGAAAAGAAGTTTATTCCCTCTTGGATATATTTCCCCCTCACCCCAAACTGAATCCTTCAAGGCCTGGGATGGCCTTGACTGTTTTTTTGTTGTTTTTTTTTTAATTTTGGAGAGGTTAGAGGAGTGAGGGGGCTGAAGGAGAGATGAAGAGAGACAGAGGTTCTTTCCAAAGGTGGGCACTGAGAGGTAGGCAGCCTCTCTTTTGGCTGCTTTGCTGTTTGACCTTTAGTTTGTACTTAAAGTGAACCAAGGTCTTGACCTTAGATAATGTTCTAGAAAAATAAATCCTGCAAGGCAGAATTAAATGACACTGTAAAAGTATTAGGTTTCTGGGAACAAAAGAAACACCAGGCTCTGGCAAAGGAAGAGGCTTTTCTTTTTTTGTGGGAATTTTTTTTTTTTTTCTGTCTTGTTGGTTTTTGGTTTTGTTTTGGTTTTTTTGTCCTCTCCATTTTCCAAGTGGTTTCTGGTTCTTGTTTCTGAGTAACACACGATGTGATCCAGTTCTGCTAAACTCTTTGGAATGCTTCCTTCAGCTGTCAGATTCCTGCTGCATTGAAGAATGCCATCCAGTTTTTCTGAAGAGCTGGATTTGAACGGATTACCTCACAATTAATGTGTCCCTTTTAAAAATAGCTGGCCAGCATGCTGGTGCTGTGCTTCAAAACACAGAACTTGGAGGAAAGTTTTTAAGGTGGTTAGGGTGTTCTGGGCTTTTTTTTTTTTTTTTTTTTTCCTGATTTTCTTCTTTCTAACTGATCAGAGAGGATAAGCTCCATTTTATTTAGAGTATTGCATTGCAACTTCAGGAGAGTGCTTATGTGTGTGTGTTAAATGAAGTATTTCCTTTGACATCTCCTGTCATCACTTGCTTCTTACACTGAAAGCACATGTTTCTTATATGTTCTATAGATTACTCAACTGTCAGGTAGTGGGGGGGTTTCTCATTACTTTATACTGCTTATTTTTGCATAGAATCATATTGGCATATGTAAATATTAAAAAAAAAAAGAAATCAAGGAAAATAAAATGTTCTTTTCAAAACCCAGTCTGTATTTGTAATTTTAAAGGACACTGAATTGTATGATTGGACAGATGAAGCACATCTTGGCTGCAGAGCAGAAGAAGACAGATTTTAAACCAGAAGATGAAAACAATGTGTTGATTCAATATACTAATGTAAGTAAAATAAGTTGAAACTCACCTGTTTAGCCTCAGATGCTCACAAGTGTTACCATGTAGAAGATATTCCTTACCAAGCAGTTTGCTTAATTGTTCCATTTGGCCTTAAGCATCTTTAAACTCTGTTGTGCAGTATTTTCTCAAGCTGAAAAGAAACAGTAGCACTTCTGTACCTGGTTTCAGGCACAAATCCCTAGGTGCTGGACAAAACTGTCACCCTCCCAAGAGTCCCAGCTTTGGAACAAGGTTTTAGCTGATAATTAGCTTTAAACTATCAGCTTCAGAAAAATCAATTATCAGGTACTCTAGTTGCTGGGTGCTTCTTTCCCCTTAGAATGGCAAGAGCATGACAAAGCAGTATGGGTATGTCCTGAGCATTTTTTTCCCTCAGAACATTGTCTTTACCACTGGATCTGCCTGAATCCCAGCCTGTGGACTGCTGAGAAGCTGCAGGGCTGGGTTCCCTTTGGTTTTCCTTAGGGAAAGGGGTGTAGAGAACCAGAGATGAGATTGCCTGAATGCCTGCAGGAAGGTGGGGATAGAAGTGGAGCAGTAGGACACAGTCTGGTACCAAGTGGGAAGGATGAAGATGCCTCTGTGGCTGTTAATTGGGGTTTATGATGGCAGATGACAGGAGGTTGTTTTTTTTTAACCACTTCCCCCTCCTCCCCACTCCTTGGTTGAACACTGTTTGAATTAAAAGCCTAAATTAAACTCTTCTGAACTGATATGAATTCTAACTTAATTAAATATTGGCTTTCACCCATCTTTCTACTCATGTTTTTGCATCTTTATGTGGCAAATAAAAATCTCTAAGAAGATTATTAGTTGGAAAATGCCTGATTTCAATGATGTTTTATGAGGTTTAAAGACTGAGTGCTGTTTACCTGATGATGTGGAAGCTGCTCTGAGAAAAACATATTTCTAGAAAGTTGCCAGATTTTATGTTTTGGCTTTTTTTTCTTTTTTCTTTAGGCTTGTGTTAAAGTCTGTGGATATGTTAGAAAACAAGTGGAAAAGATTAGGAATTCTATGGATGGTAAGAATGTGGACACAGTTTTGATGGAGTTTGGAGTTCGTTTTCATCGGCTTATTTATGAGCACCTACAGCAATACTCCTACAGCTGCATGGGAGGCATGTTGGCTATTTGTGATGTGGCTGAGTATAGGAAGTGTGCCAAAGACTTCAAGGTAGGCTTGTCAAGTTGGTGATGTGCAGCCATGTTGAAATTAGCAACAGGACTCTGTTTTAATCAGACTTTTTTCCTTAATAAAATTAGTTTGTTTCTGTTTGGACATCATTTCATATACTGATGTTATGTTCTATTACTGTACCAGATATTCTTTATAATGTTTTCAAGAGCAGTTTCCTGACACCATTTTTTTTTTTTTTTGCTTGCTGGCTATATATTCATTAAAGAAGTATTGAGGAGAAAATGATGGGTGTAAATATTCAGTGGGGAGGAATCATTTTGAGAATCTTGGTGGACGTTGCGTTCAATCAACTGTCACTTAATACCTGTCTCTCTCTGTTTTTCTCTTAACCACAGATTGCACTGGTGTTACAACTCTTTGATACTTTGCATGCACTTTGCAATCTCCTGGTTGTAGCCCCGGATAATTTAAAGCAAGTTTGCTCTGGAGAACAACTTGCTAACCTGGACAAGAACATCCTTCACTCCTTTGTTCAGCTGCGTGTGGATTATAGGTCTGCTCGGCTTGGTCGTCACTTCAGCTGAGAGCATGGGAAGCCAAGTTGTACCTTTGGGCAGGCCTCAGTTGTTAGAAAGCACAGAGAATGATTTTTTTACCAGACCATGGTGGTAACTTCTGTGGGATAATGACTGTTTGGAATAAAGCAGCAACCATATTTAAACATGACTAAGTAGGAGGTGAGCAGGTAAAAAGCTGAATGATGTTTCCTCTGAGCTAAAGTTCTCCTGGTGAAGAATATTGCAAATTTACTTGCTACTGATTTTTTTTTTTTTTTTTTTTTTTTTTTGTAATTTGAAACATGTTGGTCAAGGAAAGCAAGTGGTGCATTGAAAGTATTTTAGACTTCAGTGTTGAATTATCAGATACCATTTGTTAGACTTGAACCACGGAGCATAGTGTAGGTAATGGATTACATAGATTAGACCAGTGTAAAAACATTCTTCCATCAATTTTAATGACTTAGACTTCAGCACAGCTAATCATAATCAAATTATCTTTGACTGGTGTTTCTAAGTCACTTCTTTCATTTAAAACGTTATCCTTCTCAATGTAATTTCTTGCTCTAATTAATTAGCTTGGAATTTCTTTTGAGATGGAGGAGGAAAAGCAACTCTATCCCAGAAGGATGTAATTTATTCATTATGTAGCATTCTAAACAGCACTAAACCAGTGAAAACTTTTGGATTTTATTTTTTTTTTTGATTCTTTGGCTTTGTTTTTTGAGGTTTGTTTTTTTGCACCTGATAGTTGAGGGCCCACCAGAATTTATTGGCACCATCTGACACTCTTGTCTCTGTTTGATACTGGCACACTGAATTTTATATCTGCTCCTAACACAAATGCAGCTGCCTTGTCTAGGCTTTCTTATTACAAGGTGCAGGTGCCCATTGTTGGGTTAATATAAGAGAACTTCCTCCTTGTTTTGTATGTAAATAAATTGGGAAAAAGTGGGAGGAATGGGCAGTGGCTTTAGTAAAAACCTACAGTTGAAAATTCCTGTGCTGAAGATAATTGATCCTCAGTGCCTGAGCAATATAAGATGTTGAAGTGTGTGAATGCTTCTTTTCCACTAATCATTATTTTAATATTGGAGCCAGGCTACTTTTATGTCTGTTATTGCTCCAGCAATTATTCAAGGTTTTTCTGAGATGGACCCATAGTGTGCATAGAGTGAAGTGATGCAACGGTGATGTTTGAAACATCTGGGGTAGCTTTTCCACAAGCAGCTGAAAATCCTTGTAAATAGACCTTTGTTCAGACTAAGCTCTTGTGGAGAACAGAGTGGAACTGCTGTGGTTTGTGTCTTCAATCTGACCTTCATCATCCCTGAGCAACTCATCTCTAACACTTGATTTCTACCCAGGGCTCAGCGTGTGTTACGGGAACTCATTTCTCTCCCATCCTCAGAGCAGCATTTCTATAAATTTACTGGGCACTCAAGTAAAATTTTCCTCTT
This sequence comes from Heliangelus exortis, assembly GCF_036169615.1. NCBI lineage: Eukaryota > Metazoa > Chordata > Aves > Apodiformes > Trochilidae > Heliangelus > Heliangelus exortis. The sequence goes on along the minus strand of NC_092426.1, from coordinate 4,635,502 downwards.
GTCAATGACTTCCCAGGTGTTGTCAGTATTGACAGGCTTGTGTGGAGCTTCTCTTGGTTAGCTGGAAGTTCTTCTGCTTCATTTTGTATATAGCAGAGCATTGTATCAGGAAACAAGAGGAAGGATGCCAGACTCTGTCAAAGCATTTGGGAAGAGTTTTTGGCTGCTTTGTTGAGCTGTGTAGCTCTGTTCCTTGGCCATGGCAAAGCCACAAAGAGTTTTGGACACTGGAGGAGGCACATGCTTGTACTGCTGCCATATTTTGTTTCAAAAAGCTCTGATGTGAATTCAGATGATACCTCTGTTACCTCTGTAACTGAAAGCCAATGATTTTAAGGCTGTGGTTTTATTAACCAATACAAAATCTTTCTACAAAAAAAAAAAAGTGTCAATTTGTAAGCACTTCAGAGAACATCATCTTAAGACTGCAAATCACAGAAGTGCTTCAGGATTTGTTGTATGATTGTTTGAATTATTTTCAGGTTGTATGAAATGTATTTACCATATTTCTTGCTTTATTAGCTGTGTTTTCCATGCATATGCTCAGTGCAATATTTTCATTATGCCTGTTAAGAAGAGCCAGCAAAATGTAGGTGAATACTTAAACTTAGGTATGTAAACTCTTCCTCAATAAAAATAATTCCATCCAGACATTTTTTTTTTAATTTCATTTCCATGTTCTTCAAATATCTTTATACTCAATTGTATAAGCCCTTCTATTTAAAAAAAAAAAAAAAAAAAGGAAAAAAAAAAAAAGAAAAAAAGGAATAAAAGTAATTTTACTGACCAAATTGAGCAGTGGTGTGACCTTTCCCTTTCCCCTTTTTCCTTCAAAAAAACCTCCCTGGGCACATTCTGAAGCAATTTCTTTTTCTAGAGACTATGTTGTCAGTAAGTTTATGTTGTAATAGAAGTTGCATTGGGATGGGGCATTGAATTCAATAGTAAAATTCACAGTTCACAATTAAGTTTAGAGCTCTTATAGCATGTAATTTGGGGAAATACTTCCAGTGGCTTCTGAATACTATGGAGTACTATTGAAAATACAAATATGCCTTTTTATGTTCATGTAATGAATTAAAGTGTTGCCTTTTTAACCTTCACTCCTAGAATGTAGGCATTTAGCAGGCTGGCAGCCAAATGAATGCCTGAGAGGAGGTGTGTATATGTGTGTGTAATTATGTTGTCTACAATTGGTGAAAATGGCTTTGCAGTAAACTTGTAGGCTGGAAAATAAGATGTGTTTTTACAAGTCCTATAATTTATTAACATGATTTGGTATTGTGTTCTGTTTGCATGGGCACAAAGGGCAGGAAGGGATTGGTGTTTTGTGTGAATACTTCTCAACACACAAATAAAAATATAAAAAAAGTAGGAAATAGATGTGCTTGGGAAAATAAGATCTAGATATTTAGAAATGGAGGGTGAGAAGTAAAGATATGAATGAGGAGGATAGGGAGAATGAGCAGTTTAAGTGAAATATCCCAGCATGTGGAAGGAGGAGGTTAAAATGGGGTTTCTAGGAAGCTGATTTACACATCAACCTCTAGGAATAAATTGCAGGATTGGAATTAGAAGCTCCATGGCCATGTCCCACCCTGAAATGAAATGAAATTAAATGAAATGAACCCCTAGAGGAGGTGGAGTGGCAAGAATTCTTGGCCATGGAACTCTTCATCCAACTTGAACCTGGTGGAGTCAACAGGAAGAGAAGAGGCTTTCTGTACACCAGGGTCCATCTGCTGGGAAGGAGAGAAAGTGAGATCCTGAGTGTGAGCACTGCTCCCTACCACTGCAAGAAGCAGAAATGCATTAGCAAGGTGCAGTCTGATTAAAGGGAAGGAGAATTTGCTTATTTTTTTGGTCTTTGAAGACTACAGTGCTCTGGAGAAGGGTAAGTGCTTGATTTGAGGATGGGATGGTATTGACAGGGCAGGTTTGCTTCCAGTTGTTAAGGGAAATTTTAGTTCTGGGTTTTGATTTTTTTTTTTTGTTTGTTTGTTTGTTTTTTGTTTTGGGGTTTTTTTTTTTGTTCCTCTTAGCTTTCACAAAGCCATTTTAAATCACTGTTGGCTTCAAAGTGAAACTGCCACAAACTCAAAATTCCAGTTGCCTGAGTACCACTAATCCACCTTAGAGCCCGTGCTGGGGTGTGGTGACTGAGTGGTGTCTGAATTGGTTCCTTCATTTTATAGGAAGTGGTGCAGATATGTGTAAAAAATGCTATTTTACAAAGTGCCCTGAAGAGGGTGAGGCCCTTGGGTTGGGTTCACATTGGCCTGTTCAGAAACCCAGATTTCCAGGTTTCTCAATCCAATGTGTGCATGACAGGAAACCAAATGTACTCAATTTGAGACATCACTGGATATTCCAAAGCAGAAGGGTGTTCTTTTGGTGAACTTTTCATGGCAATTACTATCTTAATTTGGATCAGCTCTTGGGTTGAACTAATCATAGACATGGAAACCAGGCTGAGGTGATGGTTTTTCCTAGATGTATCTAACTAATAGCTTCTCTAATTTTAGATGCAGGTAGCAGCTCTTCTTTGCACTTCTTGTCCCAGGAGAAGTAGGGAGGATAAGCCAGCTGTCAGCATCAAAAGCTGCTCTCCTAAAGGACAACTGACAGGTAGGAGCACCTTTCTTGTCCTCATGTTCTGCTAGATGTTGGCTCCAAAGCATTATACACCACCACCTCTGGGCTAGTTGTAAAGGGAGGTTTTGTGTTTTGTGATGTACATTGGAGTATTTTCTCTCTGGACAAGGCTGGGACATTGTTTGGTTTTCCTTTCCCTGTTCTAAGGAAGGGAGGGAGCCAAATCTCCTGCCCAGTCACGTGCTCTGCTTTTCTTTTGGAGGTTTTGTGTTTTGTGATGTACATTGGAGTATTTTCTCTCTGGACATCCAGGCTGGGACATTGTTTGGTTTTCCTTTCCCTGTTTTAATGAAGGGAGGGAGCCAAATCTCCTGCCCAATCACGTCCTCTTCTTTTCCTTTTTTTTTTTTTTTTTTTTTTTTCCCTCCTCTCTCCTCATTTCTTTTGATGCTAGATTTCTATACCATGTCTTCTGCCTATCTTAGAGTGGGCAAGCAGCTGTGTTTGCCTGTCTTCTTTTGTCTTGTATGGGGCATTGCTTACTCTGTGTCAATACAGCCCTTGGTGTGGGTGGGAGCTTTGGTTTCTGCTCTCACTCTGTTAGCTTTACATCTTCTGCTCTCTTTCCAGATCTCAGGGCTCCCCTCTCTTGCCACACTGCCAGAGAGACAGAGAAACCTTTAACTTTGCAGCATGGCTTCTGGGAGACCTTGTTCAGTTCCATTTTAATACCCAATATTTATTTGCAAGTTGTGTCTTCCTGATGTGTTCAAGCTTCTCTCTCTTTTCACTGAACTCCAGCAGTGTCCATAAGGCTCCTGGAGCCAGAACATGAAGATCCAACTCCTCTTAGGGGACACGAGCATCAACGTGGCAGTGGCTGGTGCTGAAAGCTGCCTCATGCTGTGTTTTGTTGTTCTCAAAGCTGGATTTAGCCAGGATAGAGGAGAGAATGGACTAAGAAATGTCTGGCCTTTTCATTGCCCCCCTTTCTGTGCACAATGTTGCACAGAAAGATTTTTGGCCCAAGTTTTTTGGGCTGCTTCTGTTCCCCAGCTCCTCGTTGCCTGGATCTTTGTGCCACAGTCTTCCCTTGCAATTTATTCACCTTAACCTCACTTTGCCTGTTCTCAGGGGTCCCTTTGTCCTTTTATCCTCAACACTTGGAGCCTAGGGTTATCCCAGCACAAACAAGCCCTTCCAGTATCTTGGTAGTACATCTGCTTTTCCCAGTTTGATCATGAGTGTTGGAGGCAGGAGCTTGTTCTACCAAGTATCCAGCCTCACCAAAGCCTCCTTTTTGCTTGTAAGGAGGGGAGAGACTGGAGAAAAGATCTCCCTGGAGCTGATTTGTAGGCAGATGAGTTGCATGGTATCAAGGCAAATAACTCCTGGTGAAAGACATGATGAAAGTTCAGCTCAGTTTATGCTGCCAGCTGATGATGGTCACTTTGAACTCTTAACACTGGTTTTGATGAGAGGTATTTGAGTGTTGTAGAGGAGCCAGCTAACACAAGCTTGTGTTTGAAACATTTTTACAACGTTCCTTTTACTGTAAACAATTAATTAAAATGACTTGCTAAGTCTTAGGCAAGTGGATTTTTGAAGGTTGCTCATTTTGCTTATCCACCCAAAGTCAATTTGAGTATGAATATATAACATTTTACTCATAATAGCAAACAACTTCAGAGGAGAGACATATTCTGGAGGCAGAGATTCAAACTAGACAGCAATGATGCATTACAAATATATAATTATTTGCACTAATATTTGAGCAGGTGGAATGGATTAGTACATGGTCAACATTGCACTGCTGATAACATGTATTTTTCTATATTAATATGTACTGTGCAACATGTATTAAAATTGTCAATAATTCATTTTAACAGAGATAGCAATATTTATATTGCTGTGTTTTACAGACAGCAGAGTGAACTGTTAAACCTAGCCCAGCTTTGCACATTTTAACTTAACTTTGTTTCCCAGTCTGTGTGTTTTTAATTTCTCATTTAAAAAAAAACCCAAACAAAACAAACCACAACACCCTTCAACCTAGAAAATTTTTTTGTTGTTCTGGAGAATTTCTGATCTAAATTATTTTCACTCCTGCTCTCTCTGGCCTGTTAGGAAACATCTTGAAATGAGACCTCCAACACCCAGCCCAGCCCCTTGTAGTAACACTGGGATGCAACCTTGATTTAGCTGCTTAATCCATGGATTCCTTCTGTGGATTTTCCTAAATGAACTGAAAAGAAGAGAACCATTGAATGATTTTAATTGGAAAAGACCTTTAAGGTCATCAAGTCCAACCATTAACCCAGCAGTGCCAAGGCCACCCCTGCCCCATGTCCCTCATCCCCACATCTCCAGGGCTCTGAAACCCCTCCAGGGATGATGGGGACTCCAGCCCTGCCCTGGGCAGCCTGGGCCAGGCCCTGACAACCCTTTCCAGGGAGAAATTCTTCCCCAGCTCCAACCTAAACCTCCCCTGGCACCACTTGAGGCTCTTTCCTCTTCTCCCATCCCTTGTTCCTTGGGAGCAGAGCCCGACCCCCCCTGGCTCCAACCTCCTCTCAGGGGCTTGCAGAGAGCCAGAAGGTCTCCCCTCAGCCTCCTCTGCTCCAGGATCAACACCCCCAGCTCCCTCAGCTGCTCCTGGGCAGACTTCTGCTCCAGACCCTTCCCCAGCTCCATTCCCTTCTCTGGACACACTCCAGCCCCTCAATGTACCTCTTACAGTGATCACCATTGTTCTTTTTATTTGTTTTTATTTATTTATTTTTAATTAATTTTTTAAATCTATTTTGTCTTCTGCTATACTTTTGCTTTTCCCTCTTACTGCATTTTTCTGGAAGCCTCTGAGGGTACAGTTACCCTGTTCAATTGGTGAATGTGTCTCCTTTTATAAAGGAGGAGCAAGAGGATAAACTCTTCTCTGGTCCTTGGCAGTGGAGAATCCAATGTTAAGCAGAAAATGTGACCCAGGGTGAGCCACAGAGTTTTAGAGGGGTGTCTTGAATCGTGTTGCCTGCAAGTGGTTCTTGATGATTGTTTTGTTCCGAGATGCAGATATGGGGTTGTTATTAAGGCAAAAATGGATTTTGTTGCTTTTCCCTCCCAGGGATGTGTCTGCTGGCAGCAACTGAGTTGCATGCAACAGCAGAGTTCAAAGCAGGCAGAATCCATGCATCCATCTGAAGACTTTAAAATCAATTCCCTGTCAAGCCAGACACAAGTTTAGCTGAGCTGACCAGTGAATCTGTCCATTTTTTTGTCTTTTTTTTGTTGTTTTCAGAAGTGGCTGTGGGGCTTGATTGTTCCTTCCTCTTGTCTAGGTAACTTGTTTATTCTGAAATCTTGTATTACATCAGAAAAGCTTCTTTAAAAGTGTAATGGCATCATTCAGTGGTGTCTGAGCATCTGCCATAAATGCCTGCATGAACTGAGCCCCCAGTTGAGACTAAAGACAAGAAAGTCTTGTTTAGCTGCTGAGAATCAACTTGCTGTTCTTTAATTTATTTTTTTCTTCTTCCAACAGTGAGAACTTTACAGTGCAATTTTGAGGCAGGGCTTAAAGTCCAGGTCTTCTGAAGGAGAGCAGAAATAGCCAGCTTAGGTTTGCTCGACATACAGGGCTCTGTGCCAAATTCACTGCTGGTGTGAGCAGCTGTAACTTTGCCAGCTTCAATGAAAATATGAATTTTTAAAAGTCCATAAGCATGTTAGACACATACCTTTGTCTTTCCACAATTAGTTTTGTTGCTTACATGGCATGAAGCTTTCTGTAGTACATAATCCCAATGCCTAAATATAGTAATTCCAATGCACTTGAGATCAATTAGATTTGTACTTTTAAACTCAGTTTTGTCTATAAAGATAATGTTATATTGCTGAAGGGATTTGGTATTTAAAGTGTCTGAACAAGTCTAAGTGGCTCTTGGGCATTATAATTTTTATTTAGCTGCTTTTAGCCCAATCACTAATCAAATTAAAACCTACCATGACTGGTGTGCAACTCAGAGCAGACGGTGGAGCGTATTTAGCTCATAGTATGTAATTTGGTGGCAAGTTGGGTGCTAAGGTGGTGCTTTTGTTAGCAACAAAGAATGCCCTTTTTCTGAAAATTGAGAAGTTAGGTTAAAAGGGCTCTGGGGGGGACAAAAGTGCTTATGTCCCAGGTGCAGCAAATGGTGGCAGCTCCTGCAACGACAGGCGAAGATCAGCACAAAATCTTTACGCTACGGCGGCGCTTTTGTTTTTAGGGGAAATTATTTGTTCTTGATAAATAACAAACCCGTAAGAATAATGCTGTCAGTTGTGGAGAGGGAGGAGGGGAAGGGTGTGAAAGAGCTGTCAGTTTCCCTTTAGGAAATTACTCCGGAACGTCCCCTTGGATCAGACCACCAGAGGGAGAATGCCTCGTGCAGCAGTGATAGGATCCAACACGTAGGGTTTTGGTTTTTTTTTTTTTCCCCCCCATTTAAGACACGTTGAGAAAACCCAAGCTTTTCTTTGTGCAACTTGTAATTCTCTCCATGTTGGTGCTTTCAATTCAGACCCACCGTATGAGGTAAGGAACAGGAAGGTGGGCAGTTTGCTGTTTTGTTTCACGTTGCAATATGGTGCATTTAGCAATGTTAGGGGCCCAGCTTCAAAAGAGAAGGCAGAAAAGAATGATTCGACGGGAGTGCTTAGAGCTCAACTGTTCAGTCACGTTGTGAGGGCAGAAATCAACAGCAATGTCAGCTCAAGAAGAGAGTTCATCCTGGTTCTTTATTTCCAGGGCTGAATGAGGTCCTTATCAAGCTCAGGAAATGTTTGGCCTTTGCTTTAAAGAAACTTTTATGAGTCTGTCAGCTTGGTTTAAAAATTTGTGTGGGTTATCTGGTGTGCTGTCAGATACACTTTTACACTTGTCCAGATCTTTGGATTAAAGTGTACTTTCCTGTAATTTTAAGTGCCAGCAAGTTGATTCATGCCATAAAAGATGAGAAATGGCTCTCATTTTTTCAGCAGAACTCATTCTGCAAAAAATAGACAGAAAAAGAACCAGGGGTGCTGAGGAAGCTAGGGCAGAGTGACATAATATTTTATTTTATTTTTAATTTTGGGGGGAATGTTATTTTTGGATGTCAAACCACGAGGATTCCAAGGAAAAAAATGGAAGAGAGCCAATTCTGTGGTGAAATAAGATTGTAGAAGAGAACAGAGCTGCTCTGCCCTACGATGCAAGACAGAACTGGAGCCAAAAGAGGCAAAAGTAGAGCAGTTCTCAAGACACTGTAACATCATGGGGGGACTGATAGCACCACATTCCCACTCTGTGAATTTAAATGTGTAGTGTGCTAGTTGTTTAGGCTCTATCATGGACTACAAGAGAAGGGAGCTATTCCAAAGTCTGATTCATCCTGGCATATCACTAAAGTAGGGCAGTTGATTTGCTTCCTAGAAGTCTCAGCTGCTTCACCAGTTACAAAGGGATCCAAGTGACTTGGGTAGACCAGCTAAAATGAGATGCCTAAAGGGTAAGATTGCCTCACCTACTTGTAGAGGCCAAAGAAGCCCACTGATACTTGTTATTTTGACCCCTGAAGACTGTCTGTAATGAATTCAGCCCTTTCAGCCTGCTTGGCTCACTGGATTTTGTTTCCTGTGGGAAATGGAAGAATCTAGGGCTAGAATTTGTTTCGTTTGGAAGTCTGGTGGTAAACTAGAGTACAGCAAATTTGATAGCAGGCAAATACTGCCTTTCAGGGTGTAGCAGTTGTCTTTTAGGAAGGCTGCAGAGCAGCTCTGGCTGCTATTGCACAGCACTGCTTATGGATTTATCTCCAGTGACAGTCCTGTGTGAAGAAGCACATTAGTGTACATGGTGACACAGGCATGAAAACTGCTTCCTAAATTGCTTTGATCTTGGTCTCTTTGGTGATCTAAAAGCCAAGGGATGAGTCTCTTCTGGAGGAGCCATTCTGTTGTGACTGATGAAGGAAACAAGCAAATGGAAGAACAAGAGAAAAGAGGTTAAACTGGACAAAAGGCTTGGCCTGATATCTGAAAAACGCTGCCTTTATTTCTCTTTGCTTCACTCTAAACAAGTCTTTGATTTTTTTAATCTGACACTGGCTAACTTCAAACAAAATGAGTTTTCTTCTTGCTTGGTTCCCTTCTGCTTGGCATCCCTCTCCTTCCACACCTGCTGGTCCTTGGCAGAGAAGAACAGACCCTCTCATTTTGCTCCCCCTTGGATCCCAGCTCTGCCTGCATGAGTGACAGCTGCTGTCTGAGCCTTTGGTCGACTGATGATTGTGCATTAGTCTAAGACTGCACAATGAGGTATGGTACAAGTTAGACCATCTACAGATGCCATCCATCTGTTCCATCACTGGCTGCTCCTAGAAATACATTTTCTCCCATTGTCCTCAAAAGTTTCTTTTCTGGATGTCTTCTTCCACACTGAACGCAAGGAACTTTCCTTCATAGCTGGAGCTTTGCAGTGCTGCTCCTGGGCTGAGTGACTTCTCAGCCTTCTGTTCTTTTAGAGCTACTCCAGCACCTCATGTCTGTCCTCTGGGGCTCTGTTTCTGTTGGGGTGCCTCTCATGTCTGTCCTCTGGGGCTCTGCTTCTGAGCTGCCCTCATATGTCCTCACTGCTTTCACTCCCTTGTTTTCCTGGATGCATCTTCCAGCCAATGCTCATCAGGCCATAACACAAATAATGTCTGCTGCCTTTCCCAGGGGAGCTGAAGACTTTGAGAATTTTTTCCCTGTGCAACAATGAAGTGTGTTTCTAGCTGTTGTATTTACCCTTCTCTCTCTTATGAACTGTGAAGCACAGAATCTCTTTTTCTCCCAAGGAAGGTCCACTTGAGCTTCCTGCTTCCCTGAGATTAGGACTTTGAGAGCCCCTAAAGCTGAAGGCTATCCACAACATCAAGGAGAAATTCTTTATCTCCTTCCCAAGAAAATCCTGGATTTGGCTGGACATCCTCTCAGATGCCCAGTCTCTCCTAGGGTGCTTCCATCTGACCTACCATTCCCTTTTTGACTCTGCCTTGGGTTCTACCTTACCTGGAGGCAGTTTTGATCCTCAGCACTCCCTCCCCTCCCTTCATCCCTCCTCCCAAGCCACCACACACTCTTCAGCCAAGGCAGAGTTGGCAGGATAGGCAGGAACTCTTCCAAGAAGAGGATCTTTATCAGTCAAGCAGTTGCTTGTCATCTTGTCCCCTCCTGATTCACAGGTGGCTTTGAGCTGCCCCGTCTGGCAACACAGGAGGCAACTGCTAACAGAGTCTAGTTAATTCAGTTCAGTAAAACAGAAGAATTTAGGATGACAGGATGAAAGATCACCTTTTTTTTTTTTTTTTTTTTTTTTTTTTTTCCCCACTGTGGTGCCCTGAAGGCAGGCTTCTTACTCTGCAAAATCTTGAAAATTGTGGTTGACATCAGCCTTGATGGAATGAAATACAGGTCCTGTCCAGCCTGAGGTTGCCTTGTTGTGCTTAATGTTTGATGAGTTGGTTCATGGCATCATTATTACCCTGTACCTGTTGGGAGTTCTCCAGAGACTTGCTGGGCCAGTTTATCCTAGGTGAGCTTCATCTTTATTGGCTTGGATTTTTCTGTAGTTGAACTTTGCAGCTGCACATGGCAAGTACAGGTCTTGCTGCTTGTGTTCCTAGGTGTGTGACAGACATGGGATTATTCAGGTTGAAAGGGATTTCAGGAAGTCACCTGGCCCACCCTCCTATTTTTAAAGCACAATCAGCATTGAATTCAGGTTGTGAGGAACAATGGGTTTAACACCACTGGAAAGAAGGTGCAGAAGGCTGATTTGATGACTGGGTTTTGTCAGGGGGGTGTTAATTGCTTTGAGCAACCCAGTCTGGTTTCCTGGGGGATGATGTCTAACAGGTTCATCCTCCTTGAAGACTCCCCTAAACTTCTCTGGAGGACCTTCTGTGTCCCCCAGCTTCTGGCTGGGTGAGTGGCCATCTCTGCTGTGGATCCTTGTGAGATTCACATAAACATTTTGCATGTCTCTCATACAGGATCACACGTGCTACCTGGACAGCAGTTCACACATTTAGACTGATCAATAGATGGAATAAACAGCAATTTACTGCTGAGCTCACTCTGCAGCCTTCGTGAGGCCCTGGTTTGTATTTCTGAACTTTGCATTGAACATTTTGCACAAAATTTATTGGAGCAGAATTTTAAAAAATCCTCTATGTCTTGGCCATGTTTGGTTGATATGGACCAATGTGCTTTTAAAAACCAACTTCAGAAATTCAGAGGGAAGAATCTGGGTCTATCTGTGGCAAAACCCTGAGCTTGTGTGCTGGTTTCAGTTTAGGAAAAAGCTTCAGTTATAGTCCCTGATATAAGAAATAGTCAAGTCTGTGATGGAGGTGACACTCAAGGCATTGCAAGATCACAGAATTGCTTTGGTTGGAAAAGACCTTTAAGGTGATCAGACCCAACCATTAACCCAGCACACTGCTGAACCCAGCACTGAGCCATGGTCCTGAGTAAAGGGAATAAAAAATAGCTGGAGTTTGGACACTGAACTCCCCATGGGAAGGGATATGGGGTTATTCCTGAGCAGGAGTCCAAAGTAAGGCATCAATCTGAAGTAATTGGTTCCCAAGCTTGAGGGCTTCATGTTCCTCCCAGTGTCTTGCAGCAGCTTGGAGCTCAGGGTGGATTTGTTAGATGGATGTTTACTTGAAATTCTTCATGAGGACTGTCTGCTCTGGGGTACCCTCCCAAATTCTATTTGTTTCTCTTGTCCCAGCACAAAAAGCAAAGCATATTCCCCAAAAGTCACAGGTTACTATGTTGGATACTGCAGATGAGGGGCCTGTTTGGTGAACAGGCTCACATAACACTAAAAAATGTGTTTTGGGGGCCACACCATGCAGAAGGAGGGGTTGTTAAGTTATGGGGTAGTTGTGCCCTCTAGAAAGGTTCCTATGGGAGTGGGAAACTGATGGGAAGGTCTCTCTTCTCCCTCTCCTTACCCAGGTGTGATCCTTGTGTGTCCAGATGGTGTGTGAGGAAGACTTTTTTAGTCTGTGTTTCTGGTATTCAGGACACCTCAAGTACTGCTTGTCCAAAGGGCCATCCCCTTTTATATAGGAATAAAAAAGCAGCTTTACAGCATATTTGGAGTAGTAAGTTCTTGCTCCAAGGTGGGCACTACCCATTTTTAAAGTTCCTAGGCAAGGAAGGAAACTATTAAACATTTCCCCAGGCATTTCCCCCACCCTCCCTGTATTTCTGTCGATTTTGGGGTTGTTTTTTTTTTTTTTGCAACGTGACTGTCCATCTTAGGTTGGAGCAGTATGGCTGCTCATCTCTCTTTCTGATACACAAAGGAGGGAAGGTGCCTTGCTCATAACCCAAGCAAAGAAACAGTTAAGTTATCTTAAGCTGTGTAAGCAAAAAAAAAAAAAAAAAAAAAAAAGAGGGGGGGAAAAAGTTGCCAAGATATTTTTGACAAAAGACAGGGAAATGAGAGGCTGTTTGGGGTATGCAAAAAATTTTTCCTTTCATACATATTGACAGCCAGAGGGGGGTTATTATTGAGAATATGGGTAAAGTTACTGCCAGTTTCTGCTGGTACTCATGTTTAAAAAGAAACTATGGAAACCAGGAGTAGGAATATTAATTAAGTTCAAATTTGGAATGCCTTTGCCAGGAGTGGCTGCATGAATTCAATGAAGCATCCTGTTGGGTTGCAATTCACTGTGTTGTTTGTAATTTAATAGAATGCTGAACTTTTCATAAATTAACATGTTGTTTCAATAATCTGATTAAAAGGTTATATGTTGATAAGATTAGCCTTAGCTGAGGTTTTTTCCCCCCTTCTTGCTTAAAGAACCAATGTACATGTTCTTTCATCACTAGGCAGCCATAAACTGTACCTTAGGGCCACGATCAGTGACTCCTTTGGATTGTGGAAGTGTGGGTGAAGTCAGTGCAGCTCTGACAGTTTTCTCCAGCTGAGGGAATGACTCTTGTCCCCAGATTCTGGTGAGCATCTCAGTGATGAAGATATTGCAAAAATATTGAGTTTGAAAAAAGATTTTGATGAACTTCACAAGTTGGTTTGATCCAATTTCTTAGAATGGGATAGCAGTGATGATATTTTAGTCTGTACCAGTTGGTCTTTTTCTTCCTAATAACTTGACTATATTGCTATATGTTTAAAAATTATATAGATGCACATGTGTCTAAATACACAGACATGCAGAGAGAAAGAAGGGGAGACAGACACACTCGTAAGCAGATGGAGGAAAAAAACCTTTGCTTATGGAGGGTCACCTAGGAGAGTTGAGATACCACCTGAATAGACTCAACCCTGCAACATCCAATCTAGAAACTGGTTCACAGAAGTGTTGGAGTGTCTAAATCCCATCATTTCAAAGAGACTTTACATGCCAGAATAACTCTTTACAGGTCTGTGCCATAAGGTGGTTTGCCTTAGTGCTCTGCAAGCATTTCCTGGGTCTACCAGGCTGGATGTGTGAGTGATAGGATGAATATTGTGGTGTCTGGTAGCAGGCAGGGAAATAAAAGCACAGAACCACAAATGGAAATGTCTCCCAGCAGAGCAGGCAGGCCCTTTTTTATGTAGATAGCTACCATCCTTGTGGACCTTCTCCTTTCATCTGTTCAGGCTGGAGAAGAGGAGGCTCAGGGGAGACCTCATCACTCTCCACAACTCCCTGAAAGGAGGTTGGAGCCAGGGGGGGGTTGGGCTCTTTTCCCAGGCAACTCTCAGCAAGACAAGAGGGCACAAGAGGTCTCAAGTTGTGCCAGGGGAGGTTTAGGTTGGACATTAGAAAGAATTTCTTTCTGGAGAGGGTGATCAGGCATTGGAATGGGCTGCCCAGGGAAGGGGTGGATTCTCCATCCCTGGAGATATTTCAAAAGAGCCTGGATGTGGCACTCAGTGCCATGGGCTGGGAACTGCAGTGGGAGTGGATCAAGGGTTGGACTTGATGAGCTCTGAGGTCCCTTCCAACCCAGCCAATTCTGTGATTCTGTGATTCATCTGTGTCCAGCCCTCTGTATAACTTCAATGTGCAGGTACATCAGCTGGCATGGCAGTTTGAGCTGAAATAACCCAAAGCCCTAGAATGGCCCAAATTTTACAGCAAATAAGGAAAAATACATAGCTGTTTGCCTGGAACATCAGGTACTAAGTGGTGAGATAAGGGCCAAACAGAGCAGCCAGTTCTGTTGTTCCCATAAATTATTCCCAGTTTATGCCCCACTCCTCAGTGAAGTTCACAGAACTGGTGGACACGTTCAATGTTAACATTTGTTGAGCAACCTCCCTCTCCCATGGCCTTGCCTGAAAACAGAGGAGAGGCTTTCCAGTGGTGACTCCAGCTTTGCCAAAAGTGACTTGTAGGTCAACCAGGGGGATGTGGAAGTGGCAGAAGGAGAGGTGGGGAGCAGAGTGGGGTGGCTGAGAGCTGACAGGGAGACTTGATCCAAGGATGCTGCTCCGTGTTTGGGAGTTCCAATGAAATACACTCCAAGTAAGTCACTCCAGCCCCTTCCTGTGAAAGGCAGAGCTTCAGGAAGGCTGCCAGTTCTGGGTAAGAATAGAGTAGCTGCTCTGGTTTTTAACTGCCTTACATCTTTGTGGTAAGAATGGTGACTGTGTGCAGAAAGCGCTTATTAAGCCAAAAATAACCCCCCATTTTTCTGTGAAAAGCAAGTTATAAATATAATCACAGTCAGCAGTAGATCTCAAATCTAAATTGTATGCTTTGCTGAGACTTTTTTTTTTTTTTTTTTTTTTCTTCCCCAAACAGAGGTTAGCAGATGGGAAAAAGATGCACTTCCCTGGGATGGTAGAAGGGAGGCAGCCTTGTTTCAAGTAATGCTGTTTCTGGGCGATAATCCAAAATGCACAGTAGGCAGAAGTTAAAAGGAAGTGCTTGCTTTTAGGTTTTTAAACTATATCCCTTAATCCTGCGTGATGATTGACAATCATGATTTAGAGTACGAGGTGCCCCTTTCTAATCCTGCAAGTTTGATGTTATTTGCGTATCTAGTATGGCTTTATTCAACTAAAACTAAATGGGAGCCTCTGCAATTGATGCCACATTTCAGAGATGAGTCCTGGACTGGGAGTCTATTTACAGATTAGTGGATACACAGTATCCATAGTACTGGCCTTTTTTTTAATGTGTGTGTGTGTAATTTAAAGACTCCAAAAGGCACATTTACAATTAAAATGTTTCTTGCTGGGTAAGAATACTAGTGGGAGACTTTTTACATAATTTAATTCACCGTGAAGGGAAGTAATATACAAGATTATATTAATCCTAGTTTGATAATTATAGTAAAATAAGAATACATGTTTGTATTTAATAATGATTAAAAAGCTATCGTTTATTGGCTTTGTGTGTTTTATTATAATATATGTGCTTGATCTTGGTTTCAACAGAAATGCTTCTCTTCTGAAGCTGAAGTTTGCAGTAAGCCAATGCACAATGAAAAGGACAAAACAGTTAATGAGTATTTGCCCCTGGTTTGTTATTTGGAAAGGTGAGGTGACACTTCTTATCTTCTGCCATCAGCAGCTTTGAATTGGATTTTGTTTAAAGGAAAGGAGGAGTAGATCATGATACATTAGGAATGGCAAATGAAGCAAACAGTTGAAAAAGCAAAGCTGGATGTGGCTTAAGCATGGAAAGCTTTGCAGCATCTCCTGCATTTTGTAGGGTTTACTGTTGATTTATCAAATACAGACCAGCTAAGATGCTTGCTCTTACTGGCTGAAGCCTGCATGTATATTTAGCATTAATCACAAGCAGCTGTGGTGGAGGGAAACCTTCTTTCTAACCAACCAGATTATATTAGATTAAAATGATCCATATGTAAGGTGTTGCAATACCTACTACTGGGGCAAGAGGGAAATCACATTATACTTGCAACTAGATTAACACAGGGCTTGAGCTGACAAATAATTTCTCTCCTGCATTTTTATTTTGTCAGGTGGGAGAAATCAAATGTTGCTCCACCAGTGAGCTGCCTCGTCCAGCCATGCTTCTGTAATTGCTTTGGAGGCTCACACCAGCTCCTTGAGTTGACAGAGGATCCTGATGCCACAGCAGAGTTGTGTTTAAACCCCCAGTCACTCAACCTGATCTGCAGAGTGTACAGCTGCCTGGAAGCCACAACAGGTTTGGTTAATGGATGATTTTGGGTGCATTATTTTGCACCTTGGGTGCTGGAGAACCTGGCTGAGCTGTTGAGGCAGTGCCTACTGTAACATCAGGTGGGGAAACAGAATCCTGGAATCATTTATTTAGGTTGGAAAAGACCTCTTAAGATCATCAAGTCCAACTGTCCACATAGCAAGACCATGCCACCTAAACCATGTCCCAGAGTGCCACATCTACACCTTTTTTAACACCTCCAGGGATGGTGGCTTCACCACTTTCCTGGGAAATCTGTTCCAATGCTTCACCACTCTTTCAGTAAAGAAATTTTTCCTAATATCCAATCTAAGGAGTGCACTCAACTATAGCCTGGTGTACCATGCATGGTGAGAGCATTCTCCCAGGAATGGGGAGTCAGGATGTGCTGTGTGCTTGCAAAACTCATCCAGGAGGGCAGGAATATTTAACTTTTGTGGCTTGAGACTGCTAGAGAAGTTCAATACATGATGTTATCTGTACAGTCCTAGAGAAACAACAGCTCTATAAGATATTGCATAGACCTGAGGGGGGGGGGACAAGGACACTGAGCTTGATTTGCATAATGCCAGTGTAGGAATTTGGCTGTCAGTGGGGCAGGAGGAAGTGGTGGGCTGTATATAATTCACTCTCTTGATCGTGAATAGCACCAGGAGCTCCACACTGAGCTACTGGGATGGAGCCCTGGTGGGTCTGGGCATGCTTCCAGAGGAAATTCCTCTCTTCAGTAGTTTTGCCTGAGCAAAGAGGACAGGGTCAGGATTCTGATTATCTGGAACTCTTGAGGACTGTGTTTATCTTGTTACAGGTGTTGCTGATTTTTAATTTTTTTTTTTTTTTACCATAAAACCAGACTTTGAGACACCATTATGTTCCCTCTGAACTAGGTGTAAGGCTGTACTATGGTGTCTCTTCAATCTTATGTTCAGAGCACCTCCTTACTACTTTTCTGGTCTGCTGCACTGGATGTGAAGCTCAGAGGTGGCTTCTGCTCCCTGAAATTGCCACCTTGCTGCTCTCCCACCATCTGAGCCAGGTGTAGCTGCCTTGAAAGGAGCTGTCTGGTACTCTGAGAAGCACCACACAGTGTTGTACTGCAGCTGGGCTCCTCTGCCCCTCTGCATCTTGTCCTCTCCCTGAAGGAGGCAAGAGGCTGGGTTGCAGCTTTTCCTGGGCCACTCACTCATCCAGTGAAATGCCACATGTGGGAGAGGGAAATCCTGAGAGGTCTGGGCTTTTCCTAGGAAATAAGATGCAAGTGGTGGAATAGGTGTTTTCCCTGCACCCTGAGGTGCTGGGGTAACAGCAGAGGAAGAAGGGAACTTGGTTGGAGCAGACCCAGCTCCAGGTTTGATGTTTGGTTTTAGAGCTTCATCCCTGCATGCAGGGTGGAACAACCAGGATGTGTGCTCACCCCTGGCCCTCTCCTGGCTCAGGGGGAAAAACTGTGTTTGGGCTTCTCTTTTGTGCCTTTCCTCTGTGCTGCTGAGAGCAGAGTTTTTGTTTCTCTTCCTTTTCTCTTCTACTGCTTGGCCAGAAGTTGACCACTAAACCAAGAGCACCATGCTTTCCTTTTCCTGCCTTTCCTTTGTCCTGTGCCCCTTCTCTCATTGTCAGTCCACTTTGTCACTCTGCTTCTCAGCTCGTTTTTCATTTGCCACCTGGCTTGTGTCCCCTGAGATCTGGTGGCATAAGAAGTTTGGGTCCTCCAGAGATTTGCAGACTTGTTATCCTTGCCTTTCTAACATAAGGTTTATTTCTGAGGGCTCTCTGTGCTTGCAGAACTGGTATGGTCTCCAGCCCAATCCTACAGGTGATAATGCTCAAATAAAAGTTTACTTTAGGTGTAGTATTCTAAAAAATAATGCATTTAATTGATGTGACAAAAATGTCTGAGTTAGGAAGTTTTGGAATGTGAGCTTGTAAAGGTTCACATAGAAGCTGCTTGGGGTGTATCTTAAATTCTGGCCATATCCTGTTAAATGTGGGATCACATTTACTTCAGGCCATTTATTGTGAAAAGTGCATGGAGTGGTTTGGTTTTTACCAGGATTTGGATGTTTGACATGTTTTTGATGGGATCTCAGGCTGCATCTATAGAACATCACTGCAGTAATGGTCAGGAGCAATGCTGCAAGCTGGAGGCAAAGCAGAGCAAGGACTTTGAATAAGTCAAGAATGGGAAGGTCTAAAAAGCAACAGGGTTTGGACTCCCAGTTCCACTCAGGTTTCCTTGAAAATTAAATCTGTTGAGCTCAATTAAACACTTCCCTGGTTAATGAATACTTTGGATAGCTGGAACACATACCAGTAAACCTTAATAACACACTCTGCAGCTTAGGGCTTTTTATTATCTGTCCTGATATTGCAGAGTATACCAACAAGCTATTGTATGGAGGATCAGCAGAACAACTTTTGGGTAGCATTACTATTTAGGTATGAAATAAAAAAGGCCTTTCAAACAGTGCTTGTAAAACCTCTCTCCCTACAATTTGTCTCTTCAGTTTAAAGTGTGGGTTTCTCAAGCAGAATTGAGGAATTTTCAGATTCTATGAAAATATTCATATTCATTCTATTCATATTCATATTATTTTCATATTCTATTCTTTATTCAAGATTGTTTTGGGTGTGTCTCTAGTTGCAAAGCCAAACATCCTTGTACCACAGGTGTACTGCAAGAGCATCTTGAAGAGGACAGGAGTGCAAGTGCCCAGAGCAACTTTTACAGATTATAATCAAACATATTCAGGAATCTGAGCTCTCTCATAGCCTGGGATGTGGGTCCTGCCCCTAAGATTTTGTGATGTGTTGAGAAAGGCAAACTCTGTGGTGATGAACTGCTCTTTGCTCCATTTGTAGGTTGAAACTTGCACACGTGGTTGTCACTGCTCTGGGACTAAATGATGGTTCTTCTAGGGTAACTTTTACACCTGTGTGAGAAACATCTGTTCCTTGTAAATTTGTGGATTTAAACAGTGGTTGTGTGGACAATTGGTGTCTTTAAAAGATGCTTTTTCTGCACATCTCAATGAGGTTTAAGGAAGCAGTCAAAGTCTGAAAAGTATCCTCTCCACACACCTAATGAATGCACATCTCTGCCAAAGTGCAGCTTGTGTTATATTTTGAATTAATTGGCAAACAGTTACATAAAGAGATCATATTAAGGTCTCTGAAGAAGGAAGCTGGGTTAAGAATGGGCTTTCATCTTTAAATCTGCTTTTTCTGACTTTTTAAAAGCTCGTTTTTGTCAAGATGCAGTTGACTCTTCTGTTTTGTGTATAGATTTTCTGTCTTTGTTTTTCTGTTAAACAAAGCATGGGGTGGGGGAGCCAATAGAACATCAAAGCATTAAAATAAAGAGCTTTAAGGGAAGGAAAAGAGATGTTAAGATTAGGTGAATGAGGGAAGGCAAAGGTGTGGAGGAGATATAATCAGTAAAAGCATGGCAGTGAACAGCTCTAATGAGACACAAGGCTAATTAAAGAAAAGGAACAGATTTAATTATTCTCAGATATTTTACAAGGAATGAGAATGAGGCTGGCTGAAATCTCAGTCCTGCTCCAACTCAGAATTATTCTTTTTGCTTATTTTAATTTTTTTTTAATCTTCCCTTATGAAGGCAATGAAAACTTCCCCAAGACCTGTCCTCATGAGTCAGGTGCTATTTTCTTTCTGGCAATACTGTTGCAAGAGGTAGAATATTTGTTTGTTTTCCTGGTTCTGCTTTTCACTTCATGTTTAGGGAACCATCTTTGAAACCTGGGTTTCAAACAATTTGCAGCCTCTGTTCCATCAGAGTAGAGCTCTGGGTCTTGCATTTATTCCTAGATGAACCCTATTTTAGGACTGAAACTGTGGGCCATGGTAAGAGTTCCTTTTAATCCAAGCCTACCCTAGAAATGAAGTGCATATCTTGACCCATCTCTGCTCTCCTGGGGTGGAAGCTCCTTGGATTTAGTCTGCATCTCTTGGGCTATAGACTGCCCTCTGTGGATGTTGTTCCTTCACTCATCTCAGGAAAGGAAGGAGAAAAATGGAGCTGTGGGTTGTTTGGACCAAGCAGAATAAAAGTGACAGAATTACTGCTTAAAGCATGGGCTGCAAAAGCCTCATCACCCAAATCCAGACACCTCCAGCTCTCCCCATCCATTGCTGGAAGAACCTGGGTGTGTACCACCAAGCTGTGGGGACTCTTGGGACCCCTAATTCATCTGTGCCTAAATGCTTCAAACATGTCAGTCTAAAAACCTATCAGGGCTTGCTCTGCCTCACCTGAGAGGGAAGGAATTTGTAAAAGTTTTATTCTGAAAACCAGGCACGTTCACACTTCAGGGTTGGGCCTGTGGGTTCTTGGCGTGGGCAACCTCCTCCTGCCTTCCATGGTCCAGATCATTGTTGATCTGTTACCATCAAAAAAAAAAAAAAAAAAAAAAAAAAAAGAAAAGAATGAGCTCTATGAAAGGTTCATCTTTTAGACAAGATGTCTTAAAGGACCCCCTCCTCCTTCCATTCCTCTCATCCTCTAAAGAAAACTTGGGTGCGCTCGCCTCTTGGCACGGGGTTAGAACATTTCGCAGCAAAAAAGGAAAGGGAAAAAAAAAAAAAAATCCTGAAAGCCATGCTTTTCCCTCTGGGTTGGCACCATTGCTTCAGCTTTCATGGAGCAGGAGCAGCGTGCCAATCTCATGCCAGCACACACAGATGTGACTCTAGAGCTTGGAGTGCCCCATGAAACTCTGAAAGCCGCCGAGCGCACCGGCCTGAGGATTTTCCATTGAGACAGAGGGTTCCTCAGAGCTTTGCTTCAAGGTGCCTGGATTTAGGGTTGGTTTTTGTTTGTTTTTCCTTTCTCTCTCTTTATTTCCCCATCCTTTGTGAGCTGACATTATTCCAGCATTCAGCCTGTGATTTTTGGTTTCATAAGAATGTTCTCGGAACAGGGGAAGTGCACGGGAAGGCTCTTTGCTGCTCTCTATCCATAATGCAGTTCTGGAGGTATAGAATGTGTTCCACATCTACTGGGAGCTCACGTGTATTGCAGATTCCTGTGACAGTTTAATGGTAGTTTAATTTCCACAAAACCAGCTGGTTTTTGTGCTGTTTGAAATATATAAAGCAGGAAAACACGGACGACTCAGCGCGCTCGGCTGCATCAGGAAAAGGAGGTGCTTAGTTGGCAAAACCACTTAATCCAGACATCTACAAGGGAAATCATGTAAGTCCAATGATGCTTAGTGGCAATGAGTGCCACTTAATAGGGATTGTAGTTCTGCTTAACTGGGACACCTCCAGATGATTTAGTAGGCTTAGGGGAACAAGATGAACAATTTCCAGGCTGTATTCTTCCAAACGCATCCCTTTTTCTGATAGGCAAAAAGAAAAAAGAAAAAAAAAAAATTAAAATCACCTCATGGCCTGCAATATTGGGGATATTTGCTCCTCAGAATTTTGCAGAGGCTTCCCTACAACTGCTCCTTAGTGGTCTATATGTTGCTACAGTAAGAAATAGCTGCTTGCTCCTGAGCCCCAGCTGACAGTTGGCCACAGTGGATTAGCCAATTTTTTGTAAGACAAGCAGGATCTGCTGTGATCATCTGTCCTGACATCTGGCCTATATTAGCCAGAGAATTCCATCTTGAAGTCTTGCTATCAGGCCCCTCAGTTTTTAGTTTGAAATACAGTTTTATGGGGACAGGAGGTAGGAAACTGATTTCCTTCTTCAGTGATGTCTTCCTGGTGTTTGTGCAAAAAACAAAATTAGATCCCTTCAGACCCAGGAATCTCCATGTCAGGATGAGAGAAGAAATAGTAAGTGGTGAACCAGACTGAGGAGCAATGATGTAGCTAATCCATGGTCTTCAGGACAGGATCAGTTTTGTTTAAAGCATTCTGGAGAGCTTTGTTTTTATCTAACCTGGCTCTAAAACCTGGATACACCATGATGTCCTTTGGCATTATTTCACTGGGTCTCACTAATGTTATTACCTTGCTTAAGAGCTCCTGCTCCACAAAGCAAAAAGTAAATATATGGTCAGAAAATATTTCCTAAATAACATAGGATCTGGGGAGACTGAACAGAGAGTGGTAGAATCCCTTTCTACATAGGAAATGATGCATCTTGGAGGGATTAAACAAATTCTTCAAAAATCAGAAGCAGGATCAGGACTTGAAGTGGCCTATATTAGCCAGAGAATTTCATCTTGAAGTCTTCCTGTCAGCCCCCTCAGTTTTTAGTTTGAAATACAGATTTATGGGGACAGGAGTCCCCATATTTTATGGGGAGGAGAGAGTGGTAGAATCCCTTTCTTCATAGGAAATGATGCATCGTGGAGGGATTAAACAAATTCTTCAAAACTCAGAAGCAGGATCAGGACTTGAACTCTTGTGACTTTACAGCCTTTGCAAGACTTGCTTCCCCCCTGAGATAAGGAGTGCTCAAGGTAAGATTAGATTCAGAGACTGGAAAGCAAGTTGAATGCTGAGCTGTCTGACAAGATGTTCTTGTGAATTTTTAATCATTGGCTCTGTGGTCGTGTGTAAGGCAATAACCTGGGGAAATCTGTCCCATATTTTGGAAACTCTTGTAGTTCTGCAGTCCTTGGAATGAGTCTCAAGTGAAAAATCTGTTCTGTTGTACATTCCCTATCATGTTCCCTCTAGATAAGGCTTTAAACTTGTTAAATTCCTGGAAGGATGGCCCCTAAGTTATCCTTGCAACCAACTGCCAATATCCCTAATATTTGGCTAGAAAGAAATATCTGCTGGGAATGACAAAGATGGTTCAAGCTGATCACAGATTAATAGCTGTCTGTTTCCTTCTCAGACAGATTCCAGGCTTTGTGATTTTTCTACCAGAAAAAAAAAAAAAAATTAAAAATCAACATTTAGGTAGTCCCTTACAAAATAACTTGGAATCGTTTAGCAGCTTGAAGATACAAGTTTTTTC
This sequence comes from Heliangelus exortis, assembly GCF_036169615.1. Lineage (NCBI taxonomy): Eukaryota > Metazoa > Chordata > Aves > Apodiformes > Trochilidae > Heliangelus > Heliangelus exortis. The sequence continues at coordinate 4,612,735 of NC_092426.1, read as the reverse complement.
TTTAAGTGTTTCATACCTATTGTCTTTGTTTTTTTTCCTTATAGCTACCAGTATGAGTTTAATTCCAGGAAACAAAAAATATATTAACTTATTTTAAAAAAATACATTAAAATAGAGTTGAACTGCTGTGATTCCCTACTTTGTGGAACCTTTCTGGGGAGTAATCTGGGATATTGAGTCTGAGAAAAGTAGGATTTTTAGGGAGATTCTAGACATTGGATTCAGCAGAAGATATAAACATATCTTAATGTTAATTATACAGCTGGCTTCAGATCTAGTGGCAATAATCATGTACTTTTAGTTAACACTGATGCCATTGTAAGGATGCTCATAAATTCCTAGGTTTCTGCTTTGCTGTCCCCAGCCCTGTGAACACTTGCAGTCCCTCTCAGTGCACAGACAGACAGGGAAGTTCTCATCCCCAGCTGAGGAGCATCCTGAGAACCTGTTCCTTCCTTTTCTTGAGCTCCTACTTCACCAAGAATGGAAGGAGCTTCCATCCTTTTCCCTCACAGTTCTCCAAAAGGGTTGATCCAGGAGAGAGCCTCTCCTATGAAAATGGGCTGCAAGAGTTGGGTTGTACAGCCTGGAGAAGAAAAGGCTCCAGGGAGACCTTAGAGCCAGTTTGCTGATGGGCTTACAATTAAAAAAGGATAGAATTTTTAATAGAATTTGTCAGCTATTAATTATATTTCTGTAACCTCCTCTTTTGGGGTGTTATGAATTGTTTTGTCTACCACACACTGAATAAGATCTAGGAGATCTATCCATGGTTGAACCATAATAATAAATCAATAATGGTTAATAAACCAGGATGATTTGCATGTGCAGAATGTCTGCTTGACAGGGAGGAAACATAAAAATGGGATGTTGATTTCCCAGCAGGACCTGGAGAGCCCTTCTGGGACTGTTTCAGTACTGCCTGATGAGGCAGTGAAGGAATCTCGGAGCCTTACACTTTATTTCCATCTTTTTTATGACTGGACCAGTCCAAGCAAAGTTAGGCAACACCTATGATGGTAACATAGTCCAGCTGGTGGCAATAGCAAAATTCCTGTGGACTCTGAAGGGCAGAAATGCTCTGCATCCAAAGGAACACTGATATGATCCTGATGTTAAATGGAATTCAGGGAAGTGTACAAGGGTGGCTTGATCCTCATCTGAAAACTTCAGATTTTCAGACACTTCAGGCCTGATTTTCACAATGAACTGAGAGACAGATGCATGGGCATGTGTGAGACTCCATGGGTATGTTTCAGTCCATGTGTGACAGCAGTGAATAAATGTGACTTTCTGTAACCTCAAGGCCACATCACACAAGAGAAAGTGCAATTGGCATTTGTCCTGATAATGAAAACAGTTCTTGTGCCATGATGATCCCAATTCTGCAGTTGCCTGCAGGGTCATTTAACAAGTATTTCATGAGCAGGGGATCTCTTTAATAAAACTGTTCCTTTCCTCTCCCTTTTGCTGTTGCTTTAACAAGCTGATGACACAAACTGAGCAGTTCAAACACGTGAGCTTTGCACTACTTGGCAGTTGCTACGTTGAAAGTCAACTCCTTTCTAAGCTGTGCTGATGAAAGGTCTCCCAGTTAGTCCAGAGAAGTTTTTGGTTGTTGTCTTGGGTTTGGTTTGTTTTTTTTTTTTTTCTTGCTGTCATTTCTGTCCTGTTAATTTGAGCAGAAACTGTAATTAGATGTAAGTGGTCTTGTTCCCACAGAAATGAATGGCAGCATCTGGAGAGAGACAACCGTTCCAAATGCTTTTTGGCTCCCAGCTCCCTACAAGTTAGCAGTGTGGAGCAAGGGCCTGAATCCAGACTTCTGTCGGCCTAATTTTATATCTGGGGAAGCCCAACACTAAATCCCATATCCAAACACCATGCCCTGATGGGTGCAGGACAGGGCACATTCCGAACTTTTATGTTGCTTGCTCCTTTTGGGAGCCCAAGCTCCAGTGTGTCTCTGGGTGGGACTGGATGTGCTCCTGACCAGGGCTAAGAAAAGAAGGAAAAGGCTTTTTTTTTTCCACACAACCCCCCCTTTCTTTTTTCCTTTTCCATTATCCTTTTTGACAGTATCTGGGCTCTGCTCCCCCAGACAGGAGCAGGGCTGTGTTTGTAAACAGTAATTGAGTTAAAAGATGTTTTGTGTCAGAGCTGAGCTCATTTCTTTATTTGCTTTCTCTGCAGAAGGGCTGCTCCTGGATGGAGCAAGTGCCTGCCTTGGAGCACTGGGTCTCTGCAAGGTTACCCAGCTCCTTATCACCACCAAAATATGTCTTCAGTGAGCATTTATCGTAATCAGCACCAGGGTGTTGCATTTTTATCAAACTTTCTGTCCCCTAGAGGAGCATCAGACTCGAAGCCGATAGTGCCATTTGGGAATAAAAATTTCCATTCAGGCTTCCCAGTTAATTGAAACGGGATGAAATTTCTTCCCTTTCTTCAGCTTTTTAAACTTCTCTTTCTTGTTGTGTTCAGGGGTGACTTGCAATCTTGCAGGAAGCATTTTCATCCCTGGCAAGCCACTTTGCCTGGTGCTGCGTGGCACTGCAGCATCCCTGGCACCACGTGTGACACCTACACGTGCAGGACAGATGTGGTGGCACTTCTGAGTGCCTTTCATTACACTTTCCTACCATACCAAGCCAATTCTCTTGTTTCACCTTGCCAACATAGTCTCCCCTCTGCTTGCTGCTGTTCTCCAGGGCTGTTTCTTCAAAATATGCCAAGGGAGGAGGGAGGAATTTAGGCTGCGGGTTTTTTAGAGCTGCCTGAAAGATTTATGGAAATGATTCCCCTGGGTCTAATGGGACTTGGGTATCTAAACCCTTTCTAAACTCTTAAATCTCTGCCTTCTGTTGTCAAGGTATCAGTGATGGCCCAATAAATGAGGGGGATTGAGTTTTCCAGTTGAAGGGTTGTCTCCAACTTACTGTGGGGTATAAAAGCAAGTACAGTGTTTCTTCCCCAAAGCCAGGGTGCTTACCCTGAGAGCAGAATGAAAGTCTGAGCATTTACAAGTAAATCTGCTATTCACTGTGGGAATTAAATTAAAATTATTCATCCTTTAAGAAATTTAGGGATGTCAGGCTCTTCTTTCCTTGATAATTTCAGTAATACAGTGGTAAAGTAACTTCAGGCTTGTCATGTGGCTGTGGTTCAGTGACATTGCTCTGTGTGTTTGACACTGCTGTTCCTACATAAAATTGTTGTGCACTCACAAGCAGGTACATTGTGTGGACAGAATTCATCTTGTTTGATTTAAAGAGTGATCTTTCTATTGCAAAATATGTTTACTCCTGGCTTTGCAGTTGCTAGAAATCTTTGCTCTTAAAAGTTGCCCTCTTCTCTCTCTCTCTGTCAAGGACATGCTGGCAGTTCTCTGCAAAAATTCATGGGCATCTGAATTCTTCATAAATGCTCAATTTTATTTCTTTTTCTTCTTGTTTTTCACTATGATTAATGCCTGTAATGTAGCCTTCTTAGGGACATCTATCTGGCCTTTATTCAGTTCCTCTCAGCACTCCCATTCTCATGCTACATTTGAATTTCATCATGCTCACTGTATTTGACTGCTCCTATATATTCTGTATTTTCTCATTAGACCTTCTACAGGCATCCAGTCTGAACTCAGGCTTCCCATCAGTGCTGTATTTTGAAAGGAAAAGGTTTGGTTTTTTTGCTTAGAATACATCCAGACACAACCATCCATACAAGAATAAGAAGCCCTCCTGTCTTCCAGTTTCATCTTTTTCTAACATCAGTGAAGGTGTCTGAGCCTGCTGGGCATTTGCAAGGCCTGCTTAATGATCCAGGAGAATCCATGGTCAAAAGCAGGAGGAATAGTTGTCTATTTTAAAATTTATTTTCTTGCTAATGAGGAGACTAACAGTGTGGTTGGTTGGTTGGTTGTTTTTTTAATTATTCCTTTGTACAAGAATTACTGATGTAAGGTTGATGTAAGGTAACCTTTGGTTAGCATGAGCTGGATAGGCTCATCCAAACCCTCCCTGGTCTCTTGGCATTTCTTCAGGAATTCTCATGTTCAGGTAGAGGCTGATGGTGAAGAGCAGGTGATTTTTGGTGATGATAACATAGACTAAAAGAACAGAGTGATGGTTTAGGTGATGAGACTCTTAATTATTGTTATATTAACAATTTTCCTAGAATCACAGAATAGTTTGGGTTGGTCAGGAACAACTCCCACTTGACCTCGTTGCTCTAAGTCCCATCCAACCTGGCCACATTGTCTCTGACTTTCTCTGTGAAGTTTCTCTGGGCTTTCTCTTCATTTTTAGGGTACAAATTTAGTTGACTGTCTTTCCACAGCCTTTGCCTGCCTGGCTTGGTGGAGAACCAGGGTGAGGCACCTTAGGGATCCCTTGTGCAGTTGCTGTAAGAGCCCTAATATGGATGAGTTGTCAAGGCAGGAGGTAGAGATGGGGAAATCCAGATGTTCCTGCTGAAGGGGAGCTTTCCCAGATTTTAGGGAAGCCTTGAACAAGGGCAGCAGAGTGGCCTGAAGCCCTCTGAAGAACCTTTGTGTTCAGTTGTATCGTGGCATCCCACCTAAACCATCATCTCCAGGAGCCTCTGAGGCTTCTCAAGGGTAGTGATCTGAAATTGCTTCTGCAAACCAACTTGTCTCTATCAAAGAATTTTCCTGGAATAGCAGGGGTAACATCTCTAGCAGCTATTAGTGTTGTACCACTTCACTTGCAGTCCTATGTCTACACCAAAGATGAATGACTTGAGAGATAAACCCAGTTCCTGGTGATTTTCATCTGTGGTGGTGTAAAACCTGCCCAGATCAGGATGTCTGAGTCCTGTTTGACTGTCCCCTTGTGCTGTGAGTGTGACAACACTGCGAGGGAGGCAGAAGAACACCAGGAGGCAGAAATATCTCCAGATGTTCTCAGCTCTGGACTGACTTCCACAGCAATTCCTTCTCCTTTATATGTGGTAGAGGTGAGGAGTAGCTAAGGGGCTGCTGTTAGCTGAAGAAAAGACCTCCTGGATAATAGTTATGTCACCTCCTGACCCATACAGTGACAAAACAGATCAAGGGCCATTGTAATCCTACTTTGTTTTCTCTGTGAGAGCTGTCCTGCAAGTCCACTGAGCCAGGCAACTCCATACCCTCTCTGATCTTACACTTTGAAACCTTCCTCTAATTTCCAGCCTGAATAAGATCAAGGTTCCCTTATGCTCATGTGAATTACTGTCCTCTAGCTTCAATAGTTTCTTCCTCTAGGCATTAACTCAACAGTTTTTTGTTTTGTTCTGTGTTTTTTTTACAGCAGATCTATCCCCTCCCAGCCATGTTTTGCTGAGGCTGGGGAATTATTGTTTATTTGCCATCTTGCCCCATCAATCCCTCTGACAAGGCACGATCCCACTTCTCAAAGAGTTATTGGATATCTGAAGCTGCCTTAATAAGAAGTCACTCAGCTTTTCTCTCCACCAGCTCTTGCTTTATGCCCTGAACAAAGCCACTTTGGTCTGCAGAAAGTCTAGAATTCATCTCAATGTCAGAGTGACATCCAGTGGGAGAGCATCCCTCCAGCACACCCACCTGGCACCCTCTCACTTGTCACTGCTTTAAATTTATTTTATTCTTGCTCCACTGAGCAGGGCAAAAACTTGCCAAAGTCAACATGTGATGAATGAAATGGCTTTCCTCGTGAGCCCTGTCAATACCCTTCAGCTTCCTTAAAATAAAAGGGTGACTCCTTTGACGTCTGGGACTTGCACCTGTCCTCCTCCTGAAAGCAATACACTCTTGAGATGCTGAAATGCCACTCTTAGGAAATCAACAGAGTTAATCTATTGGGAACACTGGGGTCTCAGGGCCAGCTGTTCAGCTTTTCTTAGTGTCATAGCTCCATTGATCTAAAGAAGCCCTGGTGATACACACTGACTGCTCATACCAGATAAAATCCTCCCCCCCCCCCCTTTTTTTTTTTTTTTTTTTTTTTTAGTTATTTTGTGCAAGGAGAATAGTGATGAAGGCTGATCTGGGAACAGAACAAAATGGAAAATAATAAGTAATAACTGGGAAAGGGGAGGTCCTCATAATTTGACCATTTAATGTTTGACTTTAAGTGGGAAATGATGGGGGGATACAAGAGGTGCTCTGGGATTTTTCTGCCCGTATCATGAGCAATATGAACTTTTATTTTCCACTTGCAAGTGTTTTCCACATGGTCTTTTTTTCCTGTGAGCTGCCAACATCAGTGTCTGAGACTCATTCTCCTTCTCTTGCCCTTCTTGCAGGCTTTGGTCACCAGGATATCTCATCCCATGGGTTGCAACAACTGCAGATGGTGAGCAGACAGTGGTTGCTGCTTCAGCCCCATGGCAGATGGAGAAACATCACTCATCAACCTATTCACAATGATTTCCAATTATTGTGATGACTTTTTATAATCTTTTTAATTCTCCAAAGAAGGTGTTTAGCTCGTGGAGAACTTGGGGGAATGCTGGAAGAACCTTTGACCAGGATGATTTTCCCATCTCTTCCAAACGTCTCACAGGCAGACATGAGAAGAGCTTAAATCACTTGAAGCAGCACCAAGTGGTTAAGGTAATTTGAAATCCTTTATCTGTTGGTATTCTTGACAGCAATCAAGCACAATAAAAATTAAATAAATAAAGTTAAATCCCGTAGTGATGGAAGCACACTTGAGATCAGATTTCTATTTGCATGCTTCATACATATACATAAAACATGTTTCATGTACCAAGTTAAATAATGCACAATACTTAAACTATTCTTACTTTTTATCCTTTGGTTATTGTAATTACAAGTAATTTTGTGAAGGATTTTCTATTTTTAAGAAATCACACTTTTGTACTTGATCCAGCTAACAGGATTTTCTTACATTACTTCATAAAGAGACCATCTTTAAAGTTCTAATGTTATTTCTTATTCATTAGTACATATGCCTGTAGGGTATGTTCATAAATGGGTTAAAGTTACAAAGTTATGCTTATAAAAGCTCATGGTAATTTGGAGTATCAGGAGGATTTATTAATTTTGAAATCTTAAAAGAGCAAAAGCTAAAATGAGATTGGATTAAGTATATTCTTGCATGCAGTTATTCTAAACACCCTTAAGGACTGCAGACTAACTTACAGAGGACATTATGCAAATATGAATATATCTCTAAGTGCCTCGTAGGCTTGCTGATGTAATATTTTACATGGTTAGTTAAGTACATCAAGTAAAAGGTTTGACCTTGATATACTGTAAAAGGTACTTATCCCACAACACCCAATTGTTTTCAGGGCCATTGTGAAACGTAGCACCCAAACGTGCAAACAAATTTCTGCACAAATCTCATTAAATGTAGCTCCAGCAGCCAAACAGCTGCCCACAATACCCTGGCTCTTTAGGAGACCCAAGAACTGCTTTATAATTTATCTTTATCAAAATGCTGGTTATGTTTATCAACAGTGCCAGGCAGTGCTTGTGCAGCGAGATGAGGATTTCTCACGAGGACAAATCGAGTGCCTGGGTTTTAGTGCTGGTACCTGTCCTCATTACACAGTTCAGTTTGTTTTCAGGACATTTAGAAGGTGGAGGACTACAATGCCCTAAAGTCAAACAGTGTTTTGGAGAAGGAAAACAAGTTCCACTTTTGATCTCCTCTCAGAATTTCTGCAAATTCTTGGATTTACTTCCCTCTCTGATTGTGCTGGAATGAGCTTGACTATGGAGACTTAAATGTTCCATTTTACTGTATCTTCTCTCCTGCTGCCCCACTCCATTCCATATATTTGTGTTTGTGTGTATTTATTTATATATATATATATATGCATTTTATTTTTTCCTATTGAGGAAATGGAACAGAAAAATGGAGTGCTGAATATTGTGTGTTATCTTTTCTGTGTGTGTATCTGAAGGGAAGATTGGCTGATATGGCACCTGCAGATTACTTTAGGGGAAATCCTTGTTTGTTCTAGTTAGCATTTGTGTGGTTATCACTAACTGAACTGGAGGGAGAGACTCTGTAGGGAGATGGGGTAGGTGTGGATTCCTTATATTAATCAGATGGAGAAAAACCAGATACAGACTCTTGCACACCAAGACATCAGCCCCCTTCTAAAGTCTGTATCATCTTAAGCTGTTCCTGTAGGGTTCAAGCAGTAGAGAGTGTAATCTCTCTCAAGTTCCACCAAAGTGCTCCAAAAGTATTTATGTCACATTTTTCTGGACTGTAAATACCCAGTTGGGTTTGTCTTTCTTCTGTGGTGGTTGGAGAGTGAGCAAATGGTTGAAGCCTTAGCAAGAAAAGGAGTGAAATAATGTGATTTCATTGGGGTGGGGTGTCACCCTTCGAGTAGTGGTTTTTTTTCTTTAGGTTCATCTTCAGAAAATGATGAATTAACTGTGAAATACTACTGAGAATATTTCATTAGCATTTGCCAGCTACCTGGGAAAAGTAGACTTGCTGGATGTGGCACAGAATGGAATATTGTCCCAGAAAAAAAACCCCAAAAAGTACAGCTGTGTATGAATAAGAGCTATTTTTGTGAGTTCCTGCCATGTGGTGGGGTTGTTCAGTGGAAAAGCCAATGGTTTCCATGTCAGATGAATGGCTCTTAGCTTTTCTCTACATCAGAGTGTTACTTCTGAATCTCAGATTTTATTTTGTGGTGAAATTTTACCTCTTGTATCCATTTGGTTTGGGACACTCCCATTTGAAAGGTTATGTCCCCTGAAAGGGGCAAGGTGAGGTCTGAGAAAATCTCTTCTTCTCTGAGCTTTGTTTGTAAGGAAGCCTCTGATGGGGCTGTGTCATCAAATGGGTCACTCCTGCTTGGCTGGCATTTGAAAGGAACCCAATTCCATGGCACAAAGACACCCAAAAAGTGTGTGGCAGTGTGTTCCACATGGAGAATAAATGAAAGAAAACAGCTCTGTATAAAGACTCTTTTTCTTTGTCTTCTTCAGACCTGTATCATCAAATCATAGAACACAAGGGTAGAAGAGACCTTACAGGTCATCTGGTCCAACCTTTCTTGGTCAAAGCAGGGTCTAGACAGGAGGGCCCATCACCCTGTCCAAACAAACCTTAAAAATCCTCCTCAATGTTGAGGATTTCACTATTTCCCTGGGGAGATTATTCCAATTATTCCAACTGTTCTCACTGAGAAAAAATTTCCTTTTGTGTCCAATTGGCATCTCCCCAGAAGTAACGTGCACCCCTCATCTTTTCCATGTGAAAAGGGAGGCTTCATCTTCTTTGTAGCCACCCTTTAAATACTGGAACAGGGAGATGAAATCTCCCCTAACCCTTTTTACTCCAGGCTGACCAAACCCAGTTAGTTCTCTTAGCTTTCTTTCTCATGGCAGGCTTCCCAGTCCTCTGATCATCCCTGTGGCTGTTCTCTGGACTTTCTCCAGCCTGTCCACATCTTTTTTTAATATATAACAGGGACCAGAACTGAACACAATATTCCAGGTGTGACCTGAGAAATGCTGGGTTGAGTGAGATGGTGACTTCTTTACTGCTGCTGGTGATGCCCTTGGTGATGCCACCAGCATCCTGGTGGCTTTCTTTGCTTTTTCATCACCCTGTTCACTCATATTTCTGTATTCATACAAATAGTTTTGGGCATCCATTTCTTCTGCTGGCTGCATCTAACCTGAGCAAGCCTGGCTACTAAAGGGTAACAAAAGAAATTCCATTTTGGGAAGGTTACTGATCTCCTTGGCTTTCACTTGGAAAATATAATTACTACAAAGGATGATTTTACTAAACACAGAAGGGATATGTGAGGATGTGGCTCCTCTGAGCAGAAGCTTCCATCTCTGCAGGAATGGATGTTAATAAAGGAAAGGACTGATCTTTGACAAAATCTGGTGCTTGAAGTCATCTGCCACCCACATCATAAGGTGGGACCTGATCCTCAGAAGTGTGGGATTTGGATAAGGGGTTGGGTGCCTTGTGGAGTTACAAACACAATTAAACAGATTAAGTTAGGTTGCTAACTGGCTGGAAGTATTTGCTGGTTCCTTTTGGCATCTGTCTGCAACTTTGGTCTCTGAGAAACCTCCCTGAATGTGTCTTCATTCTGCAGAGTGTTGGAGAGAATTTCTTAAGATGAGTTAATGAAGTAGGTTCTGAGCTATGTCTCTTGTTTTATTTTTTTAATTCCAGTGTACTGCTGTGTGTGAACACACTACATTTATCCTTTTTATCTACTAAAACCTCATAAACAACAACAAAAAAGAATAATTATTAATAAACATTATTAATAAATTATTAATAATACTCATAATACTCATACACAATGGAAGCACACACAGTGCAGTACATGTATGTGCAAAGCACTGAGTGTTTTTCCTCCTAACTCATTTTAAATTCATATAATGGGGGAAAATATCCCTGGAAAGATAACTTATCACACTACTGAAGATATCTTTGCTTTCTCTTGCTTTTTTTTTTTTTTTCCCCCCACAGTGCTGAGGGTTTGCACACACGAGCTGTGAAAATCAAACTGAAGCCAAATGTTGATCCCCTAAGAGGAGAAGCAGCACAAGGCAGCTCTTTGGGGTCCTGCAGACTTTTATTTAGGGTTTCCATGTAAATCACTTTCCAAGGTGATTGGAGAGGGAAAGATTTGGTTTGAACCAAGGCAGAAAACTGCAGGCTAAAAGAATGAGGTAAAGATCCTTTTAGGATAGAACTCAGTTGACCAGCTTTTGATAGCTACTTTTCCTTTTTTTTTTTTTTTCCTTAAAATAAGTGATTTTCACCCTTCCCTGATTTTATTACCTGGATCTCCAGAAGCTTTAGAGAGAACCCAAGGTGATTAGGTTGGCCATAGCCATGTTCATACAGACAGATGAAACACATCCCCAGGATCTAATGCTGGCTGCATCACTTATTCTTGTCATCTTATCATCCCTCCCATCCAGTGTTTATCCTGGATATTGTAATTCTGAATTAGGGTTCTCCTCTAGCACTGTATGAAATATAACACAACATGATGCTGATTCCAGCTGTGTTTGTGGGGTTTTTTTTTTGTTTTGGGTTTTTCTGTGTTTTGGTTTTTTTTTTTGTGTGTGTGTGTTTCTGTAATGCAGATAACATTTAAATTTTTTTTTCAAGGAATTGTAGCAAGTATTGTGCAGAAATCAGAAGAACACCAGGTGTTTCCTGATGGGGAATGTCTCATATCTGGACATGTATAAACTATTAAAAGTGCAAAAATGTAAGTAAAGCAAGAATCAGCAAAAAAAAAAAAAAAAAAAAAAAAAAGGAATTCTGCTCAGGAGAGTCATATTGACAATTACCATGGATCTCAGCATTACTGGAATTATCCCAGTACCATAAAAGGACAGGTACTGGGAATATATGGATAGCAGATGATTAAGGGTGTAGAACACTGATGTATCCCTCATGGCTGTGCTTGCAAGGAAATCAATGACAAATCTTTCTGATATCTGGGATTTTGGGGCAGGAGGTGTCAGTGGTGGTAACTGAAAAGTGGGAAAAATGCTTATGGTCATGTAGGCTTCTGTTTATTGGTTTGTTTGGGGTTTTTTTGTGGTTTTTTTTTTTTTTCAATATTCAAGGAAGTAGAAATAAAATCTCCTTAGGTTGAATTAAAGGTCTTTATTTATTAAAGGTCAATATTTCTCAGTGTTCCTTGAAGATTTTTATATATATTTTTTAAACTCTTAGAATTATTTTTTTTTTTTTTAGCAAAATTTTAGTTGGGAATTGAAGCATAGGTTTTGAACTGAGGGATATAATATATAGATAAAATATTCAGGGTTTAATTTTTTTATTTTATATCTATTTATATTTATTTTTCATCAAAACAGTTTCTGATAGTTGCATTACCATGCTGTGCAGTTTGACTGACCACAGTTTGCCTTCCATGCAAGATGTGTTTGAGGTCTCATCCCTGGAGATATTCAAGGTGAGGCTTGAGGAGGCTCTGAGCACCCTGATCTAGGTGAGGGTGTCCCTGATACTGCAGGGGGGTTGGGCTGGGGGACCTGCAGAGGGCCCTGACAACCCCAATTATCCTATGATGCTATGATTCTACAATAGAATTTTATTTTTCTTAAATCTGCCTCCAAAATTCCTTGTGTTTCCTGCCTGTGCTGCTGGGGGCTTTCCTGATGGGTTCTGCTACAGCAAGGAATCTGCTGTGTGCTGGAGTGCAGGTCCTGCCTCTTTCTTGGATAAGAATATGAAAAAAAAAAACCCTGGTGGTTGCAGAAGAACCCATCTCTGATGTTGGTGAGCATTGCTGATGGGCTGGAGCCCTGGTTTGATAGAACTGGCAGGTGAAGGAGTGATGTGGAGGTGCAGCTGCAATTTAATTTCCTCCAGAACCGTTCTCCCCAAGCTGTGCAAACTTTCTTTTAGCTAAATAAATACACTTAAAGGCAAAGATTTCCCCTTTTCCTAGAAATACCCGTGGTTAACAACTGCCTGTGCTTTCACTCCTGGAGCCTTAACAAACAGTCTGCACATTTGCATTTTCTCTAATAGTCTCAGCAGTAAACTTCCTTCCAAAAAAGAGGGGGGAAAAAAAAAAGAAATCTTGCGTTCCCTGAATGCAGAAAGAAATTACACATTCTGTCTCTGCCTCTCATACACCCAGATACACAGTTTAGTGCTTTACATCTTCAAAGCCCTGCTCAAAGAGGGCCTAAGTTGTGTTTGTAAACTCTCTCGTTGGGAGACAAGTTCAAATGGGGCTTAAGTCCCAAATGAAATGTTGATGGTCTCAGGCAAGCTCCTCGTGGACATTTGCCACAAAAGCACAGCATTGTTTGCTGGTATTGATAACAATTTGTATTATTGCTCTGTGGTACAGCACAGCCCTGATCAAAGGCATCTTGTATGAGGCCCTGGGTGTACCGAGAAGAAAAGACCTGAGCCCTGCCTCAAAATGTGACCAGAAAAAGAAAAAAAAAATAATTACAGAAGTAGAAGAAATTATCGGTTCTCTTTTTTTTTTTTTTTTTTTTCTGTTTTGCAGAGGAGGAACTGGGAGCTGCAGCCCACAAATACAGTTAAACTGATGCTTGCTACTGTCCTGGTTTTTTTTTTTTATCCCATTTTGCTAAATCCAAGGTAAAATTATGAAGGGGTGTGAGCAGGGTTGTGGGGGGAGTCTACGTCAAAGGCAGGAACAGAACCTGGCTCTGAGGAGCCCATAGAAATTGTGTTAACTGGAAGGTTACCCTTCCTCTCCAAATGGAGTTTAATGAATATAACACACTTCAATAGGTGTATTCATAAGAAGTTACCCATTATGGATGTAATGCAGGAGTTTTTCTCTCTTGGAAATAGGTTACTCTTACTGGCCATTTCCTGGTCAGGTTTTGATGAGTCCCTTTCAGGCACAGTTCCCATTGAAATAGGTTTGCCTGAATGAGGACTTAAGGAACAACTGAATAAAGACCTCTATAATTGCTCTATAATGATTAAATGGTTCCCATGAGCAAGGCAGTTCAGCAAGACGTGCTTTCACTTAGCAACATCCTTGCTGCCAAAATGAAATAAGCCACATCTACTGCAGGCAGAACTTAATTCATTGTTGATGCTGCTGTTCTTCTGGCAGACCAGAGACAGGGCAGGGTCAGGCCAGGAGTGTTGTAGACCCTGTACAAGAACACAGCAGTTAGAGTCCATGGTTCTTGGTCCTCTCCCCTGTGTGCCCATTTGGACTGGTTTCTTTCCTTTTGCCTGATTTTTTTTTTTTTTTTTTTTGGTCCCATTTGTTCTGTTTTCGAAATGATAATTGGCTCCAGAGGTTGGCAGTGACGTTGAAAGGAGGTGTTTCTTCAGAAAGATAGAGCTGGAGTCAAGATAAACTTTATTTTGAGGTGGGATGCAAACTGTTCCTGCAGGTGTGACCACTTCTTCAGCACTCCTAAGGTTAGCCAAAAAAAAAAGAAAGAAACAAAAAACAACTGACCTTTTATTTTCCCAATTTCTCAGGTTGCTTTTCCTTTTATTTTTTTTTTCTTCTTAATTTACATTCTGTGCCTTAAGAGTAAGGACAAGGTTTGTCTTGAATTCTTTGGTAATGAAAAGAGAGGAGCAGAATAGCCTAAGTTGTTGGTCAAAAATCCATCAGAAAGTCTTTCCCTTTGGACTTGTGGATGCTGGATCTGCTCCTAGGAGCTCTATGGGATGGGAATGGAAGGCAGGGAGGGTGGGTGATGGACAGGTACAAAACAGCAAGAGGAGGCCACAGGAACTGAGCAATCTTCTGAGAGCATCCTCTTGGGTGTGCATCTTCCTCGAGATTTTTGAGGCTGTTTGGGGGAGGGCTGGAGGTTTCTCCAAGTGGTTTTGAAATGCTCAGTCCCCCTGTGGGCACATGGGCCACAGGTCAGTGTCACCTAACGAGTGCTTGCACCCCAGAGGCAGAAGGGGCAATGCACAAAGATGATCCAGCTTTGGAGATTTCCCTTGAAACCCTGGCTGCCAAACAATGAAGCTGAATTTCTTGAAAATGAGGAGCTCGTAAAAATAAGCTTTGCATTGTCAGCTGTAAAGAAAGAGTGTTTTGTTCCTCAGGGCCATATTCTAATCTCAGATTCACAGGGTGCATTACCATATAGCTTAAAAAAGCAGATATTTCTAAGATGATATGTGCAAACCTCTCAAAGAAACCAGTTATCTTTCAGGAGTTTTTCATGCACTCAGACACACCCAGCAATGACCTGGGTCCCTGATAGAGCATCTTTGGTTAAGGGGTAAGAGAAAGGATGGGAAAGAAGGCTGGAAAGAGGCTGGAAGAAGGTAGGTTTAGGTAAAATGTTTGGAAGAAATAATTTAGCATGAGGAAGGTGAGACCCTGGCCCTCCAGAGGAGTTGTGGCTTCCATCCCTGAAAGAGTTCATCCCAGGTTGGATGGGGCTTGGAGCAAGCTGGGCTGGTGGGAGGTGTCCCTGCCCATGGCAGGGGGTTGGAACTAGGTGGTCTTTAGGGTTTATTTCAACTCAAACCATTCTATGATTCTCTGATAATGACCTCTATGACCAGCACTGACCTTCTGTTGTCCTCTTGTTCAGCCCAAACTGGTGCCCTGCTGCCCTTCCCATCCTTTCTGGGGAGGTCCAGGGAGAACAAGGAAGAAAACCCCAAAAAACAGACTAGATTTGATGGGAGCAAGGGTTCTGCTCTTCCCTAAGCATCTCTCCAAAGCCTTAGCTGTGCTTTTCTATGGCTAAAAAAATCCATGACAATGAATTCACAGCAGTTTTTTTACTCTGCCAGGCTCTGATCCAGCAGAATTCAAAGCCTGGGAAGTGCAGGGGTGCTCAGGCTTGAGCACATCTGTAATGCCTTGCTGGAAGGGGGCACCAAGGCTCCAAGGCAGGATCTGCTCAGGAAAGGGCTTAAAAAATAGGAAAGTAATGCCCAAAAAAGTTGCCTGAACAGGCAGCCTCCTTGGAAACACAAGGAGCACGTGTGGAGAGCAGGGACCAAATGGAAGTGGTGGGAGAAGAAGCTTTTTCAAGCACCTGATAAAATATATCAAGCAAATAAGAGGAAGAAGAAAGACAGTGAAATTTTTGAAGCAGCACTTGAGTGTGTATTTTTCTGCTGATGTATCACCTCTCTTACTGAATTTATTTTGTCTTTGACCTGAAAATACACATTATCTTCCAGTCCTTCTTCAGAAAAAAAAAAAAAAAAAAAAAAAAAAATCTCAATAACGAAAACAAACCACACATTTGGCCAACCCTGCCTTAAAATAACATCAAGAACATTTCCAGTGACAAATACTTTCAAGGCAAACAAACTGAAGAGAAATTAAAAAATCTCTGTGGGGCATAAATATGTAATTACACTCACACAGGGAGCATTTTATCAGGTAAACCATCCTACTTTGTTAATTGAAATGCTGCAGCACAAGGTTTTTTGACAAAGGGGTTGAATATGCATGCACATTTCTCACTGCTGCTGTTCCATTTTACTCTCTCCTTCCCCTGTGTGCTCCAGCGATGGGGTAGTGATCACTCCTGTTTTCTTTGTTCCAATATCCTCCTTTTTACCACCTCCACTTAATTCTTGCAGGGAAAGTTTTCCTTTCATTGGAGACACAGGCTTGTGGTTTTGGTTTGGTTTTTTTTTTTTTTTTTTTTTTTTAATGATTTCAAAAAGAACCCGAACCCCACAAACTAGAAAATCAGTTTTTTCTTCAATTAAATACCCCAGAAACCTCTAGAATTAAGAAAAGGGAAAAAAAAAAAAAAAGGAAGAAAAAAGGCAGAAAGCTAAAAAAGAACTGCAGGAATTAAGTGCAGATAAAAACAATCTTACCAGGGTGAGGAGACAAATTATGGGAGACAATGGGAGCAAGGATGAAGTTTGGGGCTGAAGAGATTTGAGGTCTGGATCCCAAGCCTTTGTTCTAAAAGCATTTTTCAGCATTTAGTGGCCATGGGCAACACTCAGTGAAATATTTACAGCATGAGCACTTCCAAGAAGCAGGGCTGCTGGCAGGGTATTGAATTGTCTAAATGCAAGCAGCAATGCCAGCTGTGGCCCTGCTCCCCCATCTGTGATGGCTCTGCCATGCCAGTTCTCCTGCCCCGAGAAGGAAACAGGACCTGGGAAGGGCAGGATGTGTCCTTGGGAAGGAGGGATATGGGGTGGTCCTCTACACAGACCAAGTGCTAATGCCAGCTCAGCAGTGGTGACAAACTGTGACAAGATCTAGGCCTGGTTTGGTCTTTTTCTTGCATTTTTTCTCCCTCTAATGCAGCACAGGAGCTGCTGCACTTGCACAGCCTTTACCCACCATGATGTGGGGAAACTCAGAAAGGTTTCAGTGCTTCTCTTAATGAGTTTTGTAAGTTCCAGAGTCCCTTTCTACCCCCTGCCCTTCTCTAACTTTTCTGCATATATCATAGAATCACAGAATTGGCTGGGTTGGAAGGGACCTCAGAGATCTTCAAGTCCAACCCTTGATCCACTCCCACTGCAGTTCCCAGCCCATGGCACTGAGTGCCACATCCAGGCTCTTTTGAAATATCTCCAGGGATGGAGAATCCACCCCTTCCCTGGGCAGCCCATTCCAATGGCTGATCACCCTCTCCATAAAGAAATTCTTTCTAATGTCCAACCTAAACCTCCCCTGGCACAACTTGAGACCTCTTGTGCCCTCTTGTCTTGCTGAGAGTTGCCTGAGAGAGTTCCCTCTCTTTCACAGTCTTCATTATAATATCCCACCAGTATAATCTTGATTCCATTTCCACTTCTTTTTCCAGGCTTTGCTGTTTGTTGTGAACTAAAGAAGATTGACCTGAGCAATAGAAGAGCTGATGTTTCCAGGGAAGGAACCATTTGCCATACCCTGTACCTCTCCAGGTAAATCATGTCAAAAGCAAGTAGATTTGTAATGCCCTGGAAATCATTCTAAAATGGCCAAAATAAGTCTTGGTCTGTCTTGGCTACCTTCATCTGGCTTTACAAGATGATAAAAACAGGGTGTCCTCTGGCAGGAGGGATAGGATTGAGTAGACAAGGAATGTGAGTTATTTAGAAATTTAACTATTGTGGTTAAAGACCAAGAAGGACTCAAAAGGACTCAAGGACTCAAAAGAGATGACCTTGTCTTGTAACTTTGCCACACAACACAACCCTTCCTCATTTAAGTGGATCTGAGTCTAAAACATGCTGGGATAAAGGCTGAGGAACCAGCCAAGAGCCCTTTATCTGACCAGAACTTTATTCCACATCTCAGGTGGGTTGTGACTGGGCTGTGACCCAAGTCAGCCCCACAGATCCTGTTCCCTGAATGGTTTTAACTGAGGAGTCAGCCACTGGCACAGCTACACTCTGTGATTCCTTGGAAAGGAGATCAGGTTCAGGGAAGGAAGATTTCCACCCAATTCTCACACCAAAAGGGAGTCAGAGATGCAGCTGGAACCTTTTTCTGAACCTCAAAGGTGGAAACATCCCTGGGTTGCACAGTTTGTGCTAAACTATAGTGTTGGATGTAGGAAGGGACTTGAGCTGAGCTCCACCTTTGTTATTCTAATATCATATCATATCATATCATATCATATCATATCATATATCAATATAATCAGGTGTCCCTGCCCATGGCACAGGAACCAGATGGTCTTTAAGGTCCCTTCCAACCCAAAGCATTCTGTGATTCTGTGACAATATTTCAGGCTCTAAAACCAAGGTTGGTGTTATGCAGGTACTTACCAGGTACAGAACAAGATGCTTGTGCCCTCCCCAAGGAGCTGAGAACCTCAGTACAAGAGGAGAGTGGAGGGAGGGGGGTTATGAAGAGGTGGAAACAAGAAAAAGACAGTGTTGGTTGACACCAGTTACACTGATCCAGTAATCTGGCAGCTGTCAAACCATTTGGACTTAGGAGAGCACACAGAGGAGAGATTTAGAAAGTATGGTGAGATATGGGATGCACCTGAGGAAAATCCTTACAGGCAGGAGAGGCATCTTGAAGGAAGCAGATGTAGAAGTGTCATGTGTAGGTGATAAAGTCAGGCCTGACAAGGCAATACTCATTCTTGATAGAGACAGAGAAGTAGTTGGTTGGGTTTTAAGGGTCTGGGAGGTAAAAAGCATTAATTTGTTCCCAAGAGCTAGAAAACACTGAGGATGGTGATAGTGGCTCTCTCAACAGCTCTCAACAGAGGTGAGCTCTGTCCTGGCACCAGGCACTGGGAAGCCCAGTCTCTTCCTACACAAGACACAGGAAGGCAACTGGGTGGATATGGGAGCAGATACCTGAGCTGTGAGATGGATCAGGGCTTGGAACTCTTCTGGGAAGAAGTCCTGGCCACCTGGCTGTGTTCTGAGTGTACTGGCTTCATCTTTGCTACAGAAACAGTTCTGTCCTCTACATGAATATTTAATTATTCCTTCAGATCTGGAAAATTAGTATGTAAAACATGGAGGCAAGAGAAGAGATTCCCTGTTTTTTCTCTAGCAGAACCCAGTGTGAGAATCCCACCAGTGCTTTGCAGGACCTGGATGGGCAGCTGAGTGCCCAGCAGCTGAAATTCAGGTACTGTGAAGACTTTTATGGTGGAAACTGGAGCACTCAGAGAATTTAATTCTCTCAGCTTAGCAGAGCCTTGAATCTAGACATATAAATCCACTGGGGGTTCAAGGTTTTGGTACACTTTGGGTATTTTATCCTTGGTTTCATTGGACAAATGCTTCTTGCAGTAGCATATTTGCCATTGACTCTTCGATGTCCTTGGGTGGTTTGTGCCCCTCCTGAGTCACATTGATGGGGATGCTTGCCCATCATTTTCTCTTCCCTTTTCTTTGTCTTTTGAGCTGTATGGTGGATGTTTGCTCAATAAACAGTGTTTGAAGTCAGTCGTCTCCAGGTATCTGTGTTGACTGAAACCACTGTACTGTGGCAGAGTGCAAACACAAGAGCTTAGTAGATACTGTTATGGTTCATCTGAAGCCCCCAAACATGGCTGATGAGGATTTCCTTAGTGACAGATCAGCAGAGGCTTGAAGGAGTTTAACACTGCATGATTTTTCTGTTTGAGTACTCTTATTTTCCTAAAATAGAAGATTGGCTTACTTGAGTTTATACACAATGCCAATAAAGCATCTTGTATCATTTTGGTTGGGAAGCTGGTTACTGAGGCATGCAGCTCTAATTCTTTTGCCTGGTATTTATTTCTTGGACATTTCAGTATCTCTCAGAAGATCTGCAGAGCAAAGCAGCCCTTGGGACAGCCCCTGCTGAATTCCCAGGGATGGAAACTCAGAGCAAAAGTTGTTGCAGAGCAATGATGTGACACTGAGGGTTTGGTTATCATTTTAAAAATAACTTAGGGTAATGCTGGCAATTGGAACACTCACTTCAGCCTCTGGTCTTGCCATGAAAACATCAGAGAAGTTGGCCAGAAATCTGCAGTGGTTTCAATTGATACCTTCTCCTTGTATTTGGGTAAAAATATTATGCTCTGGCATTTTCTTTTTGAGTTTTTTATTATTTCCAATGGGTGAATCTGCATCTGTTTCAGTGCCTGATTTCTCCTCCTGATCTTGTTAATTAATAAGTGCAGGCTGGTTTTGCTGAGGGCTGTAACCACTTGCTCCTGCTGCTGGGGAGGACATTCCAGTAATCCAGAATGTGATGCCACTTGCCTGTGGTCCTTTCAAATCCCTCAGTGATTTGGTGATGAGACCAGAGAAGCATTTCCCAGGCTCAGATTTAGTCTGTGGTGCAGTTGTAGCTGGATGAAGTGGTGAAGTGCCAGCTGGACCACGTTATTTCCTAGTGAAGTTGCCCTATCTCCCCTACTGAAGAATTACATGAATGCCTCAGAAAATGGAAAATCAGGTTCCCACCATTCTGGAAATATGGAAATTCCTTCTATAAGATGCTGCCTTGCCATTTCAAAGAGTTATTTTAGCTTTTTTCTTCTGTTCTGTGTGCATTTGCTACCAAAGAGACCACTGAAGTATCTTCTTTTCCACAGGATTTTCACTTCTTCTAATGCCTCTCAACCTCAGATCTTCAGCAAACTGGATTTTTATCTTCCCATATTTCTCCCTTCATTGAAGAAATCCCTTTCCATTGCTCTTTACACTCAGACAAACAGTTGGACTCTTTTGCCAGTGCAAAACCTGGAGTCTCTCTGTGAGGATGATTGATGTGAAGTGTCAGGGCAAAGAAGAGTCCTTGCTTGGCCATCTCTAAAAGGACTTGCCTGCCTGAGCTCTGCAATTATCTGATTTTTTTATTGGCTTTTGATTTGGGAAGGTTTTATATAATATCCTTAAACAAAACCCACAGAGGTGTTGTCACTACATAGGTCAGAAATAGCAAACAAAACGATCCATGACTGAGATGCTTCTGAGCTCACAGAGGCAAAGTCACATTTCCTTTCCCATGTGCCTAATGTGACACATCCCAAAAAGTCCATAATTAGAAAATTAGAAGGATGCAAAGCTGATATTGCAAGAAGACACTTGTGTGGCTCTGGAGGTTGCAAACCATGCTTTCCGTGTCGAGCTCTATGTTGCATTTATGCTGATTTAATCATTCATTAAACATTAGTAAGAGGCCAATTATGCTGTTCAAGAATAAGATGTTTTACGAGAAAATGACAAAAAGATACATGTAATCATCGAAATGCCAGTTTACAATCAGATAGGATGGGAAATAATCCCTTTAGCAAGCTTAAGCTTTTACATATTAATGGCAACATTGGGGAGAGTGGAAAGAGGGCTTTAACAGCCTTGAGGCCTCCTGGCCCTGATCAGAAAGTGAGTGTTTACTCTCTGGACAAAGATTTAATGCTCTGTTTTATTCTGTGGCAGAGATGCCCTGAGATGTGCTCTTTATTTGCCCTCACTGTCCTTCAACACATGGAGAGGCATAAACATAGGGAAAATAGTGGCTATAATTATTATCCTGACTCTTCAGAGAGGTGAGATATTCCGGGAAGAAGATAAGGATCCAGTGGGACACTTCCATACTTCATATTTCTGAATATTTTATATTTATATTCTGAATTTTTATATTTCTAGTCAATCTCTTTGTGTGAAAGGGAGGGACACGGAGGAAGGACACAGCAGTGAAATCCTACTTGTGAAATCCTGGCTGCTGTAGAAGCAATAAGGACAGAAATTTCCTTTCCACCTCACTTCCAATACCAGACTTAGGGATGCCATGGAGAACTCTTGGGTCATAGGTGTGAAACAAACCAACAGAAATGGGTTTTTCACCCCCCGTGCTATGAGCTCCCTGCTGCAGGATCTGCTGGAGGTGCTGTGTTCAAAAAGCAAGCAAACAAATTCATGGAAAGAAAGGTTGTTTGGGAGCTATTAAGCTGCACATTTTTGCACACTGGGAAAATGTGCTATGGAAACATCAGCCTGGTGTGTAAAGCTGCCCTTAGCCATTGGCTTCTGTGGCTACTGGAGGCAGAAGGATGAGCAAAATAGACCAGTACAGTTGTTTTTATGTTTTCTCACGTGTGTGTATACATCAGTAAAAGAGATTTAAAAAAAAAAAATTAAATCTTTTTGTGACCCTGCACAGATTCCCGTGAGAAAATCCTTCAGCATTGTTTCTTGCACATATACCAGAGACCTACAGAAGGGAACATTCAGCAAACCAGGGGCTACTTTGCTGGAAGAACTGGGACTGCTTTGATATGAGATCAGAAGAGTCTGCACAAGTCCCCAAACCCTACAGAGGTAAGCTGCAAGAGGAGGAAACAAGACAAATGTTAATTTTAATGCTCATTTTTAATGCTCAACTCCTCTTTGAATCTCTCTGGTAGTTTCTGTGTCTGAAAGTCTCGCAGTTCCCATGTTCCCTCTGGGATGTGAGCTCTCCTGCCTTTTTCTTGCATTTTTTCTCCCTCTAATGCAGCACAGGAGCTGCTGCACTTGCACAGCCTTTACCCACCATGATGTGGGGAAACTCAGAAAGGTTTCAATGCTTCTCTTAATGAGTTTTGTAAGTTCCAGAGTCCCTTTCTACCCCCTGCCCTTCTCTAACTTTTCTGCATATATCATAGAATCACAGAATTGGCTGGGTTGGAAGGGACCTCAGAGATCACCAAGTCCAACCCTTGATCCACTCCCACTGCAGTTCCCAGCCCATGGCACTGAGTGCCACATCCAGGCTCTTTTGAAATATCTCCAGGGATGGAGAATCCACCCCTTCCCTGGGCAGCCCATTCCAGTGTCTGATCACCCTCTCCAGAAAGAAATTCTTTCTAATGTCCAACCTAAACCTCCCCTGGCACAACTTGAGACCTCTTGTGCCCTCTTGTCTTGCTGAGAGTTGCCTGGGAAAAGAGCCCAACCCCCCCCTGGCTCCAACCTCCTTTCAGGGAGTTGGAGAGAGTGATGAGGTCTCCCCTGAGCCTCCTCTTCTCCAGCCTCAACACCCCCAGCTCCCTCAGCCCTTCCTCAAAGGACTTGTGCTGGATCCCTTCCCAGCCTCCTTGCTCTTCTCTGGACCTGCTCCAGCACCTCAATCTCCTTCCTGAGCTGAGGGGCCCAGAACTGGACACGAAGGGCTGGGCAAAGAAAATCCATTGTGATTGGAGCAAATGCTCAATCCCTATGAAAAATCAAGGATGGGAAGCTCAAAGGAGTTTTTTCCATCCAAGTGAGGACTTGTTTGCCATGAAGAAAATGAAGGTGAGAGCGAGAACAGGAAAAAGAGGGAAAACCCAGGTGAGCGGAAGGTCGGCTCCAGATAAACTTTAACCAAAGGATCTCCCCAGCTTCCCAGGGCCACTCCAAAGCTTGATGTTCTCCCACTGCTTTTCCTGCCTTGTACATCTGGCTGCCCAAAGCCACAGCTCCCTTTTCCCAAATCCAGTTGGTCAGCTGTCCCCGTTGCCATGCCTGCCTCTGGGCAACGCACCCGAGCGATGCTGTCGAGAGGGAGCAAAAATGTATTCCAGTGCTAAGATGGAAGGGTTACAGCTGCCAACCAAACTGTGTCTGTGGAAACACCTGTTGAGTGGCTGTTGCAGTGGGAAGAGCAAGATGAAGAAAGACAGCTGTAAAAGTGCCAGCAGCAGTGGGAAGCTCTACCAAGGCTGCTTCGTGCCAGTCAGAGAGGTGCCAAATTATTTGGCTGCATTTCAAATATCTGGGTGTCCACTACATTTGCCAGCCCGTGCTCCCAGGGAATACTTCAGCATTAACACCACCACTGCCATTCTCCTGCTGCTCTGCCACTTTATTTGCAGCCTTGTTGGATTTCTTTTATTTTTGATTTCCTTCTAATGTAAAGGAAAGCCCAGTGTTGCAGTGCTGAGCCCAAGGTAAGGGCTGGGATCTGCAGCTGGTGGGGAGACAAAGCACCACTGGAAAGGTTTTTGGCAATTGGCTCGTGAGATCTGCTGGGTTATTATTTTGTGTCTCTCCTGTTGTTGTGGCTTTGGTTTTGTTTTTTTTTTTCCAGAGAAGAATAATTTTATCTTTTACAGACAGTGAGCTAACCTCCACACTTCTGCCTGTCCATCTAGAAATCCCTGGAACTCAATCTTTGGAAATTTACAAGGGGAACAAAGCTGAAATTTGAAAGTTTAGGTGGGCTAGATGGGTGGTAAGGTAGAAATACAGTGGCAGAATGCCATAGGGAAATATTCCTAAATGCTTTGCACCTATTCTGAAGGACTTCCATGCCATCCATAGCATCTGCAACGCCTGATGAGGAATGAGAGAGCTCCCAGCTGGGAGGAGAATTTCTCTTTCCAAAGACAAAGTTTCATGAATTAAAAGTGCTCTCTATACAAACAAGAAATAGAGAGAAGATGGAGTTGTAGGGTAATGAGAATCTGGTTTAGAAAATCTTCTTTCTAAAGTGTCCAAAGGGTGTGGGTTCATCTCCAGGATCATGTCCTCCCAGTTCTTCTTGACTTTCCTTCAAGCCTGTCTGCATCACCAAAGCCCTGCAAAAAGGCCACTGGGCAAACCCATCACTTGTCCACCATAAGACCTAAAGGTAGGCCCAAAGTTGGGCTTGTCTTTTTAAAGAGTTTTGAAAGCTAAAATGAGCAACTCAACCTCAAAAAATTAAATTGTTGATGCAGTAATTCCTGTAACTCTCCCACCTTTTCTCACTTTGCCCCAGTGAATCTCAGCCAGGCCAAGAGACACCTGACCTGCAGGGCACTGCTGGCTGCAGTTTCATTGCCTTTCTGTCAGACACAGTTGTCTGTTGTCATGATTTTTTAAAATTCCAAAATCCCAAGAGTGATCAAAAACTTCCCCAGACCAAGGAGTTGGTACTTTTCTCAGGGAGTTTTTTTTTTTCCTAGGCATTAATGGGGAAAATGAATCTTCTTCTGTCTGTGCATTTTTCTGAGTTATCTTTATCCATGACACCTGATTAATCCTGGAGGTAATTTTTCTCTGCAAGGTATCATTGCTTTGCTGGTTGCAGACAGAGATGGAGAGGTCTGAGCTCCCAAAAAAATGAATTTTAGTGTCCTACCTATTTTGTGTGCCTTCCCCCACCATGGGATAAGCCTTCTGAGGTACAGATTCCCTCCTGTTGTTTATTTTTTAGCAAAAGAAGTTCCTTTGTAAGTTGGGGTGTCCAGGCCTGACCGTAATGTACAAAACAAAAATCTTTCACATGCCTTCCCTCACGACAGGACTCTTTATTTATTTGTTATAAATAGAGTCTCATTTATTAAAGAAACACAAAATTGGTGTTTTTTTGAATGGACAGGAGAAAACATCACACTGTACCAACTGGCAAAAGACCAACTATGTACAGGACAGTTTATTTTTCCCTTCTGATCTAAGTTTCCAAGCAACCTTGGCTCTGATTGCCCTTTTTATTTCCCAAACACCTCTCAACCTGTTCATCTTCTGGATTGTTTAGGCCAGGATTAGTACCTTTATACCTGGCTTGTTTTGATTTTACCTGCAGGTGCAGGTCAAAGAGCCAGTGGTCATACCTTGACAGGGCTTGCAAGACCCCTTGGTTGATCTTTATTCCAAGACAATGGGGTTGTTTCACAGAAATTCCTGCTGCTCCATTCCTGTCTTTCTGCTAACCACTGATGGGAGGAAAGAGCTGTTTTTCTCTGATCTTTCAAATGTCATGAGGAACAAGGAAGCTGCAGCCTCTTGGTGACTCTCTGGCTGGATCTCATAATGAGAAAAGTCTCTGAATGTTGCCTTAGCCGTGTCAAACTTCTCTTCAGACAACCAGAAAATTCATGTTTTCTATTCATATTCCAGGCTTTGATGCCAGATCCGTGGGTTATGGTCTGTTCTTCCTGAGAAGACTTTATCTGAGTCAATATTTAGAGAGAATAAGCCTTAATGGCAACATAGTTATGCTTCATTAGAGAGGTTTTTCATTTGCTTCATTTGGAAAATCATGCAGGATGTACCAGAAGCAAACAAACTGGGTAGATTTCCTATTCATGAAACCCTTTCTTCCAAAGAAATAAAGGGCTAATTACTTGTTCAGAAGCCTTTCTTTTCTTCCTTCAGCAGAGGAGTAGGGACATATTTCTTTGACCTCACTGTGCAGGGATGCTTGTTGGGTGATGACCAACTCCTCCCACTGCTGGTGATAAGACCCAGAATGACACAAACTGTTGTCCTCTTCATCTTTAGGTAACACCCAAAATAGTGTTCATTTCTGACCCTTATCTGGTCACAAAGCCCAGATTCCTTCTCACCAAAACCATCCTCCTTCAGTGGCAGACTTGGACTGGGTGATTTCAAAGAGGCCCCTTCCAACTCTGATAACTCTGTGGTAATTCCATGAAGGGTCCCCTGCCTGACACCTCCCGTGTCCCCAGGATTCCTACCTTGTCTTTAACCTCCTGGCACAACCACAGGGGCAGAGAAGGTGGATGGAGGGGCTGAGATTTGTCTAACCAGCTGATCCTTTCACAGCTGGGAACGTGCTCAGGGGCACAGCTCAGGGGCATGGATGTGTAGATGTGTAGGCATGGAAAAGATGGCCTCAAAGCCCTTCTACCCAGCCATGTGGCCATGTTACCATAGTAACTGACCATCCTGCTGTCTTTAAGGTTTTTTTCTTTATCCTCACAAGGTAAAAAAGTGGTTTAGTCTCCACGTTGCACAGAGCAGCCCATGTGGCCCACCCGAGGACAAGGAGCCGGTTGTAGGCGAGCGCTGCTGCCGTGTCTCCTGCAGCCTGGAGCAGCACAGAAATCGTGGAATTTCCCTTCTTTCTTGCACTAAGGAAATAATTTGCAGCTCCTTCTTCATTTGCTGTTACCCTCCAGTGCAGACCAGATTAACTGGGGGGGAAGCTGCTGATGGAGGAAGGCCAAGAGGTGTCGGAGTCTGTCCCCTTCTCCAGGGCATGCAAGTGCAGAAGATTTTGCCTGCAGTGGTCATAAAAAAAAAAAAAAAATAAAAAATTCTTTCATCTCTTTCCTAAGCAAAGGCCAGTGCTGAGCCTAGCAGATTATTCAATAACATCCCATAAAAATATTAAACTTCTGTATTGGAATTAAATTAAAATTGTATTTCTTGATGTGAACAAAGGTACCCAAATCGATTCAGTCTCTCTCTCCTTTTTTTATTTTTTTTTTTTTTCAAATTTAATATCACACAGAAGAGAGAAATGAAATCTGTATTTAAATGGCTATGGAACATTGTGCATTTAAAGTGCACAGCAAGTCACTCCCTAAAGCACTCCATATGATATGTAAATCTTTTGATCTTTCACAAAATGCATGAGTTCCATAAAGAATAATGAGTACGAGCTTGGGAAGTACAATATTGACTGTCACTGTAGTGCACTTAGCCACAATTATTATTTGCATGGCTTTTGCAACATAACTGGAGGGGAGAATCCTGTGAATATTTTTAATGCATTCTAATAGCTACTAAAAGAGGTTTTATTTCATAATAGATGCATTCTTTCTTTTGGGTCTACAAGCATTTTTTTTTTTTTTTTCAATTTATTCATTACATTTTTTACTCTGTGTAAGGAAGCATCTATGGGGAAGAGCACGAGGAAAGAAACAATTGACATCCTGCCCTGCCATTAGCTGCAAGAAAGCAGAGAAACCCCCAATAATGTTTATTTATTCTTTAAGCCAATAAGTTTAACCTGATAAATCATCTCAGGTATGATCTGCCTGAAGGAGCTTGAAGTGATGAGTCTCTCCCTTTGTAGTGTTTCTGAGAACCAGAGGAAGACTCTGCAGGATGTAAATGTCTGGAAATCCCACAGGATCAAGTTTGCCAGTGACCACTGGGGACAGGGGAGCATTTGTCACCAACCCATCATGTTACCTCTGACTTTGAGCATGGGAAGGGTTTAACAGCACCTGCCTGGTGGGACTTGGTCCTTTTTTCCAGCATCAGTGATGGGGAGGGAGAAGCTGAGCCACGCCAGCCTGCATGCCAAGACTTTCCCATCTTTTTCCCCAGAATTCCAGGGATGCATCAGCCCAGACCCCCCTGGAGGTGGTGACCTGAAGCCTGTCTTGTAAAAGGAAAGCTTTCTCCCATCTTTCTTCTGGACACCAGCATTCTGCTTCACCCAGGAGATG
Organism: Heliangelus exortis; assembly: GCF_036169615.1. Taxonomy (NCBI): domain Eukaryota; kingdom Metazoa; phylum Chordata; class Aves; order Apodiformes; family Trochilidae; genus Heliangelus; species Heliangelus exortis. Next base: position 4,584,687 of record NC_092426.1, on the reverse strand, counting down.
AGAAGACCTCAAGCTCATGGTGAAGGAAAGTGAGGTAGGAAGAAGGACTATAACAGGCACCACATAAAGTAAAATTATTAAATCAGCTTATTACACCTCTGCTTTCCTGATCCTTTCCTGATGCTCTCAGTGTCTCTCTGCAGGTTTTTTCCAAGTAGCTCAATGATTTTTTTTCCTTGCATTGCAACGAAGTCCAGAAGCTACAGAGCAAAGTAAGAGCTGGTTGAGTTGGTAGGGAGGTGGTTACAATTTTGGCCAGGACAAGGATTCACCAAAATTCCTTTTCTCTTTGACTACTCAGTGTGCTGCTTTTGCCTGATTTAGAGGTTTATTTCTTCATAGGAGTATGAGCTGTGTTTTGGGTTAGTGCTGGGAACAGTGTTGATAAAGCAGAGATGGTTTCTTTATTGCCAAACAGTGCTTACCCAGAGTCAAAGCCTTTTCTGATTTTGCAGAGAAATTTGGGAGGGGACACAGCCAGGACAGTTGACCCCAGTGGACCAGATAGAGGTTTATTTCTTCACGGGAGTGAAGTTTTGGGTTGGTGCTGGGAACAGTGCTGCTAAATCAGAGATGGTTTCATTACTGCTGAGCAGTGCTTACCCAGAGTCAAAGCCTTTTCTGATTTTGCAGAGGAATTTGGGAGGGGACACAGCCAGGACAGTTGACCCCAGTGGACCAGATGGATGTCCCATACCTTATGGTGTCACACTCATCACATAAAATCTGAGGCATAAAAAGGAAAGGGGAGAGTTGAAGTGATATATTGGTTTTATGCCTGATGCAGTCCTGCTTTCCAGAGATGGCTGAAGACCTTCCTGCTGATGGGAAGGGAAACATCTGAGGGTGCTGAGCCCCTGTGCCAGGTTTCCCAGAGAAGCTGTGGCTGCCCCATCCCTGGCAGTGTCTCAGCCCAGGTTGGATGGGGCTTGGAGCAACCTGGGCTGGTGGGAGGTGTCCCTGACCATGGCAGGGGGATTGGAGATGATGACCTTTAAGGTCCCTTCCAACCCCAGCTTTTCTATGATTCTATGAATTCTTGGCTTTGCTTAGTTTGTGTACTCAGCTTTATCTTGAGCAGTTAATCTGTCTTTATCTCAACCAGTGAATTTTCTCTTTTAGTCTTCCAGTTCTCCCCCCATCCCACTGGGGGACTGGGGGAGCAGCTGTGTGGGGCTTCACTGCCAGCTGGGGTTAAACCATGGCACTTGGTTTAACTGTTCTCATTTGTTCATTGCTCTTATCCTTGAAGATTTGACTCCTGCTCAGAGTTAATCATTCAGCTAGAAAACTCATGAAACCAATGGAGAGGAGGGTTTAGATCTTGTGAAGTAAGCTAACTCCTTCTATTTTATTTCCTGGTGCTCACCTTCCCCATCTTTTCTACTATAATTCTTACTTTCTTACTTTGGAAAGATCCCTCCATGCATTAACCCATCTTCAGTGGTGAGAAGAAGACAAAGGAGTTTGGGTTTTGTGATTATATTTTATCTGTGGGATAAAACATGTATTATATTTTTATATTATATTATTATATTTTTGTCTGTGGGATAAGAGTGAGATTGTTGATTTTAAGGCTTTCTTTTTTTGAGCCTGGACCATTGGGATCATTACTCCCTGTACCCCACCCAAAAAAAAAAAAAAAAAGCATTCTTCTGTGAAAATATCAGAAATAAGCTGCACCAGTTACCAAAAATCTACTGAACTTGTTTACCTGGTGAAACTTGTAGTAATTTTCCATAACATATTGCTATTTATTATGCTCTGGAAAGGCACTATAGTGATTTCAAGAGGAGAAAAGTAAGAAAGATTATTCATTTCACATCCTCATGCAATTCTTTTGTAGGTGGCTTTCAACAAAGGGTGATATTGGATTACATTCATTTTGGTTCTTAATAAACTAGTAAATCTCCCATTGTTCTATGTTGTCCAATTATAAAAGCAATGAATATGAGACTAAGCACTTCAAGATAACCATAGCTTTAAAGATAGACAAAAAAGCTTTATAGATTAGAATCAGAATAAAACTGCCATTTTTGTAGCTTTTTGATGAATAATATTTTGAGAATTAAAGCATCCTCTCTTAGGGATGTCAATAAATTTAAGTAGGAACCACAGCAAATTTCAGGAAGAGTTTCTGAATATCCAGAATATTGAAAAGGAAAGGAAGTAAAAAATCCTTCCTAGAAGTCATTTCCTCACTGTCTGATGGGGTCATTATGAAGGGTGTTTCCTGAGGTCTCTTTGCCTCTAGGAGTCATCTGTTGGGATTTTCTTGAGCCATTTCTGTTGGATTCCCTTTTAGGATACAGTGCTTTTATAAATTTGTGCTTCTTAGATACTTTGTGTTTCAAGAGTAGAATCTTCAGTATTTTTCCAAGGTTTAGTTGGCACTAAAAATCAGCATTTTGAAGTCAGGGTTTGCTGGTATTGCTTGGTCCAAAAGAAGGGTTCCCAAAGTCATACAAGTTCTGAGAAGACTCTGAAGGTGATGAAGAAGGACAACATGGGCATCTGGTTTAAATGATCTGGGAAATGACTGAAGCACTGAAATAGAATTTAAAGCATCAAAAGTGGTAAAAAAAAATTGCAAAGCACATCTGTAAATACCACAAACCAGAGTTCTGTGTGGGCATGTGAAGTGGGATCATTGCCTTACTCAGCCCTGTCAGAATTCATAGGACATTTAGAGAAACTTCTATGAAATGCCAACAGATCCTCTGTCTCATAATCCTACCTTGTGTTCAACTTTGATGAATAATATTTTTGGAATTAAAGCATCCTCTCTTAGGGATGTCAACAAATTTAAGTAGGAACCACAGCAAAACTCAGGAAGAGTTTCTGGATATTTAAGGTACTGAAAAGGAGAGGAAGTAAAAAATCTTTCCTAGAAGTCATTTCCTCACTGTCTGATGGGGTCATTATGAAGGATGTTTCCTGAGGTCTTGGAATTTTGGAATGTGCAGTGGCTTAACACCATAAATTTGTCTATTGACAGAGAAGCAATGATGTGTGGCTCTCCCCAGTGGTGACACAGGATAAAAGTCCCATCCAGTTGCTCCTCCTGGTTATATTTTAAAGCACAATCTGAAGGGAAGGTGCACCATGGATGTGAGCTTGGTAGAAATGAAAATAAATAATGAAGAGATGTAGAAAGGAGTATGTGGAGAGATGTAGGGTGTGGCCACATATCTGAGCCCAAGCATTAAGCCATTTCCTTGTCTGTGTGAAGGTCCAGAACCCTCCTCATCCCCGGGCTTGGGCTAGGAGAAATTTTTGCATCAGGAAACTGCCACAGCCCCAGAGAAAACCTGAATTCTCTCTTTGAATGCAGCCTGGGAGGGACACCAGGCTTGGCAGGTCTGGCAGCAGCATCAGTGGCATAGCACAAAGGAGAAATGAAGGGTAGAAGAGAAGATGCTCCCCTGCAGCCAATCCTCTCCTCCCATCCTTCCCCTCTCACTGCTTCCCAGGTGTTCAAGCATCTTCATCACTTCCCAGATGGCTTTTCTGTTTGAGAGTGAGCTGCTGGGTAAAAAAAAAAAAAAAAAAAAGAATTCTTTTGCTCAGGATTGTCAGTCACATCATGGGACTCTGCCTGAAACTGCAATCACACTTTTTGATCAGTTCTGCTGAAACAACCTGTTGTCTTTTATAATAACATTTCCATTGGGAATATTCAGATGCTGAGGCTAAAAAAGAAGCATTTCAGAGCATACAGACAACTACACATGCAGTGACTTTGCATTTTTATCTCTTTGATTTTCCAGTGGGTGTATTTGCCTGGGTTGTTTGGTGGTTTTGTTTGTTTTTTTTTTTTTTCAGACCACATCCATCTGCTTCCTAGTTCTTACAAAAGCTGATTTAATGCAATAATTGCCATTAAAAATGTGGAGAGGAAAGCTCGTTGCACAAATTCATTGTTTTGCTCCTTTTAGAGCACATGGAAGCTACAAAACTACATGAAGGTGATTGATGGATGGGCTTATTTAATTATTACTTTCAGAAACACATTCTCTGTCTTGCCTATAGCAGGTGCAGGCTGTGACGTGGCATTTGCTCTGGTAATTATGCAGGTTTTTTTGTAAATAGCAGAACAAGTCAGGATGAAAGATAGCACTGCCCTCAGGTTGTGGGAAATTATTCAGCTTTCTCTTGACCAAATTTCAAATGATCCATTGCAGTGATAAGGTGGCTTTGATTCCTGTTGCACCTCCCACCCCCCTGCTCTTACTTCTGTGACATGAAACTGGGAGAGGGACTGGGGGATGGATGGGGGCAGTTTGTGATGGATTTTGTTATGGCAGTGAGTTAATTGGGGAATTGAGGGAAGATTTAATCTGGCTCTGGGTACCCTGAGCTACAGGAGAGCATTAAAGGACACTGGGATGTAAGAACCTCCCCATGTCAGGAACCAGGTGGTCTTTAAGGTCCCTTTCAACCCCAAACATTGTGTGATTCTGTGAACTAAAGTGGATTTTTGGTAAGGCTCACACTTTTCCTGCCCCATGCCCACAGTCTCTCTTGCTCAGGTCTCCTCCAACGTTCTCCATCTTCTGTCTCATCCTGCTCTTCTTCTGTCTTTGTAGGAGTCTGCACTGAGATTTCAGACCCTTCTCCAGCATCCCCATCCCAGGTTTCTTTCCCTAAGCAAGGGGTGAGCAGCAGGTGTTGTACAGGTGGATGGGGGTACCCAAATCCTTTAAAAGGAAGACAGGCAGCAGGGCAAACATCCCCCAGTCACCAGGAGATCCTTCCAGAGAGAAATGGCCTTTTTTGTCCTCTGCCTGCAAACTGCTTCCTAAATATTCCCACTTCTTGGGGTCTGAGAGCACAGTGTGTAGCTTCTGGCTCTCAGCTCTGTTCAGAATTGGAGCTGGGGTTCCAGAGCCCTACCTGCTCCCTTTCACATTGATTTAAGAGAACAGGAGAGCCACACATAAAGCCTGTTCTTCTCATTTTCACAGAGCAGGTCTTTAGCAGTAGTGTTGAGCAATGGCTTGAGCAACGTGAGCTTTTATAAAATCTCCAGGCAAATTTTGGTTGCCTAAAAATTTCCATCAGGGCCAACGTTTTCAAAGCCAGGTAATAATTTTGTGAACTTCTTGTGACTCTTCCCTTTGGTCTCTTATTTTCTCTTTGAAGTGGCTCAGCTGGGTTATGCAGGACCACCAACCACCCTGGGTAGGTCCAAAGCCACATCTCTGAGACTTGGTAGTATCTTAGCAGCATCTCCATCCTTGGCTCAGGCTTGTGGGAGCTGCCCAGTGTTTTACCACCTGTATTGATGATGTTCCTGCACTTCACTTTGAAATCAATAGGAATTGGTGGTGTCTGGCACCTGTAGAAGACCCAGCTTTGCTTGGTGCTGGTGTAAATAACAGGTTCTGAAATCAGCACCTTGTGGAGATGTGAGCATCCCTGCTCTCTCTCAGGTGTGCAATGAAATAAGAATAAACCTGCCAATGAAAATGGGTGGTCAGTTTCTCCAAGAGCTTAGCTGAACACCAGGATGGTTCCATGGAAGGTGCAGAGTGGGTATATGAATGGGAAACAGTGGATTGTTCCCATGTGTCTATCAAAAGGAAAATAAGGTCATTCAAAAATCTTAATATTTTGTAGAGGGGAGGAATATTTTTTTTTAATTAGGATTAAAAATATTATCTACTTAAAACGTGCCCATGCATATAGTTCTGGCACAGCCTATGGCAACACCTATAATTTTAAAATAAAACTGTTTTTTTTTCCCAAGAAGGAAGTAATTTTGAGTGATAACTAATTTAGATAGTGCTAATTATATTGGTTGGAACTTGCAAGGGAGCCAATGGATAAAGAGTTGATTAAAGCAAAGTTATAGAACAACAATAAAAAGCCCTAACTCTGCTCTACAAGATGTTCTGAGCATTTTAATGTTTGTTCCTGGTGGCTCTCTTGGCTGGTATGGAAAGTGAAGGTGTCCATGCACCTGTTTGAAATTAAAAGAGAGGAAAAAGTAAGACATTTTTGGTCAGTTTAAGAAGAGTGGGGGTATTCTTACCCTGAAATACTGCTTCAGGTGATGCCATAAATTAAATAGATCACTATAGGTTCTTCCAAGTGCTTTAGATGTCTCATGATGTGATGCAAAGACAGTTGGACCCTACATTCATCTAAGTTCTTCTGGAAGAGCTTGGATCCCATAGACCAAGAATACCCTGTGCCTGTATCCAGATATTTCTCCTGTGGGAGAAATGTTTTTTTTCTGCTCTTTTTTGCTCAGGTTTTGCCATTTCCTGGAACTGCTGCACTTTGTGGATAAAGGGGGGGCTGTTGCCAGCTGCAAACCCTGGATCTCCTGTGTTGTTCCATGTGGAGCATCCTGGGAGGGCAGAGAAACACAAGTAACAGAAGAAGCAGAAAGCAATAAAAATGTTCCTCCTGCTTTGCTGCTGTTCTGTTCCCCTCAAATAGCTGCACTAAGGGGATGTTTCTGCTTTTTAGGCTCTTCTCCTACACTGGGCACAGTGATGTGCCTAAAAACTTGGTGTGTGGCACAAAATTCCAGTGATGAAGCAATGAGGCAATTTGACACTTCTGGTTCAAGTTGAGCATTATTATTATTAGTGGTGTTTCCAGGGCTCATATTTTATTTTATATACTTATATATTTTATATATTCTATTGTCGTTTATATAAAAATTATAAATTTATTTTAAAATATTTTATATAAATAAAAATATATTATATATATATATTAGCACATATTTGACTCGTGCAATCCACATGAGCATTTGAGAACTTTGAAATTATCAAAAGAAGGGATAGTTGTTAAAAGAAAGTGAAAAACAAATAAGAAATAGAGATATTTAATATACATCAGCTAGACTGCCTGTAAGCAGCCTGTCCTAAGTCATCCTTTAATAGAGCTGCAAGAATAATTAATTTTTCAGTTCAGTAACCAAACTGAAAAACTGTGAGGGAGGAAGGAGAGGAGGTAAGTGGGGTGGGAAGAAACAAGGAGAAATGTTTGGGTCAACCTTAAGTAATATTTTCTCATTTTCTCTCTCTGAAGCTAAGCAAACACATCTTGTATTTTCTTTTGAAGAATGGCCCTAGCTGAGTTTCTGAACAAATCCATCCTTCTAGAAGCAAGGTCTGAAGATGCTGCTTAGGTGGTGGTGACAGAGAACATTTTTATTTTACTGAAATTTTTCCCTCTCCTTTCCTGGTCAAGCCAAGCCATTATATTTATTATTAATGTTCAAAGACCTTTTTTGTTAAAACCTGCTGCTCAGCTTCAACCTGATTCTGCAGCATCATTTCCCAACATGTCTCAAAGTGTGGACCTTGCAAGACATTTTCTGCTGGAAGCAAGACCCCTCCTTGAAAGCCAACTAACAGTAAGTTTGTTTTTCTTAATGAACTTTTCAAGGGTGTCCTGAAGGGGTCCTCCAAATTCCCAGGAGTACACTGCTCAGGGTGGTGCCTGTACCATGGATAATCCCATGGATGGCCTCAGAAAACCTGGATTTTTCTTCACGCCTCTGTCTTCAGTTGCAGCTTTTTTCTATTATCCTCTTCTTTCCTCTTGTAGGAGCCACTTGGTTTTGTTTTACTGCAAACAACAAGCCAGACTCCCCCAAAATATATAGAATCATAGAATTGGTTTGGTTGGAAAAGACCTTGAAGGTCATCCAGTCAAACCATTAACCCAGCACTGCCAAGGCCACCACTGCCCCATGTCCCTCAGCACCACATCTCCAGGGCTTTGAAATCCTTCCAGGGATGATGGGGACTCCAGCCCTGCCCTGGGCCAGGGCCTGACAACCCTTTTGGGAAAGAAATTATTTTTAATATTCAATTTAAACCTCCCCTGGCACGACTTGAGGCCCTTTCTTCTTGTTCTATAGCTTGGTACCTTGCAGATATTTAGGTGCCTGGCTGATAAACTCCTAAGGGTAAATTTATTTGTGGGTCACAGAGACCCTAAAAACCAGAGAGGATTTAAAAGCATGCAAGCAAAAAAAGAGGTTGCAATAAGAAAAATCTTTGAAGGGGTATTATCCAATTAGCACTGATAGCTCTGCTAATATGGCAGCAATTAAAATGTTGTTTGTGAAATAAATAGGAGAAGACCTAAATATTCTTTGGACTTACATATAAATAATGCTCTAATATCTGGTGGAATAATTATAATGAAGCTGTAAGTATTCTCTCATCAGTTGTTTACTGAAATAGCAGTCTGTTTAATCAGTAGCAATGCATTCAAGGTGACTAAATATTAAATATGATTGGCAGCCTACTGCTTGGACTAAAACGATTAAGTAACATGAGAAAGAAAATGACAGGTGACTTCAGTCCCCTGGAGGAAACATGCCCCAGCCAGGAAATGGGTTGAGACTTCTAATAATATTGGTAACAAATAAGTGCTGAAATGTTTGCTTGCAGCAGTCAGTCTGGAAAGGAATGCAAATCCTGTTATGCATCTTTTTCATCTTGCTGAGGTTGCAGTGGTAGCACTCCCCAGCTCCGAGGTACCCTGCATTTTAACTCTCCTGCAGAGACATTGCACTTGCTGGAGATGTGTCAGATTTTCAGCAAAGCCACCCCAAGCCTCAGCTCTGAAACCTGTGGTGGGCTGGTGCTCCATTGGTTGGGTGGTGTCATGTTCTTGGAGTCTTTACTTGTCATTTATCCCTTTGCTTGGGATTCAGTTGGAGAAAAAGAGGTGAGGGATGAATTGCAAATCGATTCCAGGAGCTTCCAAAGGTCAACAGGAATTGGCATTTGCCCCAAGCTCTGATCTGGATGCAGGTCTGGAAAGGGAATGCAGCAAGAGAGACTCAAGTTGTGCCAGGGGAGGTTTAGGTTGGACATTAGAAAGAATTTCTTTCTGGAGAGGGTGATCAGACATTGGAATGGGCTGCCCAGGGAAGGGGTGGATTCTCCATCCCTGGAGCTATTTCAAAAGAGCCTGGATGTGGCACTCAGTGCCATGGGCTGGGAACTGCAGTGGGAGTGGATCAAGGGTTGGACTTGATGAGCTCTGAGGTCCTTTCCAACCCAGCTGATTCTATGATTTTATGATTTCCAGCACTCTGTTTCACAGTGATCCTTTTTTCCCAGCTTCATACCCCTTGAAAACACTTGCTACTGTGGGCAAGTTTCTATTTTCAGAGGTTCCTAAATCCCTGCACTAACGTGAGCTTCCACTCCAGTGTGCACCATATCTGAGTTGTGTGGTAGTTGTGGCTGATGCAAACTCACAGCTCATGTCCTTACATGTCCTTCCAAATTTTGTAAACACAAACATTTGTGAGATGTCAACACCAGAATACACAATTGTGTCACCTTCCCCTGGGCCATATCCTGGTAATCTCACAGGGAGAGTATTTTGGAGGCCCAAATCCAAGCTCCCCTCTCACTTATTATGACAAATTCTCCCCTTTCTGCTGCTGGCCAGCCCATAATAACTAAGAAACTGAGGCACAAGTTAGAATAAGAAACCATCTGGGGGTGTGCAGGATATCCATAACTGGCCTAAAATCTTAGTCCAGTTCTTCTGTCTACCATCCCAACACTTTTTTCCAGCTGATCCTTCCAGGTTCTCCTGAGCATCTCTATCTCTGGTATAGGTTTTGAACCTTCTTTGTGCTGCTGTCATTGCTGTTGTCTTCTTGCAGCCCAAGAAGAGGTTGGGGAGCTGAGGGAGAAGCTCCAAGGGCAGGAAGAGAGGCTCATTTCTCTCTCCATGTCCCTAATGGGATCCTAAGTGCAGTATAGACATGAGTGTCAGTGCCCTTTTGCACAGAAAATAGAGAACGAATTCCAAACAGTGCTGGAGACAGCTGACCCTTTTAGCACAATGCTTAAATATTCTAGTGCCGTGCCAAGGCAGCATGTGCAGAGTAAATATTTTAATCCCTAATTAATCACTTTGGTTAGATTGGTAAAACAGAAGTCTAATGAAAATAATTTGAAATTTCCTTCATGAATAATTGCATTGTTCAGGGGATTCTGGGAAGAGTCAACTGGCTGACCTTCCATTCTTGGGCTGCTCCATGGCTATGAGACTTAATTTGTGTCCTTCAACCCTTTTCAGTCACCGTCACAAGATTAGAAATACCTTTCATGCAGTTTAGCAGCAACTATGCAAAAGGACAGTGCAGTCAGCAGAGAGGTACCAAATTAGCACATGCTTCCCTGCAGTGAAACACATACAGTACAGCACACAGGACAGGGGCAAAGCTTCTTTTCCACTCCGTGTCCCTTTATTATGTCCCGAACATGATGGATTGCATTGTTTATTGAAGTATTCACAGCCATTTTTTTTTTTTTTAATTAGAGATGTGAGGTCCACGGGTGCCAGGGCTTTGGGTATTTGCAGGATTGGAAAAGAATTTGCTGGTTGAGACATCCTGGTGACCAGCACCATGGTGGGTCCCGTGGTTCCAGGGGAATTTGTTTCTTCCTGTTTTTCTGGTGACCCAGCCTTAGGCTCCAATCCTCTCTGGACAGGATGGGGTGGTTTGTAGGACCAGAGCTGACTTTGTACTCTCCCTGCCTGCTTTAGCTTCCATGTCCTCTGCAGACCAGCTGCAGCTCCCTGTGGAGGGATGATTTAAGTGCAAGAAGATCTGTGGTCCTTCCACAGACTTTCCCCTTGCTGAAACACCTACAATATATTGTCCCCTAACTCAATGTGCATTTTTTGGGGGCTGCAACAAAGGATTGGGAGCACTCATGAGAGCAAGTTGTGCAGGAAAGGATTTAAAACCACTTTTTAAGCTGATAGACTTGTGAGTGTCCTTTCTAAGAGGGCTCTTTCACCAAGCTGTTTTGGAGCAGACCTGTTGCTGGAAGAGTTGGTTGCTGTAGAGCTGGAATTAATGTGTCTACTAATAGTGGGGTTTCTGTAGGGAAGACAATAGCATCAGACACCACAAAACCACCTGATTGGACTGTGGTTTTTCTAAAGTTGTTTCTTGTTCAGCCTTTTGAGTGGTCACCAAAGCCCCTGGGATTCACCTGAGTGTGCAGGGCAGGGCTTTACAGGGCTTGGGGTGGTAAGGGAGAGGAGGTGGGCCATGTATTTGGTTGCTCTGGACATTGCTTATCCATCCATCCATCCATCCATGTTGGACATCTTCTTGCTTGATCCCAACTCCAAACTCTGCTGTGTACTCCTCAGAGCTTCCAGCTGAGGGCATGAGCAGGAAAAAGCATGAGGAAGGGGAGAAGAAGTAGCCCAGGGGCAAGGAAAATGAACAGGAGCATAATTAATAGGGGATGGATTTTGGAGTAAGGGAGGTGAGTGTGGGGGGTGTGGGGAGCAACGTTATAAAATGTGGCTCAAAATGGGAATGCAAAGATTTTGTAAGGAAGTGGCTGTGAAATATGTGGGAGGAGGATGGACAAGGACAAGGTGACTTAGAATCATAGAATCACAGAATTGGCTGGGTTGGAAGGGACCTCAGAGCTCATCAAGTCCAACCCTTGATCCACTCCCACTGCAGTTCCCAGCCCATGGCACTGAGTGCCACATCCAGGCTCTTTTGAAATATCTCCAGGGATGGAGAATCCACCCCTTCCCTGGGCAGCCCATTCCAATGGCTGAGCACCCTCTCCAGAAAGAAATTCTTTCTAATGTCCAACCTAAACCTCCCCTGGCACAACTTGAGACCTCTTGTGCCCTCTTGTCTTGCTGAGAGTTGCCTGGGAAAAGAGACCATTTTTTTTTTTTTTTTTCTAAGGTTCAGAAAGCAGGGGGTGGTTTGGATCAGATGTGAGTCAGTTGTCTAGAGAAGAGCAGAGTTATGAGCATGGGGCAGAGCCTTGCTTTGGGAGACAGAAAGGTGTGGAAAAAAGTGATTTCCTGGGCCAGGGAACAGGGTTGTCCTTGCCAATGCCTCCAGTAAGCTGGGGGTGCATGTGAGTATGGCTCAGAATAGGGGCTGGTGAACCACTCTGCTAGAAAGTGTTTTTTGATTTATCAAGGAAATTATTTTTAAAACAAATTAAAAACTTTTATTTTCTTTTAGAGGAAAAATAATCCCTGTTCTTCTGCTTGTGGTTTCACCTGCTGAAACCAAACTTTTTGCAACGATTATCACTTCCCAGCATCTTGCAGTCTCCACTTTCATTTGTGATTTGTTTTTTTTTTTTCTCCCACATTCACTATTTTACTTCCCTATTCGTCTGTGCAGTTGTTGCTTATCAGCCATGGAAATTTACAGATATTAAATTAGCTGCAGGAGGGCTCTGATATTGTTCCCTCAATGCTACAGAAACCTATTGAGAACTGAGGGGAAAATTATTAATGAAAACTGAATAAGAAGGCTATAAAGTTCAAACAAAGTGTGTTCCCATCTCACAAGATCTGGGTGCATGTAAAATTTCAAGAAAATTAGTCATAAAATGGTATATTATGTTTTGCCTCTTCAGCCAAAAGCGTTGTTGAAATATTTCCATTCAGTGCAAACTATATTGAATGATAACAATAATTAATGTACTGAACCATTTAACAAGGAGATAATAAAGGATATGAAGGGTTTATTATAAAAAAATGTGACCCTCACCACAGGACTTGAACTCTCTGCTTTTGACAATATAAAGCAAAGCCTCTAGGCTTGAAAATGTCTTCTCCAGTTGAGATGAACATCATAAAAGAATGTCATGAAAATGAACCTTTTGGTTTTATGTGTTGAAAAAAGGGTGTGGGGAATAAGATAAATCAGTGTCTTCAGCAATAGGGTAACTATTCAGAAATTTGGGGTTTTGGGGTGATTATATCTGGACTATCAAGTCATGGTAAATTCTGCATGTTGCCTCTTAAGCAGGATATGAACAGTATGGAAGTTCAAGGGGAAAGAACAGGAAAATAAAACATAAAGCAGTGTCTGCCCAGTGGCAGAGTCAGTAGGATCACCCAAGAAGAGTCAGAAGCTTGGAGTCTTTTGAACTTGTTGGGATCAACTGAGATTTGCTCACTCACAGTCAGATTTCCTCCAGGAAACACCAAAAAGCAAGAAAAAACCCAGGAAAATTAACTTAAATTAGTTGAGATGAACATCATAAAAGATTGTCATGAAAATGAACCTTTTGGTTGGAAAAAGGGTGTGGGGAAGAAGAAGAAGAAATCAGGCAGTGTCTTCAGCAATAGGGTAAATATTCAGCAGTTTGGGGTTCTGGGGTGATTATATCTGGAGCAAAAGGGAGGATAAAGCTTCAGATCTTACCCCTCCACCATGCTGCTGATGCTCAGCACAGTGCAGTCTTTTTAGGTGATTACAAACCAAAGTAAATAAAACCAATTCCCACTTGGGAAGGAAACTACAGAGGCTTCTTGCAAGCCACTGGAGATTTTGCTTGGGTGGAAGCTGCCAACAGAATTCCAGCACAAATGGCAACAGGAACCTGAAGGACAGAAGTAGAGCCACAGTCTCCAGTGTGCAATAAATCAGCTTTTATTTTAAACCTGGGACTGGTTTCATTATCAAGGCATGGTGAATCCTGCATTTTGCCCCCAAAGCAGGACATGAGCAGTATGGAAGTTCAAGGGGAAAGAACAGGAAAATAAAACATAAAGCAGTGTCTGCCCAGTGGCAGAGTCAGTAGGATCACCCAAGAAGAGTCAGAAGCTTGGAGTCTTTTGAACTTGTTGGGATCAACTGAGATTTGCTCACTCACAGTCAGATTTCCTCCAGGAAACACCAAAAAGCAAGAAAAAAACCCAGGAAAATTAATTGAAAAAATAAAAATGCTTTGATTCCTCTGCAATTCTCTCATATATTATCATTTTGATAAAAAGCATGTAAGAGAGAACAGATGAAGCTGAAGTCTGCTTTTCAGCCTAGATTTTCCAGCTTGTGCCTTTGCTGTATATTGAGGCAAACCAGGTAGGTTCAGAGTTCAGGCAGAATACCTGAACCAAAATGATAATGAATCCAGGAAGCTGAAATCAAATTCAGTGCCCCAAACCCCATCACTATGTCATGCTCAAAGAATCAGAGAATCATTTTAGTTGGGAAAGATCTTTAAGATCATCAAGCTCAACCAGTCTCAGGGCAGACAAACCTGCACCCATCCAGAAGACAGAACTGAGCATCTCCTCAGCAGTCCAGAACATGGGCCCAGCATTAACATACGTGGAACTTATTGATGGCAGTGCCCAAAATACAGGGAGAGCCAAGGGGTGCCCTGAAAATCAGAGCAAGTGCCATTGGTAACACTGAAGAGGCTGGAACCTTGTCCAGAATATTGAACAGACCACTACGAAAACCCATCAGAAAGCTACGAAACCCATCAGAAATCCTGGGTGAAATCCAGACAATATTTTTTTGCAAATTAAAAAGCAACGTGTCAGAGAAATACAGTCAGAAACTACAAAGGCAGAGGATGCTTTGTGCAGCCTGCTGACTCCAGCTTGCTGCTCTGGGTTCCTAGTGAGCCATTTTAATTGAAAGTGAGAGCATCCGTGGCAAAAAAAAGGTTGGGAAGTCCTGCTCTAATTGACTCTTTCTGGGGTTAACTGTTGCAAAGAAACCAGCCAGGTCCCAGCACCAGGAGCTGGGCCTTCCCCCATCATTAATTCCATTTGGGTTACATTTCTTAATCAGCCCTGCCTGGATCTGTGGGGGAGATGGCTGGCACCGTGCCAGCACCGCCACTCCGAGGAGATAAAATACACCGAGCCGGGGAGGGGAGGAGGGCAAAGCTCTGCTTGTTAGTTCTTCCCTCTTTTGATGCTTGAATTGGTTGGGTTTCTGACACAGACCTTTCCTGTAGCTGCTTCTTTCTTCAATGGAGCAGCAGGATTGTTGTCCTCGTGGCTTTTGTTTGGGCCTTTCTTTAATCGACCCTTCCAGCGTTTTGGAGGGCTGTGATTGAAACGAAAAGGGTTCCCCTGAGTGGCTGGGAACTCTTTCCCAACACGTCAGCAAACCACAGAGCTTGGTGTAGCTGGGAATTAAAGCAAAGGTGAGGACAAAGAGGCCCTGGAGACTCCTCCATGTGATTCTGTGAAATCCCAGCTATCTGCTCATGGCATTTGCTGTGCAACAACTGGAAGCGGGACTCCATCTGCACCTGTACATTCCATGGAAAATCTGGACCTCCAGAGTAGGACAAGTCAGAGACCTGGAAACAAGGGCTTGGGGAGTCCAGGTCTTGGCAAGGTATCATAGAATCATAGAATTAGCCGGGTTGGAAGGGACCTCAGAGATCATCTAGTCCAACCCTTGACCCACTGGAGCAGTTGCTAGACCATGGCACTGAGTGCCACATCCAGTCTTTTTTTAAATGTCTCTAGGGACGGAGAATCTACCACCTCACCGGGCAGTCCATTCCATTGCCTGATCACCCTCTCCGTGAAGAAATTCTTTCTAATATCTAATCTAAACCTCCCCTGGCGCAACTTAAGACTGTGTCCTCTTGTCTTGTTGGAGGTCATCTGTGAAAAGAGTCCAGCTCCCACCTCGCTACATCCTCCTTTCAGGTAGTTGTAGACAGCAATGAGGTCTCCCCTGAGCCTCCTCTTCTTCAGGCTGAACAGCCCCAGCTCCCTCAGCCTCTCCCCATAGGGCCTGTGCTCGAGTCCCTTCACCAGCCTGGTTGCCCTCCTTTGGACTTGTTCCAGGGCCTCTACATCCTTCTTAAACTGAGGGGCCCAGAACTGGACACAGTACTCGAGGTGTGAGGTAGCAAGAAGGGATCAAGGTGTGCCCTGGAGCACAGAGCCATCATGTCCCACCTCACACCCTAGAGTTTTCTTTGGGTTCCTCACCCCATTTTTCATCCCTTTGCCCCAGCACACATTTTTTTCAGCTGAAGCCTTACAATTTTGTTCCCTCCAGGTTAAGCAGGGGACTTGCCACCCACTCCATGTAACTCCTAGGGAATCCTCACCAGATACCTAGAGATGGAACAGGGTGGGAGAAAAGGTATTTGGGCTGCTTTTCTGTCAGACACTTTTAAGATTCAGCTGGGCAGGGTGCTGAGCCATCTTATTTAGGTGGTGCTTTTGCCAAGAAAGTTTAGATCAGGTGATCCTTGAGATGCCTTCTGACCTGGTGTTCTATGATTCTCTTGTAGGCAGAAGGTAAAACCAAGATGTTATCAGAAGTTGCTGCAGTCATGCTCCTGGGAAGTGAGGTTTCCTGCAGGGAGATCCTTGTGTGTCCAGGAAAGGTATTTATGTGTAAACTGGGTGACCAGCTACTGAACCTGGGAGGATGGCTACATCCAGGGGTGAGCTTGGCTCCTTGCTTGGATCAAGCAGCTCAAGTCCTCTCTGCTGCCACTTGCCTTGTCAGAGGGAGGATGGAAAGCAAGTGTTTCAGCTTTTTGATCTCTCAGATTATGTTGTCTCACCCTGGGACTTGTCAAGGGGGAGAGGCAGGGTGAACCCAGAACAATCACAGCACATTTACTGTAAGGGATTACATTTAATTTTTTTTTTTCCCCTTGGAAATTTCACAACTGACTTTGATTAAGTTCTTCCAAAACCCAGTAAGCACACAAAGCATTAGAGAGGGCGAGAGGACCTGTGCTCCCATCCATTTGCTGGATGGGATTTTTGCAAGTTTTCCTTCATCTCAGGAAAATGTTCTGGGCCAGACCCACTGTAAAAGGCTGTAGCCAAGTTCAGGTGAGCTGATGCCCTGTTGGGTGGCCCTGGGATCAGACACTGATGCCAGGCTGGTGGTAACTGGTGGCAGGGTTGGCCTTTCACTGCCAATGCCCCTGCAGCCTGTGCAAACCTTGTACAAAAGGTATAAAACTAGTGGTGAATATTGCTGAGACCTCCTGTGACACTGCTGTATTATCTCTAAATGCATTCCTTAGGTCATTGATGGCATCTCTGGTTCATACTGTCCCTGGCACAGCAGGATCTGCTTTGCTGCCAAAACCCCTGGGGGGGATGGTTTTGCTCTCACTCTTGCTTGTAAAATGTTTTATCTGAAACCACCTCTTCCTTGGCCAGATATTTTCTGAGTCAGTCACTCGGTCCCCCTGCAAAACCGTGTGTGTTTCCCTGGTCTGCAAAGGGGGTTATTAATCAGGGATGTCATGAGCTCTCAATGAAACAAAGTCTTTGGACCTGGAGACCCAGAAAAATGGACACAGTGTACTGGCAAAATGTTCTTAGGAGCACATGTGAATTTCTTTGCACTCAAATTAAGCAGGATTAAAGCAGCTAAACTGTTGTTGCTCAGTTCTCTTGGATCATGTGACAAAGCCTGAATCTCTTTTAGTCACTGGTATAGGCCTAAGTCAGTCCCTTGATCTCCAAATTAATTTTTGAATTGAATGATTGTGTGGGTTTGTGGTTTTTTTGTTGGTTTTTTTTTTTTTTTTTTTTTTTTTTTGTCCTAATTGAGTCTTCAAGTGAAAAATGCTTAGCAAACAGATGGAAAACTGAGGACAAAAGGCTCTATTATGTAATTAAAGAAGGGAGAGTTCACTACAAGAGTTTGAAATTAGTACTGGGAGGCTCTGTTTATTCTTTCCTTCATAAAATCCCAAACAGTAAGTGACACACAGTGTTTTGCACAGCTTGGTGGAAAACCATGAAAAATGAAGAAGGTGGAACTTCTGGCAGCTCTTGTAATAGATAGTACAAAGCATCTGAGTAATTTACTGATCTACTAGTTTTTTATTATTATTTTATTGATATGGTAGAAGTAACAGTTTTCCCAGGAAAAAAGGTTTCAGGTGATGGCAGAGCAAAGCTCAAAGGTAGCTCCTGTATGAAACCCCCAAAATTCCCCTTGGGAAATGTTTCAAGTTTTGTGGGAACCTTAGGGCACCCTGGGGTTTTCTTGGCATTCCCTGAATACTGGGAAGTAACTCTCTACAGCTCTGACTGTCAGATACTGAGCTCTAAAAGTGTACTGAGCAGATTTGTACAAGGTCTGGATGCTGGGGTGTTCATTGCATCCCAAAATTCATATTTTCTGTAGCCAACTGAAGGGTGGCAGAATGTGAAGGTTCTGCAGGTGGCTGGGATGATGAACAGAGGTGCCCCAGGGCTTGGGTTTTACAGAGATTGGCACAGTTCTCACCTCTTTTGTGATAATAAATTAACTTTTGAGGAATTTCTTGTCTGCTTCATACAGCCAAGAAGAGTTAGGTCCCACTCTCATATGCCTCATGCTGTTGTTCTAAGTCTGGGATGTTTGTGTGTGTGTTTTTTCTTTTACCCTTGATATACTGAAGAAAAGTACCTCAGACCACTGTATTGCCTCTACAGTTTTCTTTCAGGTAGGTTTCTGCCTTCCAAAATATCAAATTTGACTTAATGGAAGAGTCAGTCCTGGACCACCTGAGCCAGCACTGAGCTGGAATGAGAAGGGAAATAAATGGAGCTTCTTCAAGTTGCTCCCTTTCATTCTCAGATGAAGAGCTAATTAACATCCCTCCCTGCTAATGAGCAGGAGTAAATGAGGTTTATTGATAACCACTGAGGTCCAACTAGAAATCCAGGTTAAAAAGGGCCACCATTTAGCCAGGTGACTGCTTCACATACAGCTCATAGGTGACATTGCTCTTTGCCCATGAAATCCCTGTTGTTGCTTACTGCAGTTTACCCCAAACCTCACTGCTGTAGTTTTTATTTTACCAATTATTGTTTAACAGTTACAGCACTTAACATTTGCTGGTTATTTGTCTCCTATTGTACTGGCAAGTGAATATTTCTAAAACTGTCCCAAGTTACAGTTATTGCTTAATATCATAAAAAAGAGAGAAAATTCCCCAATTAATTTTCTTCCATCGTTATGGCAAGGCCATCAGCTCTGTTGAGGTGCACAGCACCAAAAAGGAAGCAAAGAGTTGCCTTGCCAGACCTTGGCTCTTTCTTCTGTGTGCTGCTGTCACATTTCATGGGAGTTTTGTGGTTGGATGGAGCTTAGACAGAAGCCATCATTTGTGTTGGGTCCTGCATGGTTTGGTCCTCTCTGTGTGACCTGTGGAGCTCTTATGTTCACCTGAGGCACTGGATTGCTCATAAACACCACGTCAAAGAGTTTGACTCTGCTTATTTCCTGGCATAAGTTGTTGAAGAATAATAGAGAGGGTCTGGCTAAGTGTTTCCCTACTTGTGTGAAGGGAATTTTCCACAGTGAAGCATCTAGAAAACACTTGGGGGTTACCAAGCTTCACAGAAACTTGCATGGTATCAATTCCTTGTGCTGGCCCTCGTGGCAATGCTGGTGTTTAGCTCACATTGGGATCTTGTCCTGTTCCTCTTGGACTAAAGGATTAACTGCTGTGTATGGAGAGGGAGCAGGAGGGTTTGGGGTGTAGATTCGGAGGGAGGAAAAAATGGGGAGAAAAGTAATTGCAAACAAAGCAAGTTGCTGCAACTTCTTTCCTGGGGTGAAGATGTGGTGCTGAGTTAATAGAATCATTTAGGATGGAAAAAATCCATAAGACCATTGAGTCCAACCCTTGAGCTGACACTGCTAAGTCCACCACTCAGCCATGATCTTGCATGTCTGCAGGTCTTTTAAACACCTCCAGGGATGGTGACTCAGCCACTTCAGTCTCAACCACTTCAGTAATTCCTGGCTGTGTTCTGGAAATCACTGAAAATGGAGATTTCATCAGGGTAAGAAACACTTGTTGGATCTAACTCTTCAAGAGGACATTTCCCCAAGCCCAGGGTTATAGTGGTACTTGTGGCTGGTCTGCATCACACTGCAGCCAGGCACTGGGAGGACCCCCAGGATGCTTCCCACAGCGGGTACCCCCCCTCACAGCAGGACTGAGGACATGGGACCTCATTGGGTTTGCAGTTCTGGGGATAAAAGATGACACTCAGTAGAGCTGAACCCCAAAAACCAGCTCTGCTCCCTCCCCAGGCTGCTACCAACACACCCCCACAGGTCTTGAAATGGGACTCAGTAAATCACCTTCCTTTTTGTGATTTTCCTGAATGAGGAGTCTGGGGAAGGCTTATTCCTCTTTTGGCTGAAATAACAGCACGGGGATCAGGGAGGACCAGGTCTAACCTTTCAGCAGAGTTCAGGCTCTGCCACGTCAGCAATTGTTCCTTGCCACCACAGTGTAAAACCCTTTTCCCTTTCACTTCACATTATTTCTCTCCGCAGAAGGCTTTCAGTGCAGATAATGCACACCAAGGTACAATACCACCAGTTGTCTGAGAAAAGAAGCCCATTTTCTTCTAGTGGGTGGTAGGTAAGAATTACTAATCCAATCTGCTTGAGTTAACGCAAAACAAGGATTAGGGTAAAGTTCCCCAATATGTTAATCTTCCTTTATAGAAGTAAACTTTAGCACTGCTATCAACCCCGTGGTTTATAGTTCATGGGAACAATGAACCAATTAAACTTGAGCAGGAAAAAAAAAAAAAACCTTGCACAAGTTTTCTGGTTGTTACCTAATACTTTGAATTCCTTTGATTCTTAATTATTCGCCCCTGTGCTGTAGACAGAGGAAGTAAAACATTGTTTATTATTCATCAGGCTGTGTCTAAACATATCCATAATTAACTGCATCTTATTGTAGTTTTTTTCTTTTCATCTCCCCCTCTGTGAAAGTGGGTATTAAATGATACGTAAGGTCCTGGATAACTGATATAATTGTTGGCAGAGGAAGCTGACAGCTTAGTGGAATGGTTGTGCCTATTCATAGCCAGCTAGTTGTGAAAAAAAAAAAAAAAAAAAAAAAGAAAAAAAAAAATGGAAAGGGTCATTCAGAAGCATTTTTGAAGGTATTGGGAAAGAAAGATCACTTTGTTTCATTTTTGTAAATGAACACTCAATGACAAAATGTCCTCTGGCTGTAAAGCCTGTTCAGAACAGCCTTCAAGTCTGTTTTAGCTGTACTCATATCCAAAATATTCTTACTGGGTGATATTCACAGCTCTTCTTTACAGCAATCCACAGCACTCCCAAAATTTCTACTGCGTGTTCTGCCTTTTCTTCTGCCTTTTAAAATTTCTGACTGGGGAGGAGAGCAAAAGGAGGATAACTGGACTCACCATATCAGGCAGAAATGTCAAGGATTTACTTCTAAATGCTGAAGGGTCTCTTCTCCTGTCAGTACCCACACGTGGGTCTTCAGCACATCAATTAGAGAGGTGGGGTCCTAAAGCAAAGGTTACACTGGAGGATTTCAGCAGCTGCTCTGCTGGGGAGGTCAGAAAAGCCAGTTAGATTTTAGAGCAAGCATGCAGATGTTACACCTAACCTGCCTTTGACCCTTGCAGTAAGTGCAAGCAGACAGCCAGGGATGTATCTGCAGTGTCAGCATCTACCCCTGCTTGTTATAGATTGAATCCCATTGGAATCAAAAGGGAAACCTCTTTCTGGGAGGCTCTGATGTCACCAACCCTTCTGGAAACCTCAGTGATTAGCAATGATTTAAATGTAGCTGAAAAAGAAGGACAGTAACCCTCTACCAAATCCATCTTTGTGTAAAATTTCATAGCCAGAGTTCCAATGCAATGTGATTTATAAAAAATTAAAAATAAAAGTGGAAGGAAGCATGTCAGGAACAAGGCACAATGAATATTGCAATCCAAGCTGCAGTTCAGTTTATTAAGTCACATTTATAATGTTCTCAGTTAAAAGGCTTGAAGTTCAGGGAATACAGCAGAGCATAACAGGTCACTGGGCTGAGTAGAGTCATCTACAGCAGAGGACTTATGAATCACAGACTGGTTTCAGTTGGAAGGGACCTTAAAAACCATCCAGTTCCATCCCCCTGCATGGACAGGGACAGCTCCCACTAGACCAGGTTGCTCCAAACCCCATCCAACCTGGCCTTGAACCTTTCCAGGGATGGAAGCCACAGCTACTCTGGGAAACATGGACCAGGGTCTCACCACACACATAGTGAAAAATTTCTTCCTAAAGTCTAATCTAAATCTTCTCTCTTCCAGTTTAAAGCCATCCCCCCTTTCACATGCCTTTGTCAAACATCCATCTCCAGCATTCAAAAGGCTCATCTTATCTACCTAGGCAGGCTGGAGAGTGGGGTGGGGGGAAATTTAGTGAAATACAAGGGCAAATGTGGAGTCTTGCATTTGGGAAAGAACAATCCCAAGCACCAGTATAGGTTGGGGACTCACCAGTTAGAGAGCACAGGAGAAAGGGACCAAAGGGTCCTAGTGGGCAGAAGGATGAGCATGAGCCAGCAATGTGCTCTGGTGTCAAAGAAGGCCAATGGCATCCTGGGGTGTATTAGAAGGAAGTGGTTAGTAGGTTGACAGAGCTTCTCCTCCCTCTCTACTCTGCCCTGGTGAGGCCACACCTGGAAAATTGTGTCCAGTTTTGGGTCCCTCAGTTCAAGGAGGACAGGGAACTGCTGGAGAGAGCCCAGCACAGAGCCACCAAGATGCTGAAGGGAGTGGAACATCTGCTGATGGGGAAAAGCTGAGGGAGCTGGGGCTCTGCTGCTTGAAGGAGACTGAGGACTGACCTCATTAATGCTTATAAATATATTTATAATAAAGGGTGAGTGCCAGGAGGATGCAGCCAGGATCTTCTCAGTGACATCCAATGATTGGACTAGGGGTAATGGGTGGAAGCTGGAGCATAGGAGACTCTGTGTAAACATAAGAAAAACTTTTTCACCAGGAGGGTGACAGAGCACTGGCACAGGCTGCCCGGTGAGGTTTTGGAGTCAGCCAGGCAAAAACCTACAAAAATCAAAGAGTGAGGTTGGGGGAACTTTTCTTTTTAGATCATCATCGATGCCATCAGTACGGTGTGGGAAACAGCAATGTTCAGTGCATCATCACCTCCCAGCACAGATAAGAAGGGACTCCCTCCCCAGATTTAGTCAGAAATTAAGTGTACATAAGTCTCAGACACAGCCAGGACATCCCACCCAGCTTTGGGTTCAGTTGCTCTTTTCCGAGCAGCTCAGAGAAGCTGTGGGGCTGCAGGTTAAGTGCAGTCTGTCTATGGGCCAGAGACACAGAGGTGTAAACTGGGAGCACTCCCAAGACACCGTGTTACATCTTCTGGAGCTCTGCCCCACTCCATCAGGATCTGCCACGGTGGGGCCCCATCCCAGCAGCTCCAGAGCAGCCCCGCGCCCGCCCGGAGCCAGTGGGAACAGATGGCACTCAGCACTTGGCAGCATTAGACCTCAAATCCCAGGTCCTTTTTTTTTTTTTTCTTTCCCCCCCTTTTTTTTTTGTTTGTTTGTTTGTTTTGTTGTCTAACCACTAAAAATCCTTTTGCATTCCCAAGTTTTGAGGCAGCAGCAAAAACCAAGTGGAGGGAGGCTCAGCGGGCTGCAATAAATTTTCAAAAGCAACAACTTCTCTTTGCGAGTTGCCCCCGGTGCACAGCAGAAATTGTCCAAGTTTGAGGCTGGGGGACTTTTTTTTTCAAGCCTGTGTCCCTGCTGTGGCATATAAGGAACAGACAAAACCCTTCTCTGTAACCTCTGCTGGCTGTGACATTTGTTGGTGTCTGTGGATCTGATTCACGGCGCTTTGTGCCTGGCTGGGCCGGTGTAACCGTATTGTGGTGGGAGACTGGGGAGGGCAGGGGATCACTGGCTTGAAAACATGACCTTTTAATTTAAACAAAAGACTTGAAAAAATGAAAGTGGGTCTTAAATGCAGTTTAATCAGTCAGGCGAAAGATGTCTAATGAAGCTGCCAGACAGATTTGTAGCCAGACTGTCACTTTACCCATCATGTTTACAGCCTCCAGTGGTGAGATTAGGAGTGGGTGAAGGCAGAGGCTATCCAAATTTCCCTGCTCTGCTCCTCTACCAAATCTGGTAAGTTGTGACAATTTGACAAATTATTTTGCTGTGTTGTCTCTGGACCTGGAGGAGCTGAGAGTGCTGCTTCCACCTTTGATCACAGCTGAGTGTCACCTGACGCAGGGACATGAGACCCAAAGGGATGCTGCGATGCTACAAAATTGAGGTAAACCCTTTTACACTTTCTGCTTTATGCCATTTTCCTCCAAAGAGATCAATTTAAGACCCCTGAGTCTTGACTAAAAACAGCTGAAAAGTTTCAGAGTGGTTTTTTAACGTTGGTTCCCTCTGCTGTAAATCAATGAGCTTTTTTTTTTTTTCTTACCAGAATTTCTATTTCTTACATCAAACTGCTGTGACGCTGCAGTTATGAATAGAGCAGCTGCAAAGCCTCTAAGCAGTATGTTAACAGCTCTAAGAAGCTGTTGCTATATCAGAAAAACCCTACTCCAAGAAAGGATGGGCTTCAAAAAGAAACAAGAAGAGAAACCTTCCCCAGGTTAAAATTCTCATCTGTGTGACCATCGAGGTGATGATTGCAGGTTTCTCACAAACAGCAAATTTTTTCTCTTTTGTATTTGTGGTTTTACAATAGGCATTTAGTTTGCAGGGAATATTTGGTAATTAAGGAGTTGGACATGACCACTTGTAGGAACTCAGCCTTGTGTGTACCCCCAGGCTGTGCAGAGCTCAGCCCTGCAGCATCTGAGCTCCCCACGTCCAGGTCAGTGAACTTAGGCTGGAAAGGAAGGAATTGCCTCTAGAAGGTGGGAGAAGATTTTCCATGCTAGCTATTTCCTGGGTCACTTTGCCAAGAATTGAAAAAACACTCACTGTTTTCTGTCTTTTTACCTTTTTTTTTTTTTTTTTTCATTTTTCCTCTTTTTTTTTTTTTTTTTTGTTCTTTTTTGGTTTTTTTAGGAGAACATCAAAGTTCTCACTCTCTGCTTTCTCACCATAATCCTGCAAATCCTAAACGTGTGGCTCCCAGTCCTTTCATGCCAAAAGCACAAGTGCCTGTGTCATGGCATTTTAGAAGTTGCAGAGAGATTCTACATTTGCATATACAGATTGTCACTGACAGAGCCAAACCAGGGAAAGTACTTCAAACTTAAATATTTTATTTTTTTTTCCTCTGGTACTTTAAAGCCGATTATTATTTTTAAAAATATGTGATGTATGTCTAATTTCACTTCAGTGGAACAAGGCAACTGGACAGAAATGACTTTTCCAGTATTTTTTTTTCCCCTCTCCCTTTCCCTAACCATTTTTTTTTTTTTTCAAAGTTTCATGCTTAGCAAAAAAACCCCTCTGTAATTGTCTTGTCATGATTACAGTTTTCCCCATTCACCGCCGCTTTACATGGAAGCCCCGGGAAAAGACTTCTTAAAAATTAAATTTCATGCCTGCATGTGTTTCTGTGATCTGCAGTGTCTATGATCTCCAAGTGGAAAAAACTTCTCGAAAAATAAATGGATTACCCTTGCTCCGACGCCGTCTGATGTCTCCGGAGCAGATACCGCCGCTCGCCTCTGATCTCTCGCCCACCCCAATCGGGGTGACAGGCGTTGAGGAGAGGGGATGGTGGTGGCACCTTCCACCCTCACCTCCTGTTTCACTGGGGGTTGTGGGGAGCAGGGTTGTCCCACTCGGGGTCTGCATGCCAACCCACTGGAGGACAGAGGTTTGACCTTTCCCAATCAGCATTGTTGCTCGGTTCCTTGGGAGAACCATCAGCTTTCCACCTCAAAGTTTGTTTGCCTTGTTGCCCTTCCCCATGCAGGTTTTGGGTTTTTTTTTTCCCAAGGAGTTTGGGTGGGTTGAGGGGTTGTTTTTTGGTTTTTTTTCCAAGGAGTTTGGATGGCTCGAGGGGGCAGGTTTGGGAGAACCGTCAGCTTTCCACCTCAAAGGCTGTTCTGTTATTTTCCTCGTTGCCCTTCTCCATGCAGGATTTATTTTTTTTCTAAGGAGTTTGGGTGGGTTGAGGGGGCAGGTTTGGGAGAACCGTCAGCTTTCTACCTCAAAGGCTGTTCTGTTATTTTCCTTGTTGCCCTTCTCCATGCAGGATTTATTTTTTTTCCAAGGAGTTTGGGTGGGTTGAGGGGACAAGGTTTGTTTTTTTTCCAGGGAGTTTGGATGGGTTGAGGGGGCAGGTTTGGGAGAACCATCAGCTTTCTACCTCAAAGGCTGTTCTGAAGTTTATTTTCCTCATTGCCCTTTTCCATGCAAGATTTTTTTTTTTTTTCCAAGGAGTTTGGATGGGTTGAGGGGGCAGGTTTGGGAGAACCATCAGCTTTCCACCTCAAAGGCTGTTCTGTTATTTTCCTTGTTGCCCTTCTCCATGCAGGATTTATTTTTTTTCCAAGGAGTTTGGGTGGGCTGAGGGGACAAGGTTGGTTTTTTTTTCCAAGGAGTTTGGATGGGTTGAGGGGTCAGGTTTGGGAGAACCATCAGCTTTCCACCTCAAAGACTGTTCTGAAGTTTATTTTCCTCATTGCCCTTCTCCATGCAGGTTTTGTTTTTTTTTTCCAAGGAGTTTGGGTGGGTTGAGGGGGCAGGGGTTGGTTTTTTTTTCCTGTGGGATGTTGAGTGCAGAGCATCCTCTGAACCAATCCTCCCAACCAGAAAGGAGGCTGAGGGCTGGGACCTGCCCCTTTGGGTTATAAGATTATCTTTTATCTGCAGCATCCATCCCTGGGCTGGGGCCTGCAGGTGGTATTGCTGCACAAAAAATAAATACCAGTGGAGTCCAGGGATCCATCCAATCTCAAGATTATTTTTTTTTTTTCTTCTTGTCTTGCAGCCCCATCTTAGAAGCCTTCTCCCTACATGCACACACTCTTTTTGGCCTTGCTAGGGTGAAAACTGGAGATGCAGTGAGAGAGCCAGCAAACCCACCTCCTCTTTCTCAACTGCCCAGTGATTTTGGGGCAGGTTTTTCTTCTTTGAATTAGAAATGACTTTGTGAGTCCTTGCTCCTGTGATGCCACCCAGCAGTGGCACCTGCCAGCTGAGCCAAGGGTGCCCACAGGATGGAACCCCTTGAAAAGGGATTAGGTAGAGATGGGTAGGAAAAACCACTGAGCAGATGACAGCAATAACACACTAACAGGAGCAGGGAGGCTGGTCCAGTGACTGAACACCAGACTTGGACTCAGGAGATCAAGGTTTAATCCTCCATTCTTCCACAGATGTTGGCAAGTCACTTAATCTCTCTGTGCCTCAGTTGCCCATCTGGAAAAGGAAGATAATGGTGGTTCTTTTGTCTGCACTGTCTGTTTAGATTTCTAAGTTTTCCAGGGCCAAGGATGCTTCTTCAGGAGGGTATGTACAGCACCTACCTCTGTAGAGGGAATCACACAGCAGTCTTCCATCCTATAAAAAAAAAATAATTAATAAGAGCAATACCAGTCCTTTAATCACCAGGGAAGTCATGCTGGTTTGCAACAAAATTAGCAATTAATGCCCGATCAGAGCTTTAATTGAAGCTGAATGAGCACTTCAAGTAACATAATGGGCATTTCCAGAAAACTTCTTTGGGGAGTCTTGGGAAAATTAATTTGTAAAATGTATCTTTAGATGACCACGACAGTCATCTACATCCTGTAACACTTGAGAGCCATTTTCAAGCTGGGTGGCAAGGCAGGAGTTGGAATGGAGGGATTTCAACTGGTAAGAACCATCAACAAAAGCTTTGCTAGGGTCCTTCCCAACCCATCATGGGTTCAGGAGAAACTGGACCAACTTCTGCTGTGGAAATCTGCAATCCCCCTACCTGGGAACACCCTCCTTCTCCATCACCTGAAGAGCATGGGTTGATTTATGTTGGTGTGACCCTGGGGGATCCACCACAGCCTAAATCACCCAGTCTACTTTTCAGGAGAAAAATCACCCAAACTAACAATTTCTAAAACTTTTCCTTTGCTGCTCTGTTCTGCTGGACTAATATTTTGAAGACTGTTCACTCTGGTTTCCAGTGGGAGAGCATTGGTATCTGTCCTGATTATACTGAGCATCTACTGGAGTCTTCACTGAGGTTAAAAGGAAATTTCAGCAGGTAGGATTATCCCCAACAAGTGTTATATCCTGCCAAATCATGTTTGGATTTTCCTGGACTTATTTACTTCTTCACAACACCCAGGGAAGCAGAGACTTTTTTTCCCCTAGAAAGAATTTGGCTGTGTTTGAAGACATGGGAGCTGTGTTTTCAAGATGAATCAAACTCAGATTGACTTTGGGATTTGACATAATATTGATTTGCTGCCTAACTGTGCTGTTCTGCAGGATGTGCTGTAGCTATTGTGGGCAGCACTGAGCTATTCCAGGGCTGCAGGAATGCTTGCTGGTAGCATGGTTGGTTTAGGACAGTTCATCTGAGGTTTTTTTTTTTAGTTTATGGCTTGTGTCTTGGTTTCTGCCTTGACTTCAGAGCTGCGAGGTGTGCTGGACTCCCCTCTGCCTTTTCCTCCCTCTTATTCTGTCTTCTCCTCTGACTCTGCACAAGAACAAGAACCTCACTGAAACTGAGATTCCTTCACTAATGCTGCTGCAAAAAAACCTGTTGACTTCAACCTTATGGTCCTTCATCCATCACTAATTTTTGCCAGTGCAGTTCTCCTGTTCTTCTCACTCCTGTGTCCCCTGCTTCCCAGCTCCTTCTGTCTTACTGATCAGTCCTGTACCCACTTTTCTTAATGAGAGGTAAGGATGCAAATGAGCTCCAGGCCTCTCAGTCTCTGAGCCTGATGTGAATTTGCTGTACTTGGATGACTCTATCATATATTTCTTTTTTTAGGGATGATCTGACTGCAGAACTGATGATAAGCATCTGACCCAGCTGCATCTTATACCTGCAAATCCTCTTCCACCAACCAGGTAAGGGGGCTCTGAGATTGCTCTGGACACAACATATTCCTGATGGTGGGAGTGGAATAAGTAGTGATATTACCCTTGGGGTGGGTTTTGTGTCACTGCAATGGAGTAAATGCCCCAGAGTGAATATTCTGTGTTCTTGGCACCTTCCTTGGCCCACGGGGTACTATTTTTGCCACGCTCCAGCTCCCTTACACCATTATTTTCTTGCCTCTAAATCAGGAGAACTGGGGGGTTGTGTGGGTGCAGGGTGAAAATAAATCCTGGAAATTTTTTTTTTTTTTTTCCACTGAAAATTATCCATGGAACAGGAGGGTTTTTCAACAGCTGCAATTTATAGTGCTTTACTGCAGCAAGGGGTTTTAAAACATCACATCTATTAGATCTTGTCAATGTAGGCCAAGTCATTGAGAGAAATGAAAATTTTACCTAGACCTTAAATATTTCCTGGCAGTGACAGGAAAGATTTTTGCCTTTCTGGCAAAAAAAAAATTAAACATATACACACAATTGTTCTAGGAAAGCTCACTTTATAAATACCTTTTGCTGGAATAATGATGCTTTGTGCAAAACACACTGCAGAAAACTGACAGTGAGGATGGAAAACGCTGACCTAGTTTTAACCAGAACAAAAGCAGGATTTATTTTTTTGTGCAATTTTTCCTTTTTTTTTTTTTATTTTTTTTTCCTTGGAAGAAAAGAGAGTTCAATAAATGGTAGTACTTAGGGAATGCAAGATTGGTAGAGGGAAGAAAAGCCAAGCACCTTCTTGGTCAGATGTCCAAAAGAAACCTTCTTAATCTTTGTAGAACTTTTGGAAAAGTCAGTGGTGCCCTCTCTGAAGTGTCTGAATCCTGGTGCTTTTAATTTTTTTATCAGTCTTTAGCCCTGTAAAACACCTTCAACCTCTGCT
Organism: Heliangelus exortis; assembly: GCF_036169615.1. NCBI lineage: Eukaryota > Metazoa > Chordata > Aves > Apodiformes > Trochilidae > Heliangelus > Heliangelus exortis. Next base: position 4,555,170 of record NC_092426.1, on the reverse strand, counting down.
GAAGAGTTTTTGGAAAGGGGGGATTTGAATATTAGTTGAGGCATCCCCTTTAACTAAGGTGGATGTATGTGCCCTGATTTGGCATCTCATGTTTTTCTCTTCATATTTGTTTGTGTCCCTTAAATTGCTCTTAAAGCAGAGCATGAGCTGGATGAGGACCCTCCTGGCCATCAAGCCAGGGATCTTTGCACTGATTTTGGTGGAGATTATCTTCCTGTCCATGGGTGAAAGACATTCTTTTTCTACAGACAGGTAGTAGGTGCAAGAAATCCTACTCAGGTTTCTGATATGAAAAAGCAAATCCATGGGACAAAATTCCAGCAGGGTTATGACCCACCAAGATACAACTTCTGGATGTGCCAAAGGTGTCCACACCCCCATGGTGTGGTTTTCCTCTTCCCTTTTTTCCATCCTGAATCTGCTGCTGGCTGTGGGAGCCAGGGGATGCTCTGCTGGGTGTGTTTTTGGCCTGCCAGAATCAGTCATTCATTTCCCCCTTTATTTGGCATCTTTATGTTCTGCCAGACAAGATCATCCCTTCCTGCAGCTTCTGCCTTGCCACCCAGCTCCAAAAAGTTCCTAAGTCACAGAGTGCAACTCAAGGATTTGGTACTCAAGGATTTGGGGAGAGAAGGAGTTACTTTGGAGGATAACTAGGTAGAAGTCATCATCATCTCAAAAAAAAAAAAAAAAAAAAAAAAAAAAAAAAATATGCAAAAGTGACAGAAAACAAATAGGCCAACCAGAGGTTTCCTTCTTAAATTGGGCAAAGATGTATTTAAAATTACTGTGAAGGAGCAGTGTAATACTACTAAATTTCTCCTTTTTTTAAAAAAGAAAATTAGATTTTCACAAGTCTTTGGGCTCTACCACATTCACATCCCTTCTTGCAAATTTTTTATACTTACACCAGTCTTATCTTCCAGAGCATTCCAGTTCATTAAAATTAATTTTCTCTGTCTCTCTTTCCTTTTTAATCTTTCACCTTGTTGTCAGCCTCAAGTGTGAGTCCCTCCCTGGAATGTTGTTCCTTTGTTGCTTATTGTGAAAAATATTTTTCCCTGGAATTCTCCCTCCTGGTGCCATAGTGGGCTGTTGCTCTGGGTCAAAGTTTGCCTATCAAGCCATCAGTTTTCATCATTGTGTTTGTCAGGAGCTAAGGACATTTTTATTGAATAAAAAAATAAGAGGGGAAAAGGCATTAAAATTCAGCCTGCCTGTTGCAAGCTGTGATTGAGTCCAACTTTTTTGTAAAATACAATTATATGAAGTAACCTAGAGGAAAAATATTGATATTTGCCACTGTGGGGTTTTTTGTTTGTTTCTTTTTTTTCTCTTTTAATGTTGTCTTGCATACAGCAGGAGGAGGATTTTTTTAAAGTAATATTAAAGATGTTTATACTTTAGGAGAATTTGTTTGCTAATTACAGAGTTCTGAAACTATGGGCAGGCTTCTAATGCATTGAGATCCACACAATCATAGTGAAAAGCTCTGATCATGACAGTTTATAATTATTGCTAATTTTCCCAGAGTTTTTAATTTTTAGATTTTTTTTTTCTCTATTTGTTTTTCTCAAGAATTCATTGACTTCTTTTTTTTTTATTATTTCAAAAACTATATCCTTTGTGCTCCAGGTTTGCAGGTACCAGGAGGTCCTGGGCAAAAACATCAATGAGAGATGTTTTTTAGATTAAATGTTAGAGGGCTCTTAAGTGTTCAGTGCAAATAGCTGGGTTTTATTCACAAAAAAAAACCCCAAAACCCAAGAAACCAAAAAAAAAAACCAAACCCAACCAAACAAAAAAAAACAAACCAAAAGGATTTTATTGTGTAAGGAAGCAATAAATCCATCCTCCAACCTCCTGTACAGAGCTAACTGCTCCTCAGACAAAAGTTGCCCTTTTTGTTCCCACCTTTAGGGGCTTCAATTGAAAATTTAAAGCCACTGAGAGGTGAAGAAAGCTCAGGAAGATGAGGTCAAATGTGAAAAATCCCCCAACTGGTGCAGTTTTCCCCCATTTGCTGATCCCAGATATGGTGAGGTGGGGGCTGCAGGGTGTGCACTGTGGTGTGGAAATCCCATGGGATGCCATGAGAGGTACCACATCCTCAGTGGGAATTGCTTGGGAACATCACGTTGGGTCCCTGTGATGGTGCAGATGTGATGTGAGACACAGTGGCCACTTGTGCCACTCTTTGCCACCGTGACAAAAAGATCCTGGTGGTGAGCACCTTCTCAAATCCCTTTCACCAGGAGACCTGGGAATATATTGACACTGAGTGACTGAATAACCCTGGGAGCTTCAGTTGCTCTGAATTTTGAGCTGATGTTGAGCATCAGATATCTGGGGAACAGGACAATCCAGGCTACACCAACTATCCTGGAGAAATAAAATTAAGTGCAGTGTTACAAAGGGATTCAGGGGATGAAGTTATTCCTTTTGGAGGAAAAGAAATCATTCCAACTGGTACCTGTAAACCAAAGGCAGGAAGACACATCAGCAAGGTGGGAAGGAGACACAAGCTCTGCAGTCTCCATCCCATCACAGTCAATGCCTTATTAATCTCTGCATATGCTGAGCAGGGAGAGAATAGAATGAGGGAATCACAGACTGATTTTAGTTGGAAAGGACCTTCCAGATCATCTGGTTCCAGCCCCTCTGCCATGGTCAGGGACACCTCCCACCAGCCCAGGTTGCTCCAAGCCCCATCCAACCTGGGCTGAGACACTGCCAGGGATGGGGCAGCCACAGCTTCTCTGGGAAACCTGGCACAGGGGCTCAGCACCCTCACAGCTAAGAATTCCTTCCTAATATCTTACCTAAACCTCCCATCTTTCAGTTTCAAACCATCCCACTCATCCTACCAATCCATGCCCTGGTGAAAAGTTTCTCCTCTTTCTCACAGTCCCCCTTTCAGGTACTGGAAAGTGCTCTAAGGTCTCCCTGGAGCCTTTTCTTTTCTCCAGGCTGAACAACCCCAGCTCTGTGTGTTGGGGGATTCCAGAACTGGACCCAGGCCTCCAGATGAGGGAGGAGAATTTGCCCCCCTCACCCTTCTGGCCACACTGCTGGGGATGCAGCCCAGGTCATGGTTGGGTTTGGGGACAGCCAGAACCTTTGGCCAACTCATGTTGAGCTTCTCAGCAACCAACACCCCCGGTCACCTTCCTTTTCCTCAGGGATTTTCTCAATCCATTCTCCACCCAACCTGAATTTGTGCTGGGGATTGCCCTGACCCAGGTGCAAAGTTGGATCACAGACCATGGAAGGGAGAAAAATCCATTTCCTAAAGTTCCTGAGTGGTTTGCAGGGGTGCTTGGGTGTCAAAGGCACCAAGGCACTAAGAAAGCTTTCTGTGTGGCTGTTGTGATGTGTTGGTTCTCTTCACAGGGAAATCAAAGTGGGAACACATCTGAAAAAGTAGATAGCCTAATGAGTAAGACATTTGGTAAATAAGACCAATTAAAAATCAAATGCAGTACACATCTGAAAAGGCAGATAATATGGTGGGTAAGACATTCAGTAAATAAGAGCAAATAATGATGTTCTAAACCTCAACCTAACACACTCACGTCAGCACTTATGCTCTCACATTTTAAAATATTTTAACTATGCTAAATAATTGTACATTTAATTAAAAAATTTTTAATTGCAGCTAGGTTTTTGGGGTTTTTTTACAAAAAAAATTTTGTTATCTTCTAATCAGGTAATTAACTCAGCCAAGCCTTCCTAATTTTTCTAATTTTTTTTTTTTTTTTTTAGAGTATGTGGAAGAGAGCTCTGCAATGGAAATGCTTTTATCTGTCAGCAATGTTATTGGGACAAACTTTGCAACACTTTAAACAACAGCTTGTGTGGATTTGGTTTGGAGGAAAGGAGCATGGAGTGATGGGAGAACCTGCATGTCTGGGACTCCATAACAGGTCTGAATCAAGAAGGGAACCCAAGTGTCCTGAATCCCATGTGCTTTGGTGTCAATAATGTAAAAAGCTGTATTTATGAGGCCTTCAAGATGCACAGAAAATTCTGACGTGTGTCTTGCCTAATGTATCACCTGCCTTGCTGATCTAGAGAACCTCTCAGCATCTTCAAATTCTGCCAAAAATAAGTCTATTACCTAAAAAATCCTTAGCTCAGGCTTTAGAGCTCTGGGACAACCTGCTCCATCTCATGACCCCATCACAGAGCCATGAGCATCCCTTTGTTTTCCTGGAGTCAGCATTTTTGGGGCTGAAACGCTGCATATCCCAGACCAGATGAATTTAAAATCAGTGTAAAGTTCAACATTTTGTGACCTTAAAACATCCTGGCCACTCTTGATTTGAAGACTTTAAGACCTGCACAGCTCCTCATTTAGCTGGATGTTTGTCACTATAATTAATCCTTTTCAGTAGAAATATTTATTTTCATTCTAGAATGTCCCTGGCTGAATTTTCAAGGCATTGCTTCTCCATACATCTTTCTCTAGGAATTCAAAGGCATGTTTCTATCAGGGATTTTTTTAAAATCCTCTGTCTGGACAAGTACTCCAGACCACAATTAGCCAGGTCAGAATTGCTGCCTGACATTTTTCACATTGCAATTCCAACTAATCTGTGCAGACCTCAGTCTACAATCCCCATGGCACGTGATGCCAATTTTTTTTTTTTTTCTCTCGATGTCCCAGTGGCTGAAAAATATTTTCAGTTTCCTCAAATTCACTTCTGCTTCGAAGTGCTTTTGGAGAATTCTTGGAGAGCTTTTTGTTTGTTGTTTTTTTGTTCATTTAATGCCCAACTTGCTGCTAGGAACTGACCCTTCCAGCTCAGTGGTGGCTGGTGACAGATGTCACCCAGCAGTGGTTCTCTGCCAGCAGCAGCTGAGAGCAACTCCCAAGGCCAAGTTTCTAGTTTCAGGACTTGGAAAAAAAAAAAAAAAAAAAAAAAAAAAAAGTGAATTCATTCACTGCAGTGTTTCAGAGAGGCTCTATAGAAAATTCTTGTTCAGCCTCTTCTTGTTGGAGGAAAATGAAAAAAACTCCTTGGCTCTAAGAGTTATGGTGGGATATCTAGGAGAGGAATTAATTCAGAAATTAGGAGGACAAGCAAAATCCAGCACTCCGAGTGCTATAGTTTGGGTTTTTTTCTGAAATACAGGATGTGTTGTATTTGTGCTACATGTGCAAAGCTGAATAGTGATAGTGTTTAGTTCTAGTATCATTCTCTTAAATTTGGGGTTATTTTCATCAATGGCAGCTGGCAGAGGTGAGAGGTGTCATGTAAGCCATGGGGATGTGCACCTGGAAGAGTCTTGTGAATCCAGCTCCCTGGCATTTTCAGGAATTAAAATAACTGTAACATTTTGCTGTTTAAGCAGACCTTATCCTACACTTATTCAGTTGTTGGGTCAGAGATTTTGGCTTCCAGGAGACAGTTTCCCCCTTAGATGACCTGTTTCTCTGGCTAGTGAACACCTGGGAAATGTTTGTGTCAGCAAATCCATCTATAGGTTTTGATAAGAGAAAGATCTACTTCAGGCTCAGCACTTTGGTACTGATTAGGCATGGATTTATTCCATTTTCTGGGTGTAATATTTTTGTCTGCTGTCTGTCCTGCAGTCCTTTAGTTTTGCTGCTTGTTGCACAGTACATCATGGGAAGTATCTGCTTATTTAATGCATGCTATAGCCCCATACAGATACTTTAATTTTAGCCTGTGGGCCTCAGACATTTTAGAGGAGAGGCAAATATTGGGTGAGTCCCAGAAAACTTGTTGAACAACACAGGGCAAAGCAGCTCACCCTGGGATTCTCAGCTCAAACCCACAAAATCTGGTGGGCCAAATCTAAAAGGAAAAAAAATATCGAAAAGGAAAAAAAAAACAAAAACAAAAAAACCCCACCATGAGACACTTTTGGATATCAGCCTGTCTTTCTTGGCTGCAAGAATTGAATTAGAAATCCTAGAATTATCTCAGCATACTTTGGAATATGTTGAAAATTCAGAGAAAACAGAACAGTGAGGGAAGTTCCATGGTTACAAACATGTTATTTGCATGCATGTGGGGAAACACCTCTTTCAGAGCACAATTTTTGCACTGACAGGGCTGCCAGATTTTTTGCTGTCAGACAATCTCTTTCCTTGTTCTAATTACTGCATTTCTGGGGCCTTGGGCTGATGGCCTTTTGGGAAAAAGCTCAAAAGCATATTCACTGCTGTTGTGGCTTTAATAAATACCTGTCCCTTCTCCCCTTTGGAGAAGCTGTAATAAAGATGAAGAAGCTGATGGGGATGGCAAAAGAAACTGTAAATTGCCAAGTGCATGGGTCTGCATGGCTTCTACATGGCTTTGATCTTTGCCTCAGACCATTCCAATCCAGCAAACCCTCAGGACTCCTTCTCTTGTACCCATGAGCAAATCTGATGAGCCCCTTGAAGGTCTGCATTAATGAAAGGCATTGCACAGGTGGCATTGAAAAGGCATTGCCTTTTTCTTAGTCTATAGTATATTTTAAGATAATTATTATTTTTATTTATTATATTAAATATTATATCTGTTTATTATATTAAATATTATATTTATTATTTAACATAATAATTATATTGCAACATTCTTGTGTTTAACCCACAGTGGCTCTGGGTGCAAATGTGCACGTGGAGACAGTGCTTAAAAATGAATGAAGAGAGAAGCTACTACCCTGGGTTGAGGTAAGGACCTACCCTGTGCACAAATATATGTACAATCTCAATGAATTAATTATTTTTATATAAAAAAAGAATTAAATCCATTGTCACTGATGGAAGGAAGAAAGGAAGATTTTATGATAATGAAAGGTATGACCCAATGCAGTTATCTTCCCTCTCATCATCAGCAGTACTGGGAAAAAACAAAAAAACATAACAAAACAAGCAAATAAAAAAAATTAAAAAAAAATTTAAAAAAAGAAAGAAAAAAGAAAAAGAGAGAGAGAATTTTAATCTCATCAATAAGAACCCTGTTGCACACCTGGGGTCTAAACATCTGGGAGAGCGCTGTATTAGTGAAACCATCTCCAGGCTTACAGAGTGGATGAAAACGGAATGCACCAGCCACCTGCAAGTTTAAATCAGTAATTTGGGGAGATGTGTCTGTGCCACCCAGTTTCAAAAGCCCAGCACAAGCTGCAGAGTCATTGTTGTTGCTGTGATCCCCACACATCCCCATCTCGGCGCGCGGGGATTTAGACGCACGCGGTGACTCGGTGCCTGCAGAGGAGGCTCTGGGCCCCTTAGAATGCCTTTAATTCCTGCCTGCTAGGGGTTATGTTCCCTTCTTGATGTGCTGGGATTTATATCCATCACTCCTGGTAATACTCATGGGAATTGCATGCATGAATCACCATTCAGGGAGATGAATCCTCACAATGTTTATTTTCTGGAGTTTTCGCATGTTTCTCCTCAGTCAGGTTGCTTGTCCTGATTAGCAAGCCCACAGTCTGTTGATTAGAAACCTATAAAATCCCAGGTGAAATTCTACTGTTCTTAAGGCAGAAAATGGCTTCAAAGCAGGCTATATTTTGTAGATAGTGAATAATAGACTCACAGAATGGTTTGGGTTGGAAGGGACCTTAAAGCTCATCCATCCCCACCCCCTTGCCATGGTCAGGGACACCTCCCACCAGCCCAGGTTGCTCCAAGCCCCATCCAACCTGGGCTGAGACACTGCCAGGGATGGGGCAGCCACAGCTTCTCTGGGAAACCTGGCACAGGGGCTCAGCACCCTCAAACCAAAGAATTTCTTCTAATGTCTAAACTAAATCTCCCTCTTCCCATGTGAAGCCATTCCCCCTTTGTCTTATTTCTACATGCCCTTGTAAAAATCCTTCTCCGGGTTTCTTTTTGAGCCTTTTATATTGAGAATGACATGAAAATGAGCACCTGGGTGGGGTGACACCTCCAAATAATCTCCAAAATTACATTTCAGTCCCTGCCTGGGCTTGCAGCTCTCACCAATAGAAAAAAGAAGCGGGGCCAAAGCCTGGTTGGTGATTTTTCTATCCTGGAAATGTAAAGAATGTGAGCACAAGATGGCTGTGAAAGGGCTGGAGAGGCCAGGCCCCATGCAGAATTGGTAAGTAATTAATTAATTCAAATTGCACTTCCTCAGCAGAGCTGCTCTGTGTGGTTTTCTTGTGCACACCAGTCAACAGCTCCCTCTTGCTCCCAGGGAACCATGGGGTCACACCTGAGAAGTTCTGGGTGATGTTAAAAATCCTCCTTCCCTCCCTGGCCCCCCCAAAGCCTTGTTTATCTTTTCCATGCCTTTTCCATCCCATGGATCCGAAGGGAAACTCCCACCTCGTGGTGTATCAGTGGTATATACCACCTCCTGAGCAAGCTCTGTGAGGTTCAGCAAACCCCACCCAACAAGTTTTTTTTCCTGCTGGAGACCACGGGGGTTCCACCTTCTGGTAGGCTCAGGACTGCAGGGTGAGGATGCTAAAACAGACTAAAGAAAGCTGCACCCCCAAATCCTTTGTTCCTGGAGCCTCACAAAGATCAGCTCCTCACTGGCCTTTTTTCAACACCTCTCTGAAACCCAAAGATAAACTGATCAGGGAACATTGCTTTGAGTGCCAGCAGCAGACTGATAACACACAACCCTTTCCTATTTGCCACCACGCAGAGCTACATCCTTCCCATCAGGACAGCCCTATGAAGGAAGAAGAGCTCACTGAAGCTGAATCTTTGTGAGGCTGCTGCTCAGAGGGAAGGATTACTAAGAGGTTGTAGCTCTAGCACTGTCTTTATTTTATTTTGTTGAAGGTGTCTGATCAGCTCAGCCTCCCCTGACAGTAATCTCTTCATGTGCACAAATAACATCATTCTCTCTTCCCTTCCAACTCTATCCTACCTCCTCTGGTGGTGAATGCACCTTGTTCTTGCAATATCTTTCAGGAAAAGTGCAACATAGTGAGAGAACTGTGCAATAAAGTCATCAGCATTTGGAACACTCTCCCTGGTGAGAAATGCCACCAGGTATCTCCCTAATGATACCAGCTATTCAGCTGCTTTGCACCTCCAGTCTTTCAAATGGCTTTTCAGAGAATTTCAAACCTAGTTCATAGTCTGTTCTTTGCTGGCAAGGTCCAACCAGCCCTGAGAAAAGGCTACTGAAAAAAAAAAAATAAGTCATGGACTCCTGAGGGCTGTCCTCAAGAATTTTGCTTCTCTGAATTGCAGAGCCCTGTGTGATTGAGTGACCAGAACCTGGGTGAGATACAGCTGAAAGCCAGTGCAAGGATAGCTCACTGAAGAAGAAATAAGCACCAAAAACCTCACTTCCTTCTACTGGATGTCTGTTCTTCACCCTCCCTTTCTTTTGTTCATGAATCAGGTAAGAAGTCTCTTGCTGAAAAAAAAAACCCAACCAGTGCAGCAAACTCCACTGAGAAGGAGTAAATAGCAGAGAGATGTGTCCAGTGATTTTCCCTCAGCAAGAGAAGATTTTCCTGCTTAGTTTGAAGCACAATCTTGGGTGACACAGAGGGATGCAGTACAGAGTATTTCTCATGGAAATCCCCCTCCCTTCCAGCTTGCAGCCTGAGAACTTCCTTATGGAGACAAGTCAGGGTCCAGGTCTGCACTTGCAGCCCCAGGGTCAGCCTATGGTGTGGTTGAAGTAAATACAAGTAAACCAGCAAGTAACCCAGTAAACCAGCAAGTAAACCAGTAAATACAAGTCCAGCAGCAGAGTTTTAGCCAATGTGAGGAACCCCTCTTGGTTTTGGTGGGTAGGTCTTACCTTCAAATAGGCTTTTACAGGCACTGAGCACCAGGGAGTAATGAAGGTGGAGTGCCATAAAATGCCAGGGATTTAGCAGAAAGAGCCTTTCTCCCTGTGTTTGCGGGGCATCAAGTTTAAATACTTGCTCCTGAACACAAAGGAGAAAAAAGCTTTCAGCAATCAAACTGGCTGGACTTGACTCCTCCAGTTGTCCTGCATTCACTGTCTGATTTTCTAAAGCAATAAGCTCCCTCCATGCCAGGCCAGGGCTGGATCTTCACCTCCAGATGAAACAAAAATGCCTGCTACCTTTCTGGGTAGAACTAAAACCCTCTTCTGTATTTTCCTATGAGCAGTTTTCCCTTTAAAATTCTCTTGTTAGCAACAAAGAATGAGTTATTCTTGTTACCCTTAAGCTTATCTGCCAGTCCTGCATTTCTTCCCCTCTCCAAGTGAAGTTTTCTCAGAGTACCTGCAAGCAAGGATGAGGCTGAAATTTGCTTGTACATCAGCTGAGGCTTCAAACAAAGATGAAGTGCTGTGACAAACAAATCCAAAATTGCTGTTTGCTTCCCTCTCTGGCTCATTCAGACTTATGAAGGTTTAGATTAGCTGACCTGGGTGTCAAGCCTAGGAAGAAAAAAAAAAAAAAAAGAAAAATTAGATTATATTCTGTCAGATGGAGAGACAGCAATAAGTAAGAGTTTAGAGAACTAACTGAAACATGTCTAATTATTTGAGCTTAGGATTTAACTTGTTCGTTTCTTTTCTTTTCCTTTTCTTCTCTTAGTCCCTGACTGATACTTAAGGCACAAAACCCAGCAGGGAGAGAGGTAATGGAATTTGGAGGCAACTGGTGTTCAAAGAACTGCCTTGAAATGGGTCTATGCTAATGCTGTGGGTCTGTGCAAATTGGGTCAATATCCCGCATACTCCAAAAGGCACAACTTCATCAGGACAGGCTACAGGATTGTGTCTAAGAAGTATTTCACAGGTCTGCACCTCTGAGCCAAAACCTCAAAGGGTTTCTGGCTAGAAGTGACCCGGCCCTTGGCCAGAGCAGGATGAATTCATCCCCAGAGAATCATCCGGCGCGTGTGTGGTCTCTGAGCTGGGCACGGGGAGAGCACATCCATCCCGATGTAACTGAGTTTAATTGCTGCCTCCTGACTCTTTTCATAAAAGGAATCTGTGCTTAAAGGCTCAGAGCCTTTTCCTTGAGCTCTCTTACTCCACATTGAGCTGATGTAACTCCCTTGTCCTTGGTGGAATTACATCGGTGAACCGTCGGTCGGAGGTAGATTTGAATCTGGCCAAGACCCTTCACCATGTTCCCTTCTTTGTCTTCAGGTATCCTCAGAAAACATAAAAAACCTGTTTCTCATGTTTGCACCTGCAACTGCCATACAAATATTTGGGCAAAGTAAAAAGTTAAAGGATTCATTATAAATTTAAAAATCAGTTTTGCGTGACGTCAGATTAATGTTCTTCCTTTTTTTCTGAGGAAGAAAAGTGGGGTTTTTTTTTCAGAAACAGACATCAAAAAAAAAAAAACAAACCCAAAGCACTGAGAAAAGGTAAAATAAAAGCTGTAATTCAAGCCCACAGGTCTTTCTGTTGAAAATATGGGTGCAGGCATCAAACTGGCACATATTTCTGAAACAAAAAAATAGACACAACTAAAAGTTTGCTGTCTTGGAGAAGAGGTTGTTGTGTATCCCTCTGGAAGGATAGGGGTTGGGCTTGATAATCTTAAAGGTTTTTTCCAACCAAAAAAATTCTATGATTCTGTGAAACTGGTGCTTGGTTACACTGGATAAAAAACCCAGTACCAAACCCCTAAAGAAATCTAGGTGCAACACTGAGAACCCAGAGCTGCAGACTTTGAATAAATTAGGCCATTAAATGCATGATATGCACAGTAAGCAATAAGTGCAGGTAATTCTGGAAATAAGAGGCAAGGGGAATGCATGAAGTGCTTGTTGAAATGCAGAGCAAGACCCAAGCAAAACAGGGAATTCCTTTATAGTCACCATTCACTGGTTGCACGTGCCCTTTGATTAAAGAGGGAGCTGTCGTTTTTCAGGACACTCCAGAGAGTTTGTCACAACAGCAGAAAAGCTAAACCTCAAAATTCCAGTTTTGGATTAGAAAAACTAAGGAAATTCTTCCCTATGGAAATGGTTTGTGTGCCCTGCAGTTTGTCCTTCCCCCAGCTGTGCCAGCTGATGTTCTCTCTGCCCTCTCTCAAGCTTGGATGACTGTAATGATACCGCTGTAGAAAAATAATCAGCATTTTCACTATTTTTGTAGTGCTAATTTTCACTATTTTTGTAGTGCCAGGCTTCCACCACATTCTTCTTGAACTCGCTGACCTAAATTGCCCTCCAAAGAGGTATCCACATCCCCTGCTGACCCTCAGTGCTTTCTCTCCACAATGCAGAAGGAGAAGAGGTTGGTGTCACTTCCTGAGGGACAAATACGGATGTTCCAGGTGAAATGGAAAACCAGCACTGACAGACTTGGAATAAGAGAGAGACAGAGCCAGCTGGAGCCCCATCATTGTGTTGGTGATGTGCTGGGGTTCACAGGTTGCTGAGCAGTTGCTATGTGAAGCAGTTTTGTCTGATTAGTGCCTATGAACTCAGTGCAGATTCCACCTCAATGCTGTAAATGAACTTCAGGGAAAACAGGGTTTTTCTTTTTGATCAACTGCATCTCTGGCAATATAATGAGCACAATTACCCTTGCCTGACTATGCAACATTATTCTGTTTTGCCAGTTAATTGCTGACGATGGTTTCAAGCTTATTAAAAGCAGACAATGTATTCACATGTGTTTCATCAAAAATTTCTGATAAAATTTAGATTAATATCTATCATGTATCATGTTTCCTTGTTTTTTTTTTTTTTTTAACAAGACAGTCTGTTTAGCATCCCAAATTGTTCCTGCTTTGCTACAGGAATGAACATTTTATGTTAGTGCTGTCAAATAATTGTGTTTTCATCTGAGGCCCAAATTCACAAACTTCTGCATACCTGAGGATGTTTTTAGAAATCGATTCTTAATCGAGGCATCAAGAAAGGGTCAATTCTAATTATAGTTGTAGCTATAAGAGAAACATCACAGAATTACTGCAGCCTGTTTGTGGATTGTTGTGCCTTTAAATGCAAAGCCCAAGGATTTTTCATCCTCAAAGGGTTTTCAATCCAAGGAGAAGTTTAGAGCCACCAAATGGATGAACAGAAGAAAATACTGTGACAATGCAGATCAGTATGACTGGTAATGGCCTCATCAAACCTAGTGCCAAATGCTTTGCTTTTAATATGAACAGGGCTCTGCAGTTCATTAGTGTTTGGGATGAGAGGACCTGAAAGCATCTTGCCTACCTGGAATGCAGGAAATTCAACTTCCCTTCGATATGGTGGGTGCTGGAATTTCCCTTTCCTATTACCTGAACTACTACAGATATATAGACTGTGAAAAAAGCCCTCTTCTAACCCTGACTCAAGGTTGAATTTAGATTTTAAAGTCCAGAAACCATGGTCAGTTCTTTGTTCCAGGTTTGCACCATGCGTGAGGACCCAGGGTGGCTACAGAAACATTTGTGGCATCAGAAAAAAAAAAAAAAAAAAAAAAAAAAAAGAAGATAAAAAGAGTTTGTTCAGTTCCTAAAGCCACTTCATTGTTGGGTAGAACTGATTGGGTGGTTGGTGTAGTGGTCATCTGGATGGAGGTGTTCATCTGCCAGCAGCACAGAGCCTGCAAGCATGAACTTTACAGTGATAATCATGAAAGTGAACACAGTCTTGATGGTGAGTGTAGGGGGGAGCTAAACATAGTTTCCTCTAATCTCTTGGGATCTGGGTATTTATCTCTCTGCTTAATTGAATGAATGGGAAATTAGATAAAACTTTGCAGAGTAAATCTTTCAGCAAATGTGATACCCAAGTAAAAAATTTCCAGCGGACTCTACATTTTCACAGCTGCTCCTTTGTTTTGTGGAAGTGTATTTTGAATGTAAGTCCTGCTTACATTGCATCCCTATTAATTCTATTGTACATATTAAATGTCCTCTTTGTAGTGTGTAAAACCAGAAGGGAGACTAAAAACAAATACCATGTGTTTAAAATGTTTTATGGAAGATGGCACCAATATTTTCTGAAAGACTCCATGAGTCCAAGGCACTGCTCTGCTGGTAACAGTGTTACTATTCAAGGCCAAAACTAGATCCTAAAATTCAGTAGGAAATAATGGAAGGCAGGAGACAGAATATGCTGCTTAGCCTTGCATGAAACAAACAAAAAAACCCAACAAAAACCACATATAGACAAGACTCACAGAAGTGTTACTTGCTTCTCTACCAACCTGCTTCTTTCTGTGACAATTTAAGTCCCATTTAGTTAAGAAATAGAAGTGATTTTATTTCAGCAAATCTTATAAGTTATTAGTAGTGAGGTCTGTGTGTATCTTCTTCCAGATTTGTCTTTTAATCAGTGGATTTTGGGAAATAGGTTTGCAGGAACCTGTCAATAGCAGCTACCCTGAGGTCTACCTTATCAAGGGGATTCCCATGTGTAAATGGGTTTGCCCCCATCCCATGGAAAATCAGGAGTTAAAGGAGGATCACAGGCTGAGCACAATTGGGGTGTTTAGTCTGGAGAAATGGAGGCTGAGGGGAGACTTTCTCACTCTCTACAACTCCCTGAAAGGCTGAAGTGAGGTGGGAGAGTTGGCTTCTTCTCCCAGGTAACAAGTGATAGAACAAGAAGAAATGGCCTCAAGCTGTGGCAAGGGAGGTTTAGATTGGATATTAAGAACCATTTCTTCACTCAATGGGTTTTCAGGCCCTGGAACAGGCTGCCCAGGGCAGTGGTAGATTCCCCATCCCTGGAGAAGTTTAAAAGCCATGTAGATGTGGTCCTTAGGGACATGGCTTAGTGGTGGCCTTGGCAGTGCTGGGTAAACAGTTGGACTGGATGATCTTGAAGGTCCTTTCCAAAAGAATGATTCTGTCATTCTGTGGGATTGCTTTTGAGCATCTCATCAACTGACCCCAAGGACCTTTCACACCCTCTCCCATGACAGGAGACATTTGCATTTCCAGTCCTGATACAGAGGTGGGACCATGGGATGTGAACTTTGAGTTACTCCAAGTAGACCAGCCTCAACCAGAAGACCCCAGCAGAGCTGCCTTAGGGAAGGATGATTCAGCCATCCTAGAGTTAGTGCTGTGTGACAACCCAAATTCTGGGAGAGGCTTGGCCAAGGGAAAGTAGAGATGGCCATAGTGTCCCACATATTCTAGTCATCCCTGCCTGCCCTAAGGAACCAAAAACATCAGGCAATACTTGGGACATCTGTCAGGTTATTTAATTTTGTGTTAGAAATGCTAACTAATACACCACAGGTTGGAAAAAAAACCCTCTCAGGAGGGGCAGCATTTTTAATTTGGCTGCAGCTGTGGCTCCAGGCCTTTGCTTACCAAAACAAGTGGTAAATCCATCCATGGAATCACAGAAGGGTTAGGGTTGGAAGGGACCTTAAAGATCATCAAGATCCTGCATGGGCAGGGACACCTCCCACTAAACCACGTTGCACAAAGCTTCATCCAACCTGGCCTTGAAGACTTCCAGAGAGGGGGCATCAACAACCTCCCCAGACTGCTCCAGTTTTTTACTACCATCACAGTGAAGATTTTAATCTTAATTTCTAACTTAAACCTACCCTCTTTCAGTTTAAAACCAATACCCAGAGCTGCTATGGCAGGAAAATCCTGGGAAAATTCCTTACCCAGCGAGGAAGAGGAGAGACTCTGCAAGGGAACTGGACTGAGGAGGAGGAGAAGAGGCACTTTGCCAGTCAGGGGAGATGCAGAACTTACCACCTGCTACCACCAAAGTAATTAAATTGCTCTCCAGAAATGGATAGTCCATATCCAAGTGAGGCAAAACTGATCTTGTACAGATCTGTTCCAACCTGGAGAGTTATTACATCTCTCTATTGGTAATTATGCTGTTACCCAGTATGATGCCAACTCCAAAGGCAGAACCTGTGACACTAAAGAACCTTTTCTTTGTGGAAACAATGATTAGTGAAGGCAATTATTTCTCATAAGAAATTTTGGAAATAGTTCTTTTTTCTATCTGAAGCTCCTTTTTTTTTTTTTTTTTTTTTTTTTTTTTTTTTTTTGTGACAGGAAGAAAAAAAAGGGAAAAACTCTGAAAGCTAAAACTGTGGGTCCTTTTTTAATTTATTTTTAGGATAACTACTCAGTTTGAGGTAAGAATTTAATAAAATCTTTACCAAAAAATGACATTTTTAAAAGAAGGAGAAAACTGTTTTTCCATATGTAACCAAGACTTCAAAAGAAACTGAAGACACCATGTATATTTTTTAAATCTGTCCAAAAAGATATTTTTTTGATAGAAACACTTTGCTTAAGAACTTGAAACAGCCACAGAGGTCAAACTACTGGTGCTTCTCTGACACAACATCCTCACAGCCTGCCCAGAAGAGATGTGGACTCAGGTGAGGTAACATCACTGTGTGGCTCTTTCTCACCTTTCTTAGGTAAGTGGGACTTGAGTGGGGTAAAACACTGGTGGGCACACCAAGCTCTGGTAGGTGCCTTGATCTGAGACCCAGTGTGGTGGGAAACCTTTCTGCACAAGGACAAATGTGATGGAGCTGCAGTCACCAGTGTAGTGAGTGATGTGTCACCCGTGGGGTGTCACTGGTCTGGACCCAGAGACAGGCTCATGGGGGGTGTTCCTACAGGTGAAGCTGCTGCAGTTTGATCTGTCTTTGCCTGTGCCTGGGTCTGAGCAGAGTTAAATGCAGATGGTTTTGGGGTGGCTTTTAACCTGACTGTCCCTCAGGGATGTTTTGCTCCACATGTCAGGGCTGCAGGCTCTGGTTTGCATTTAAGTCAAAGACATCAGAAGAGCCCCCAGTTCCCCTGTTTGAAACCCTGGCAAACCAAACACGTCACCAACACAATGTCTGTTCGTTTATTTTGTGAAAGGTGCTGTTTGGCCCTGATTTACACTGAGGGAGTTGGCTGGAACAGGGATGGGGAGGTGCAGGGTGGGACCCTCTCCCACATCCCTGCAGAAGCACCCAGGCCAGGTGTCTCTGGGCTGTGGTGTCCAAAGGTGACACCTCTGCAGCATGCCCTGAGCCCATGAGAGGAAAGGCACCAGTGGAAGGGGTGGTCATGCCAATCTCATTAATCTCCAAGCTCCAGCTCTCCATTACCTTCCTCTGCTCCTTGGCTGGTTGGTGGGTGAACTCTACAATCCTTTTCAGGCGTTTCCTACTCTTCTTTCCTCTTGCACAGCAACACTGTGCCACCACCAACCTGATGGCCAACGGGAAGGTCCTTGTCCTCCACTCGGAATGACAAGAGTGCCCCAGCTTTGCCCACCATGCTGGTGGCAGCTCATCTCTGTCCTTCCCCCTCTGAACCCAGGGACAATTTTAGGGCAGGGTTAGGGTGACAGGGTGAAGACACATCAATGGCATCAGGAAAGTGCTGAGCATGGTGATTTCTCCCTGCTTGCCTGGTCACCAAGGGCAGCTTTCTGCTTGGCATTGTTCTGCTCCCTAATCTCCATCATGTGCTCTTTGGCATCCAGATTCACAGTCGTAACCACCCAGTGCTTTGATATTTATTCTGTGTCATTCAATCAGCTGGGGGAGGGCTGGGGGATGAAGGGGGGGGCAGCTCTGTCCTTCCCCCTCCCCTTTTCTGCTCTGGTGGCGAATAGGCTGGATACAAGAAGCCAATCACAAAATTACTGCCGGGAGGAAAGGAGGACAAAAAAACCCCAACCAACCAAACCCAAACCCAGAGAGTACCATCCACAGCTGTGTTTTATCGAAAGAAGGTGGACACATCCCTCTCCCAACAAAGCCCTGGAAGGCTTCAAACACAGCCCCTGCTCATCCCCATCCCCCGTGGATGTCACCCCAAGCCATGCTGGCACGGTCCACCCCAGCCTCAGGACAAAAAACTTTTGCCGTCACCGTATCACAGGACACGATAATCTCCCGTATCCCGTCTCTGTAACCCAGAAGCCTCCTCCCCCTCCTATTTTACATATTCCCTAAATTCACTGGCAAGGGGGGCAGGAGAGGAGATAACGGGCGGTGAGTTGAGCCGAGTGGGAACTGCTGACTGACAAAGTGTGCAGTGCAGTACGGGCGCTTTCTGGCTCCCTAATTATCCTTTTCCTTCTTGACTCCAGTATCACATGTAGCCATGTGTAGAATCATAAAATAATTATGCAGTGTACAAGCTTTCTGGGAGCATGTACCACTGTTTTCCTAATTCTTTATCGCTCCCATTGATCGTGGCGTGTGTGCATTGATCCAAGTCGGCCATCTGGTTGGGGAAGATAAGCGTGCGAGTGTCTTTGCATTGCACTGTCACTCAGGGAGGGGGGTACATTTTGGCTGTAGGGAATTACAGGGGCAGGATTAGCCCTCTTCCTAGGAGTAAACTGAATTTTAAATGTAGCGTTGCAGCTGCATGGACCACGTTGTTAACTTCTGGTTTTGCCCGTAGTCTGGGTAGATTTTTAATTCTTATTGTCGTTACTATTATTGTCGTTATTGCTACTATTATTGTTTCCTTCCCTTTCCTGCTCAGACTGTATTTAGAGGCAGGGATATGGCTTTCATTAAATGGAAGGGAGAGAGGGGAAAAGGAGGAATGTCCTTCTCTGCACATGTTAGAGTTGTGAGTGGCTGCTGCCTTACAGGATTTTGAAACAGCAAAACCATCTTTTAAATGCAGGCGAGAACCCACTGGATGGACTGCGTTTCACAATAAGAACCATTGGCCAAAAAAAAAAAAAAAAAAAAAAAAAAAAGAAAAAAAACTAAAAAAAAGATGAAGTTATCAGCCTATGACAGGAAATTAAAGAGTGGATATTCACCAGCTCTCTTAACTTTGATTAATCAAAACAAATAACCCTAATTGCACGTTATCGGGACGCGCGCGTTTAATAATCAGCAACGACATAACGGAGGGTTGTTATGTTTTGGGCTTTTTTTAGGTTTTGTTTTTTTTTTTCCCCTGCCTGCCAGCTTCCCTCTAACAACGGGCACATCCTGCAGTTGCTTGAACTTAGCTGGAATATTTCACTGAAATGGCTGTCGTGGGTGCGTGTGTGCGCACTGCTCACATCCCTGGTCGTCCTTTTGTCAAGTGTGATGGTGGCCATTGTTGTCTCATATTCTGCAAATGCATGGAAGGTGCCTCAAAAGCCTTTCCTCTAAAATTGAACAATTCTGTCAAAAAAGATTAGTTCTATTTTGTCTGCTGCTTGCTGACTATTCATGAATGTAAAGAGAGAGGGCTTGGGTGTCATACTAAGTTGCTAAGGTGGCTGGCTTTCGGCTATTGACTTGAGGATACCAAACCAGAGCCTACAAAAGAGCAGCCAGAAGGAGAGGAGAGGACTGGTCTGCCATGTGTTTCAGCTATACCTTCTTTAGCTGCCCATTTATTTCTTTTGTTGCCACAACTTTTATTGTCATACAGTTGAAAAAAATGTTAGACACAGGCTTCAGGCTGCACCAAGCAGAAAAAAGGATTAGCATATCACTAGGATCATCTTACACTGAACCAAATTCTTTTCAGGATGTATAATTAGTGAATACAGTCTCTCCCCCCCCCCCCCCCTTTTTTTTTTTTTTTTTTTTTTGAGAGAGAGAGAGAGAGTGGGGGGAGCCTATGGATAGGGAAAATTAGCTCAGATCTCTGGGTAGGAAATGAGGAGAAAGAAAAAGTTCCCTAGTTTCAAGGAGGATTTTATACAGGCTCTTTCCTCATCCTAGCCTCCTGCATCATGTTTAAGCCTTTTTGCACATTCACAAAATGTGTGGGAGGTGCTTGTTAATAAAAAAACTTTTTTTTTTTTTTTTTTTTTTCTTTTTATAAAAGAGGATACAAAGCCCTCTTGCCCAAAAGGGACCAGGAGAAGAGAATTTTCAGAGCCAGCCCCAGACCTGAGCAGCCATGGATGGGAAGCGTTTCTCTGCCTACTCTCCCAGTCAAGGGCTCAGCATCATTTATGATCCTTGAGGATGTGTTCATTTTTTCCTCCTCGTGTGTGCTCCCAGCTCCCTTCTGCCATCTGGGAACCACACAGTACTCTGCAATACCATTAAAAAAAAAATGCTGTTTCTCTGACTGCTTGCATCTGCATGACTCAGTTCCAAAAGTAAGGCTACTGCTTGTGATGCTGAACTATAACTTACAATGGGATGTGGAATCATAGAATTGGTTGGAAAAGGCTTTTAAGATCATCAAAGCCAACCATTAATATGCGTTTTTAGAGCAAGAGAGAGCTGGATGGAGGAATTAAAGGTCTATTTTTAAAAAGGTTATAGGCCATTTTTGGTGTTGACAGGGAAAGGCGTGAGGCAAGCAGCAGGACTTCATGTTTTATGTTCCTTGTGTTCCAACGTGTTCCTTGTTAGTGTAGAAAGCAGAAGAGCTTCCAAATGTGGCTGATACTGATGGAAAAAGGGCAGCCTTTGCCAGTTAGCCAGAAAATTTAACACCCAGATACCTGGCCCTAAAAATATTTGATTCAAATTACCATCACCACGGTGCAAAAAGTCCCCCTGCATTGCTCTGCCTGGGGTAGAAGGATGTTCCTGGGTGAGGATGAGGGTGAACAGGAGGCCCTGGACGTGCTGCACCTGTGTCAGAGCTCCCAAGTACACCCTGGTCCAGGTTTTATCCAAAATTCAGCCACAGCTTTGCCCTGAGTGTGCAGGAAGAGCCCATCCGAGCAGGGTCTTTCCTAGAAAATTCAAAAGGAGAAATACCCTGGCTGGGAAAGGAAACAGAGCTTCTTTTTTTTTCAGCTCAAGGGCTGGTAATTTCACTGTGTTTAATCACACTGCACGTTTGACATCATTGCCTTTTCAAACTGTTCAACCCAATTGTTCCACCAAAGTAGGAATTGGATGTGAATATTCAGGAGCTGCTCTGGGGTGCTGGGTGGTAATTGGTCACATCACTCACATGGGCTCCTTCCCATTCTGATGGGAAGAGGGGAGAAATTTGTTTCACGTGGATACTTAAACACCCACACATAAAAAAAAAGAAAAAAAATCTTGTTTAGCACAACTATTTTTTTTTTTCCTGGGGGTTACTGCAGCAGCTTGAGTGCTTATAGTTGGAGGGCACAGAAGGGGAATAAATAAAGGAGAGATCAATTAAAATGATGAGCACGGAGGCCAAAAAAAATGTTTCTTTCTTTCTTTCTTTCCCCAGTTGGATCCCTGCTGATAGGTGGGATTTTTGCTGGTTGGATGTGATGCAACATCCCCAGGACAGGTGAAGGGGAGAAGGTTTAGGTGAAGATCCCAAATTCAGCCATGCCAATGTTTCCAGGGTCCCACTGGGAGGTGGTTATGGTAGCCCAGGTGTGAGGATTAGGAGAGTGAGCACAGGGAATAATGAGTATGGGACTGTGTAACTCATACACCATGAGGCTAAGAAAAAAAATGTTTCATAGCCAAGAAATATTTGAGGAGAAACTACTGATTTTAAGGAAACAACACCAGCTATTTTATGACTGGTGGGTCAGACATTTAGTGGGCATCTATTGTCCATGTGGATCTTCTCTTGGCTTGAAAGAAAGGATTTTTGGGAAGGGGTTTCTGCAAAATGGACTGCTGTGCACAGCAGCCATGGGGCTTGTGATATTTATTATGCTGTGCTACACTGAAATGTGAAATTATACCTTTCTTCTGACTGCAAACCAGAAAGCCTCTTGTGATGTTCCTCCTTTGGAAAAAAATGACTCCTCCTGGATCTATTTTTATTAGGAGTGGGAGATAACCCAGGATGTCTGGAGGAATCCAAGGGTGTGATTTTTAGAGACTGAGAAAGATTCCCTGGTAGCTACTCAGTGACACAGAAGAAGCAGTTCATCTTGCTTCCCCTTCCAGAAAAAATTAAGAAAAAAAACCCAGAAAAAAAATTAAGGGCAGGACAGCTGATATTGGGATCCTCCTGTAATTTTGCAATCACACTAAAAAAGCAGTGAGCTTGCTAATGACCTCGTTTACCAATATTTGGTCTTTTTTCCTGGGTAGCACCTAATCAAAGCACCTGACTCTGCTCACCTTGGCTTGGTTTGGTGGGAGCTGGGTGTCTGTTGGTGCTAGATCAGCCTGTGGTCTGCCTCTCTGAAGCTTTCCAGGTATATTTTCTGTAAATAAATAGTGATTAATAAGTATTCCATGTGCATTCTGTCACTAGCCTGATGCTATAGAGCTGTGCGGACCCAACCTTGATTTATAAAGCTGTTAAAATGTTTGACCTTGTTTAAATAAAAGCCTCAAGGTTAATTACAGCAAGCATGGGCTGGACACTCTCTCTGTTTTGGTTGCCCTGATGATTTGGAGGAGGAAAGGGTAGTAAATTCTCACCTTTTAAAAGTGACTGCAGTGCAGAAGTGGAAGGGTTTTCTTTTCTGCCGTTTTCATGTTTCACCACACTTTGAAATGTGATATATTGAGCTATGATGAGCTGCCTCTTCCAAGGGAGGACTGAAAATTTGATATTTTTATTTAAAATATAATAAGAACTGTGGTGAGAATGGGGAAAAAAAAAAAAAAAAAAAAAAAAAAAAAAGGTTGAAAAAGGTTGTTGGGAATAAAGAGTTGGAGCTTTGCTCCTGGGTAGGATGTAGCCATAATGAAGTAAACAAAGACATTGAGGTTTTGTGGGTTTTTTTTTCCTTATTGTACAGAAAACAAATTTCACAAAATAAAAACCAATTTGAGTTTCTTTTAAAAGAACTGGGAAATATTGAGGAAAGTTAATTGAAGCACATTCAAATTACAATAAACACATACAGCCACAATTATCTTCTTTTGACTAGAGTGTGGCTTAGAGATGTTTTTATCTTTTGTTTATTGCACTATTAAAAATATGGAGAAGCATCAAGAAAGGGTAGATAGCCACCATATGGAATGACATATTTTCCCTATTTATATTTAAATAACTATCCATGAGAAACTATGCACAAATCATGCAATAATTCCCAACTGAAATGACTGCTTAGAAAATAAAAATTCTGAGGCACACTATTCTTTTCATATTAAATTGCCCATTTTCTGTACATCATATGCATGTTTGTACAATACCAGAAAAAAAAAAATGTTGCATTACAGCCCAATGCAATTTGTTCACAATGCTAATGAAGATGGATAGAGGACATTGTAATGTTGTAGTAATTCATGAGCTTGTGTGGGAAAACAAGACAAACAGGCTCAGAAAGCTGGAGCATAATTTTTATTTTTTTTTTCCTCCCCATTTTCAGAGTGAATAGTGGCAATTTTAATAACCTGCTGGTCTGACAGATTTAATGATGCCGATTAACTTTCATTGCTTGATTCATGCCATGCTCACATTTGGGGTGGGTATTTGTGCCTGCAAAGTTGGAGTGGCTGGTTTCAGGCAGCTAAAAAGAAGCTCCTGATACCCCACAGAGAACTTGGCAAGCCTGAAAGCCTTGGGTTGGGGATGCCACCCTTCCCCTGGAGAGACCCATTGCAAGCTTGAGGTTGACTTTGCAGTAGAGCCATCCCCCCACAGTCATGGACAGAGGGTCCATCTGCCCACCAAAATGTTCCTGGACCATGCAGGAATATTATGAATTCCTTCACTTTTAGGCAGAAATATGACTTGATTCCTCTGACTCCAAGTTTTGATGAAGTGGGACTAAGCTGTGAATGCCAAGTTTGTTTTCACTTGTGGCAAAGCCTCAAAAGAGGAAATATTTGCTCAGCAAAATATCCAGCTCTGTTTTCTACCTCCTTCAAGAAGGAAAATGAGGAAATCTTCTGACATTCTGAAACAGAAGCAAACCCCCCAAATTAGCTGTACATGTTTCTGTACATGCTCAATAGATGTCAATTTTCTTTGTCTAATCCGTGTATCTGATAATTCTAACAATTTTAGGTTTTAAAGTTCATTCAGCACCAAGCCCTGAGATTAATAGGGTGCAATCAGGCTTCTCACCTGGGAGAGAAGAGGTCAAAAGGCAGAAAGAACAAAACCAATCCCTTCAGGACTTCAGGTGTGGGGGTCACACCAAACAGGAGGCTGAACACCCTGAAAATGGGAATATATAAAGATCTTCAGCACCTCCTTTTCTCTAGATAACCCCTCCAGATAACTAATGATGCCCCTTTTATAAAATCACACACCCAATCAAAGTTCCTTTAGATTTTTTAGATCCTTTTAGATTTTTTCCTAAAATCTGATACAACTTTAACTCAGCATTCATAGAATCATAGAATCATAGAATTGGCTGGGTTGGAAGGGACCTCAGAGCTCATCAAGTCCAACCCTTGATCCACTCCCACTGCAGTTCCCAGCCCATGGCACTGAGTGCCACATCCAGGCTCTTTTTAAATGTCTCCAGGGACGAAGAGTCCACTACCTCCCTGGGCAGCCCATTCCAATGTCTGATCACCCTTTCCGTGAAAAAATTCTTTCTAATATCCAATCTGAACTTCCCCCAGCACAATTTAAGACCATGCCCTCTTGTCTTGCTGAGAGTTGCCTGGGAAAAGAGCCCAACCCCCCCCTGGCTCCAACCTCCTTTCAGGGAGTTGGAGAGAGTGATGAGGTCTCCCCTGAGCCTCCTCTTCTCCAGCCTCAACACCCCCAGCTCCCTCAGCCTCTCCTCATAGGATCTGTGTTCGAGTCCCTTCACCAGCCTGGTTGCCTCCTTTGGACCTGTTTGAGGACCTCAATCTCCTTCTTGAACTGAGGGGCCCAGAACTGGACACAGGACTCGAGGTGAGGCCTCCCCAGGGCTGAGCACAGGGGCAGAATCACCTCCTTCAGGCCCCAAGTGCACTTGCCTGGCTCTCCATGTGGCCAGCCCAGCTGTGCCAGATGTGGCTCCTCTTTTTGGCCAGCCAGATGCTGGGGATTCCTCTTGCACCCCAGCCCTGCAGGTACCCTTCCCATCAGGGCATCCTGAGCAGTGTTTTGTGGGATCCTGGCTTGCAAACTGAGTTACTGGAGGCATTTTGCTTGTGTTCAGAAGTGTGTGTGTGTGTGTCTGTAAATATATATATGTAAATATATGGGGAGAGGTCCTGCTGTGGGATTAAGATGGTTATTTATGGATGGATGGATGGATGGATTTATTTATTTTAGAGGCAACTCTTCCAAGAAATGTTCAGGTCAGATATAGGCAAAAAAAAAAAAAAATCAGGTATTTGGTGGAAAAAAACAAACCAAACCAAATAGAAAACCCAAACCCCCCAAATAAACAAAGCAAAGCAAAACAACCAAACCACACAACCACAACTTCGAGTTTTAATCAGTTTATTAATCTGAATTTTATGCCTTGTGTCTTTCTCAGTTTTCATTAGATCCCCTCTTTGATGGAAAGGTTCAGTTGCTTTGCAAGCTCCAAGCATTCCCAGGGGTGTTTCTGGTTGGTATTTTGGACTTTTAAGGAGTCCTAAGTATGTTAGTACTAAGGAAAAAAGTTTTCAGAGCAGTAAGAAGTAGTCTTCATGGTTTGCCACCTCTTCACATGGATAGGGGTGCATGGCACCACATTGCTGAGAATTATATGGAAAAATCTATGGGAAAAAAATAATTTCTGATACCACTAGTTTGTTCCTGGCATCACCAGAATTGTTTCCAATTGCCATCTGTAAAAATGCTTCACAACCTGCTTTTCTCCCACATTTAATTAGCAGTTAGCAATAGTGGTGGTCTGAAGATACAAATACAAAAAGGTTTGCAGAGAGGAATAACAATATTTAATAGAGTGATTGATACCAGTCTTCATTTTTTTAAAATTACCATTAAATACTGCAGCATTTTTTTAAATGGTACCTCAAAGGGCAAAAAAGTTTAGCCTCAAGCCTTATTTTACTGTTAAAAAAAATACACCAAAAAAAAAAAAAAAAAAAAAAAAAAAAAAAAAAAAAGAAAAAAAAACCAAACAAAAAAACCAAGCTAAGACTCTTGTCTGCTCTAGAACTAATTCACTGGGGAAAAAGTGTGCTGGGGTTTTTTTGCTGGGTTTTGGCATGGCATGGGCATGGCATTGACATAATGAGGTTTTTTGAGCTGTGTTTTCTCAACAGCTCCAGGTAAAAAAGTTGCCCACATCCCCTTTTGAGTTGCAGGCATCTGCCCTAACTTTGCCTGGGCTTCTCCTCCCAGGGGGAGGGGATAAATTTGGATGACATTTAATTCCCTGCCCCAGGGCAAATTTTCTCTTTTTGTCCCTGGCACTCCGAGGTAAGGAGCTGGGCACAATATTTCCCAAACAAAATGATACCCAGGAATCTTCCCATCACGTTGTCCTGTGTTTGGAAAGTGTCCCAAGTGTTTGTCCTGGTCTCCAAGAAGGGCAATACAAATAAATAATATGAATCCTTGGAACGATTCATTTGTTGGGAGCCCACCTGCAGAACCCATCCCACAGCTGTAGGGATGGAAAGGCAAATAAAGCAGCAGTAACCCAAGCCTGGAGGGTGCTGAGGGCTCAGGGGAGGGAAACTGGGCTTTCAAATCCCTGTAACCCAAGGAAGAAAATCATCAGCCCATGTGCCTTTCACAGCACTGGGTGACAAAATGGTTGGTGGCTTAGCCATTGTTTAAAGGCCATTCCTCAAATTCCTTGTTTACTGTCAGCAGGGTGAGTTGTGGACTCTGGGACTTTAGCTGTTAATGGGCCTAAACACTTCTGCCAACAGATTAAGCTTTGCTGAAACGTTAAGAAAATTGGCCCAAACAGAGATAGGGAGGATTCTTGTTTAGCTGTTGTTTCATTTGCATGAGAATCATTGTCTGCAGACAATGGCATCTCCATCTCACCCAAAGAGGGGGCAATCGGGTGCATCTCATTCAGCTTCTGGCAAATGACAGAGATGTTTTGTTTGTTTGTTTGTTTGTTTCTAGAGAGAATGAAAAATGCTGGTTTTTCAGCTGCAAAGATGAGGAGATCAGAAGTGATATCCAACCCCCCAAATACCCCCAGCTGGGGATGGGCTGGGAGCTAACAAGTTGGGATGAAGCTGAAAGAAAAGAACATTAAGTGGTAAGTGTGTTTAAAACAATTGCTGTTTATGAGGGAAGAGGAATAAGTACAATTACTTGATTTGGGGAAGGTGAAGGACAAGTTCCTTTTAAAAAAATGCAAGAAGTGGTTTTGCTATGGCTCCTGCAACTCGAATTTCCCAGGTGATCCATGTCCTGTTGTTTCTACAGAAATTCTGTCCTAACAGGTGGTGATGCTGGCAGGTAAGAGTTAAAGATATCAACTTGGTGACCATGATGTTCTTTGTTTTGAAAACCATAACAAAAATAGGAGGTTCTCTTGGGAGGATGCCCAAGACCCTATTTCATGGCTAATTCTTGTTTAGAAGTAGGAGCTGGAACAGGATGAAAAGTTGTGCAAGGCAGGATAAGAACTTAGTAGCTGATAGGATGGAGGTGTAACCTTTAGTTAATTTTAATGATAAAAATCACACCATTTTGTGAATAATGATCATGCTAATTTGGTAACTTCTCCAAATGTTTTAAACATGAACTTAGATGCATATGCATAGATAAGAGAGGCAGATGAATTGAGGTAACAAATCATGTAGTTTGTTTGGTTTTCCCTTGTTGCTATTTTTTTTTTTAAATAAGACTCTACCTGTGTTCTTAAAGGTGTACTGCATTTGGAAATTATCCCTTGGAATCCTTTTCTGTGCAGAGCTGGAATAAAACACACATCCCAGCTCTGTGTGTTGATTGATTACTGGGAAAAGAACCCAGTTTTGGGCCAACAGCACTGCCATCACCCAAAGTTCTCCCAGGTTCAGTGTTCAGGAAAGGGTTAATTTGATGCTCGGGTGACATATATTCTCTATTTCCCTCTCTGCTGTTAAAAAGAATAGCCTGGATCCTACAATTATTATTATTTGAATTATAGCAGCACCTGGAGTCACGAGCCAAGATTGCAGCCCCCTTTTCAGGAGGCACCAGCCAGAAAAAATTGCAGGATGCTTCCCCAACAAGCTCCCCCACCCCCTGGGACATGGCCAGCAGGGAAGGAGCATCATGGGGATGGAGAGTGAAGGCTGGAGACCACCCTCAAACCTGGGACACAGGGAGGAGACTGTGGGATTGTGTGCTGCCCCAAGCCCAGCCCAAATCTGTGACCCAAATGAGTGATTCTGGGCAGGCAGCACTGCCTGCTCATGGCCAGCATCTCCCCAGCATTGCTTCAAGGAGATGCAGCAAAACACTGGGGAGCCAGCTCAATACCTAAGAGGCTATTTTCTGACTTTATTGCTGATTAGTGCTATGAGATTTACTTCAATTCGACATTTCCTGGCTTTAGGAGATCCTGCTGTTTTCTTTATTTGGGCTTTTTTGGGGTGGGTTTTTATTTTTTTTTCCCTCCAGACCTAATACTTCTGACCATCACTGCTGTTACTGGCAGTTACCTGTGGCTGCTTTAAATGCCACTGGATGAGAGGGGATGTTTACATTTCCCCAATTACATTGTCTTTGAACAGCTCTAAACTTGACTTTGATTAAACACGCTAATAACAAGAGAGGTTCCTTTTCTCTTTTTTTTTTTTTTTTTTTTTTATTTTATGAATGTCACTTGCTCGAGTTGAAAAGACATGCTCTTAATACTCGCTTTTCATCTAAATCAAGAAAGCAACACTAAGCAAAAAAGTATTTAACTGTAGCATATAGGATTGTAAAGATGGTAATCAGGGACACTGGTAATTGAAGCTTTTGGGGGAGAACCTTTCTTCTGAATCCTTCAGTCTGTTTAATAGGATAAAATTAGCTCGAGTGGTTTGGTGTTTGAAGAGGTTATGATATAATTGGAGCTGCCTCCTGGGTTTGCTGCTGGACAAGGCGATCAGGTGGAGACATGGGAGGGCATGGGAACCTCTGAAGTACACGACTCAGCTTCTGCCATACTAATTAGCCTAAATTAGCTATGCCAGTTTTCTGCTTGCTTTTGAATTTCCCTGATAATGCTTTTATCAGGAGGGTAAGAAAAGGGACAGGAAAACGCGCGCAAAGTTCGCCGCAGAACGGGGAAAGCGGCGGCGACTGCAGACACAGGTCTTGGGCTGAGTGCTGCAAGCTTCAAAAAAAAAAAAAAAACAGGGGAGGAAAAAAAATTATTGAAAAAAAAAAATTATTGAGTAGCATTAGGAAGTCACAAATAGAAATCAAGTGCAGCCCCTGGGGATTTAGAAAGTACCGTGGCTTGCGCTCTTGAACACGAAAGTTGACAATCTGTAAGAAATTTATTACCTTGAGGATTATAGGAATATTATTTTGAGGCTGACCCTCTCCCCCAAAAACCTGTTCTCTGTTCTTGAGTGTTTCACCCAAGGTGAAGGATGAGGTTGTCCTCCAGGCAGAACCAGCTCAGGCACTGCAGTTTGTGCTGCAGCATCCTCAAGGCCCCGGAGAGTCTGTTTGTGTTTTGTTCACTACTTCCAATTTTTAATTTTCACTTCCAACCCCAATTAATCAACCTTAAGCATGCAAAGAGATTTGTGGTGCATTCAGCATAGCTTGCACAGATCTATTTTAATTGAAAATGTGTGAGAGGGGGAGAAAATAAGGAGGGTTTGTTGTTCTTTCTTTCTCTTCTGGAAGGGATGGGTTCTGTTAGCAGTGGGTGAACCAAGTCAGGAGTGGATTTCAACTTTCAAAGACATGGCAGGATGTGGTCTCATAGATAAAGACAGCTCCATCCCTGAGAAAACTTGAGGCTGTGGGGAGATAGAGATTTTGCCTTCATGAGTAGAATCACCATGGTTTGGAGACAGCTGTTTGGGGCCAGAATTGCCCCAAAAGCACATACAGACTTCAGATTTTGTAGGAACAAGCCTCACTCTGCTCTGCTCATTGTCCATTGGCCCCAGGAGGCCTCTAGTCACTGGATAAGAGAGTGGAAGGAATCTCCAGGAAACCATCTGGACAAGGTTAGATGTTTCAGGAACTCTCAGGTAGGAGTTTTCTTTTGTTTCCCACCAAGCCTTCTGCCACACAATACCCTTGATTTTTGACCCTCCCCATCAGGCTGTCCCAAGGATGTTTTACAAAGACCTATGTGAATTTAGGAAAGGATCTTGACCTTATTCAAACACAAGGATTTGCAAGACTCATTCAGCCCTTTGCTGGGTCATGGTTTCCCACCTTATCTCCTGGGTCAACATCAGAAGCTGTTTAATTTGTTTCAACACTAAAAGCCACGATGGGAAAGGTAATGGGGTAGGGAACTGATCTGAAGGACCCTGATGGAGAGAGGTGATCTGTGCTCCAGAGAACCTTTTCTAGTAAAATTAGCTTTATTTATATACATTCTGCATCTCAGCACAATAAAGCCAACCTGAGGGTATTACACTCTCATGGTTCATCCCTGTCTGCTTTCCATGGAAATTCAAGAGGGATAACAGTGTTTAAAAACTCAGCTGAGCCATTTTATTGTATTTTATCTTATTCTTTCTGGAGAGGGAACTGGCTGATTTCTCATTTCTAACAGCTCCTTCCAGGGCAAGTTTGGAAGGACTTATTTTCATAAGTTTGCTTTACTCTGTCCTTCATCCCCATGTACAAAGTACCTGGAACTGCTCTTGGGGTCCTCTTAGCCAGGGTGATCTGGCTCTCAGTGGAAAATACAGCTCAGAATCTGGTTTGTTTTTTTTTTTAAGGCAATGAACTATTCAGGGAAAGAGATCGAGTCTTAACTTTTCCTTTTCAGACTCCCACACTCTCACAACACTTGTCCTCACTTTTTATCAAGTGCAAACACCTGAGTCCTGTAAGCCCCTTCAGCTCTGGCACACGTGCTTCATGTATTCACTCGAGTGCCTGCATGCAGACAAGTGTTCCAACAGCTTCATCTCCCAAATTCAAGGGCCTCAAGGCACAACTCTGGGTATTACCTGCTCAGCTACTTCATGTACTGAGGGCTGGAGCCTGCAAATTCTTCTGCACAGGAGCAACGTTTCTCCTGCAACCGCATCCTCTCAGCACAGATCTTTGAGAGGTGGTTTTATATGAGACCACTCAGTTTCTTTAAATTCCCCCTTTTGTGGCTTATTGGCTTCTGCAACTACAGAATAAATGCAGTGGAATTGTTTTTAAAATCACCTCAGCCTGGATTTTTAAGCTTGCAGACTCTGCAGGGGTGGTATTTCTGTTCTTGAAGGTGTCGTGCCCAGATTAGAGCTTTGGATGTGGAGTTGGTTTTAGTGAGGAAAAGGGGAACTGGGGATTCTTCTGTTTGGTGGACTGGGGTTTATTTTTCTGCCAGAGACTTCCATCTTTGGAGCACTGTCCTCCTTTGATGGAAATATTTAACTGATAGAAACAATGAGGCAAATTCTTAAATGAGAGACCTCAATCTGTTGCCCTTGAAACCAGGCGTGAGTTTCAGAGTGTCCAGCACAGCCCAGCTCCAGAAGTTTTTATTCTGCAGCCAGCTGCAATTCCTGTTCAGAAAAGCCAGACTGTTCCTCAGAGGAACATGTGCAGCATGGAAAAAACCTTGTCCAGATGAAAGGCTGGACCAAAGCCCTATCAGAGCCAGCCTGAAGCATCTCAGTTGTCCCAGTGGAGCAGGAATCAGTTCTCAGTGCCCAGATTGACCATGGGAGTGTCTGCTGCAAAGCTTGGAAAGATGGGGTTGAGCACAACTCAGATCTGACCCAACCTTGAACTTATTTGGGTTCCTCAGTCCACGGCACCAAAAGGTTTGTTTCTTCAGCTCTTCTTTGCTCTTGTACACAGGAGAGACAAGAACTGCAGAGCACAAACCCACTTTCCAGGAGAGCTCCTCCTCTGTCTTGGCAGTGCCTCCAGCTGCTGTGGCAACAGAGAACTGCTACTCCTCTGCTTCTTGCTTGTCCTTGGGATGTCTTCTGCAAGCTGGATCTGCTTCCATCCAGACAACATGACACATGATAAAGGAATAATCATTTCAGAGGGTTTTTTCCTACCCTTAACCTGACCCCAAACCTGGCAGATGGGTCACCACCTGTCTGGTGTCTGACATCAGCATGCCTTTGCCTGGCAAGGGAGAGATGTCCCAGGAGCACAGTGATGTGAAATCAGGACTTTTCTGGGAAAAAAATAAATAGGAAAGATAAAAAATTCAAGACATTCTGGCTAAAGATGCAAGCACCAAGCACTCATTGGTTGGGAGTGTTTGAACCAGTCCTTGAGGGCTTCAGTTGCAGAAGGACAGGACAAGTGGGGCTTTGACAGCCACAGCAGTTTCCTCTCCTCCTGGCAAGGTGTCTGGAAGAGATGTCCCAAGTTCCAGCCCCTGTCTTCTCTCAACAACACACAAGGCAAAGCCACATGAAGCTGGTTCAGGCTTCCCATCACTCAATGTCCCCAGTGTTGTGGTACCCAAGACCCCTGAGAGACAGAGGTGATGGATGACCCTGGTGCAGACTGCATCCTGCTCCCTTCCACTTGCAAGAGGATTCAAGTCCATCCTGTTGGATGGGGAGGAGGGAAAATCTCTTCTGCTTAAACCAGTTCCCTCCAACCTCTGAGGAGAAGCAAACCACAGCAATCCCCAAAGTGTCTGCAGCACCCAAGAAGCTTCCAGGGAGGGAGAGCTGTCTCGGGGAGTACCAGCAAGAAGAGTCTCTCTTTGGCTCCATCAGGCAATATTGCAAACAAGTCATGTCTCTTAGAAGAAGGGGGGAAAAAAATCTATTTTAGAGCTCACTCTTTTTCCGTGTGGGTGCTTATCTCTGGTCACTGCTGTTCACCATGTAGAGAAGTCTCTGTGGCACGCATTTCTAAGAGGGCAAACTGTCTAAAATTAGCTGTTAGTTTAAAATAAGAGCCTGTGCAGTTCTCCAGGGAGGGGCATTCATCCTCCAAAGGAAACTGTCAAGGATTGTTCAGGATTACTCTCCAGCTGTTCAGAACTGCTGCATCCTTTTAAATTATAATGTCAACATGTCGCAAATAATATGGAATGACAATGTCTAATTTCTGTCCTGTGAGGAATGAAAAGGAAGGAAAATTGCTAGCATGCTAGATACATACCAGATTTAAGAGACCTGGTCGCATTTCTAGGTGGCTGTAGGAGAATAATTAGTCAGAACATTAATGAAAATATAGTTTTCTAGCTAGCTTCTGAAATGTAGAGACTTTATATGATGGTTTCCAGGATGATGCTCTCCAGAATAGTTTGTGTTATCTCTGGGGAAAGGGATGTAGCAAGTTCTCCACTGATTGGTTTCTTTAGGTTGAGTAGCTGAGTTTTTTCCCCAAAAAATATTTGTTACGAGCACTGCTGGCTTTGAGGAAGGAATTTCTATGCCAAATTGAATGAATGTGCAGGGAGCCAAACCAACAACATGGTTATTGCTGACCCTAGCACCCACCAGCAGTGAGATTATCCCTAAAACATCCATGATTGGAAAACCCAACCTGACTACATGGGCATCCAAGTGGAAGCCAGGAGGTTATAGCACCATGTTATGGAGGTTATTTGCACCATGTACTTGTGTGTCCCATCTGGATTTTAAAGATCACCAAGAGGGAGGTGGCTTTTAGGAGATGTGTCTTTTACCTATATGAGGTAGCTGAATCTCCTAGGACTGCAGCAGACACCTTTTTCAAGATATGAGGTAGCACTGAGTTTCTGGGATTCAGCTGGTGAAGAGCAACTCCTGGAGTCATGGTGATGTGATTGCTTCAATCAGATGCCCACATCCAGAGCTTAAATATTCTCCTAAACTCTCAGGCTGCCTATAAACCATGCAATATAAACAAGAACTGTCCCAAGGTATACATTTTAATGCTCAGATTCCATGCAGGATTGTATATTTTCATGTTAAGTTAAAGAAGTAAATGAAACAGAAAGAATCCAACATGTTTTGCATTCCCTTGCAACAGGAAGCTGTTTTGATAAAAACCTACAAATGATCCATATTGATACTAACATTTTTTTATTTTTTTTTTTTTTTTGTAAATGCAATTTGAATTTAGAAAGTCTCTAAATGATAATTGAATCACGAGTCTGGATTAGGATTCTAGCAGCAACACTTGACTTGGTCAAAATCACTGTTATGAAGAGATGCAATTTTTACACAGTACTTCACATTGATTAAGTAATGTGTGAAAATGGAAAAAAAGTATTCGAATCTTAATCATAGTAATTTGCATGAAATAAAAGTCTCTGTCAAGGGAATGCACATTATAATAACTCCTGGGTGTTTTGGTTGCATCAGTGAGCAAAGAAGTTGTGTGCATTTTTTTCTCGTCCTAATATACAAGAATTTCCTCTATTTTTAGTGCACCTCTGATTATATGAGAATTCAGAAATAAGGCAGGGAGGTTACTGAGAGACTGTGAGTTAAAGAGTTATTTTAAGAGAAGCCAAAATTCACAGATAACTGATAATGTATATACCTGAATTAAGTACAGGAACATAAACCAGCGTGTCGGAAACATGGGAACTCAGTTCGGAGCTAATTAAGGCTCATTTGCTTTTGACCTGCATCAAACAATAGCAGTAAATCAGAAAAGCAGATGCATTTTGGAAGCTACTGAACTGAAGAACCTTATCTGGAGCCCAGTGGAGTCAGCAGAGACCTTCTCAGTGCCTTCAGTCAATCAAGCCTTAGAAACGGCCGCCTTCATTTGCACAAATTGGTCTGAAGCAGAAAAGGGGCTTTAGCTGGAGTCCCCCTGCCATTGCTTGCAGATGTCACTGCTCCTGAACACTCTGATTGGTGTCCCTGTCATCTGAAACAAGCCCAGACGGGTGTCCCTGGGCCAGTGTGACCATTGTGTGGTTTATTTTTAAAGAGTCGCGATTTCAAAAATCAATGGGCATCAGCTGCTAATTACAGGAAATCTATGCCTTGGCCCTTCAGCAGGTTTTGCTTTCACCCCTCCACCCCCTTTGCTGTGCTGTCTTTATTATGGGTTGGCAGCATGGCTCCATGGCAGAAAGTCATCCCCCAGGATAGGTTCCAGTTTCCCCCCAGGGCAGACTTTGCACTGTGAAGTTTCTGGTGAACCCACTTTGCCTTGCTGGCCTCGAGATTGATCTGACGCTGTATTTTCTGAAAATGTAAGAAAATAGAGGCAAGATTTCACTGGTTATTTAAAACACTTCCAGTGTGGAAGCTCATTTATCCCACAAATGTGGTTTTGTGAGTGCAAAGTGCTTGTTCTGAATGAACCTCGAAGATCCTTGACCTCCTTCTCCATCTTCCAATTATCACAAAGCAGGACAAGGACTCCTGGACATTTATGAACAGTCAGCAGAACTGATTGGTTTACTTTTCTTAGAGCTTAGAAATTGCTCCAAAAGTTCCTTGGCAAGAGGTTTTCTAGGCACAAGTTTTTGCCAATCCCTCTCTCTTTCACTTCTGCAAGATAAGATGTGCTTGTAAGGGGGGACAGATTCAAAGACTTCAAAGGAGGAGTGTCCTTTTTTTTTTTTTTTTTTTGAGACTGCTGCTGTATGAAATCTGGGGAGAGCTGCAGAAGTTATCATGCTATCACTGCATTGTATCTGGAGGGATATTCAGTTATCCCCTGCCACAATATCATTTGGATAATTGCCCCTTGCAGGGGATCGAAGCAGGTATGGGGGGGAAAATAAATGCTGAACAACTCAGCTTGGGAAGGAAACATAGGTTGGAGTTTATCTCTTGCTGCTGAAGCTGCCAGTAAAGCTAGGAACAGGAGGGGTTTTGCTTGGGATTTATTCTGGGGGAGAAAGGCCCTGCTGTCTTCAGAGTGAGATGAAATCAAGTTCTGCTTGCAATACCTCTTACATGTTGTAGTTGGAGGCCAGGAGATTTTTTTTTTTTTTTTTTTTTTTTTCATCAAAATAAAGGAATGGATGGGCCTGTGCTTATAAGAGAGTTGGCATTCCTACAACA
This sequence comes from Heliangelus exortis, assembly GCF_036169615.1. Classification (NCBI taxonomy): domain Eukaryota; kingdom Metazoa; phylum Chordata; class Aves; order Apodiformes; family Trochilidae; genus Heliangelus; species Heliangelus exortis. Next base: position 4,519,450 of record NC_092426.1, on the reverse strand, counting down.
AGCGTGGAGGTTGATAAGGATTTTCTTTATTCTTTTCAAAAATAACCTTTCCTGTGAAATGCAAGCTCAAGAACATTATCGGTTACATAGAGGAACCACATGAAAGGCTGCATTACAATAATGAAGAAAAGAGATTCTGAGAAGAGAGCAGCAGCAAAGGTACTCACTGCCTCCTCAGCTCCAGCTGCTCCTTCTCCACACAACTCATGGTTTTGGTTTTTGGCAAAATCCTGCTTGAGGGGGACAGTTCGTGCACACGAACCACCCTATAAGCACCATGCTGGGATCTCATCCTGTCCCTCCCAGGGAATACCCAATGCCTGAGGAGGTTTTCAGTGGGGGGGGGGTTCATTATAGTAGCAGGGGTTGGTAGTGGTAACTCCATTTAATCTCCATTTGTAGTAGTTACTATATATGTAGTAATATATGAAGTAACATCCTGCTTATTGTAGTAATCTCCATTTAAGAGGTGAGGGGAACGGTGATGTTGTCCCTGTATTTCTCCTAATTTGAGCCCCATACAGAATGGCATATATATATATATTTATATATATATATTTTTTTTTTATATATACATAGATAGATAGATAGATAGATAGATAGATAGATAGATAGATATGGCACCATCACATCCCTGGCCCTGCAAATGCAGTCCTGGCATTTTACTGAAGTCAAACCCATCCCTCTCATAAAACAGGGAAAGAAGAAATTCAGAAGAAATAATCCTATTAATTAACACCCAAATCCTGGTCCCTTTGCACAGCCTGTGGAAATGCCATGTGTGTGAGGGACTGGTGGCAGAGGGAAGGGAACACAACCCTCCTCTTTGGGTTCCCAGGCTGTCTGCTCTGTTCTTCCCAGTGTATTCCTGGCAGCTCCCATCGAGTACCACCCAGCACAGAGCTTTGTGGCTGGTCCCAGGTTGTCCCCACAAGAAATTCTCATGAGAAAATAGTGCTTTCTCCTCCCAAGGCAGTGATGAGTGTGTTTTGAGTGTCTTTATGGAGAGAGGCAGCTGCAGTCCATACTATCCCACTCTCCTAGCCTTATTTTTCCTTGAGAAAGGTGATGAATTAACAGGAGCACAGAGCAGAGTGTCCAAGGACCTCGTGGGTGGCTTTTAAGAGTTAGGCAAAAAAAATCCCATGAAGGCAAGGAGTGGATGAGGTGGTTTTACAACCTACCTCCTGGTGCCCTCTGTCTTTGAGCATCAAGATCTTTCCACTACAAACAGAGGGAATTACTATAAAGAAGAGGCTGTGGTTGTTGCTTGGATGTCCCTTGTGATTGTGGCTGTCTTGGAACTACATCTTGGATTTATTTCAAGGGGTGATCCATATGCATTAAGTCAGAAACTGTGGGATAGAAAATGCTTGTACAGCTGAGTTGGTCTTGGATTACCAGAGAACATTTCTGTGCCTGGAGTAGCAACAATTTTGGATTTGCAGTACCCATTAGGTTCCTGGAGGCAACAGATCCAGGAGAAACTTATTAAACTGGTTAGGACTCCCTCTAAAACTGCTCCCCAAAGCCTGAAGAGCAGGAAAAACTTTCTAAGTGAAGACTCCTCTGGTCTGGAAATTATATCTCCAGGTGGGCCATAAAAACTCATCTCTGACCCCCAGGGCAAGTCTCATTTCCAAAAATAATGCTGGCCCATGCCTCATCCCTCCAAGACTTGCAGTTTTAAATCTGTGGCCCAGTTTCAACTGAAAGGGCAAAAGTTCTCAGAGATACAAAATTCTTATAAAAGTTGTGGAATTTGATGACTGGAAATGATCATGCTGAACTTGTGAGGAACAAAAAGGAAAGGTTGAGACCAAAAAGTATGTGGGGAGGTGATGGGGGACTTGGGACAACAGTCTGTAGGACTTCATTAATTCCCAGGCTGGGAAAAGAGCTTCTTTGACTGGTTTTCCTTTAATTGCAGAGGATTTCCACCAGTCCCAAGTGTCTGGCAGCTCAGAGCCTGATCCTAAGGCACTGAGAACCATTCCCATGCAAGGCAAAAGGTGCTCTTCAGATCCCCAGCTCTGCATTCCTGCCCTGTCTCTAGGTGTAGCAATAGAAATGTAGGTAATAAATAAACCACCCAGAGAATTTAAAGTCAGAGTGGCTCTAAAACAGGCTCTAAACGTGCTGTGAGAGCAGCTGCCCTTGCATGGACATACACATGGGGAAAAATACTCCTTCATGGCATCAAACACAGACAGTGCCAGGTGATACTTGGCTTCTCAGCACAAATTTGGGAGGGCTGTGCTGCACATTCACAGGAACCATCTTTCCTTTTGTACTCCATTTTCTCTTCTAATTCATCCCTGGACTCCTCCCTTGGCTGAACCAGGAATCCAAGGCTGATCCCTGGAGAATCTCTTGAGTCTTGGCCCTTCAAGCATATTCAGGCTGTTGTATGCCACAGGGGCAATGTTATCCCTCCAGAGTTTTTAGCAGCATGCCTTCTAACCCTGTTTAAGCAGCTCCTGGCATTAAGATATTCTGAACAATCATTAGCTCTATTTGCTGAGCCTTTAGATGTGTGAATCAGTGCAAACATCTGGAAGGAACAGGTGGAATTCAACTGCGTTTGCTGTACTTTTCTATTTTAATGGTGTTTGGCTTCTCTTTTAATTGAACGACGATTCTTCCTGGAGACCCAAATGTTACTACAGGCATATATGAATTTAATTTAGTTGGCAACGAGTTTAAAATTATTATTTCAGAGGAATTTTTGATGTTAACTAATGAGGCATCATCTTCCATACAGATTCCTGGCATCTCAGCTTGCTTCCCTGAGGAAGCACAGCCTGTGTGCTTCCCAATCCTACCTTGCTCCAGGGTTTTCTTGACTGGGGGCACTTCTGCTTCTGTAGCTCTTTCACTTGGTGTAAACTGCTGACCCTTTAGCAGGGACTTTAGCCTGATATTTCATCTGAGGTGAAAGCCCCTTATCCTCTGCCTGTTGGTCCTCAGTTTCTTCTTTATTTGACTTCATCTTGGTGACAAAGAGGAGCAGTTCCCTGGAGCAGACATGTCCAAGCTGTCACCTTCATTGCCACTCCATAGCTGGGTCAAAGCACTTCTGGACCCCACCACGTTCAGGCAAGTCAGCAATTAGAAAAGAAACATTATTTTAAACTTGAAACTTTTACCTGAAATCAAGAAAATTCTCACATGTAATGGATGTTCCCCACCACCACTCCCCTACTCAATGGCAGCATTGGGTTACTTGGAACTGTCCCATAAATAAGTGTTATGACCAAAGCCTTTTCTAAAGGCATATGTTGGAGAGGAAGGAGAAAGGAGGAGGAAAGCTTTTATTACACTGCTGTTAGGAAGAAATTCTTTGCTGTGAGGGTGGTGAGACCCTGGCCCAGGTTGCCCAGAGAAGCTGTGGCTGCCCCATCCCCTCTACCTCCACCCCATTAATTTTGTGGTCAGTGTGCTCAGCTGCCTGGGGACTCAATTTTGTGTCTTTCTGCTGCCTGAATCAGGGTATTTAAGCCTGACCCTTCCTTAGCTGGAACAAGGGATGCCCTCCTCATGAGCAACTTCTAAAGGTCTCCATTTCTCTCCAGAACAAAACAGCAAAACCACTGCATTCACCAAAACATTCAAAAGAAATTAAAACCATAAAAAGTCTGGAGCCTGACCTTACGATGCTGAATATTGTACAAACACATCCCAGTGTCAAGGAGCTTGAGGCTTAAATAACTTTTCGAAGCAGAAAGTCCTTCTTTAAACATTTAAAAACATTAAAAAGAAATTTAAAACATAAAAAGTCTGGAGCCCAACCTTACGATGCTGAATTTTGTACAAACACATCCCAGTGTCAAGGAGTTTGAGGGTTAAATAATTTCTCTAAACAGAAAATCCTTCTTTGTTTGCCACATTGATCCCAACAGGCTGGGGCCATGCTGCCTGCTCCCACCTTTCCCATCCCAGATTCCCACCAACACCCACACCTGCTCCCACCCACACTGGAGCTTCCCAAGCAACCTGGCCAGGGCAGTATTTTTCTGTTTGCACCAAAAAAAAAAAAAAAAAAAAAAAAAAAAGAGATGTGAGCAATTAACCAGGCCACACCTCCCCACACAACTTCTCATGCCTCTAAAGTTTCCAAAACTCAGAGTATCAGGTTCCCAAAATCCTTGCGGCCCAGGAGGGAGGTGTTGAACAGGTTGTGGGAGTTTTGCTCCCAAGTCAGTGGAGCTGGGCTGCTCTATGCTGCTCACTGCTTTTGGACCATCGGGTTGTTTACACTTCTTTTTTTTTGACCTGCTAAAATAGTTCCTAAAAATATTTCTTTTTAAAGAACACCTTGGATTTTAGGTGCTTTTTTTTTGCCTGCCTTTTCAATACAATGCCATGCTAGGGATTTCTTTCTTATTTATTTTTTTTTTTACCCATATTTTAGTGCAAGCAGGCCCTAGTAACAGCAATTGACAGCTGGTTTTCCATCTCTCTGAACCCAGCAGTGCTGCTGCTCCAAGATTCAGCTGGTTGGAAACATATAGACAACCAACATTTACATTCAGCACATCTAGCATCATCTGGGACTTAAAGCCACAAGACTGGTGATGAATAGAGATAGACATTTAGTCACATCAAAGCCATTTGCTAATTGCAGCCACTTCGTTGTTGTTTAATGTTTCATGTGCCAGATTAGTTGGTTGATTTAATTGGTTGGGCAAAACTTATGTTTTAAAGCAAAACATTAGTTAAAACATGATGTATTCCCTCATGGAAAACTCCCATAAAATTGCATGCATCAGAAGTCAGGTTGTGCTTTGTAATTCTGGGTTGGATTCTGTAGTCAGTGCCTACAGAGTAAAAAATAAAAGTTTCCTATTGAAAAGTCTACTATTTGAACAGCAATCCAGTAAGGCATTCTATTTCATAAATAGATATTTTAAGGTATTAAATTAATTTTTACTAAACGCATCAGGTAAGGTGATAATTGTCTTCTACAATTTGGTTTATTTTTGTAATATATGAATGGGGCCATTGTAGAAACAGATAGAATGGGATGGCAGGGTGAAATTCATATAGTTCTTATCTATATATGGCCAGGGATGCATATCTATATGAATATATTGAATAGATGTGAAAATATGTCTATTCATGCCTGTGTCTGTGTGACACATGTATAATGTCAAGATTTACACTCTGATTTACAGGATTTAAATTTAAACCCAAACTTAAACCTGCTAGTGCAGAACAGACTGCACAGGAGGTTGACTCAGACACCTCTTAGTGCCCCAGTATTTCACCAGAAAACACCCCAAATCTTCCCCAAACTTCCCAGCAGCTGCACACCAGGGTTGCCCAAACTACCACCAGGGAGGAGACAAATTCTGGGTCCTGGATCCATGTGAGAGAGGACAAGGAATTTTTCCCTAATACAGGAGTTGACCACGAGCACTGAAACCAACAGCTTAACCACCCTAAAATCTTTGGGGATTTTCATTATGAATTTTTTTTCCTGAAAAGCTTCAAAGGTTTTGAGCTAATTTTGCTGCTAAAAGGAACATTTTCCAAGCCCAAACCCTCTGTATGTTTGCATATGTCTATATATGAATATTAAAATGTTGAGTATGTGGACCACCAAAAGTTTGTTTAGCTTGAAGTTAGAGATTTGTTTTGCTTAGAATTTGGTCTCTTGATATTTGGCTGATCCCTTTGTACTGGCTTTTATCTTAATTGCTTTTTAAACTATAATTATGATGCCACATCCACATGGCTATAACACCACTGTAGTTCATGTTGAGCATGTTGCATTATCACTTCTATTTTTAAGTGTTGGTTTTTTGTTTTGTTTTAATTCAGATGCAAAATTTACATACTTCAGCCACGAAGCAAAATCTAAGTCAGGGAGAAAATAATTTTTTTTTTTTTCTGTATTTGAGAAAATAAAATAATTTGCTGAATATTAAATTAGAGGGGAAAAAAATAAATTTGTTCTCTACAATGCTGAAATTATAAAAGTGGAAAAATGCTCTGTTTAAAGATCCAGCTGAAATTTTGCATGCCATTACCCCATAAATAGAGTCTCACATGTACGAGCATTTTAATGTGTATATAGCAAAGCCATATTGACACTGCAGACTATCATCACTCCTTAAGGAAATGTCAGGGGCTTTCCTTTCTTATTTGAACGAGCTGTGAATTTATAATTCTTTCAGCCAGTTGGTTTTAATAAGCTATCCCTCAGTTATTCACATTTAATTCTCTAAATACCTATTTGAAGACTAAACCACATCAATCCATTAGGGCCAGTAATGCAGCCCAGCCTTGAAAAAGTCCAGGCAGGGCTGTTAGCACACTGTCCTGCCAACCCTAATCCTCCTCTCAGCAGAAACATTCCAGCATTTTGGGGGAAAAAAATGCAAGCCCCTGCTTTGCAGCATCCTTTTCCCCACACAAACCCACGGGGGTGACATCGGGGCTGCGAGCTGCGTGGAGGAAAGAAGGGGGCATTGGATTTCACCTGCCCACGTTGTCCTCTGCTATTCATCCTGCACGTGCCCCATGATTTCTGCAGAGATCTGGGGTAAACTGAGGTTTGTGCATCCATATAGGGGTCAGTGGGGTGGTTCTTGCCACTGTAGCATGGCCTGAAGGGCTGAGGATTATGCGATGTTGTGCATATTATTGGGCAGTGTTGGAGCTGGCGTGGGGAAGATGCTCCATGTTCACTTAATATCACATTTTTGTGGGTGATTGTGGCCTGGCCATAATTTCATTGCAAAGGGGAGATCTTCTGGGCTCATGATATCTTAGGGGGCAGATCAGTTTTGAGCAAACAAAAGCTATTCTGATTTTTAGCCTTCTCACTGTGTTCGGTTAAGGTTATTCTAGGAGGTCCGAAGGTTACAGACAGGGGCTCCCTGGTAGAGGTTTTTTTTTTTGTTTGAACCCTTTAAAAAAAAAAAAAAAGGAAAAAGAATGACAATAAATATTGCAAAATGCAGGAAGAAATGCAGGAAAACAGGAAAACTCCTGTTGCACACAATCTGCTCAGAGTGAGATGAGAACAAACATGTCGCTGCTTTGTTCTCCTTCCATCCAAAAATTCCTCTGAGCAAGCAGCTATTTACTCCCCTCCAGTCGGTATTTTTGGTTCATTTTCTGTGTAAATAACATGACTTCTGGAAGGGGAAAAGATGCTTTTCCTGGAAAGACACCTCTGGGTGGAATGACAAGCTCCCTTTTGCTGGAGACACTTTCCCCAACTCCTCAGGCTGCCGGGAGCGGCAGACGACGACGACGACCTCAAACCTTCATAACTCCCCCCCCAGCCATCTCCAGCCCCTCAATATTTCCCCCCACGCACACCCCACCACCTCCTTTTGTGCTTCCAGTCGAGGTTTTTCTGAAGTGAGGCAATCTTCCCCATTTTTTTGTCTTCTGGCTGCATCAAAGTTAGGACTTTGTTAGGGATTCTTGCTATCGGCATCTGTTACCTCTTTTTCTCAGGGGCTAAGGAGGAGGCTGCTGCAAGGCTGAAAAAGGCTCTCATTCAGCCTGCAATTGCTTCTCTTTGCTTTCCTGTCACACTGTCAACCTCAATCAGAAGGCAATGAAAGTGATACAGAAGCAAAGCTTTGCTGCCTCCTCCTAGAACAAAGAGCGTCCCATAGCCTAGTACAGATTTCACATCCAATTTAACTCTTTGGAAAAGGATTTCAGGAAATACATAGTCAAGAGTTGAAAAAATGGAGTTGGGTCTACTATAAAGGCTAAAAGTATTATCCTGGCTTAGATAAGCTACAAAGATAGGTTGATACTATTTTCTAGCATAAACCACATTAGCTGGCATTACACATTGAGCTTTCTTTACTCGTTAAGTTGCAAGGAGATTTGAGAGGAATTTAGCAGCTACATAAAATGACTCTTTCATGATTCTAGCTTTAACAGTCATTTTAGTTGTACAAGGTGCATGAATAGCAAGGACCTAAATCATGTTGTTTAACAAATCTGGTATTAGAGGGTTAGTCTCAGTTTACTTATTAAGAATTTAGTTGAGTAAAGGATTTTAGGACTCAGTTCTTTGTGCGGATGACAATGAAACAGGCCAGTACTTGCATTTTTGGGAACCTAAATCAGCTACACATGTTTGAACTATGCTTTTTTGGGCCTGCAATTGCTCTTTTGCACGGAGAATATTTTTCTGCTTGCATTCACACTGAAAATAAGGCTTGTTGGGCAGGTTGTAGAGCAATGAGGTATTTCACTGGGTTATCTCGAGGTGATATTTCCCAAATTTAGAATAAGCTTAAGGCCCATCTCCTCCCATTCGCCTGCAAACACGGATCCTCGTGAGCAATGAGAAACTTTTTATTTTACACTGGGGAAATTAAAAAAAAAAATTAAAAAAATTTTAAAAATTAAAAAAAATTGTTATTTCAATACATTTATTTATCATTGAAAGCAGTCTGTCCTTATTGAGGCAAGGTCCACTCCAAACACCAATATTACTACTTTTTCCTTCTCACAGAAAACGTGTCTTAGCATAAGAACCCAGATGCTAATAACAGACTCCACAGCAACTTTTAATGAACTCAGACTGGGAAAAAAAAAAAAAAAACAAACCACAAAACAAAACCAAAAGCAACTTTCCTATCTAATGAAACATATTTTTTACTGCAAAAAGCAGGAAAGGGGAGCTGCCTTTTTTATATTTCTAGATAAAAATGGCTCAGTGTGGTCTCTGCCTCTGCAGCTCTGCAATAAGGAAAATGTTTAAGGAATGTTGACACCTCACTGAGTAACTGGGAGAGGTTTCATACATTGTGATACTGATGGAAATGCCTCTTAAATAGAATCTAAAAGTCATCTTGCTAGGGGAGAGCACATTTCTTTAGAAATTCCCCATGAACAAGAGATGATTACAAGGAAGCAGTATGACAGACACCAACATTTCATCTCTGCATACAATTAGGGTACAAATTAGAAATGCTATTATGTTAGTGCTCCATAATTAAGTAAGCAATTAAAAACAAAAACAGTTCATTAACAAATTGTCATAGCTCTGCAGAGAAGTGCCCAGGAAGGTCATGATAGGCAATTGCTTGAGACAACTAAATGCAGGGAGTGAGTGGCAGAAATCTGAGCACAATAATGTTTGGGGGGTAGAACTCAAATATTTTGCAACTTACTTCTCCTTGGACAGCATGAGACGTGACAATAAATATCATTATTCCTTGAGAGAGTGCAGGAAAAAATAGAAATACAGGTTGTTTCAGAAAGTTAGAAGAGCAGCTAATAATAAACCCTTTTCCCTACTAATTATACAGTATCTGGGGACAGAGGAAGAAGCTGAAATTAATATGAGCCTGTTTTTTGTAACACCTCACTGCTATCTTATGTTCATCTTACAAATTAATGGATTTATTTGCTTTATTCACATAAATGTTTCCATGTATATTAGATTCACTGGTTGGCTGAATAAATGTAGTGGATGGGGCTGTAGGTCTTGATGCTTTTTTTTACCTTCCGCAGCATCAGTCTATTATTTCCTCTCATCTACATCAGATTTATTCCCCAGTTCCTTTTAAAAATATTTTTAGCTATGTCAACAAAGGGACTTAAAAAAAGCCCTATCACTGCTAAGTAGATTTGGTAAAGCAGGACAATAAAACAGCGAAACAGTTAATCACCGTGCTAATTATTTGTCCTATTTTTCTTAATACAAATTAAATGTTTCACTTGGTTAATGACAAGTTTGATCAAACAGTTTCATAAACTGATGGATTGACTTTGAAATGAATTCAGGGGGAAAAAAAAAAAAAAAATGACATGATGCAGATTTGGCAGAGGGCCGTCTCTAGTGGGAACAGATGCCCAACAAATTTGGCGACTAGTTTTGTTCTCTTCTATCTGTTGCAGTTCACAATCCTAATGAATGTTATGTTTAAATAACATGAATAAAGATAAAGTGAAAATGAATTCAACTCCAGTTTGAGCAGCAGAATAGAAATGAGCAAACTGTATTATCTTCTGCCACCTAATCTGGGTTGAATTTCCTCTGTATCTTTTTTTGTTTGTTGAAGAATCCTTTTCTTGAGTCTCCTTGGCCATTGACAAGGTCTTTTGAGATGAATATGAAAAGATAGATTTAAAGGTTAAGGCCAGGGTCAGATGGTTGCAGATGTTTTGTGAGAGATTGTTCGGTTCAGTTGTGGTACTTCTCCTGACTAAGGTATTTCCAACAGGCAGAGTCATGACCAGCAACTGTCAATGAATTTTCTGTGTTTCACAAATGATCCATGCAAACACAAACACAGATGAGATGAAGTGTTTGGGGGTTGTGGTTTGTTGGTGGTTTGTGTTTGTTATTTTTGTTGGGTTTTTTGTTTTTTTTTTTTTTTTTTTTCCTAAGGCAGGCAGTGGGCGTTTTTTTGTTTCTTGTTTTTCTCTCTTTTTTTTTTTTTTTTTTTTTCCTCTCAAAGAGTCTGCCTGAATCCTGAGTCCTTGCTTGTGTTTTGTTTCTTGGAAGAAAAGGAAGGGTGATACCCTGCTCCCCATCTGCACATCTGTGAAGATGGAGTTATAAAATGTGATGCCTGCTTTTGAAAAGGGTTCAGCAGCCCCAGCTGAAGTAGGAAGGGGAGGTGCAGAAAAGATACACACAGACTACACCCTCCTAAATTTACTCAGGTGAGAAAATACCATTTTTCTCAACTCTGTACAGGAGACAAAGTCTGCAGGTTCAGTCTGAATATTTTGGAGCCAGTGGTTTCTTTCACCCCAAGGAACAGGGCAGAACTTCAGGCCTTGCTGGTGGCCCATGATCTCCCCATTAGAGAAAAAAAAAGAAAATTACACTGAGAAATGCTGTTTTGTAAGCACCAAAAAAAAAAAAAGTGTCAATGATGATTTAATTTGCCTGTCTGTGCTGAGCTATATTCCTGGGAGACTCTGGTTCTTACCCAGCAGAGCTCACCATGAAGTTGGGGGAAATCTGTGCTAAAATTCTGATCCCCCGATCCACCATTTAAATAATACAGAAATAGATGTGGTTTTCATGCCCTGGAAACATGCAGCCTACCTGATTCCTACTGGGTTTTAAATGAATTCTTGGAAAAAACATCTATAAACTCTTGTGTAATACTCGAGGTCTAAAATTCTTCCCCAAAACTGCCTTCAGGAGTTCATGTCTTATTCATCCCTCCAGCATCAATCATGTAATAAAAAAAGCTTATTTTGAAACCAAAGCCATTGATCACCCCTCAGAGTTTCTTTTAGGGATGGATCTTTTCTGCCCTTTGAAACCAAAATATTCTTTTCTGTCTGAGTTGCCTGGTGCAGAAGAGGAAAAGGAAGATCTGCTACTAAAGGATTTGGTTTTTCCAACTGCTTCTTACATATTCTTATATAATAATTTATAATACATTATAACTGATTTTAACCCCAGCCCTTACAACTGATTAACTTAGCTGATTAACCCCAGATTATAACTGATTTTTAACCCCAACAGAAACAGCAGATCCTAGCAGGACCCCTGCCACACTGGGTGAGTATTCTCTTTTTCTCCAAAAATCTATGGAATCTTTAATGGGCAGAAAAACCCTCAAGTGGTTTCAATACCTCTTTGCATGTCCATGTCCAGCAGATCTGCAGTAAAGCCAATACATTTCAGATATTCCTCCCTCTACCTGGATATTCCTGCTTTTACAGGCTGGAAACTAAAATCCTGCCTGTACTAAATAACTTCCCCATTTTCACACAGGCACAGCCCCACCTGTCATGTGAAATAAAAAGTCTTTTGCTCTTAATTGATTAAATGTTGGTGCAGAGCTTCTGCATGGAAGTGGAACATCATTTGGAGTAGTTGGGTTTGGGTGGTTTGGGTTTTTTTTTTTTGTGTGTGCTGTGCTAGATGCATAAAATATGTGTTTTTTTAATCTATAGCTCAAGTAGTCAACTGCTTGAAATAATGTCTCTGACAGTTGTGGGTTTTATGCAAGTGCCAGCATTAAATAGCATTATTTAAATTTGCTTCTAAATACTTGTTTGATAAGTAGGGATATGTATGATTTATTCATATCACAATTTACTGAAACATGTTAGCTGGGTGGTTTGGGTTTTTTTGGGGTTTTTTTCTAATTTATACCCTGCTGTCACTCTGTTTTTATATACGTCAGTTTAAAAAGATTTGCCCAACGTAAATAAGAACAATTACAGAATTACAGAGCAGGATTACTTCTGAAGGGGAAAAAAAGAAATAAATAACCATGCCTTGTATTCTCAGTGGCTATTCCATTTGACTTCATCATTAAGAAAAGTATTCAGAGCATCTAAAGGGTGAAGAGTGGAGGAGTGTGTTTTCTTTTCGATATGATAGCTGCATTCAAGTTATTCTTCCCTTTACAATAGATTTTACCTAGCTTTATCTTCATAGGAAGCTGCTTTCTGTTGAAAAGCAGAAGTGAATAGGAGTGTCATGACATGGGATTAACAGTACAACCGGATAGGAAATCAAATGTTTGAGATGAGGGGGAAAAAAAAAAAATGCAGAATGTGACATGCATCAGGAGGACGAAGCGGCAGCGTCTCGCCGAGACGAGCGAGCAGATAAATGGGAATTATCTGTGGAGGTTCTTGAGACCTGGACTTGAATTCAACTTCCAAAACCACATTGGACCCATTTGAACCCATCTGAACCCATTTGAACCCATCAGTCTCTGTAATGCATCTCATCCCAGTGTAAAACATTCCCAGCCACAGCCTGGCAGAGTGCTAATTACAGGTGGAGCTAACCTAAGCCTTAAAAGAAAAGAAAATTTATATAAAAGAAGTGATAAAGAAAGGAAGACACTGGGGTGTAGCTGGAGCTGTGATTTCAGTGGAAGCAACACAACAGAGAGAGCCAACAAGTGCCAAAATTAAAGACTGAGCAAAATGAAGATTTCAAGTATTGTTGATGTTAATATTTTTGAAAAATTAATAGCTTTAGAGGAACCATCTTTAGAGGAATTATCTGTGGAGGTTCTTGAGACCTGGACTTGAATTCAACTTCCAAAACCACATTGGACCCATTTGAACCAACCAATCTCTGTAATGCATCTCACCCCAGTGTAAAGCATTCCCAGCCACAGCCTGGCAAAGTGCTAATTACAGATGGAGCTAACCTAAGCCTTTAAAAAAAAAACAAACTGATATAAAAGAAGTCATAAAGAAGGAAAGACACTGTGGTGTAGCTGGAGCTGTGATTTCAGGGCAAGCAACACAACTGAGAGAGCCAACAAGTGCCAAAATTAAAGACTGAGCAAAATGAAGATTTCAAGTCTCGTTGATGTTAATATTTGACAAATTAATAGCTTTAGAGGAACCAGCTTCAAAGGAATTATCTGTGGAGGTTCTTGAGACCTGGACTTGAATTCAGCTTCCAAAACCACATTGGACCCATTTGAACCCATTTGAACCCATCAGTCTCTGTAATGCATCTCATCCCAGTGCAAAACATTCCCAGCAACGACCTGGCAAAGTGCTAATTACAGGTGGAGCTAACCTAAGCCTTTGAAAAAAAAAAAAAAAGAAAATTGATATAAAAGAAGTGATAAAGAAAGAAAGACACTGTGGTGTAGCTGGAGCTGTGATTTCAGGGCAAGCAACACAACTGAGAGAGCCAACAAGTGCCAAAATTAAAGACTGAGCAAAATGAAGATTTCAAGTCTCGTTGATGTTAATATTTGACAAATTAATAGCTTTAGAGGAACCAGCTTCAAAGGAATTATCTGTGGAGGTTCTTGAGACCTGGACTTGAATTCAGCTTCCAAAACCACATTGGACCCATTTGAACCCATTTGAACCCATCAGTCTCTGTAATGCATCTCATCCCAGTGCAAAACATTCCCAGCAACGACCTGGCAAAGTGCTAATTACAGGTGGAGCTAACCTAAGCCTTTGAAAAAAAAAAAAAAAGAAAATTGATATAAAAGAAGTGATAAAGAAAGAAAGACACTGTGGTGTAGCTGGAGCTGTGATTTCAGGGCAAGCAACACAACGGAGAGAGCCAACAAGTGCCAAAATTAAAGACTGAGCAAAATGAAGATTTCAAGTATTGTTGATGTTAATATTTTTGAAAAATTAATAGCTTTAGAGGAACCAGCTTTAGAGGAATTATCTGTGGAGGTTCTTGAGACCTGGACTTGAATTTAACTTCCAAAACCACATTGGACCCATTTGAACCCATTTGAACCCATCAGTCTCTGTAATGCATCTCATCCCAGTGTAAAACATTCCCAGCAATGACCTGGCAAAGTGCTAATTACAGGTGGAGCTAACCTAAGCCTTTAAAAAAAAAAAAAAACTGATATAAAAGAAGTCATAAAGAAGGAAAGACACTGTGGTGTAGCTGGAGCTGTGATTTCAGGGCAAGCAACACAACTGAGGGAGCCAACAAGTGCCAAAATTAAAGACTGAGCAAAATTAAGATTTCAAGTATTGTTGATGTTAATATTTTTGAAAAATTAATAGCTTTAGAGGAACCATCTTTAGAGGAATTATCTGTGGAGGTTCTTGAGACCTGGACTTGAATTCAGCTTCCAAAACCACATTGGACCCATTTGAACCCATTTGAACCCATTTGAACCCATCAGTCTCTGTAATGCATCTCATCCCACTGTAAAACATTCCCAGCCACAGCCTGGCAAAGTGCTAATTACAGATGGAGCTAACCTAAGCCTTTAAAAAAAAAACAAACTGATATAAAAGAAGTCATAAAGAAGGAAAGACACTGTGGTGTAGCTGGAGCTGTGATTTCAGGGCAAGCAACACAACTGAGAGAGCCAACAAGTGCCAAAATTAAAGACTGAGCAAAATGAAGATTTCAAGTCTCGTCGATGTTAATATTTTTGACAAATTAAGAGTTTTAGAGGGAGCAGGGCTGGTGAAAACACATATTGCCATCAGATCCTTCTGCAGCATGGCACTGTTACCACAGCAATGAGCCTGACCACAGATAAATGGCTCTTTTCCTGCTGTATGATTTGAATGCACTTGCCACTCCATCCTCACAGCTGAAATTCTATGGAGAGCAACTTGCAGCACTCTTAACAGGCTCTAATCTCTCTGGTTTCAGTTTGAGTCCAAGAGGCATTTCATATCATCAGCAGTGGATTTATATTGTATGCTCAGAAAATAGAAACGGATTTCCAGGGGGTTTAATTTATCAATATCTCGTCTTCATGGGAAAGATTGGTTTGCATAGGAAAAAGGGTTAAAAGAAGGTTTAAATTATGTCTCTAATATTTCCTGGAAACTTTGTACAAAAAATATTCTATGGCACAAAAGCCCATTAAATATTCAAACTTTAATATACGTTCCTCAGTAACAAATGTACAGTTAGATAACACATAAAGAATTATGAATGACTAATTATATTTTGCATATTTACAGCAAAGACAATTAGCAAATAGCTTTTATATGCAAAATAAATGAAAAAGTAATTAAGATGCACTAACTAGAGCAGCAATATCAAGTCTGTTGTCTTGTGATTCACTCCTAACAAACATAATAATTATGCATTCATTGTCATATAATTAAAACAGCTCTGTCCTTTAGAAAACTGGTTATTTACTGTATAATAACCTGAAGAGTGGCAGAAGTTCCTCATAATGGTAAGAAGGATAATTAAATATTTCTTCCTGGTGTCTGCTCACCCAGTTGAGTTTATTATCTTAAACTTGTGTGAGAAAATATTTCCTCTGTGGACCAAAAAGCTCGCCTCTTCACTCCTGGGAAAGGTTCATCACTACCATGCCCCACTTCAAGCCCCCAAAACCTCCTTGGTTGCTGCCAAAATGGGCAGAGAATTAAAACCCACCCTGGGATGGGAACACTCAGAGATCC
This sequence comes from Heliangelus exortis, assembly GCF_036169615.1. Lineage (NCBI taxonomy): Eukaryota > Metazoa > Chordata > Aves > Apodiformes > Trochilidae > Heliangelus > Heliangelus exortis. The sequence continues at coordinate 4,503,595 of NC_092426.1, read as the reverse complement.
CTCCCAGGGAGGATGGGAACTCTCTGGTTGGACCCTAGGGGTTTTTCCTCGATGCTATGACCTTGGGTGAACTTCTTCAGTGTTATCATCAGTGTAGCCACAGGTTTCTTTTTGGGTGGGGAGAATATCCCCCAAACTGGGTATAGGCAGAACTACATCCTTGTAGGATCAGGGACTTATTTGTCCTATGCCACAGCTCCCCACCTGCAACACAGGCATCTCCTCTGCCTTTTCCTATTCCCTTCATTTCCCAGCTCTTATTATCACTCAAAAAAACCATAATAAATCATTCAGCCCCAACTAGAACCCTTAATCAGTACTGAACAGTAATATCCAGTACTGCAAGCTTTCCTTATAATACTAATATTATCACACACTTTTTTTTTTTTTTTTTTTCCGGTCTCAAAATTCTGCTGTTCTATAAACCTCAACTGCAGTGGAGGAAAAACAATGTAATTGCTTGGCTGCATGTACAGCTGGCCTGGATCAGTAATCGGATTTCCAGGACTCAGGAGGTAAGGAACAGGGCAGAGGGAGCCACGGGCACCTCCACAACCTGGGACAGACAGACTGGGCTGCCAGACAGACCCCATCCTCCTCTCCAAGCCAAGGTTCTTGCTCCTGTCTCAGCCACCCACCTTCCCATGAAGGGATAACTATTCCTTTCAATGTTTCTCTACCTGATGGTCTTTCCTCTTATTATTTAGGAAAAACTGGTGATGTTTTCCTGGGGAGGAAGAATCTCCAGGCACGGAGGGGGTCTGTGCATGGAGATGTCCCTGTGGGCAAAGAACTCAGGAGCAGATCCATGCAGAGGGGTCCAGGGTGGCTTTTATTACCTTTGTTTCCTATCACCTCAGCCCCATTCCTGGCATTATTTGGGGTATCCTGACATTGGCCTTGAAGGGATGGGTCATCTGGACCCTACTGCAATATGCACAGAAGGAAAAAAAAAATCCTCAAGAATTCACCCCAAGGGGAGCAGCACTGTGGTTTTCAGGCAGTGCCCTCTGGAAGGCAGGGGATTTTTTTCACAGATTTCTTAATACTCCAGGGCAGAAAAAAAAAAAAAAATAGAGTCCCTTTGGGCTGTTACACACTTAATTTACTCTGACTTCCTCATCTGCTCATTTCTATGTCAAGAAGGCAGCAGGACTTCACCTGACCTAAATGGAGTGAGCCCCTGGGCTGAACCCTGCAGGTGGGATGTATTTCTTTGAAGAGAATTAAGCATCCTGTGAAGCTCCAGTCCCCAAAGAATCCCCATCCCACCCCATTTCTCATTCAGCACTTACTGTTTAGAACAGAAAAAGGTCTCTGCTGCTACAGAAATATCAGAAATTTCTTTAGGCCATACACACTGTAAGGTTGACCTGTTGCTAAGGTGGATTTCTCAATACCTCTGCCTTTCCCTGTGGATTTCTCAGTACCTCTGCCTGTCCCTATTACCCCCTTTGAACTGTCCTTAAAAATAATTTGCACTTATGCTGAGCAGCCAGGGTTTAATTGCTTCTTGCACAGCCAATACCTCACCCAGTGCTCAAGCCAGATGAGGATGGAGGGGAAATATGTGTAAGTATTGGCAGCTCAGCTGTGACCCCTTTCAGATCCTGACCCATTTTCCCAGTCCCACAAACCATCTCCACAGGATATGAAGGAAGAGGGAGCACTGGCCATCCTAAGGGGTTCATTAGCCATCCTAGAGGGTGCTGTAGCCATCCTATGGGGAGCATCAGCCATCCTACAGGGTCCATGAGCTTCATAGATCCTACAAGGTATGAGGCTCTGTGCCTGGCTCAGCACCAGGCTGTCAAGATGACAGAATTAACCTCCCTCTTGTCCCTGTTTACCCAAAGTAAGAAGATTGTGAGGCTTAGTTAATGTTTGTAAGTGCCTCAGGGTTCTTAGATGATAGGCACAATGAACATGCAAGTGCCTTATAATACTTGTCATCAGAAGAATTAAGAAACTATAATGTATTAATTTAAAGGTAGCAGACACTCCTGCTTCTTTACAGGCACCCAAAAAATTACATTAAGTTCAAAATCAGGTTACAGAAAAAGAATGCAGTCAATCACTCCTGGATACTGAGTTAGAAAATATTAATTATATAAAATGAGCCAACTTGGATAAAATCAGGTGTTAAAGGACACCTGGAGAAATAGGTGCAACACGTGCTTTCCTTTCAGAAGTTAAATCACTCTTTTTGGAAACTCAGCTCTTATTTTTGGGTACTTCTCTTTCCTGCATGCCCTTTCACAGTACTGGGGACCTCAGCACCAGCTGGGTACAAACCCAAAAGGACATCCCCTCTGCCTCAAAACTTTGGTGGCAGACAGCTCTAGCCCCCAGGGAAAAAGCAGAAGGCCCTCCATAACCTCCCCTGGGATCAGGGTGAGAAGGAAAAGCCCTTTAAGCATGGCCATACATTGAGGCAGCCACGTGTTTTCCTGGGAGGAGGTAAAACCTACACCAAGCAGGATGGACAGGCTTGATATGGAATCATAGCTGCTCCTGGACCCATGAAATAAGGGACAGCACTGGATTCAAGAAGTAGGATGGACTAAGATTTCCCTTTGGCCTGCATACAGAAGGGCAGTGATTAACAAGAAGAGCTCCAGGGGCTGGAGGATGCTGTAGAGAGCTCTGGGACCTCTCTGGTGCTTACAGAAGCATGTGCATGTGCTTAAATACATCCTGAAATGGAAGTCAAGAGGACAAGCCACCAATAAGACACAAGTGCCTGGGTTTAATGCGTTTTGCACGTGCAGTCTAAACCCACCACCAAGCTCTCCTGGAAGCAGAGCTGCTGAAATGAAAAGGCTGCCTCTGCTTCGAGCTGTTGCACCTGAAGCAAAGAGGATGCAACCCTCAGCATTTTTTCTTGGATATTAGACAGGAAGCTGGTTTATTCTACCTTTCCAAGGTCCAGCACCACTTGCAGGGCTCCTTCTGCTGCAGAAATCACCCCTGGGCATATCCTCAGCAAGGCAAGGGACCAGCAGCTGGGTTGCACCTCCAGTGTAGGTGTGTATCTCCCTATTTATGGGTAGGGATAAGAGGCTTTTGGTAAAGGAATAAAATGAGCTCTTTCTCTCTCTCTCTCCGCATAAAAGAAAGAGTAAATAAAATTCCAGCAGCTACAAGCTGGTGACATTATACTGTCATAATCCAGAAATGAACATGGATTCAGGAGAAGTCGCTTCTTCAAACTTTAACGCAACAATTAAGTATTCCATTGTCATGGCTCAATTAAATGGTATGGCCTGAGAAAATTGGGGATTGTAAAGTGAGGATGGAATGTGCTTTGATCCTCTTTCCAGGGTTATTGTTTCATTAATAAATGAACATGTCATTTGTCTCACCAGAGGGAGCTCCTGCCCTCCAGGCTTTTTCCCTTTTTTGTTCAGGTTTTATAAAGATGAATTTCCAGTGCTCTGAAATACCATGGATTAGTAGTTAAGCCTGACAGCACTTCGGGGAGTAGTGGGCTTAAAGTGCCTCACACAGGTCTCCAAAGCACTTGTTTACTAATAGAGGAAATCAGCGACCGTCTGCAGCTGCTGATATCGCATTACCATTTGGAAAGACAGTAGCTGAGATAACAAATCACACAGTTTTAATAATTACTCCTGCATTCCAGTTTTTTGTTTCCTGCGTAACTGCAAAGGCTGGATTTCTTCCAAATAAACAGATAAAAACAGTATGGAACTTTTATCTTTTAATGATAATGACAACACATCATGTTGCACTAAAAGTTTCCTGCTGGATTTTTTTTTTCTGATTTCTAGAGTTTCAATAAAATGTAATTATACTTTATAATTCCACTCTTTTAATCTTCACTTCAAAAACTATTCACAGTTAGCAAGTTTGCCAGGCAAGGAGAGGGGGTGAGGAGCAGGAGCAGACTTCCCCCCACATCGGGCTGTTCATAAATTCTGGCTGGGGGTAAACCTGTCATTGAAACGACACAAACTGAGCTGCTTTGCATTCAAATTAATACCTACTTTAATGTGAATATAAAACAGCTCCATTTATGTGGTTATTAAGGAAAAGTAAGGAAACGGTTTGGCAATGAATGGATGTTTAAGATAGGATGTGCTTGCGACCTATTTCTTGTCTATTCTTGGGGATTTTTTTTTCCCTTCTTTGGGTAATCTGGGTACTTTGGTATCAGGATGTTCTCATATCGATAGATAAGGCTTTAAAACAAAGCAATACCTATAAATCCAAGTGGTTAATATGTACTCTGGGAGTCCAAAAATTCCCATTATCCCACCACTGAATTAAACTTCAAGGGTTTTGTTTGAGCACATCTTCCCATCTTGTCCTTTGCTACACACAGAGAAAAGGCAGGGATTTCAGTTACAACTTTTCTTGCTAAATATTTTCCTAGGCTTTTTTTTAGGAGGGCAGAGAAGAGGAGGAAGAGAGGAACACCACAATTATTACCTCCCTTTTCCAACTCAAAAGGTCCAGATTTAAAGGTAAGGTAAACTTTTCTCACAGCTTTTAGTTTGCTTACCATCAGCCCATGTTCCACTGGGTGATTAAAGAAAGCTTTTTTAAAGCATTACTTCAGAATGATCTTAATTGGTGCAAGGTTGAGCCCTTTCTGGGAGGGGAGGGAAAAGGTTGAATAGCCTTTTCAAGTCACATGAAAGTTTCTAGGATGAATGTACGATAATTAGATTAATAAGTAGCTTAATTTATCACAGCTAAGGATTTCAACAGCCACACATTAGAGCAAGAAAAAAAAGATTAGTGTGATTCCAGTTTGTAAAAAATTGTACAGAAACTTGATTAACCTTAAATACAAAGTGCCTTTCTTTTTGTGTGTAAATTCAGTAGTTAAGGGGGGGGGGGACACTAAAATAATCAGAAAAGTCCTGTTTTGTTCCTTTGTGTTTGCCAGCTAATGAGAGATATCGGGGTTGTACAAAACAACTTTTCCCCGTGAGGTTATTCTTCCTAGAACATGGATTTAAATAAAATCTGCAACCCCTTCCGCTGCTCATAGACCCTGAAGATCTGTGTGGGGGCACGAGATAACACGTGGAAGGGTTAAAAATATCTCTAGCATCAGCCATTTTCATTTTAAAAAGAAAGAAAATGAAAATAGGTGAAATATAGATTTTGGCACGGTGCTAAGTTATATTCACCTTAGTCCAGGCACCAAAAAAAAAAAAAAAAAAAAAAAAAAAAAAAATGAGCAGGAGCCTACGTGGCAGGGAGAGGAATGGAAAACAGGTGTAGCTGGTGGGATGTGTGCAATTATTAATGACAATTAGCCAGGCAACAGCCAAGCACAACCTCTACAGCACAACCCCACTTCTCCAGGGCTCTCCATTGCTGCTTTCAGCCTCGAATCCAAAGTGCAGGAGCAGAGCAGCGACTGGGTGTGAAAAAACCCCTCAGTCACCCATGGGAGACTGGTGTAAAATATTGTCAGAGCTTCCTACTTTCTCCTCACCACCACTTCTTCTTCCTTACAGGACAATCCTTTAATAGAGAGTGAAATCTGCTGTGCTTTTTGATGCTGCCATCCACCGCCGAGGCCGCTTTCGGCGGTGTCATTATTTATCAGCGCTAACGTCAGATTCCATTAATCCAACTCCTTTAAACACTTGGATCACAGCAGACAAAAATGCCCAGTGCTTTTTCATGAAGGAGGGAAGAGTCTGGAGGATGGTGGGATGGTTGCTGTCAACGCTCAAGGGCTACTGTCATTTTGAGGAGGCCTAATGTAAACCCAGTGGTAGGGAGAGGCGAGATGCTGGGGTTTGTGACTCCCTGTCCCTCTCTGAAAGGGGGTGAGAAGGGGAGGGTGGGTTTGTATTTGTAGGAAACCACAAAGGAAACTACTCAGAGCCTAAAAAAAACCCCAACAACTCAAAACAACCCCCCCTACACAAATTAATAACTAAAAAAAAAAAGTAACGAAACGGGAAAGGAGGGCGGTTTCTTTAATTTTATGTCCCACTTAAGAGATGACTAAGAGCACTAATGAAGGGGAGTGTAATTAAGACCAGATAGTGCCTATTGCACATGCCAAAACGTCAGAAAGGTTAACTCTGGCAAAGAGAGATCATCCAAATCAAAGAGGCTGAGGGCACTCATGCATCGGGCTGTTTGATAAGATTGATAACTGTAACCAGTAGCTTAGGAGAATCGATTCCCACTGTCGGGGATCTCTCTGGATGCTCTCATCTTTTCTTCTGTTTATATGAAAGTGAAGCTTTAAAAAGATGTTTTATCATCTAATGGTGGCTATGACACACACACACAGTTACAAACGGAATCTTTTTTTTTCATCTCAGAAGGGAAAATTTAAGCGGGGCAGTGATTCGCTTTAATTATGGATATTGAACAAATTTGAGGAGATGAGAAGAAACTTGTTTTTCAGCCCACTGAACCCAAGTGCCTGCCTGTAATCTAAAATGGATATCTAATTATTGCTTAACATTATTTATTTAGGAGGAGTTACGACCTCTAATTTGCCTTTAAATGATTAATTTAGTGTTTGAATAAAGCTCCTTTTATTTAATAATGTTTTCTTTAACCAATCTTCACTAATGTCAATAAACTCTTTGTTTAACCTTCTTAAAGGAAACATTTTCTCAGCTCTGAGACAATTATGAATTACCACAACCCGTATAGAAAAATGAGCTAAGTAATTATCTAATATTATTGCAGTGTGCTTAAGAAGAGAATATTCCACACCAATAATGTAAAACCGAAGAGAGGAAACAAGCTTTTCTAAATACTGAGCATTTTAAGCAGGCTGCCTCTATTTGAGGTGATAAGGCAACACAGAAATACCCCAAAATACTCATAGCTTGGCTAAATAAACTCATCCACCTGTAGTAGCATGCTGAAGTGCTATTTGGTTCAGGTCCCAGGCACAAACCAAACAGCACAAATAGAGAATCATAGGGAAATTTGGGTTGGAAGGAGCCTCCAAAGGTCATCAAGTTCCATTCCCCTGCAGTCAGCAGGGACACCCTCACCCAGATCAGGCTGCTCACCTTGAATATCTCCAGGGATGAGACCACAACCACCTCCCTGGGCAACCTGTGCCACTGTTCCACTATTCTCCTGGTAAAGAACTTGTTCCTAACATCCAGCCTAAATCTACTTTTCTCTATATACCCATTCCAACTGCACAGAGATGGTCAGATGAAATGTGGGTGCCCTTCTCCTCTCCCCAGCCCTCAGCAGAGCAGCCTCACCCATGCCAAGGGTGACTTTGCACCACCACTGTGCTCCCTTCACATCCAGGACCAGAGGGAATGAGCTCAGATATGGGGGCACGAGAGCACCATTCATTGCCCCAAAATGCTGTTCCAGACCTTTGGCTATTTTCTGAAGCTGCCTCTCACATACTGATATCATGACACATGTATTTTACTTTATAGTATATACTGGCCACCAATTTTGCAAGAGAAAACCTTTTGGGAGCTCAAGTGTGACTTCTGTGTGTTAATTATTGAGCACCTTTTCTACATAGTGAATTATGCTTGTGAAAATTCATGTGCTCTCATGGTCTTGCTGAAACCCTCTGTTCTTGGCTCTTAATACACCAGAGCTGGGAAGATCACAGGAAAAAATAGGCAGCATAAACAAAGACAAATTGAGGTCCAAGAAGCTACAGAGGAGCAGAAGGTAAGTAATTGAGGGGAAAAAAAAAAAAAGAGAGAGGCAGAGCTTCAAGCAGGAGCCAGATGAAATATAAAAGCCAGGAGAGAGAGAAAGTGGTGAGAAGGATCAAGAGAGACTTCAGAGACTGTACAAAAATGGAAGGAAGGAAGTTCACAGACTCAGAGAAGTTGATGCTGCTCATCCAAGAGCAGCTCAGGCAGGGCCAGCTACAACAGGATGCCCAAGACCATGGATGGAGACTTCATCCACATCTCTGGGCATCACTGGATCATCTCTGATCCAGTGGTTAACCACCTTCCCAGCAAAAATGTTTTCTTATGTTCAGCCTGAGCTTCCCGTGCTAGTGCATGGGATGAGCTTGCAGTTCTGAGCTTGTCTTATTGTTGTCCCACCAAGGAATGTCCCCAAGAAGTGAACACCAGGCTGGTTTATTGTTCAAGTGGGACCAAAGTCTGAAGGTGCTCAGGAGTGACTGGAGAGCACTGGGATGGAAAGTGTTGAGGAGGAGAAGAGGGGGAAAAAGTGCCCAGGTTTGAATGAAAAAGGATGAGCAACAGGAAGGGGCAGCAGGAAAGCCACAGAATTGTAGATGTCGAGGAAAAAGGAGAACAAGAAAAATGGGGGGGCAGGGGGAGGCAGAGATGAGAATTGGTAGGAGCTCCTGGGAGTAAGAAAGGAGACTGAGGAGAGACTGGAGATCAAAAGCTGTACCTAATTGTATTTAGAATTGAATTAAGAAAACACTTAACTGTGTAATTCTTATTTTGGGGCTCTTGTGAGGTGTGGTGGGTCAGTTCGAGCTGCCTGGCCCCAGATCATGTCCCCAAGCTGGCAGTAATCTGAGCTCCAGGAGGAGCAAAGCTATGTTGGTGTGACTCCAGCATCTTCCTTTCATAGCATCTTGCTCTCTCCCTTTTTTTGGGAGGTTGGGAGCACAGCAGCCATTTGGTGGGACTGGCACAACCAGCCAGGAGGGGAGCTCCCTGCCTGCTGGAGGCTGAGGGGTGACCCAGGGACATCAGCACTGCTGCTCACCCATCACTTGAAAACACCCAGCTGCTTCCTGCTCTGCAGTCATTTGATTTATGCCCTGACCCAAAAGATTCCCCTTTGGCTTCTTCCTTCTTTCAAATCTGGCAATGAACATTTGACTATTTATTTTCAGAAATTTTCCTATTATAGTTTCAAAATTTTTTTTTTTCACAACCATATGGACCAAGACCTCATTCAACTTTTAGATGTCTAAACCAAATGAAAACTCTAATCCCAGATCCCTAGTCCTTGCAATACAGATCTAGGTTGACACACTGGGATGGCCAATTTGCAGCCAACTTGGTAGGAGGAATATCTGTGCCCAGCTTATGCCTTCTCTCCCCCCCTTGTCCTGACCCTTCTCATACTCCATGCCCTGAAAACACAAAATATCTGAGGCCACAAAAAAATGGAGTTCTCCTGATACCATTAATACAAGCACAAGTCTCATTTAACACTCACCCAAATGCTGACCTCTGATTTGGCTCCAGAAAATGAAGGAGGAGGACTTGGAAGACCCCCAGGCTTCCTTCCAAAGTCAGCAGAGTTGTGAGGAGCTGCCACCAATGTTGGACCAGCACATCTGGAATGAAGGAGCTTTGAATCCTGCCTTCAGCCCTGTGGGCTTCTCTTCCCAGGGAAAACAGCTGTGTCCACCAGTCCAGATGTTCAAAGAGGGACAAGAATCCTACAGCTCCTGTGGGAAAGGTGAACGAAAGGCCAGTGAGCAACTAAACCCCTTAAAATCTTCAGACTGTGACCCAGCAGGTACTGTTGCACCTGACAGCTGGACTACAGGTAAATGGGCTGATGTGTTTGTCCTCCTTGAGTTCACACCATCCCCTTCTGAGCCCAGGAGTGTTCAGGAGGGATCTCCTTTTAAATCCTGTTTCCCCTCAGGCTGCTGACTCCAGGAATTGTCATCTGCTCATTAAGGGTCAAGAGGTGCCTGGTTAAAAAAAGGTCCTACCCCACTTTCAGAGCAGCATGGACAAGTCCCTCAGGACTTGCTTGGCAGCACAACAACAGCAAGAGCTGACCCACAATACCCACCAGAGTCCTCCAAACATTAGGAGATGCTTGTCCCACCAGACACAGGAGGAATTTTCCCAAGAAACACCCAAAAACCTCTGCTGGAGGAGACAGGTGACAAGTCCTCTGTTTCAGCCTATGTGCAAATCTCAAACAGAGGTAGGACAAACCCCATATTTTTAATTATTTCTTTTTTAAAATCATGGTATTGTGACTCTTTTTTAAAATCCCAGACAGGCAAGAAGAGAATGAAGGATTTCTTGCACCCACCACCTCTGCAGACACAGCCCTTTAAGAAAGCGTTAAGAGAGTTTAAGAGAACTTGAACTAAGTACAAATTCACAAGTATAATTGAAGCAAAAACCTCTGGCTAGCAAAGATTTTACTTCTCTTTTTCACTTCCACTTGCTTTTAATCAGCCCCACAAAATTCCCCCTGCCTGCACGGGTGGGAATAAGTAATATTGTTTGATGAATGAATAAAATATCAGGTAGGAAGTGCCTTGTTTGTCTGTGTCTTCATTATCTCCTTCCCTGTCCTGCTGAGTTAGTGCCTGGACTGGTGTGTTTTTCCTTGCTGGATTTTTTTCATTTACTGTTTGGTTTGTACCAGCAGTTACCAGCTGGGAGCCCTGGCCATAGGTTAAGATTGAAGGTGTTTGATGCTGTACAAATATCAAATGAAAAGATAATCCCTGCAGAATTTGGCCAGATTTTGGGTTTCCCTGAACATCTTTCCTTGCTAGAGCCTTGATCCAAAATTTAAACCTGAAGCAGGGAATAGCTCAGTTGATAAATCACCTTTTTTTCTCTTCTTCCCTTTTGCCTTATGGAATTACTTACACCATTCTGGATATTTTTTTTTTTAATGGGGCTGCAAACTCATTTAGATTATGTTGGTCAACTTTTACACCAAAGTGCAGAATTTGGAGCTGCTCTGAGGAGGGGGGAAAAAAAGCCAATTCCAGCCATTAGAGGAAAAAAAGTTGATAGAAAATTTCAAAACACAAAGTGGTTTGTGAAGGACATGCCAAACCCCTTCAGAGGGAGAAACCCTCTGCCTGGAAGAAGGGTGCAAGAATCTGTCCTTTCAATTCCCTATTTTTCCAGCAAGGGCTGGTAATCTCAGATTATTTAGCAGCATCTCATTTTCAACTCTCAAAAAAAATGCTTAAAAGCCATCAAAAAAAAACCCTCTCTCTCAGCCTGTTTTTGTTTTGCTCTGGTGTTTGTTTTCATCTTAACATTAATTGCCCCATAACGTCTGCTTGGTTTTATCAATTAGCCTTTGCAGTGGGAAAATATTTTAGTGCCTAATACAGCATAATGATTTTTTTCCCTATTTGCCAAGGGGGTTATTAATAAATGTCCCCACTGGGGTTACAACTCCGGTGCTCTGGTGTTTGCTTTTGGGGAAATGAGGGATTGGAGGAAAATCCTAACCAAACGCAGCTATAATTAGAGAGGAAGCAGCTGCAATTAGGAGTAGATGTTCAACGACATTGAAGGCACTGGGGGACAAACCTCCCCTCGACTCGGGCAGGGGTGGCAGCAGAACCTGCTGTAGGTTTTTCCTACTTTTCCAGATGTTGCATCAAAGATTCACGCCATCTGCTCAGCCGATTTCTCCGAGGAGGAAAAAGGGGGTTTTCAGCAGAGGAGTTCTGGCCCAGCAAAGCCACCAGCAGACTCCCAGAGCTGGGATTTCACCCTGATCTCTTGCTCCTCACTATTTATTTAGCCTGAACCACTGCCACCAGAGCTGCTGGGATCTCTGGTTAGCTGCCAGCCAAGCAGCCCCTTCAAATGCCACATCTCAGTGCACATCAGACATCCACTCTCTTTCCCACGGAGTCCTCTCCTGGGGCTCCAGGTACTCCAGGGTTTGAACAGAGAAGCCTGGCAGACCTTGTTCTCCTCCCTGCTGTTACAACAGACTTTGTTTGTGGAGTCAAAACCAGAGCCCATCCCTTTGGCTTTGCTGCCTGCTACAAATCTAAATTCTCTGTTGCTGGGAAATGAAGCAGCGAACAGGCTGTCCCAGCAAAATCCAATCCTCTCATCAGATATGAGGGTCTGGAAAGCCAAACTGGAAGGAGTTCTGTCCAAAAATTCAGGCTGAGTTAAAATATTAGTGCTTGATTTTATCAATTAGCTGAACAACTTGATTAACAATAAACACTAGAGCAAGGACGTACCCAGAATTAAAAAAAAAACAACAGCTGGGCAATGCTGCTTAATATGGCTTTTAGCTTAATTCATCTCACTGCAGAAATCTCTAATTCTCATGGTCTGGTTCCTGAACAACAGCTACAGATGTAACCTTATGTCTTTCCCTGGGCTTTCTGGTAAAAACACAAACCCACAAACAATTACTATTACAGCACTATTAGCTTTGAGGATTTAGAGCTTTGTTTTTTCACAGAAGAGCTGGGAAGTAATAGAATTTGCTCTGGGGAAAGCTGACCATTCCTTTGCAAATCTCTGAAGGGCTTCTCATCTTGGGGTCCTGTAAAGGCACCCATGTAACTCTTTTATAGAAGAGAGGTTATGGCCAGCAGGAGTTGGGGTGACACCTCCCATCCCAGCCTCTGCAGAAAGCTGAAAAAAAGCAGCAGTAAAATGCAAGGATTTGCCACACTCTGCTCCTCCACCACTTAAGTGTAATACAGTGTGATCCATCATAGTGCTGGGCCCACAAGAAAGCAGATTTCCCTAAACACCCCAAAAGTGCATCCTTTCTCATTCCTGCAGCCTGCTGAGCACCAGGAAAGTCACCTAAATGGGGATGGGGCTTTCTCTGCTCCTTCTCTGGAGCAGCATCTCCTCCAGATCCTGGATCTCTCTGTTTTGACCAGAAGAAGAGCTCTGGTAGACCTTGGCCCTGCTGGTTTTCCAGGGTGAAGGAACAGAGATTAAAAGTAACAAAACCCAGGACCCAAAGATTATTTGTATTGCAAACCAACCTGAGAACCATGCACAAAGGCCACTGCAGTACTGGAAGAGACAGCCCTGCCCTGCTGAGCATCTACACCCATAGGACTTGGTGGGAGCAGCAGGGATCCATCACCAGCATTTTTGAGACAGGGAGCACCATCCCTGGAAGGTGGGTGAATTTTATCCTCTACCTGTATTTCTAGCAAAGCATCCAGCAGCTTGACAGAGGAGTTGGGAAATGAACCTACAGGACAACAGCTCAGCACTTTTCCCTATAAACCAAATATTTCTGCCTTGGCAGAAAGCAATAGTGATGTTTCCATCCTCAGGAAGCATTCACTTCACCTGGCCAGGCATACACCACAAGTAGATATTTCATCAAAACCAGAACCTTTCCCAGTTACCATCAAAGCATCAATTCTACTGACAGAACCATTTGGTTCCTTTTATTTCCTTCTTATCCTTTCAGTGGGGGAGATAATTATGTGTCTCTCCATTTTATACCTTTAACCACGCACACTCTAGTTGCACTGTATATATGTGCATTATAACCTTTAATACTCAAAGAATTATTTGAGTTTTAAAGGGGCAAACATTATCCTAGGGACACATGTGTAGGTACAAATGTGTATTATTCCACCTGTGGGTAGACCCATGCACACAAAAAACCACGAGACCCTCTCTAGCTAAACAGAGAGCTAAACATACATGCTATATATGTGTATTATAACCTTTAATACTCAAAGAATTATTTTAAATGCTGTTTTAAAGGGGGAAACATTATCCTAGGGACACATGTGTAGCTACAAATGTGTATTATTCCACCTGTGGGTAGACACATGCACACAAAAAACCACACGAAACCCTCTCTAGCTAAACATAGAGCTCAGCCTTGTGCCCTTTCCCCACCATGCTTAAGGGTGCAAAATGAACACAGAGCTTTTAAAGCTATTTTTTTTTTTTTTTAACCTTACCTCCACCAGAAACAGCACAACCTCACGCAAGGGCTTTGACACAGACGTTAATTTTCACTCGCAGCTGTGGCAATTAGAAAGTGTACTTAATAGAGTGTCATGTTAATTGTTGCAGAGTTAACCAATTTCTCCATTTAATTGTCAATTGATTAACCTATTGAAATGGTAAGTGACTCAGTTTCCTTCCAGAACAAACAGCAGCCACATATTGTAGCTTCATCCAGCTGGAGGGGGTACTCTGTGATTTGCTCAGCTTCAATGTGCTGGTATTTTTCTACACCTCCCTGAGCTTTTAATTAGATGAGCCAATTTTACATGTATTTGTCTGCTGGAAAGGTTATCTGTGCTGGAGCTGACCTGCAGAGACAAGGTTGAGGCTCGCTGTCTTAATAGAAAAGGTTTTCAGCTATGACTGCTGTACTTGATTGCATTGTGATGGTAATTAACTTGAGACTTTGCCTCCCTCAATGTTTTTTTGTAGCTTTAACTATGCACTGAGATGTTTCCTCTGTCATATATATGCACTTATTAAGCTCTTATTGGATTCTAATATGCATGCAAATAGTTGAGAGTTTCTCAAGGCTAATACTACACTATGTAGATTGTAGTGCCATTAAGTCACTACAAAGATGTAGCCCGCAGCAAACTTACAAGTTGGGCTTTTTTTCCCCTTTTCTGCGAGTGTGTGTGAGAATTCGATTTTCCATTTCTGTGCTTTTTCTCAACCTGGAGGAGAAAGAATTCCCTCCACCTACTTTTTGCTCATTTTCATCCGACGGGTCCCGCACACGCGCGCGGCCCTTTTGACGACTTTCCCTTCCCCGACGCCCTTTAAAAAAGTGTTTCCAAAGGAAGATCCCGATGTCCTTCATTCAGTTTTTCGAGTCAGTTTGTAATCCAACCCTGACCCAACTCCTTTCTCCAGGCGGCCTGTTTGAAAGCCCTTACTATCTCCCGTGTCCCTGCGTGTTCTTTTACAGTACGGCGCTGTCGTTTAATTACGAGACAATCCCCCACAACTGAGCAAGCATTTTCATCATTGATAATGTTGGTAGCAGGCAACTGAGACAAAATGATTACAAACCTATGTTGCGCTCAATAGTCCTTTAGAGGATTTCTCTCTTAATAGTCCTGGCTCATTCATGTTTGGTTCAGTACATTTGTTCTTTAAAAAAGGCGTAGATTAGAAGAGTTTCAGGGTAGGTTAATAACTCAACTGAAAATGGCTGCTCGCATTGTCCAAGCCTGTTCCTGCAGTTGCCTGGTGCTTTCTTCAGTTCTTCCACACTGCAGCTTTGGCCCAGTTGGTAAACAGCTTAAGTCCAGACATCTTTTCATTCTCTGCGCAGCGGATTGAAATAAAAATGCATATAAGTGGCGACTGACTGGCGCTGGGCTGACAATAGCCTGTAACATTATGCAAGGGTATTTACATAGGAATAAGGCCTTGGTAAAGAAGACAGGGGCAATTAATGACTAGGGCCACACATATAAGGAAAGTTTGTCCAATCTTTTCTTCAATAAAGATCTTTTGTAAAGTGCTATGGAAACTCATGGAGGCCCCCAAACAGATTAGGAGAGGGACTTTTGTGGTGGGTTTTTTGGTCTTTTTTTGTTGGGGTTTTTTTTTGGGTTTTTTTTTTTTTTTTTTTGTGTGTGTGTAGGTTTTTGGTTTTGGTTTTTTTTTTTCTTAAACTTTAAGTTAAAAAGGGCCAAATTTTGTAAAGGTAAAATGTAATTCTCTGGTTTCCAACTTTTACTATTGTGACTTTCCCCACCCCTCCGCCCCTGTCTTTTAATGGGAATGAGGTTTTGTGGTTTTTTCCCTAGGAGAACGTGTGGAATAAAGAAATAAAGTGAATTATGTTCAAAAGGAACCAGGAAGAGTGCTGGAAGTGAGGGGTCTGGTGGAGATCTGTCACAAAGCTTGACTCCTCCTGCTTAGCACAGGTTGGGGCTTTAAGCTCATTTGTAAGCATTTAGGGCCTGATTCTGATCTCTCTTACACCCCAGCAGCCCTGCAGGGGCTGTCAAAAGGGTGTCCTGGCAGATGCAAGATAGGCAACTGCTCCTTCCAAATTGGACTTTTTCCTTCATTTTGTCTGGATGGATTTGGGCATGAGTGATTTTGACAAACCGAGGAAGCCCCACGCTCTGGCTCTGGGTTGCAGAACACCAGCAGTGCTGCAGGGACCTAGCCCAGGGCAGAATTCAACCCCCAAAGCTTTGTCTTGCCAGATGGGATGGTCTCAAAAAAAAAAGAATGAGCCCATCTCCCTGGGGGACACCAGCCAGCATCCCTTCAGGGCAAAGATGACACAAAAGAGTCCCAGCTGATGATGCTTCCTCTACCCACCAGGACTTGAGTCAGTGGGTGTGCACAACTTGGGGCAGTGTGGACACATTGCTTTGGGTCTGGAGCCATCACCACCATGATGGGGCTCCTAAGAGCCTCTTCCCCAATGTCGTAAGCTCCTTCAGTGTCTTTTTTTCCTTCTCTCGAAACCCAAGCCACCATCCTCTAAGTTTCCCCCATCCCCATGGAAGTTTTGGGGACAATGTTCTTCAAAGCCTACCAGGGTACATCTGTTGATGGCAGCTTGAATATGCCCAGTTGAGCTGTTTTTCATTTGAGGCTCATCAGTTGGTGTTTAAAGACTTTGCCCTTATCCTAATGATGGTGGAGGGTTCCTTGGTTTGGGTTAATGCTGTCATTTTTCACACCTATTGAGAGATCTGAAGATGTTTATTTGGAAAGAATAGTGGGGATCCTACTGCTCAACCCATTGTCTATGTTCAAGAAGTCAGTCCTTTGGTGGATATGAATGAGGAAAACCCCATTGATTTCTCTGCCAAGCTTTACACCATCTCATGGTCTACATCTGAATTATTTTCCTTTTTATAACAGAATATAACTCAAAGAAGAGAGAAGTAAATTTCCGAGACCCCATGTCATGCCACTTTCTTTCTTCAAAACAATTTCAAAGATCATCTTTCCAATGGAACATAATTCCTAAAATCCTTTCTGG
The DNA here is from genome assembly GCF_036169615.1 of Heliangelus exortis. Classification (NCBI taxonomy): domain Eukaryota; kingdom Metazoa; phylum Chordata; class Aves; order Apodiformes; family Trochilidae; genus Heliangelus; species Heliangelus exortis. Next base: position 4,486,930 of record NC_092426.1, on the reverse strand, counting down.
ACATTAAAGAGGGGGAAATAAATGTTAATATCACAAGTGTAGGGCTCCTATGAGAGAAGTGTGCACAGAGTAGAGAATGTGTTTCTGCTGCAGCCCTGGAAAGCTGCAGAAATCAATGCTTCATTCAAGGCTATTGATCAGTACTAAATTAATTAGACTTCAAGGCTTATGGCAGTTGATAAGACAACTTGTTAATTTAGTCAATGATAGTGTTTTCCCTAAAGCAGCAAATACCCTCTTTCTCAGAAAAGACATTTCTCGCACTTGCTACCATCCTTTCCCTCCCCAACCCCCACCTCATTTATTTAAAAAATTCACTTTACATTTAAACTAAGATAAGAATTGGACAGGGAGATCCTTCTATTTACCCCTATTTGCCTTCTTTTGCTCTAACACTGGAGCAAGGTGTCGATAACATCTGATGTAATTTAATAGGATGGCAGCGTAACATTTAGCTTTTCCACCCCAACCCATTGATGCTGATTTAATTTGGGAAAAAACTGGTGGGGAGAAACTAGTGGGGAGAGGAGGGAAGAAATGCACTTTCAAGATTTTTTTTTTTTTTTTTTTTTTTTTAAATGGCAAACCTAGAGGTTTTGCTTCCCGGGCAAGAAGGATGCTCATGGCCACTGACAAAGGCACAGGCGGTGCTGGTCCGGAGAGTGGTGAATGAGATGAAGGTATCCCAGAATCCCTGGACATGGGGCCGTACTTCCTGCTGGCTGGGAAGGACAAAAGGACAAAGCCAAAGGAGTGCTGGGGTCCCACCACCAGCTCTTGGAGGCACCAGTCTGCTACCAGCAGCACTCCAACCCTCGGAGAATGCTAATAAGCCACTGAAGAGCTCAGCTTTCCTGCCATAATTCTATAGCGCCGTCGAGGACCCCATAGTGTTCACTAAATAAAGACAACTAATTGAGAATTTTTTGCACATTTTGCTCAGTGGACTTGTTGTTCAGGCTGTGGGTTGGGGAGAATGTCCCCTACTGACAACAGGGGCTGATTGTTTTGGCAGCCGCCGGGTTAGCGCCATTTCCCGGGTCTGGGGCTGACTTTCAAAGTATGACAAAAATGTTTAATTTTGGAATTTTTTTATTTATTTATTTTTTTTAATTACATGGCTGGGAATTATTTGGGCTTTGGAGAGAGTAGGCCGTCCCGTGTTTGCGTGAAAAAAAAAAAATAAATCAAATAATTGCTTGCAAAGTTTCTCAGAATAAAACCCTTGGTCTTTCTCTTTTTCTCCTTGCTCTCTTTTTTCCCCCCTCTCTCTCTCTCTCTTTCTTTTTTTTTTTTTTTTTTCCCTCACTGTATTTTCCATGGTGAGGCCTACATTTTTGTGTCTGCAGGTGACACTTTGATTGAAACTAAAATTAATAAATCAGCTGAAAAGCTCACACCTACAGCTCACAGCAGGGCCTTGAAAACACGGTTATAAAGGGAGCTTTATGCCCTTGTGTAAAGAAGGAATAAATTACAGAAGCACTTGTTGCCCTTGGACTCGATTTTCCTTTGCAGGCTGGTATCTTATTTTTGGAGCTTATTGTTAATCAACAGGTTCCTTGTAGGTTTAGCAGGTGACTTTGCTATTAATCTCCTATTTGACCACTATAGCATATTAATGAGCTAGGCTTCTGGATGTGGCTGTCTCCAACACAAGGAATTAGTTTAAAAGGTGCACTCTTTACTCAATTGCTCACAGTTAACGATGCTGCAGCCCAAATGCAAAGTAGCATTTTCTACAGCTTGTGGAGCATTAAGAGTGTTTTACTAACATTATGTTCCTCACTGTGCTTTTCTTCTCTTGTATACTTATTTCTTCTCCGTGGAGGGCTATTATCAGGCTTACCGGTCCTTCCTTCTCTTTATATTTTTTTGGGGGGGGGTTTCTTCACTTTTTATTCTCTTGACAAAATCAAGAAATTATATATAAATGACGAAATGATATCCTTCCCTGATTAATGTGCACCTTGGTTTTTAATTAAACAATTCCAGAGCTCTTTGGAGGTACCATTGGATTTCAATGAAATGCTCGGCTCCACGTTTCTCCTCGAAACTAGCTTAATAAATATCATTATAAAGTGCAGGGATTCAACCAGCCCCATTTCACCTTGTATTTTGGGTCTGATTTAAGCTTGGAGTGAGGATACCTATAGGGGTACTTTAAGAACGTAAAGAAAAGCTGAGGATTTAAGACTTAAATTTGTAATTACCAGGATCTGCCGAAATACATAATATTATGAGCCAGGCTCCAAAACACCCTGGTGGAAACAACAGCTTTGTTGTAATACAGTAATTTCCACATTCCAAGGAATGTGCTCTGCCAGAGATGGTTATTATTGGTGTTCCCTTTCATAACTTTCAGATGTGTGGTCTACCTCCCAAACAGATAGATTTTCCTATTTAAATCAGTGCTGTCAGGCTTGTGCTTGCAGATTCCTGGGCGTTGGGTTTGTGGGTTTTTTTTAACAAGGACTTTTAGAGGCAATGGCATAGTTGTGTCAGGTTAGATGTCAGCCTTGAGTTTTACTCTGAACCGTAAAATATCTGTCTTTTAAAGATTAAGGTCAAAGTTATCGTGTTACTGTAGTCTGGTGGTTTGCTATTCCTCTTCTATCTTCTTTTTTAATTGGGATTTATATATATATATATCTTTTTAAAATGCTAGTGGAGTACATATAAGAGCAAAGATATTTAAGGTGCTGCTAATATCTTTACCATAGCAGCAAGGGTTGAGTGCTGGCCCCATCCACATCTCCCAAAAATGTCTGTGGAAGGAGATACATAACTCATGCTCAAAGTCACATTCAGATTTCTTTATATTTTCAGTAATTAATGTCAATTCAAGCTACAGCCACCACAGGGTGCTCAGTTTGAGCCTCTGGCAGGGGCTGGGGGCCCAAAATGATGCACTGGAGAGAAGCATCCCCATGGGCATCCAGACATCCCCAGTCAGGGGGGAGAAACTATGGGGGAAAGATGAAATTCATCTGCAGAGCTCACAGTGCCTTTGCCTCACACCAAGTACAGTGAAGGGTCGTGGTAAAACACCCAGAAAGATGCTCACAAGCCTGGATCCCACCCCAGGTACTCCCAGCCCAGGATGCATCCATCTCACCCCTGAGTCTCCCCAAGGATGACCCCATCGGGCTCATTTTCAGCCACAACTCAAAAGAAGTTGTGAAGTTCTTAAGAAAAAATTCAAGTAGTTCTTCTAGTGAGATCTTCCCTATTGCAGACAACAAATTACCTGACTTTGCTTGGAAAGAAAAAAAAAAAAAAGTAGGAGAGTGAGGTTTTTCAGTGCCGACAACACACAGTAATTATCATTTGCTCTATTTTTTTTTCCTCTTTTTTGAAGGAACAACCTTTTAAACAGCTTTGTTGGATTTTTGTCCAGAGTTTTGGCACTGAGATCTTGTTTGTCAGGGTTCAAGGAAGGGCGGATTTTTACTGCCCAGGCACAACCCCCTATAAATCAGATTTTCCTCGTTAAAACACTGGCAAACCCTTGAGTGAAGTGGTGTGAGCAGGGGCAGTTTTAGCACTGGTTCTAAAGAGGAATAGTTAATGCAACACAGTTTGGGAGCCCTTCCCTTCCCCAGCCCCCATCTCCCCCATCTACTTACAGCACAAGGAGGTTTGAGCTTATTTTGTCTTTTCACAACTTAGCAAGATCAGACACATTTCTGCAATGCATATGCAGATTTTACCTCTTGTTACTTTCTCTAATGAGCTTTCACTTAATCAATTTGACAGTGGCCTTTCTTCCTTTTTGCTTGGTATCCACTAGGAAAGTATTCAGGAAAAAGTGTTAACAGTTTCAAGGGGTATTAGCAAAATGAAATGGTGGCACAGCCAAATCTAGGAAGATCATAAGAGTGCTTTATGGAAAGGGGAAAAAAATAAAAGAAAAAAAAAAAAAAAAAGAAAGAAGAAAGAAAGAAAAAAAAGTTAAAATGGGGGATGTGGATTTAACAAGGATGTTTGTCTAGGAAATGAGCAGGGCTGAGGACACAGCTTTTGTTTCCCTGCAAATAATTTTAAAATAATGCTAATAATGAGTAGAGAAATCCTGATTTTATGTGATTTTCTGGGGATATAGAAACAAGCACTGTCCCTGATAATATGTAATCCTTTAGAAAATAAAAATATCCTCTTTAATGAGCTATTGGATGGGGGTTCTAGCCACAGCCAATCATCCAGATCAGGAATGCTGAAGTCCTAGTGACATGCAGAACCATGGGAAGGGATCCTCAAGAGCTGCATCAATCCTGCATACCCAAGCTCTCAAAGCTTGTATTTAATATATTTATTTCCTCTGTGAGGAGGTTTGATTCAAAAACACCTGTGAGGGCCAGGGATTTGTATATTTCAGAAAAGTTGGTGGTCAGAGTCAGGGTCATCTCTAGGAAAGGACAAGTGGTGATGATGTTCCAGCATCACTGGGTTCCCTGGGCCCAAGGGATGTTCATGGAGAATATTTGCTACTTGGTTGTGGAGTTGGATGAGCAATCTGCTGCTATCTGGGAGCCCCAGGAGAGAGCAAAGGTGCTGTGCTGCCTTGACCAGCCAAGCTGTGCTTCTGCCTTCTCTTCAATTTGTGCCAGCCCTTAAGGACAAATGACTTTCCCTGGGGGACTGGCTGTCCTGGAGTGTGAGTTCCTTTCCCCAAAAATCTGCCAGCTCCAATTTATCCCAATTTATCTAATTTATGAGACAAAGGAGTCTCTCCAGCAAGGAGAAGCCAGGGCACATGGCATCTGAAGGTACCCGAGCACTAAAATGGAGCTGCACAACCAGTGCCCTTCAGAGGGTGAAAAGCAGAACCAGACAAGGGAATTACTCCCAAAGTGGAGGTGTTGCATCTCCCTGAGTGCTTATATGTCCTCAGTGTCATCACTAAGCTGTCTCATCACTGAGGACATCTGAGGAATTAAGTTCATAACAGAGTCCTGACAAAGGACTGCTGACACATCCTGACACATCCCTGCTGGTGAGGAACACAAAGCTTTAGCTGGGGCTTTCAGGTAGGTGGCATGAGCAGAAGGAAAATGTTTACTGGGAATATGATCAAGAAGCCCACTGGAAAAAAATATTCAAAGCCTAATGCCTGTGAACCAGCTCCTTCAAAAATATTGGCCCATGAGATCCCAGCCCAGCTTGCAGGATTAGACCCCATGCAGGGAGTGGGGCTGCACCAAAGAAAGATTTTTTTTCTCCCTCTTGATGAAATCTGTACCTTGATGCAATGGAAGACACAGCCTTTGTTTATGGATTTCCATCCTTGGGTACCATATTCAAGAGTTTGCTGTGAGTTCAGAACATCATGAGTGGGAAACTCATGATTCTTGGCTAAAAAAAAAATACCATCAGCCCAGATCCTCTCTAAGATGGAGAAATAAATCGATAATAAATGGTATTGCCAAGAGGAAAGTCTCCTCAGGACTGAGCACAAAACCTACACTAGCTTGGAGATTATCTTAACAGGGAATTGAGCCTCCTTTGCTAAAAGGAGCTGTGGTTCTGTGATGTGGTTACTACCAGGTGTAAGCTATGGCCATGGTTCCTTCTCCCTGTTGTGGCACAGGCCTCTTGCATGACCTCAGGTGGGCCTCTCATCATCATAAAAAAAAATTGGATCTTCCTGCCCTGCTGAGATGTAAAAATAAACATGGAAAAAGAGAAATGGTCACAGAAATGGGAACTGAATGGATGTCTGAGATGTTTAACCTGAAATTACCAAAAGGGTGCTTGTGTTGAAAGGGGTTGTCTCCAAGTCTGAGAATGGTGACATTTCTAAAGGAAAATACAGACAGTCCTCTACCTCCATCTGATGTTTGGTTTCTTTTCTAAAATGTATTCCCCCCTTCCCTCCCAAGCCACAAAAAACCCACTTTTCCATCCAACACTGACCAGCTCCATCATGAGCCACATCATAACCAAATGAAATAAAATGTGAATTTTCCCAGTGCCAGAAAACTGGTACAGAAAAGTGGCTGTCATTACTCAACACTCAATCTACTTTTTGACATCATTGCCTGCAAATTTAAGGATTACATCCCAATAAATTTCTCCAAGTCTCTGCTTCAGTAAGCTGGGTTCTAGTAGCATCACCTTTCTGTATCTTTTTCTTATTTTGTGTGCTTATCAGGAGAAAGAATCCAGCACTGGGGAGCTGAACCTTTCAGGTCTGCAGAGCAAAGGGGGATGCAGGGACCCAGAGAGGCTTTAGCTGAGCTTTGCTTTCCTGGCACTGTTTCTATCTGAAAACAGAGGACCAGGCCACTCTGGAGCCAGAGTATTTGCTCCAAAAAGACTTTTTTTTTTTTTTTTTTTTTCCAAATCACTCTTTTCAAATATTTTATTCTGCTCTTATTTTTAAGCCAGGGTCCGAAACCTTTAAATGAGAGGCAATTTTGTTTTCCTAGCTGTCAGCAATATTTTGGCTATTTTAAGAATGTAGGACAGGGTTAAGGATTAGTACCAGCATTTCTTTTCTGTGTATCAGAGCTGCTTAGCAGTAATTAATTAGGACATTGGGTTTTGTACTCTTGGTTCAGGTCATTTGCCTATGAGCAGCTCAAGCCTTTTACAAAGGCACGCTGCATATGTTTCTGGGTACCTTTTTGAGAGAAGATTTAAATTGGCCAGATGAATAATACTTTGCTACAAGTGTTTTGCCCTAGGCAAAAAAAAAAAAAAAAAAAAAAAAAAAAAAGGTTTTTCTTCATACTATCATCGCCCCGAGCTGGAATCCTCCAGCTTGATGTGACTGGTGTTATACTGTCACATGGCAATGATGTAAGAACAGGAGCTCTCTGTGTCAGACAAATCTGGATTTAGGGGAATTATAGCAGATGTTGCAAAATGGCAACAGTTTAGCAAGTTCCTTTCATCCCGGGGTTGGGAGGCAGGTCCACAAAGTCCACCCAGACAGAGAAGAATGTTATCTTTGATCCCTCTCTCTCCAGGGCAAGGAGGCTCCACCGAGGAGGGATGTTGGAAATAAAAATAAATCTACAGTAGCTGTTTGTTTTTACAATATGGAAATGGGACATTATTTATTCATGCTGTTTGCCCAGACATGTATAAAAGATTTTTATCTGGGGGGGGGAGGGAGGGGTGAGCATCTATTGTGTGCTATAAACAGATTAGAGCATTCAATATTAAGATTAATGGCACGGAAAAACACTCGGAAATTTGTGAGTGGTTTGATTACAAGGAAGACTCAAAGCTTCTCTCCTCCTTGCATCCAAGGACTGCAGCACAAGCCTGGTCTGATGCCAAGGAAATGAGGAAGGAAAGAATATGATTGCCTCCAATATAGTAATGGAAAGCAAAAAAGTTATATATTATGGCATTTCGTCATTTTATGCATCATTTAGGGCTTTTTTTTTTTTTTTTTTTTTTTTTATGTGGCAGAAATTGGAAATGTCTCTGTTCATCTGCTCCTCCTCCATTTGGGTAAACGGCTCATTTATAGCTGTTCAAAAATCAAACATATATGATGAGAACCACGACCCTGTTTAAGACAAGAAAGCACCACCTGCAGTGAACAAAACACAACAGTGTAGGGCAAGTGGTAATTCTTACCATGAGTTTAAATCTGATTGGAATTTGGTCAGAATTTGCAGGATTTGTCTTTAATTTGTTACTTCGTTACACATAAAATAAAATAAAATAAAATAAAATAAAATATTAAATAAATTTGGTGACAGGCACAAAAGTACCCCAGCCTTTTATTAGGTTTTAATTAAAAGTCCTCCTTAGCACCTTGCAGCAACAGGGATGGGGTGATGTACAGCATGGATGTGGCTGCTCACACTGATGGGGCACAACCCTCACCCCCCATGCTCGTGGCCACACTACCCCAAAACCACCTTACCCTGAATATCCTCAGACAGTCCTACCCAGTTTCTACCCCCAGAGGAGATGAACCAGAGGGTTTTGTGCACCCACACAACAGCAACTCTGTTTTGCATCAAGGTTCTGCCTTGTCTGAGTGTGCAATATTCATTTTTAAGAGTAAGAGCTCAGCTGGATTCAGTTCAGGACAGTATTTAAGAGCATGCTTAAATTTAAATATTGAAGTCATGATGTTGCACTTCGGGTCACACACAGACTTAAAATCTGCCCATCCTTTCATAACCTGCCTGAATTTGGTTCTAGCCCTGCACAGCTTTACAGTGAGGGTGTTGAAACACCAGAGAGGTGCTAAATTCCCCATCCCTGGAAAAATTCCAGGTCAGGTTGGACAAGGCTCGGAGCAACCTGGCCTAGTTGAAGATGTCCCTGCTCACGACAGGGGGTTGAGCTAGGTGTGAGCTTTAAGAGGTCCCAGTCTGAACCATTCTCTGATTCTATATGCTGCACCAAGCCTGATCCTAACAGGAGAGGCTGATGGAGGAGATGGTTTCAATCATCTAACACATCTTTCCCTTGGGTGCCTGAAGCCACCTGGGTTATGTGAGACATAATAAGGACCAAGCTGAGAGACATTTTGTCCACCGCCCCCTTTGGTGGCTTTTTGGTACCATCCTGCAGGAAGAAAGCACCCCCAAGCAGTTCTGCCCAGAAGAGACAGAAAAACCCTTCTACATCTCCAGCCCCATTTTGGATGCCCCAGAGGAGACCCACAGCAGCCATCCCAGTTTGATTCCAGCACCCTCTTATTTCTGTCTCTGGCCTGACCCTGGTCCCCTACCCTCCAGATCAAGATAGTGTTTGCTAGGCAAGAACTTGACTTTTGTCCTTCTAAACACACAACTTACTACACACCAAACCATTGTGTAGGAACTTCAGCCCACAGGGAGCACCACAAAACCCATGCCTGCAGCTCCTGGTCCATGCAAGCAGTAAGTCTGCTTGGCAGGGGACCCTTGGGGTGACCCTACACCACAGAATTGACCCCTCAGCATCTTCTGCATCCTCCCCTCGAGCCAAAACCCTACCAGTGAAAGGCTGAAGTGAAAACGTTGCCAAGCACAACAGAGCATGGCCCACCTGAAGCTTTTCATTGCTTCAGCCACTCTCTGCCACAATTATGGCGTGGCCAAAAAGGAAAAAAATATCAATTCTCCATCACAGATGACAATCATAGCACCAAATCAGTCGTGTGACTTAGGCTCCCAGTCCCACGTGCTGGGAATCAGAGGTGTCTGAAGGAAAACGTGGGATCAGCACACATTCCCATTCAAGGCCCCTAATCTTGTCCACACTCAAAATGGCACCAGCTAAAATTGGTTTTCAATTGATTTAAGTTCACTGGCACAAAGCCCTGTGTAGACATTCTTAAATGGGTTTAAAAATGGCTTATCAATTTAGCTTAAGACACTTAGTAGCTAAACTAAGCTAAATCGGCATAAGCCAGGTTTAAATTGATTTATGATGTCCACAAAGAGTTTTGCACTGGTTTAACTAAATTGCTTTAAAAACACACCGCCACTTTAGCCTTCAAAAGTGAGTGCCTATGAGTGTAAGGATTTAGGGGAAATGTCTTCAAAAGTGCCTAAATATCTGAGGAGCTTATGCCCCTTTTCCTTAAACAGACTTGGTCTTTTCAAAACCAGAAACTGTCCCTTTGTAAATGCGACTCCCAAGTGCCCCCAAAAAGAGAAATAAAATAATAAATAAATAAAATAAAATATAAAATTTAAAAAGGAAAAGGGTCACCTCCTCTTCCATAGAGTAAATTAGGGAGATAGTCCATTTTACATCTGCTGGAGTAAAGCCAAGCCCTGCCCCAGTTTTTTCAAGGGAAAGCCAAACCAGGTTTGGGGAGGCTTGCATGAATTTTTACTGCTAGTTTGGGGTTTTTTTTGTTCTGTTTTGTTTGCTTTACCTCCTTAGGTATAGTAGTTCTAGATGATGATACCCATACATTGCAATAATCCCATCCCTGTTCACAGCATCCCTGCACCCTACAGTAATTCGGGCTCTTATGTCCACATGCATAGGCACAGTTTGGAAGATATTTGAGTGCTTGTAGCCACATCTGTTGTTTTCTCTCTTAATGATTTGTAGTTAGCCAAAATAATAGAAAGCAGAGCTGTTTCATATTGGCTTGCCTGACGTGAGCCTATCTCAGTCAAAATGTTTATTCTGCAGCACTCCCACTAGCTCTGGAAATTCATGTATCTCTATGTGTTTGCGTGTTTTGCTTGGCTGGGCACAAATTATGCTCTCAACTGGAAATATCACAAGTGTAAATAATTTGGAGACGTAAGTGTCTGAGCAAAACTCGTGTAAAAGCTATTTGTTTTATGGATTTTGATCTCCAAAGTTTAAAATATGAGCAAACTTTTCATTAAAGGGGTTTTTGCCATTTGTTTGAACACTCCTGGAGTAATTGGAAATGCAACAATTGTTTAAAAAGTGGCATTGTCCGTGAAAAGATTTAGTGAGGGATGAAGAAATTTCTTGAACCTAAAGACATAATCTGGTGATCCAATTCTCCCCACTGTGTCCATTCCCGTGAAACTCCATTTACTTTCTCCTACCCGTCCCCGGCTCCCCCGCATCCCACCTAACCAATCCTCTAGGTTTCCCACATTGTTTCCCCTTTTGTCTTTTCAGTCCAAACAGAAGAACAACAGACAAGGTTTCGAAGGGCAGGGAGCATCAGGGGCTGGAAGAGAATGGCTAAGATGAGGGTCAGAGTCCTGGCCCTACTGCCAACAGTTACCAGGGTTTGTGCTGCCTGGCTGGGCAGTGTTCAAAGACTTTGCTGGGCTTTGTTCCACTGTGTAGGGATTAGGCCTGGCGGTCTGAGAATTTGCCTTCTAATTAAAAAGGATAAAAGATAGAAGTAGCATTAGACTAAAACATAGCAGTGATACTTCACAGGCTTTTTTTTTTTTTTTTCCTCTTTTTGGCTTTTTTTTTTTTTTTTAAGTCACAAGACAACGCACGAAGTTGTCAGGTTGGTTTATTTCCTTTGTTTTTCTGCGTGGTTTGGGGAAAAAAAATCAGAATGAAGAGAAGGGAGGGGAGGAGGAAAAAGTTTTTGAAACTCTTCCCAGCTGTTCCATATGGTGAGTGAGTGAAGGCTGAGTTTCTCTCTGCACTGTGGCAATTTTCCTCGCTGACGATTGCATTTATTGACAAGGATTACACCAGCTGCCTTTAATGCTGTACCAAAAGGTGAGGGAATTCCCCATGTCATCTCCCTGGCCAAAGGAGTCTATAGGAAAACTGGATTTCTTCTTGCACAACCTCTCCTTTCATTTTTTTAATTTTTTTCCCTCTTTTCAGCTCCCATCAGGGACATTTAAGAGCAGCCACACACTCAAACGAACCGGGACGCAACGAGAGAAATGTCAGAGGCTGAACCCAGAGACTTATAGCACCACTTAAAAAAAAAAAAAAAAAAAAAAAGAAAGAATAAAGAAAATCATGGAGCAGGAAGGGGAGGCCAAATCCCCACAAGCTGTTACTCGTGTGAGTAATCCCATCTCCAGCAAAAGCCCTATTCAGGGCAGCCAGCCCTACGCAGGACGGTGAGGACGGGCGTCAATCCAGGGTCTGCCAACCCGACAAGGGCTGTTGGAAGAAATCCCTGCTGCTTACAACTTGATCTCCCTTTAAAAACCTCCTCGGAAGCAGCAGCTGGGGGCAGGGGGAGCAGTGGTGGTTTTTTTGGGGGAGCTGACAGCCCAGGACGGCCGCTTGTGCCCTAAGAGAGAGAAGCTGAGGTGAGCAGTTGCGTAAGGGCTGCTGATGAGATTAAATTAATTACTTTTCAGGAGGGGGGAAAAAAAAAAAAAAGGAAAAAGGAAAATAATTAAAAAAAAAAAAAAAAAAGAGAGGGTAGGAGTTTGGTGGAAGACTTGAGAAGCTTTCAAAGCCACCGAGCTCGGGTTGCAAGCAAGGATAAAGGAATGCCCTTTTGTTCCCACACATCTCCCGTTACGTCACGAGGAGCCCAATTTCTCCTGAATTCTGGCTGACTATGCACGTAGTAAAATAATTTGGAAGAGACAACAGACCAGGCGAAAATTATTCACAGCAGAGAGTCCCTGCACTTCCTCGTACAGGATCCGAATGGGAAAAGCATTTCTCCCAGGAAAATGTTTTCATTCATTAAGATTTTTGTGAGAGTTTTCATTCCTCTGAGACAGTAAAGATCATATTCAACCCGTGCCATAGAGTGAGAAGAAGGGAGAAGACTTGAAAGCATCACTTGGGCAAAAACGTTGCTGTCGTCAACAAAAATAAGTGCTGTCAGACTGCTGTGAGTTAGCTCGAAAGCAATACTAATGTGGCAAATTATCCCATTGATTTTAGGCAGGGTTCTTCATCGATTTTTGCTTAAAAAAAAAAAAACCAACAAGGTAGCATGATACAGCCCATGATGGTGAACTTCTTAATATCGGTGCGTCTGTGAAAGGTTAAAACCAGACTTCTCCTCCTGTGGGTTCCCTGAATTTTAAGGATGTGGAAATTTAATGAAACCTGCCTGCTTTTTTTTCTGGGTATCAGCCTTTGAAAGGAGACCTGCTCTTCTTTGCTGAATTTAGAAGCAAACAGATTCAGCATTCCTGGCAGGACAATATTCCCAGCTCCTTCCAGGCCTGTGTACAGCTCCTTTCTGCCTCTACCCAAGAGCCCCAGATGCAGGATTGGGGCAGGCTTTGGTGCCATGATCCATCTTGTGCTGATTTATGTGCTTAATGTCATTTCAGAGAGGCCAAAGCAAGGGAAAAAATGTCCCCCCTCCCATTTTGTATTCCAGAGGACCGGTGAGAACGGGGAGGAAATCCCCAGTTTCTCCCATGATGGGCGGGGGGAGCCCCACGAGGTTTTTCAGCTGATTTTGTGGTGAGGAAGAGGAATGAAAACCCCTCAGAGAACAGTTGCTCAGTCACTGTGCATTCAGACCTCCCCATGCCTCCTCCTCCTCCTCCTTTGGTGCTGCTCCTTCTGCTGGGCTCAGCTTCTTCCTGGGGGGAAGGATCCTCACATCCATTTTCCATGGGGCAGGGCAAAATATGCAGGCAGCAAAGAGGAATATCTTTTTTTTTTTTTTTAAAGGCAGAACCCAGGAAGAAACAAAACAGATCTATTTTGGGTCCTCTTCAACACCCCCAAGAGAGGTGTGAGTGTTATTTCTCTGTTACTCCGCACTTACTCACCGAAGGAAGGAGACAATCTGAGGGGGCTTTAGATATGAAAAGGCCTTCCTAATATTTGCATTATCATCAAGGAAAATATTTTTAAAGGCCAACGGAATATTCATTTATATTTATTTGCTTAATCTAATGATCCATTGTGATTCTCCCTTTCATCTATTCTTCCCTTGATGAGTGTGTGGCACTCCCATTAAGATTAATAGCGGTTTCACATGCACAGTCAGGGGAGATTAGACCCCTGCCCCGGCCTCCTGCCAGCCCCATGTATGTCTTTGGATTCAAGCTCCAAACCCTCACTGATGTTGGTGAAAGAGCCATGTGTACAAAAAGCCCCAATCCTGCCCGGTGCTGAGCATCCTTCCAGCCAGCCCCAGCATCTCGAAGCAGCACGGGGCACAGCGAGCTCCCCAAACGCATTTATTATGCTGTAAAGTCTGGGAACTGTCTGGGGAACGTATGTTTATGTGGGGGTCACTGTTCCTCTGAGCACGAGGAGGGGATTTTCATGACAGACCAGTCTAGAACAGCATCTGGGGGCCAGGGTGGGGTGAGCTGGGACCATTTTCTAGCAAAAGAAACCACGCAAACCCCTCCTCCGATCACACGCGTTGCCATCCTTCTAAACAAAGTTAATTCCATGTACAGAAATTAATGTTTTATGGCCATTTTGCTTCTTCCTGGGCGTGCAACAGGGATATTTTGAAAATTAAGTATATAAGAAATCATCTTCTTCTACCAGGCAGGGATTGCTGAAAAGCCCTGGCATAGGAGACCTCCTGTCCCCTTCGGTGGGATTTGGAGCAAGAGCCTTCTTCCAGCAGCATGAGAAATACTTTGCTAGGGTCCCAGCCCTGCAAGAATTTGTACCCTTTGGAGAGGTAAAAAGCTTTTGAATAGCCCTGGTGCAAAAAACTGCTCCTAGGTGTAAGGTTTATTGCCAATAAGGAGAAGAGGCTCATGCTACGTACAGGGCCCGATGCAGAAAACATTTTCCTTTTGCTGCCTGATGATTTTGTGTCATCTTTTCATGTGCAACCTGCCAATATCCCCTATTGCATCCCAACCCTGACCTCGTCAGAGTAAGCACTCCAGCTGCTCCAGTCCTCCTACCATGGAAGATTTTCTCCTCCAGTATTATGATATTTCTGGAAAATGAAGGATTTACTGATTACTGCAGCCTCTCCGTGTGATTTTTTCCAAATTACCAACACTGCCCCGTGCCTCAGTTTCCCCAGGTGTATCACGTGTGGTGATACCTTTGGCTTTCCAGCAGTACCACAAGAAAGAAGTGAAACCCACACAAAGGTTTTAGAGCTTGACAGATGTAAAGAGCACTTATAATGATGTTTCTCACCCTACTTCCTATATCCAACCAGATTCTATTAATAATTTTTACTGCCCCAAAGCGCTGAAAACCACTCAGATCCAGACCAAAGTCAGCCATATAAAGAATAAGGAAGAGCCAGAAAGTGGGCAGGAGTCAGAGGCTAGCATGGAAACTGCTCCACCATCTGTCCCCTCGGCTGGCTCAAAAGATGTCTCACAATTAGAGTAGAACTGAGTGTATGGCATTGTTTTCCTGCATTGTTTTCAGGCTTCGTTCTTGCTCGTTGTAGTGACCTCATTATTGATTTCTGGGGCTTCCACTTTGAGCTTCTGCATCTTTAAAAGCTCATAGCTGATGGGCAGGAAATAAATTTTATATTTATGTCATGCTGCCAGTATCAAGGCATCTATCATATGTTATCACACACTGGATAATTATGTCCTGACAGCATTTACAGGTATATTTGAATGTAAATATTTTCAGAACTCCTCTTTAAATATTATTATAGCTATTTACAGTATCAGGCACTAAATCTATTTGATCGATTAGATAGATAGGAGTAGCTGATGAATATGTATGGTTAATCAAATGCAGTATGTCTTTCAGATTTTCTACCAAGTAATAATGAGAATGAAATATACATTTAATTGCTGTGATTACGGCCGCTGCTCATGAGATGTTTTAATGAGAGAAAACAAACTGCAAAATTGCAGCTATTTCAGTAAATGCTCAGAACGTGTGTTTTAATCTCTCCAGGATCATCATCCTCGTTCTAAGTGTGAATTCCTAAAAAGCTGGTGTTGTGATTTGCTTTTATTTTCATTCTTGGCTTAAGCAAGAGGCTTGCAAGTGGCAGCTCTGAAAACAGATTTCTTTATCCAGAAGCCAGTTTGGAGAGCGTCCACCCAGGCTGCTATTCTAAGGCACAATTCTGAAGTCTGCCATCTCCACGATGGCATATGAGATGTAATTTAGTCTCTGTGTTAATTTAGCCCAAGGTCTCTCCTGAACAGAGGGGACCAGCCCTGCCAAATTGTGTTAAACTCGGGATGGTGCTTTTGTGATAGGGACAACTGCCTACCAGGGATTGAGCTGAGACCACCAAACCACTTTCATTTAGATTCTCAATTTAGTCCTGAACCAAGGTCAGAAGGTAAATAGCCAGGGCTTTATCTTCCCAGCCAAGCTGCTGGTAGAGGGGCTCTTTGAAGTGGAGTGTGATCACTGGTGGTTTCAGAACTAATGTCCAAGACAGTGATGTATAATACATTGGCTCCCATTTTACATCTGCTGGGGTGGTTGAAGGTTAATTTTAGTACATTTTTCAGACAAAGGAGTGTTTCTACCCAGGGTAGTTTAAAAAAAAAAATAAATAAAAAATCCGAAATCAACTCAAGATGCCTTCTTGACACCACCCCAAAGCATATATGTATTTTTCTCCCCCTGCTTTGAATCCCAGTTGTTTTGAGTCCCATCCTGCTCTTCCTGAAGTCAATTCTCATTTGCTTCAATAGCTAAGGAAATTTGAAGATGCTCCCAGTGTAGGGTGGTGTTTGTGTCTCTGCATCCTCCAGGTGGTCAGAGGGGAGGAGATTTCCACATGGAGGGATATTTGCTGCCATTACAGTGGGATCTGGAAGCAGAGAAAACTGCAGGGCAGGCTCTACACTCATCCCTTAAACCAGGGAAGACACAGACCTGGAGCACAAGGACACATTTGGGAGTGTTTGGTGATGCTAATTTAAGCCATCCCATCACCTTCTTCTTCTGTCAGTCCATTCTCCTGTACCATTTGGGTTTTTTTTAAAGAATCTGGGTTAAAAACCCTGAATTTTCCTGCAGAGATTATTCCAAGATGGGTTCTTAACCTATCAGTTCCCATCACTGCCTTTCAAATAGTTGTGCCAGCACTGTGAAGAACTGGGTGCAATGAGAAGATTTCCAGCATCTCTTCATGCCCCAAAACTCCCACAGACTGAGCACCATTCCCAACCTTGTGCCATGATGACCACAAATCAACCACAGTAACCCAACCACCCTCCTGCACCTGATATTGCTCCATCTGGTCCAGGAGGCCTCTGGGCAGGAGCAGACTTCTTTGGGAGGACCAAGGGAGGTTTCATACACTTCCCTGGCACTAAAAAACCCTGTAGGGCTACCTCTCTCACTGGAAAAACCATATTCCAGATATCTACCCTATGCTTCAAGACATTGCTAATCCAAGGGCAGCATTGGGAGCATGTTTGCTGCCATGTGTCTTCACACCCCTCACCTTGGGTTGTTTCTCCACATCAGCATCCCCAGCTGATTAGGATTAGGGCTTGCATGAAAGGGAAGAGGAATTGCCATCTCTTTGCCTTTAGGATTCACATTTCCCCATGAAGTGCTTCAGCAAAAGTGGATTTGTATCAAAATATTCTTCTTTATCAAAAATTTTAATGGAATTTGTAAATTATGTTATAAAGAACTTATTTTCAAGGGTGGTGTAACACTGGCCTGGGTTGTTCAGAGAACTGGTAGGTGCCCCATCCCTGGAAACATTCCAGGTCAGGTTGGAGGGAATTTTGAGCAACCTGGTTCAGTTGCAGATGTCCCTGCTCATTGCAGGGGGATTGGACTAAATATGACCTTTAAAAACCCAACCCAAATGATTCTGTGATAAAATTAATGTAATTAATACACCTGGAATGTTTTCCTTTTCATCCCACAACTTCTTGATTAAAATAGAGCCAGACTTCACCTGACTGGGTCTAAATCCTTCCAGCCAGCCAAGAAATGGACTAGAAAGGAAATAAACTCCTAGCAGAGTGCCTGGGTATGGAGTTATTCCATGTCACATCCTCACTTCATCTCACCCAGATGCTGAGGGGCAATTCCTGACACCACAAGGCATGAAATTTTGCAGCATTTAAGCACAATAGGCTGAATTTTAAGAGCTATGTTTGTTTTCCTTTAGTAATACTGGCAAATGTGTTGTAAGGAATGGATAAAGTAGGGTTTTGTTCAGATGTATCAAAAAAAAAAAAAAAAAAAGGGCAGTTTTGCAAAAGACAATGACACCATGGAAAAATCGGGCTGGGAAGGGTAGCAAGAAGCCATCTAGTCCATTCCTCTGACCCAGAGAAGAGGCACCCAGATTTTTTTAGATTTATGTTTGTCTAACAGGTGACTAAAACCTTTCCAACCCCTCCTGGCAGTTATCTCAATTTCTGCACCATCTCTGCTCATGGGAAGTGTTCCTTAACCTCAGGGCTGCATCTGATGCTTTTTCCTCCTTGCCCTAATCCCTTGGACATGGAAAAGAGTCACCCCCTCACAACAGCTTTGTACATTTTGGCAGCTGCTCTCATCTCTCTCTTCATGATTCCCTGCTCCAAGTTAAACTCAAGAAGACTTCTCAGTTCTGATCCCTTGTTTCAGTGCAGCTCTGGTGCCTCCCCAGGCTGGTGTCACCCACTGCCACTCTCTGTCTGAAGAAGGGCAAAGCCCTGAAGGCCTCCAGGCAAAACAATCTTTTCCTTTTTGACACTGGTTACAGATAATCTTTTTCTCTGGAGAAATTATCTGGCCAGATCATATCCAAATTGCAGTGTTTTCCTTTAAAGATTATTCCACTGTTCTGAAATTGTCTTTTCCTGGCAAACCCACACTGAGTGTCATGGAGCTGTATTGCTTTTTATTTCCATTTATTATTGATGCTTATGCTGCATTATCATCAGTTCCAATCCACGACTTAGGCATCTCAGAGAAGACACCCCTGCTGAAAAAAACATCTGATCCAAATCACAGGAGAAACTCCTGCAAGTAGCAGCAAATAAACCCAAAGCAACGCTGAGCCCTGACTATCAGGCTACAAAATAAACAGCATGGATTCCTAGCTAGTGCTCTCCTGTGTGGCCTTGGAAAAATCAGTTATTTCTGGGGAAGGTTTGTCCTTCCTGTTGGATCCCCAAAACAGGATAATTTGATGCTGTGAAGCATCACAGCATCTGTGAAGTCTCCTCCCCTCAGGTTCTCTGAAAGTCCCAATAACTCTACTGGGGGGTTGAGTTAGGTGCCTGAATTAATTCCCCATAAGATAAAAAAAAAAAAAAAAAAAGCAATTTCTACCCAACAGTGGGCTACAAGGGAAGAATTAATAAGCCAAAGCAGCAGAGGGACTCCAATAAACACACTGCATAGGGCTGGGCTGGGTCATTGCTCTCCAGAAATCCCACAGGCCACTCATCACACACTGGGATAATGTTTGATCAAACCCTTGACCACCCAACTACGCCTCTTCTTGAGGTATCAAGGTTTGTCACAGCTCATAAATGTCACCAAGAGGAAGACCAACGTTGATCTAGATGATGTCTAGATGATGAGTGCAGTCACCCAAGCCAGCTTCATGCCTGCTAACCCCACCAGTGGAGGAGACTGTGAAACACAGCTTATAAATATGGTTAAAATACTTCCACAGACCATCTTATGGCTTTTACCTCACTCATCATTACAAACTTTTTGGCTGGGTGGTATTGGAGATGACAGGAAGAAGGTGGGACCAATAGGCCCCTGACTAGAAGATGAATAGTGGGATCAAGTACTTCAAAACTGAAGTTAAACCCATTTAGCCTTATTTAGCTCATCTAAATTTCCTCCTAAATTGCTCAAGGCCCTAGGAGGGCCAGCCTGGCACCTCCTGGCTCAGGGGCTGTGGTGGGAATGGCCCATTGCAATAAAGAGGAAATTTAGAAGTAATTAATGACCAGAATAAAAGGCCAGGTTCTGCAGTGGAATCTCCACAGCTGGAGATTTCCAGCTCAAGACTGGATATTTTTCCAGCTGAGAGCCTCTAATTTAAACACAAATTGGTTCACAGGCATCCTCTGGTCTTTGTTAAAGAGCAAGGCAGATGAGGCCAGCACAGATGTCCCCCTGGCTTTTAAATCTGTGACTCCCCATCTACCTGGACACCACAGATCCTCACTCTCCCATGAGTAACACCAGCCCAACACACTCACCCCAGTTCTTTTCCATTAAACCCCTCAACAGGATGGATTTGCAGTTATTTATGGCACAGAAACAACTTTGCTTCCCCCCATCCCCAAGAGATACATGACAATTTGATCTCATCAGCCATAAACTGATGCAGTCCTTTTAAAAATGAATGTATCTGTGCCTGCCATTTCAAAATATAGGCATCTGATGGCATTTTCTGCCTTGATTGGGCAGGAAAAAAAAAAAAAAAAAGTGAAATGGGAGCCATCCCATGGTATGGGCATGGTGTAGTGATGGACATGGCAGTGTTGGGCACTCCATGGACTCCATGATCTTAAAGGTTTTTTTCCAACTTAAATTATTCTATGATTACATGGACAGCTTTTAGCATTGGCCAGATGAGGTTATCTTCCATTTAGGAGAGGTTCAAGACCCAGCTCTGAGCCATATCTCCCACCTGGATTTAGAGAACCACAGTCCCTTTTTCTAGCCAAAGAAAAGTGGGTAAAGGTTCATGAATTGGGGTTCAAAAGATGTCCAGAGATAAACTGGACACCTTGGTGCTCATGAAGCATGAGGACCTGGCTTTGCTTTCCTTCTCAGCCTGAACATCTCCATCCTCCCAGTCTCCTAATCACAGAGCAAGTGACATTGTGCTGGGGACACTCATCATTTCCTATGGAAAATGGATCACTGTGCAGAAACCTTCAGGTAAGAGGGGAAGACACCATCTCTGAGCACACCTGAGCACAGACACTTGAGGTAAAAGCCCAAAAAACCCCTTTTCAGTGCTCTCACCCTGCTGCATCTTCACATCACCCATAAAATGCTGTGTCACCTCTTTTTATTTTGGAGCCTGACAGCTTGGACTGTAGCAGTGCCTGAAGGTGGTGGCCACTGATGATGATGATGATAATGATGATGATGATGATGATGATGATGGTGGCAGGGGTCTGAGTGAGGATTCAGTGGCTTCCTGCCAAGAGATAGATGCATTTTCCCCTCCACCTGATGCAAGCAGAGCTGATGTGCAGTGATATAAAGACTCTGTGTCAAGCAGGAACATCAGGCCACACCAGATGAAGATCTGTTCTTAATTTTTAACACAGATGAGCATGGACCAAGGCAGAGCCAAGCAAAAGGGACTCTTCAAATTCAGATTCAGCCCAAACCAAAATAACAGCACTGCTCTTACTGAGGAACAGACTGACCCAAACCTTTGCAACCACAATTCTCAAAAAGATTGCTGTTAAACCTAAACTGGGAAACTGGAACTTGGCCCAAGATGAAGCCAACATCTTGCCTGGAGTGAAAAAAGTAGACACCAAGAAATGAGTAATCTGTTCCCTTTCTACAGAAATCCTTTTCGAGGTCTCAATCAAGTGCCCCAACCTTTCAAACCTTTATCAAATGGTATGAAAATAGCAATATATATTTTAAAAAAGAATGGAAGAGCAGTGTTATAAAGACATAAAGGAGTTATACAGATGGGTCATAGGAATTTGTGCAGATTTTTATTGGGGGGAAGAGGCAGATTTGTTGGGAAGCACTCAGATCCAACCATCTGCTCCAGCCTTTCTGTAATTCTTCTCCTCCCTTCCCCAGCCCATCTCCTTCTTCCCCTCCACCCCTCCAGAAAAATTCGGAAATCCCCTCAAAGTTAAGTGCCTGAAGTGACAGTAAAAGTCCTGTTATACAGCCAGTTCCCTTTCAAAACACACACACACACACAAAAGGAACCAGGGGAATTTCTTTGGGAAATTGGTGGCGTGTTTGCTGGGATGTCAGGGCAGAGCTAAGGTAGATCCAGGCAATTTTTCAGCTGTGCCTGGAAGAGATGGATGGTAGAGCTTTCTCTCCACAGCATTCAATTCAAAGCTGAGGCACAGGGTTTGGTCAAAAGGATTGCTATTTTTAATGCCCACACTTTCCTTGTGCCATTCCAGCTCTCTAAGACCCTTAGACCTTTAAATTCCATCTAGTGTCTATCACATGCCATTGAATTGGCATGTTTGCAAATTGCATGCAGTGAGATCCTTCCATACCAGCAGCTCTGTCTCAGATTCCCCACCATCCCTGCCAAACTAGTATTGCCTGCACATTTTTTTCATCTTTTCATTGAGTTCTGTGTGTCAGCCAACACATTCTTTAGAATAGGCTCCAGTAGGCATGGTAACTGGTTCCTGGTTGCAAGCTGCCTGATGCATTTGCTCCTATTTCTTTCTGGATAAATTCCCCCCCCCCCCCTCCCTTCCTCCTTCTTCTTAGGTGAGGACTGCAAACGTGTTTAGCCTTATCCATTCCATCTGTTGTGTTTGGGATAAATAGCTGAGATATAATAAAAAGTCCTAATGGAGGTAGTGATGCGGTGAATAAGCAAAGCTTGTTCTTCAGGACTGGGAATCTGGGCTGTTGATAGCTGCAGGTACCTGGGGGCTGCTCAGCCTGTCTGCTATGTTGACTTTGTCTAATTGCAGGGGAGGAGCTAGAAAAGCAGTGAAGGGCAGTGGCACACACAGCAGGAGAGCTGGAAAACACTGGCATCACCACGCAGAGCTAAACAAACCGACTGACAAAGCTCTTGGCATATTATTAAAAAATCTGGCAAAACGCTCATCTCTTGACAAAAATGTAGAGAGACTAGCAATGCATAACTTTATCCCGTGTTGGATTTTCAAGTGGCTAATGCCAAGTTGTCTGTCAAAATTAATAGGGCATTGCTGCTTCATATAGAATAGGGAAAAAAAAAGAGGGAGACGGCGGGTGCGTTTTATTCATTTATTCAGCTCTCACAAAAATGATGTATCTGCTAAAAATTTATTTAGGGAGGGCTTTGGTAGGTGTTAATTCTGAAAAAGCAATACTTAAGGATCGGCTGGGGTTAAGGGATAAAACCTCCCAGGAAGATGAGAAAAAGCCTGTTATCATCTCAAACCTTCGTGCAAGGAAGTTGCAGCCCTGAGACAGCGTCACCAATCTGCATCTCTGCCCAGATTCCTGTTTTTCTTTTCTGATGATTTTCCTTTCAGTCCTACAATTTCACTTTAAAAGGTTCTGCTTCAGTGGAATGACACTGATACTCAGGGTCCTCACAGGCACTAAGCCCCAAACAGATTTGTTTACCCCCAGCCATAGTTAAACTTTCTCTGCTTTAGTGCTTTTCAGAGATTTTGACTCTGTTGCCTTAACTGTGGGTATCTGACACTCAATTTTTGCAACTACATCTCCCAGAATATTCTTTGATGTTCCTGGGGTTTTGCAGAACAACTTGCACTGACTTTGCCTGAGCACCAGCTCTATTGTACAAGCCAACCCAGACAGCTAAAAAAAAAAAAAAAAAATTAAGAATATAGCCTAAGTTGTTTTGCTGCCTTTCTAAGTACTCATTACAGGGCCTGAAAATTTCTAAAGATGCTCCCCTTATGGGTGCCAGTCCTGCCCTTTCTGCTCTGGATCAGGTCACATCAAGCTGTAAACTTTTCAGCTCCCAGTGCAGAGCACCCAGACCACCAAAAAAATGCCAAGATGAATGCAATTTAAATTAAAGACCCAGCTGGCTTCCTTTTCAAGCTGAGGGGTTTCTGCATAGCCTGAACACAGTGGTACAAAATGCAATTGAATGTCAACTGATATATTTTGGGTGTTCCCAAGAGGGAACCATTTTTTTTAGCCCACCTGAATAAAGAGAATTCATTGCCTGCCTTAAGAAGCTGATAGTGAAATTTCTTTTTTTTTTTTTTTTTTTAATAGTAGGCTATGACCATTGCACATGCTCACTGTGATATTCCAGGGGATTTGCTGCTCAATATTGCCAAATAGGACCCATTTTGTTGTGCCAGTGAAGTCTGGGCTTAGTTTTTGCCCAAAAACCCCCACTACGTGCTGTTGAACTCACAGCAGAAAATATATTTGAAAGGATGAATATTTTCAAGAGGTAAATCCTGCACCCTCAGCACCTCCAGAAACCACCAACCCAGCTCCTGTCCAAAGCTTTCTGCATTTCAGAGAGGCACACTCTGACTTTTTGGTTCTTTGGAGCCACCCTGTTTATTTCAGCCTTTTAAACCTTCCCCCCTTTCCAGCTGGGATATGATGAATCCAGGTGTCTGCAGAAGAGCTGGAGCCTTTCATTACCCAGGAGTCTTCCCTCTGGAGGAGTGTGAGTAAACGTTGACACTCCACACATTAAAAAAAAAAAAAAGAAAAAAAAAAAAAAGATCCTGCAAATGTTCTTCAAAGGCTGATGGAATAAACATGTAAATACAAGATGGGCTGATTTCCTACTGCTCATGTTTGCTCACTGTGAACATTTGGTTCACTTGGCTTTCCTCATTATTTCAGCTGGGGAAAGTCTCTATATGAATTAATAGCAGATTTCCCCGCTGAAAATAAATGTTTACCACTTTTGTGGGTTTTCTTTTTTTTTTTTTTTTTTTTCCCTTTTGGCAGAGAGCAGGCTTTTTTTGTCTGACTGCCTCCTTTTTGGCCTGAACATCCCTGAGGTGTGTAATTAAAGTGAGAGAATTTGTGCATAGTGCTTTGGGGGCTTAATGAATAGAAAACACAGGATATTTCATTGATTTGGTGTGCAGGATATTGTCAGAGTGTACATTTCCTTTGTAAATGGCAAAAAGAGAGCCATAATAACATATGTGCATTCAACCCTGTGTGTAAAAAAAAAAATTAAATAGCAAATAAAAATAAAAGAACTGTATCTGTTTCCAAATTCTAATATAAAATACATTCAAAAGAGCAATTTAGATTAAAACAGAGAAGGCAGGAGCTTCAACATGGTTCAGAATTAACAATCAAGCTATACTTTCCTCAAGATATAATTTCACTTAGAGTAGGTGTGGAAATCTTTGAAAAATTCATTATACTGAGCCACATGTGAAAATAAGATTTGTGTTGGTAAAAGATTCTTCATCTGCTCTTAAAAAAAAAATAAAAAGTACATTAAATAGCATGTGTGTGCAATGTATAAGTAGGGTACAGTCTGTGCCATGAGCCTCATCTGTGATGTGCCTCATGTGGACTCTGTTGAAATAAGAGAGGACAAGGGAAGATAATTTTTATTTTTTTTTTCTGGAAAGGTATTTTCTGGGCAGCTCTAAGCCATGGCTGTGGAGCTGCCATAATAAACCAAAGCAAAAAACTTTTCTCCCTGCAAAGAGGAGTTGGGCACCCACGAGCCAAGCTGGGGACCCTTTGGATCTGAAGAAGAAGAAGAGGGATGGCCAGAGAAGAACCACTGAGTGTAACCACAGCCTTTCAGGTGACCCAGCTCAACCCGACCCAACTTCTGCCCCAGCAGGTGACAGAGCACATGGGACAGATTTCCTAGGGTTCCCTCTCCTGTCCCCAGATCCAACACCAACCCAGACAGCAGGGATGCAGGCAACTGGGGCAGCCCAGTGAGCCTCATGGAGAGGAGGAGAGCTCTCTGATATATTTTCTAAATACTGCTTCTGCAGTTTGTGGATACCAGAGTCTTAGCCAGGAGGCTCTGCACCAAACAGGTACAAAAATACAAATAATGTCAAGGAGTAAAACAGGTTCACCAGTCTCCCATTTAGTGGAGAGCAGTCCTGAAGGCTCAAGGCAAATGGTGGTGCTGTGATCCTCTGCTTAACAGATGGATGGTGAGACACTGGAAGAGATTATCTGGTGGGACAGATTTCCTAGGGTTCCCTCTCCTGTCTCCAGATCCAACACCAACTCAGGCAGCAAGGAGGCAACTGAGGCAGCCCAGTGGCATCTCCTGAGCATCTTTGAGAGGAGGAGAGCTCTCTGAAAAATTATCTAGATGTTACTTCTGCAGTTTGTGGATACCAGAGTCTTAGCCAGGAGGCTCTGACAGGTGCAAAAATACAAATAATGTCAAGGAGTAAAACAGGTTCACCAATCTCCCATTTAGGGGAGAGCAGTCCTGAAGGCTCAAGGCAAATGGTGGTGCTGTGATCCTCTGCTTAACAGATGGATGGTGAGACACTGGAAGAGATTATCTGGTGAGCTGGTGTAATTTCCAGCACTGGAGGCCTCTGAGGCATCTCCCAGCCCTATTGCTCAATGAATTTGTAATTCATCCTTTCCTGAGTCAGTCAAGACATTCCCTCAACTCTCAAAACAGCATGCAGAGGACAAATTGCTCTTTTTGCATCTCTTCTCACTAAGCAGAAGGGAAAATAAGACACAGGGTGGGAATAGAGGGAGAAAGGAGGAGAGTTCAGCATCTCCCCACAGCTCTATTCTGTCCAGGCTGTAAAGCTTTGTATGAGTTTATTCACAGCCAAAAAAAAAACCCAAAGAAAAATATGCATGTGAAAAACATAATTTTTCTCTTCTTTCCTTTGACCCTTCTGATATCTTCTTCACAGCAGAAGATTAAGTTCAATTTCAAGAACCCATTGGAGAAGAAATGCATGTAGAATTGAAAAAGAAGCATTTTATCATTAAAAGAAGACATCCCAGGGCGTGTTATGGGATACCAGCAGAGAGAGGCTGTTTTCTTGGGATCTCAGACCTTATCCTCCCTGCATTTCCACTTCTGTCTGGCACACTTGAAAAAAAAAAAAAAACCAGCTAATTCACACAGTTTATTTCAGGTCAGTATTATTATTACAATGCATTTCTAGAACAAGCAGGATTTAGGGACTGGGATTATGAATTATGTGAACTTCAAGGTATTTATTCTAACTGGGAATGACCTTCCTGACCCTCTCTCATTCTCACTCCATCAATGTGCTGGACTTCACCATTTAAAGCCAAGTCTAACATTGTTTAAAGTCCAAAGCAGCAAATTCCACTCATTTGCAAACTGTTAAATAAATTAAATATTTAACTAATCCTTTGACATCCCATCCTATTATTTTCCTGAACTGGAAAGGCAGCAGTAATACTCAAGTTCATCATCCCAGCTACCTCTGAACATTCATTTACATGGAAATG
This sequence comes from Heliangelus exortis, assembly GCF_036169615.1. Classification (NCBI taxonomy): domain Eukaryota; kingdom Metazoa; phylum Chordata; class Aves; order Apodiformes; family Trochilidae; genus Heliangelus; species Heliangelus exortis. The sequence continues at coordinate 4,460,545 of NC_092426.1, read as the reverse complement.
TTGAAAGCCAGGTTGGATGGGGCTTGGAGCAACCTGGTCCCTGCCCATGGCAGGAAGGTTGGCAATAAATGAGCTTTAAGGTCCTTCCCAGCCCAAACTGTTCTGTGATTCTGTGATGTATGTCTCAAAGTTATCCCAGCACTGTGGGATTTGGAGTCATTTTGGTCCCTGCTCAGCAAAAAGTCAAAGCCAAGGCAAAAAAAAAAATCTTGTTGGGTTCACTCTGTTGCCCCATTCAGTAGTCACCCACTTGCCAAATAGCAGGGTGCTCCCAGAATAAAAATTTGCATTATGAAATCACAGAGTTTGTTTGGGTTGGAAAGGCACCTTAGAGGTCATTTAGTTTCAAGTCAGTGTATTATTAGCTCCAGGGTCACTTTTTTAATTTATAGAGAATAAGAAGAGAAAAAAGCACTTGAAGAACAGCAGTGCAAGAAGGAAAACATCACATGTGTGGAGCTGGAAAGGAGAAGTGTGTTTAATCTTTCCAGCTGTGTTTCCTTGCCTGCTGGGCAGGCAGCAATGTTTGTGGGACATGGAAACTGCTTCAGGATTCATCTGGCACCCCCAAGGACAGGGTTAGTGATGCTTCTCAGCAGCCAGAGCACACAGAAACTTTGCCATTTATATCTAATGGTTATGTGACATTCCCTGATCTTCAAATACCAAAGCATTCTAATCACAGAGACTTTGACCTTTTGGTCAAGTGGAACTCTTGTTATTTAATTTCTTTACTTTTCATACAACACATTAGATCCTCCCTGTGAAGTAACTCGGGAGACTGCTTGGCAGGGAAAGGCTGGGTTTGTGCAAAAGGTTCAGCTCATGTCTGGCTACAGCCTTCCTGGAGGGGTTCAGAAAATTTCCTTTGACCCAGCTGACCCAGTTTTAGTTGTCCAAGGGGTAGACCCAAGAGTCTGGCTGCATCCTTCAGGAATTCAGTAGAAATGAAGGAGCATGTCCATGGGATAACCCATCCTATCCAGGGCACAAAATGCATTTTAGAGACATCTCTTTCCCCAGTACCTGATTTGAAGTGGACTCTTGGGGTCCTACATGCCTTGGTTACAAGCCTGAAGCGTCAAATAGGTTCTTAAATTTTGCTTCTTCAAATTATAGAATCATTTTTTTAGGAAAAACCTTTAAGATCATCAGGTCCTGCTGCTAACCCAGTACTACCAAGGCCACATCTGCCCCATGTCCCTCAGCATCACATCTCCAGGGATTTGAAATCCCTCCAGGGATGATGGGGACTCCAGCCCTGCCCTGGGCAGCCTGGGTCAGAGCCTGACAAACATTTCAGGGGATAAATCTTCCCTAGTATCCAATCTAAGCCTCCCCGGGCACAACTTGAGGCTTTTGTCACTTGTTACTTGAGAGATTGCTTGTTACTTGGACAGTAACTTTAGTCAGAAAGGTCCAAATGACACCAAGCACTGGGACTTTAAGGACCAAAAGCAGAAATAGGACCATGAAAGGGGGTGTCCTGATCTCACACAGAAGGTGTTTGCCCAGACAGGTCAAGGCAGGTAGGTCAGACCTGGTTAAATATCCCAATGGTCACCCCCTCTCCAGTCCCAGGCTTCAGGTGGAACTCCCTGAGGTTCACCCACCTTTAAAAATCACTACAGACCAGCACACAAAGGCTGGGATTTCCCACCTTGCCTTCAGACTTCCCACCCTGCCTTCAGAAGGATCACACCATAATCTGCTGCATCCTAGCTCAGAGCTTTGCTCTTACAGGGCAAATTCCTCTTAAAGGGCATCACTATTGGGATGCTCATTATTCCAGTAAACGGTCTGAACATCTGACCATCACAGCTATGTGGGCACTGTGGGTTTGGTGACAGCCCTGGGGACAGTGGGGACAAGGGACAGCAGGGTGAGTCCCTTTCAGAGTCCTCTGAGCTCCTACCTTGAAAGGACACATCTATCCACACCACATTACAGCCACCCCACTCAATTCCCCCTATGATCAGAAGGAAGAAATTGCTCACGTGCTAAAACCAGCCCTGAAATCCTTCACCCCAAGCTTTGTTCCTTCCAAATGAACCTTGGAAGCTGCTGTCTCATGATGGAATTAAATTTAAATTAAAATTCTACTGCCAGGACATCTAACCAGGGAAGAGGAGAGAAGAGGAAGACTCATTCTAATGCCCACAAAAAATCAAACTAGGTATGAACACGTAACATCTCTGTCCTAACACTGCCAGGTTGTGCAGCACTTTAATAGCTGTTGTTTCATATACAACTAAAAAATAAGTTACCTCTGGTCTGTCTTGATTCCCAAGGAGAACATTTCAATGCCAGTAACAGAGGCCTTCAGATGGTTGCCAAGAAAAAAAGTCTTCCTGCCAGGTATTCCCCAGGACCAGCAGCAGCACTGATTAAAACTGGTGAAATCAGGTTAAAAACTGATCCCACAGAAGGGTAAACCAGAGACACCCTCACCTCCCTTTAGGCCCCATCTTCCCTGATTTTATAAGAACATCCAGCTGGATTAAAGGCCAGTGCAGATCTCCAGGTGTGAACATTCATCATCTCCAGCTGAGCCCAGTTCTTTCTGTGGAAGGAGCTAAACCCTCCTCATCTCAAATCTTCACCAGCCCAGGCACCAAAACAGGCACTAAACCCAGTAATGAACATAAAAGCACTAAAGGTTTCTCTGTCCTCTCTCTTTTTAAGCAGATTTCTCTTGGTTAACTCATTACAAACTCCTGCTCCATCCCTTCTTCCCCACCAGCTCAGTGGGAGAGCAGAGGGACCTGCTCCCAGTAGGAAGCTTTTCCATTCTCCTGGCAGCCAAGAAGTGGGAATGTGAAGGCAGCAGGACTCAGGGCTCACAATAAAAACCCCACTGGCTGCTCCTCAACTTTCAGCCTTTCACTCTTCACCACCCTCCCCTTTCCCTGGGGCTCTCATTGCAAGCTGATCATGTTCCTGAATACCACAGGTCATTGTCTTCCCACAGCCTCAGGAGCTGCAACCTGCTGAGGCCTCAGGGACAGAAGGCAGATTTTTTTTTTTTTTTCCCCCTCCTTGGGCTTTGCAGCTGATTTTTTTAACATTTTCCTACAGGGCAGAGATGCTCAGCCTGGGTGGTAGCATCACACACACACTTCCATCTCACTGCCTTGGCTCTGAGTCCTGCAAGAGCCAAACTCAAATTCCACCAAGATTTGCCTTTTCCTCCCTCTCCTTCCTCCTCTCTCTACAATGGATTTGTAGCTCCATTTTCAGAAATTTTAACTGCAGGGCCTGCCAAACTTCAGCCCACAGCAAATTCTTCCAGCCAGGCTGCAACCTCTCAACACAGAGACTGCTACCATATGGCTGTGTCAGTGGGAGCTTCTGTAATGCAATTTATTGTGGTGTTGGCTCTTTCAGGCTCCTACAATGAAAGGTAAAAGGGGATATTTCCTCTTCCATGGGAGTTTAATCTTTGATACACCTCGGATAAAACTAAAATGCCTCTAATGCATAAAGCAATCCCCTGCAAAGAGAATTTGTGAATGGGGAAATTTCTTCACTTCTCACCAGAGCCTTTGGCTCTGTTTGGGGTTTTGCTAAAGGAGAGGTGGCACAGTTCAGCAGAAAACCCACCAATCTCACTAGAAAAGAAATAAAATAGTATAAAATAAAGTGCTCTCATGAAGTGCAACAGATATTCACTGTGCTGGGTTCATTTTGTTGCATGCATATGTTATATATCATTTAATTCCTCTATGCTTTTCCTTACATCTAAGCATGCCAGTGCATGGGTAAGGCTTCAAGCACTGCTTGATCCTGCATGAGCTACAAAAGATGAAGCTGTTCCACAAGGTGGTAAATGCCTTCACTACTCAGCCTTTTCACCCCCACACCATCAGCAAAGGGGTGCCTAGAGGTGTGGGATTTTTTCTCCATCCCTATCAAACTGGCATCAGGAGCTTGTTGGCACCCCAAAGCACTGCTTCTAAAGGAGGGTACAGAGTTGTGGAGTTGAGGGTGTGAAAAACCAAGTCCCTCTACTTGGTTGAAACTATATTTAGCAAGATGACAAGAGTTATTCTGCTTATTTTTACCCTGACTTCAAGCCTGGCCACGATGCTAGGGCCTCTCCTATATGAACAGGACAGAGAACTCACCACTTTCATATTTTTTGCTTATTTTTCCCCTTGTGTAACTCCTGCCTACAAAGGCACAGCATTGGGTAATCACTGAGCCAGGCCATCATTCAAAAGAACGATTATATTATTAATATTATTAATAATTATCATACTAATAATATTTTTGTCCTCAAGCTCTGACCTCCCATGGCCTCCAGCTGAATTCCTTAGTCTGAACATAGGATGAAGGTACCTAAAATACATCTACTTGCTCTAAAGTCTTGAGTTCCTCTTGAGGGGTTCTGAGTTAAGGCACAGATTGTGGAAAACATCATGGATAAATCTGTTTGGGTTTTTTTTCCCTCCAGGGCAATTAATTTAACTTAAAATTTCAGTTGGGTTAATGTATGGAAAGATAGCTCAGATATTCATCAGACTCTCTGAAGTGGGTCATGCAGAAGCACACAGACTACAGATTAAACACTAGCAATTAGGGGGGAAAAAAAGATATTTTTAATAACTTTAAGAGTTGGAGATGGTCCTGTTTTCTCCGTGTGACGTGATGACTCTGAAACCTATTAATTCTCTTAACATACCATCAGTGGTACCTTGCAGAACTGAGGCTTTTAGTAGGAATTCATATCAAATAGGAATTCATATCAAACACACACACATGTGAGTCCTCAATGTCAAATACCCAGGAGCTCCAGCTCCTCTGTACAGAGGTCCAAAGAACACAAACCCTGCCTCTTTCCTGCAATACACGTGTTCCTCCCTATCTGAATATATCAAATATTTAAAAGTGCCTTTTTAATTTAGGTTTCTGTCCCTTTACAAGCAAGCACTGAGTGCCCTGGTTACTATAAAAGTCATGCACACATGTCTTCTGCCAGCATGGTGTCATGTCTTCTGTCAGTCTGTTATTTACTACTCAATGTTCCTATTATCTTCAAACTGGCTCTGGATTTATTCCAAAGATTGCAATGTTATTCAGGGAAACTTTGGTGGAAGGGTTGCAGCCTGTTTGAGCAATGGGTTGAAACAAAGCAAGGGTTGGGGGGTAAAGGAGGGGGGGAAAAAACATGAGGATTGGGGTTTTTTTAGGGGGAAAACCAGGGGGAGTTCCCAACTCTATGTGCCAATTATCAATCGGAGAGTCCATGTTAATCTCTCTGGATAAAAGGAATTCTGTGTGGTGAGGAAAATGGGGAGCACTGATACATGGAAGGAGGGAAATTGCTCTCCCAGACAGGAATCACCAGGAGGTCTCCCAGTCAGGTTAAGTCCCCTCTCTGCTTTGATTTTTTGCCAGTTTATTACCATGTCTGCTTTCCCAACTACCCAAACAGAGCAGAAACCTGAAATACATCAGATTTCAAGACAAGACATTAGCCAAACTTTTGGAAAAGGTAATTTTTCAGACCTAATTTGGCTACTTCTCTGCCTCCCCAAATCCTGCCCCTGTAAATCAGTGCAAGAGATACCACTCCCAGGATGGCTCCATTTTACTATTACCAGGATTATTCAAGCATATTAGCAGACTTCAAGCCAAGAATACCTTGTGGTCTGATGGAAAGTCTTGTTTTCCTTGATTAAACCTCCATTTCTTGCATTTGTTAGAACAAGCAAGCAATTGAATATTTTATTAGAAAGGATGTGATTTGGTTTTGTTAGTTAATATATTTGCTCCGTGGCAGGGCCTCAGGGGATGAATATTTTACTTCCTTGACAACCCTAACGGGGTGGCACTGAGAGAGTCTGATCTCAGCCTCTTCTAGCAGCCTGTGAGCAGCATTTTGCCAGCACAGAGGCAAATCTGCAGGTGCTAAGAGAACTTCTGCTCATAAAAAAAAAAAAAAACAAACCAAAACCAAAACAAAAAACCACAAAAGAAAACAGAAAAAAAAAAAAAACCAAACCATACAATAAAACCCCACATCATTTTCACCCTCCTACTTAGGTTTTGGATCTGCTGCTTCTGTATGAATTCACCCTTTTCCATGGATAATCTGTCATCAATGCAGCAGCAAACCCAAAGAGGCTCACACAGGTGGGAACTTTTAGTCACCTGTGTCCTGTTTGGGTTTTTTTCTTCCCCAGACCCACAGCAAGAAACCAAGGGAGACTTTGAGCCTTTTTTTCTGGTTGGTGCACACTGACACAGATGCTCTCTTGCCTCTCTGCACATCCTGAATCAACTCTGACCTCCTCACTGCCAGCCCTTGCAACCAAGGCCCAATATTCTCTTCAGAATACCTCACCTAGACACCTCTCTTAATAGAACAAGCAGTTTATCTCAGCCTAAGCAGCAGCTCAAATGTATATTTTGGGCTATTAGCAGCCAAAGAGCAAACTGAATCGATGAGGACTGTACTGACCAGAGATAAAATATTGATGCCACCTCAAATTTCCAAGAAAATCAGGGCCCTACAGAGCTGAGTGTGATACAAACACAACTTGGAGACTCCCCATGCTATGGAGGGTTTAAAGTGCAATGAATTAAAAAGGTAGGATGGGCCACACAAAGGTCTTGTAGCAAAGCCAGAAGAAAATCCAGGATTTCCTGCCTTCCCTGCTAAAGCATCCAGAATCAGTCTATGAACTGGAGAAAAAAGCTGATAGAAAAGGGTGTTCTATTTAGTTTCTTGCACATGGATCCAACCTGGGAGCACTGCTGGTGCCACTTTTCCATGACCCACAGTGTGGAGAGGAACAGAACTGAGCTGCAGGGATGCACAAAGACAGAGAGGAGCAGAACAAGTGATAGAAGCAAAAGCTTCTGGTTTGTTCCAGGCATCCAGGGCAAAGATCAAGGATTCTCCCAAGTGTTTATCACAGGTCCACAATATTGCAAAGGCAAGTTTTACTTTTGGCAGTAAGCTCTGCCAAAAGCACTGATGAATTGAGGACTTGCCTCCCAACAGAGGTGATCCCAAATTAAAAAAAATAATAAAAAATGAGTCCCAAACCTCTCTAAACCCTGAGTGTACATATCTTGCCTGCCTGCTATCTCTGAAATCAGATCTGGATGCAAAATGCACAGCTTCTGCTTGTCTTTTCTTCCCAGGAATGATACTATAAGGGAAGAGGGGGTGTATTTAACAAAGCTGTTATGCAGTTTACTGATTGAGATTATTCAAGGCAAATGCTTTGAAGTAACAGCTTAGTGCAGAGTGACAGTAAACAAGATATAGAGATATACCTAGATGAGAAGAAAAATAAATGGCAATTAGAATTGATATTCTAGGTGTAGAAAATGCTGCTAAGACCTCCATCTCCAGCAATGACACTGTGCTTGTGTTGCCACTTCCCTGCAATGTCTCTGGGATGAATTGCAAATGGTAATTGGACATCACTGAGCCCCCAAATGGATGCAATAATAATAATAATAATAATAATAATAATAATAATAATAATAATAATAATAATAATAATAATAGTGGATATAACCCAGCTACTGCATAGCTGAGGCAAATGAGGGCCAAAGAAGAGGGGAGCCCTATTTACACCTCCCATGCTGATGCTCAGGGTTGACCTGATATCCAGAGGAGGACCATAAAAATGTTGTGAGGGCTGGAACCCCTCTCCTTTGAGGCCAGGAGGAGGGAGCTGGGGTTGTTCAGCCTGGAAAAGATTCTGGGGAGACCTAATAGTGACCTTCAGTGTCTGAAGGAAGCCTACAGAGAGGATGGAGAGGGACAGTTTATAGGGGCAATGGTTTTACAATAGAAAAGAGCAGGTTTAGGTTGGATGTGAGGAACAAGTTGTGTCCCATGAGGGCAGTGGCACAATGGCACAGGGTGCCCAGGGAGGGGGTTGAGGTCTCATCCCTGGAGATATTCAAGGTGAGGCTTGAGGAGGCTCTGAGCAACCTGATCTAGGTGAGGGTGTCCCTGATACTGCAGGGGGGTTGGGCTGGGGGACCTGCAGAGGGCCCTGACAACCCCAATTATTCTGTTTCTATGACCTCTATGCTTCTCTAACACTCTTACAACAATGTTGAAGTTCAAGATGATGTTAAGCAACTCAGACCAGCTCTTGACTTCCAACTTAGGGGATGCAGAGTAGCTGGAGGTTGTTTCAGACAGGCCACTATAAAAATATTGCCTATATTTTAATTTCCTCTCCACCCTCATTGCACTGGGAACCAAGGACTGGAAGTCATGGGGTTGAACTCTTCCTCCTTGTCTTGATAACACTCATCTATGTTTAGGGTATGGGTACCTATAACTGAACCCAAGTCTAAAGGGTTTGCTCAGGACTGAGCAAAGAGTCCAAAGCAGACCCAGGAACAGAATCCAGCAGCTTTCAGTCTGAAATAGAAGGTAAATGTTCAAGCTGGACACTCCAGTACCTCTATCAAAGCCCATGTGAGGTGGATGTCCTCACATGAAGGATGGAGGTCCCTGCACAGTGTCCTGGGAGAGGTGGCAATTGGTACACTGAGCACGAGCTGAGGACTGGATCATTTAAGACTTTAAGATTATTTAATTTTATTTAAGATTAAGATTTAATTATTTAAGATTATTTAATTTTATTTAAGATTATTTAATTTTGTCTTTTCTAATCTCTTTTGGCTCCTCTTTCATCAGATGCAAACTTGCTTGCCTTTAGCTTTCAGTAGCTGAGACAGTGCCTATACTCATTTTCATGTTCTGATTTCCATAAATCTCTCTTCTTGGCCCCAAGACATAGCAGTTAGAGGGGGGGAAATCCATAAGTCCTGAGGTTATTGCAGCTCCATTGCTGTCAGGGGAGGATTTTGCACCCAAAGTGTCTCCATGCAAACTTTGGCATGGCCAAGGAGCTACTGCACACCCCCAAAGAACAGCAGGATTTTGCTGCAGGTTCCTGAAGGAACTTAATCCACTAAAATAATGTATGTTTTCCCCTCATCCAGAAATCCCTTCCTTCTGTAAACAGCCAGAGATGGACAAGGAGGTGGCTGGCACAGCAAAACCATGACCTGCCTTCAGGTTCCCATAAGAATCCTTCTAACACTGGCATTAGTAGCAGCCTGTAAAATCCTATAAAGATTTGCCCCAACATTAACTCCCTCACTTATATTTTTTCCTGAGCATTCCACATCTGAAGTTTGTAAAACACCATTATTCCAAGGGGTAAAACAAAGAATTATGTCTTACCATGAACACACTATGCTGAACATTGCTCTCCTTTTTTTTTTCTTTTCCTTTTGTTCCTACCTTTTTAGAAAAATTATTAAAACTAATTGCATTATTTAATCCCATCACATAAAATCCTCCAGTGTTTCATTAATCAATGTAATCAAGCCAATCAAAATAGATAAAGGAGATCTTTTAACAGGCTTTGATGAGATTTTATCACCATCTCAGTGCATATTGTAAAGCCTCAGCATCCTCAGAAGCAAAATAACTGTAGGATGGGGAAGCTTTATCAAGCAGGCACTAATAAATCAGATGATGCTTGGACCATTTTAAGAGCCTCTCCATATTCAACTAATAACAGCAGTGGTTTTGTATTATATATAAAAAATACAAAAGCAAGTTGAAATAGTGATCATTTTGTACACACAAATTGCTATAAAGCTTTTTTTTTTTTTCATTTTGTTTCTGAAGTAATGAAGAAGATACATGGCTGTGAGTCAGCAGACCAGAAAGTCAGAACACTGTGAGGAAAATGCAATGGGTAATTCAAAGGTTAGATCAGAACAGCTGTAAGTGAAGAGCCTTATTAAAAGCCCAAACTGTTTCCTTTTTAATGTAGTACCCTTACTTTAACTCCACATTTGAATCATAGAATCATAGAACTGGCTGGGTTGGAAGGGACCTCAGAGCTCATCAAGTCCAACCCTTGATCCACTCCCACTGCAGTTCCCAGCCCATGGCACTGAGTGCCACATCCAGGCTCTTTTGAAATATCTCCAGGGATGGAGAATCCACCCCTTCCCTGGGCAGCCCATTCCAATGGCTGAGCACCCTCTCCAGAAAGAAATTCTTTCTCATGTCCAACCTAAACCTCCCCTGGCACAACTTGAGACCTCTTGTGCCCTCTTGTCTTGCTGAGAGTTGCCTGGGAAAAGAGCCCAACCCCCCCTGGCTCCAACCTCCTTTCAGGGAGTTGGAGAGAGTGATGAGGTCTCCCCTGAGCCTCCTCTTCTCCAGCCTCAACACCCCCAGCTCCCTCAGCCCTTCCTCACAGGACTTGTGCTGGATCCCTTCACAGCCTCCTTGCTCTTCTCTGGACCTGCTCCAGCACCTCAATCTCCTTCCTGAGCTGAGGGGCCCAGAACTGGACACAGGACTCAAGCTGTGGCCTCCCCAGGGCTGAGCACAGGGGCAGTTCATTACTTTCCTGCATTTAAAGACTCTTGGGACCATATTTTCCTTCCTCAGACAGAGTTCTGTTCTCCCTCCCCTTTTTCCATTTGGCCACAGGTGGAACTCAACGTTGCCCATCCTCACGAGGGGCTCAGCACTTCCAGAGGCACTGACAATGACAGGGATAAAATCCAGCAGAAATAATGACAGAGGATGATCTTGAGTTGAATTTCCAACCAGGCAACGTGGTACCACTCAATTGCTTAGAAAGCTGCTGGACAGAGTGTGCCCAAGAAGAGCAAAATCTAATGAATGCTGTGGTATTGCCTTCTCTTGTGCTTTCCTTTCAGTTCTGTGTTGCAAATGGTTTGAAATGGAATTAAGCTCTTCTCCCTCACAAGCAGATTTTGCTTTTTTTGCCTTCCTTTATCCCAGCAAACACAGCTCAATTTGAAAATAAACCCAGGACTGGGCAAAGGGAAATGTCTGAGGCACAGGAGTAGCTGAGCTCCTCGAAATCTTTAAAACCAATCTGGGAGGCCATGGATGAGCAGCTGTGGGCACCTCAGCCTGGTGGAAAGTAGATAAATCTGTGTTCCAAATAACTGATGGTTGTCTTAACTAGTTCCTGCCATAGCCAAAAAAGTGTATTCCCCTGTGTCCACCCCAAAGTGCTCCACTAAGCACAGCTCATGTGGGATGAACCAAAAGAGATGCTCCTGTGAATTCAAAACTGCCTCTCAGGATGCTGTTTTAACAAAGCCTGCCTGACATTTTAACACAGGAGGTTTTTTTAATTAATAGATGATTAATCAATTATGTTTCTGGGGTTTTGGGGTTTTTTTTTAATTTTTTTAAAGATTCCCTGATTTGTCCCTTTATGGGGACAAACTTTTTAAAGGGGTCTGTTGAGATGGGACAAGAGGTGATGGATTTAAACTAAAAGAGGGTAGATTTAGACTAAATATAAGATAGAAATATTTACTCTCAGGGTGGTGAAACACTGGCTTGGGTTGCCCAGAGAGGTGGTAGATGCCCCATCCCTGGAAACATTCCAGGTCAGGTTGGATGGGGCTTTGGGCAACCTGGTCTGGTTGAAGATGTCCCTGCTGACTCCAGATATGTTGGACTAGAGGACCCTTAACTGTTCCCTTCCAACCTAAACCATTCTGTCACTCTCTGATCCACCTTTCTGGGCTGTGTACTCAAAGGAGCATCCTTGCTCCTACATCTGCTGCACAATTGGACCTGACACACCTAATGCAATCCCTTCAGAATGGAACTGGAGTTTTGCTTTGAAAGAGTTGTTGTATTTACTCTCAAACTCAACTTTGTGTTACCAAACCTCATCCCTGGCTTCCAAAAAGTCACTTCACATTAGCTGAAATCAGAGCTTCCTAGTTACAGACACACAAAGTCAAACTATTCTCAAAACATTTTCCAGAATGTTAAAACACTAAAAATATTCTCTGGAAAAATCAGTGAAGTTCCACTGGAGGGAGAGCAGAGGCTCTGGCTCATTTCTTACAGCTACTACAATTTGAAAATTAGTTTATTATCTTAACTAGTTAATTAACCAAGATGTCTAGTCATGTCCTAACCACTGTCATCAGAAGGAAAAGATTGGTTTCATCTCAATATTCATCTGTTAGAGGAGGAAAGATCTGGGGTTTGTGGAGGAGAGTTCCCAGTGACACTATTTTGTCACTTTTTTTTCATTCTGTTGGCATGTTTTTTGCTGTGATTTTAAAGATCTTTAATTACACCAAGGAGATGTAAAAAAAATGGTATTTGGTTTGTTTGTTTCCTTTTTTTTTTTTTAAGTAATAGATACATAGAATGGTTTGGGTTGGAAGGGACCTTAAGATCACCCAGTCCCAACTCCCCAGGATGCTCCAAGCTCCATCCAACCTGGGCTGAGACACTGCCAGGGATGGGGCAGCCACAGCTTCTCTGGGCAACCCGTGAAATTAACATCTTTAATTTAAAATAATATTATCAGGATGGGGAAAAATTGTCATCCCAGCATGTCACATTGCTGCTCTTTGGGCAGCAAGCTGTGGAGGGATTGTCTGGGTTGCTCTGTCCTTGTCTCAGTTAGGTTTGCTCTAGATGCACACCTTGGAAAGTCCATAAATCTGTGTTCCAAATAACTGATGGTTGCCTCCACTAGTTCCTGCCATAGCCAAAAAAGTGTTATTTCCCTGTGTCTACCCCAAAGTGCTCCACTAAGTGCTCATGTGGGATGAACCTGTGCAGTGGGATGAACCCAAAGAGATGCTCCTGTGAATTCAAAACTGTCTCTCAGGATGCTATTTTAACAAAACCTGACATTTTAACATAGTTGTTTTTGGTTTTTTTTTTATTAACAGCTGATTAATGAATGATGTTTCTGGGTTTTTTTAAAAAATCTTTTTCAAAAACTTTGCCTGCTCACATTGCTTTGGTGGGGAAAGACCTTCATGATCAAGTCCAACCTTCAACCCAGCCCTCCCAACCTCACCACTGAACCATATCCCTAAATATCTCCTTTCTTGGGCTGTCAGTGCCACAGCTGCAAGAGGTGGGGATTTTTAAAGTGTTGGGATTGATGCTGGTGGAGATGCCACCATCAAAACCAAGCTCTGAGCAGGGGACAGCACACTTGTGCTCCCTCTCTTCTTCCCCCACCTCTCACTAGTGAAACAATTAGAGCAGACATGTGCAATAGTATTTAAATTAAAAAAAAATAGTGTGAACACAACCCAAACCTGCTCATGTTAAAGCAATTAAGGACTTAAGGGATGTCACAGCATGTGGGGAGAACAAAGCCATTATTTTATTTCTTGACAGACAGGAAGTTCACTGAAATTTTGAGCATCGTGCCATTCAAAACTCTCTGTGAGTGTGGGAGAGATGTGGAAAATAAGAAGGAAAACTTTAAAGTTTTAAGGGAAACTTCATATTGAAAATATGAGTAGTTTGGTTTTTTTAACTTCTTCTAAATCAAACTTGTATTTTTGCATTCTAAAATAGCATTTTTCTATCCAAAATAGGCTAAAGTAGCCTGCAATCAAATATTTTATGTCAGCTGAGCCCAGTGGCTGTGGCTGATTCAAAAATCAGCTTCCCAAAGCTTTTTAATATATCTGCAAAACCTGAAAAATGAAAAAGTGTTTTCAGTTCTATCTAATCCTCTCTTCTAGTGACTGTTTGCTGCTTCAGTCACCACAAAAAAAAAAAAAAAAACCAAAAAAAACCACCACATTATCCATCCAGCTCTGTACCTGAGGCATCACCTCCCCTTCTGCATCAACTCAAGAGAAGACAAAGTTAGAAGCCCAAGTCCAAAGCAGATGAAGAGGTTGGTACTGAATGGGTTTTTTAAGAACTTTCCTAACAGGTTTCATTCTGGAAAGGAGCTCAGGACTGTCTGGGGTTCTGCAAAGGAAAATCCCAGCTGTTAGCCAGGTGAGCACCTAGGAGAAGGATTTTGGGAATGAGAGGCATTCCCAGGGGTTTTAGGGCCTTTGCAAGGATTCAACATAAAGGGCATCCTGCCCTAAAGGGAAAAAATAAAATCAAATAAGTTTAAAGACTGGAAGTTATAAAAAGGCAAGTATAAAATCTGCTTTCAAAACAGGATGAGCACTTGCAAATATGAAAAGATTTGATTCATGCTGCAATATTTTTCGTTGATTTATTACATTCAGCCCAGTTTCTCCTTCCTTTTGCAAGAAAAAAAAAAAAAAAAAGGATTTGAGGTTGTATCTCCACGGGTGGGACACCATAGTCTAGCTCCTTTTTTTCTCTTTTTTTTTCATTTTCACCATAAGTACATTGGTGATGTTACTGCATAAGAGGAGAAAGAAAATATTTGAATGAAAGGACAATAATTCCAAGGCTATTAAGTTGTATAACCTGAGACACCCTGTGAGCTGGGGATGGGTATCAAGGCATGAAGTTGTCCAGCTGCCCCTTCAGCTTTCCAGAAGACCCAGAATGCAAGGCTGCAAATTTGGGCAGATTTATCAATATTCTGAAAATATTAAGAACTTGCCAGTGTATAAATTTGCAATTCTTTGGCTCCCAGCAAGGAAAATGACTCTTCTAAATGCAACTGGTTCTAACTAAAGCAAGAGGCTAAATGAAGCTATGAGGTCTTGTACGTGGAGCAGAGCATCCTAAAAGTCAGGGATGGGGAGGTGGGCAGAGGGCAAAAAAAACTTTTTTGCAAGTATTTTGAGGCTCACTGTTGGAAGGAGCACATTACACTCTTGATCTGCCTCAGATGTGCAGCCACAGGAGTTTTGACACATCCTTTGGTGAAACCTGAGTGAAATTTTAGCACTTCTGGGGCCTCCTGTAGAGTTGTCCATTTGCCCATTTCTGAACAGGGCTCTAAACCACATTAATGGTGATTCCTCAAGGACTGTGGGAATGTCACTTGAAATTCCTTCTCTGGAAGATGCTGGGAATGTTATTTCCTTGGAATTTGAAGACAGGCAATAAGAAGCCTGAGAAAGGGATGTTGTGTATTTGAGAAGGAGTTGAGGCACAGACCAGTCCTTCCTCAAGCTCTTTGCTTCATTTACAGGACAGTTCCCCCCTTGCAAAATGGAGAAAAAACATCCCTATAGCAATCCAGCTGTGGCATGAATTAACTCATTATAGCTGGCAAGGTGGTAAAATGAAAGCTTAATTTCACAATAATCATTTAAGCATCAATTAATATACAGAATAATAGCCAGAGCTTCATTCTGCACAAGGTTCTCTTACCAGCTCACCCATAAATTGCTAACAGGACCTTATTTTACAATCTGTAACATCCTTTTCAACATTTTTCTCAAGTTATATTTCTGGAAATCATTTTGCTATTTCCATCCCAGGATGATTTTGCCTTCAAGTTTTGGAGCTCTGCACAAGTTTGAGGAAATGTCCACTTTTAAAGCAAAAAAATGTGCAAACTTCCCAGGCTCAGGGCTACAAGATGAAAACCACCCCTGTGGGACTGGGAAGAGGCTCATTTCTCTCAGCAATATTTTCCCTCAAATGGAGGCCCACTTGGGCTGCAAAATTACCTCTTTTGCCTGGGAAAGAGCTTGCACTTCACTAAATGGACTTGGATTTGGAATTTTAATGCATGCAAAAAATCTGGAGTGCTGAAAGTCCTGTGTTTCATTGATAATAATTTATACATCTCACATTCTTCAGGGGGAAATACACCCAGATGTGTTTGTATCAGGTTTTGGTTTGGTTTGGAGGGTTTTTTTGTGTCTAATAGGTTTTATATATTAACTGCTATACAAATTAATCCAAGCACAGAGGTTGAAGCTATCTACAGTGCAAAAGGATAGCAGGGAATAAAATATTTTGTAAAAAAAAATGCAGTCTAGCTTAAAAATCCTCAGTAATGTGAACGGAATTGGCCTTCTTCCTTTTGTAGTGTTTCTTTAATAAAAGAACAGCAGTAAGTTAAAGGGAGTTGGGCAATTCTACCATTATACTGTAAAATGCATTTCTTGATAATTCTTATGTCAAAAAGTGTTGGAAAGCTGCATTTCAACAAAAATATTTAAATTGCTGACATAGCAATTTAAAATCTGCCTGGAGAACTGGAGCAGGACAAGGCAGAGCATTGGTCATGTTTCTTGTCCTTAAATGAAACCCTATGACCAGTCCCACTCCCACACCCCCCCCCCTTACCATAGCAAACTTCAGACAAAAGAGGATATTTTATCCACCATCTCCTCTACACCTCATCCTAATGGCTCTGGGTTTACACATAGGAAAAGAAGAACCTCAGGGCTTGGAGGAAAATCTCCAGGTTTCATCCATAGATTCAGCACAAAATACACAAAATTCACCCAGCAAGAATATGCTTCAGGTGACCAATCCACCTCAGAAGGATCTTGATCTCACTAACTGGGTTATTTAATGTCTAATATTATGTTAATCAAGGTGCCACATCACCTGAGACAGCCACATCACTGCTCCAGCTAAACACCAAGAAGCCACCACGGTGAGCACAGGAAAATCCACGGGCAGGTTTGTGTTATTTACAGACTCCTGAATTTTTTGGATGCTTTAACAGGGGCATCACCTTAGACCAGGAAGGAGCTGAAGAACTGCCCCTCACTGGTTAGACCAGCTCAGCTGCAATCTGTTGCCTAAATACAGGTGTACAGTGTCACCTGAGATGTCCCCAGGTGTCCCAGCTGCTGAGCCAGGGGGACACAGATCTCCAAGTCCTCAGCCAGACCCCCCCTTTGCCCTGTGGGTATCTCAGGGACATCTCAGCTGCTCCTGACAACCGTGTTGAGGCAGAGCTGAACCCGTGTACCACAGCATCATGTGGGGATGGGTAAGAAATGACCAAAAAAAAAAAAAAAAAAAAAAAATCCACCCAGGTGGCATTTCTATGCTTACCTAAAACCTTTCACCAAAAGAGCCTCATCAAAGTGTTGATCAGCAAATGCAGAGAAAAAAGAGGGTTATTTTTTTTTTCTTCCAGACAACCTGTTGCTACCAGATACACCTGCCCCAGCACTAAGAAAATAAACACGGGAGGCAGGCACACTTCCACAGGAAATCCTGACCTGCCTGCTTCAAGTTCCAGCTTCCCAGGGACAAGCACAACCCAGCAAGACAAGCACAACCCAGCAGATCACTTACGTCCCCCTCTCGGGGTCAGGCTTGAGAGAAAACCAGGAGACAGCCCCCAGCATCCCGGTCTCCAGAGAGGAAAAGGAAAGCTCCAGAAAATCCTATTTCCCCCACACACACACTCAAAAATCCCCTCGCAAGGAGCAGGAGCGGGAGAGGGGGAGCGGTGGGGAAGAGGAGGGGAAGATGAGAAGGAGGAGGTGGGCATGGAGTTGTCCCAAGGGACTCGGGTCCTCCCATCCCATTAAGCCCGCGGGCAGATCCGCTGGGGCTCTGGGAGCAGGCTGGGGAGGGAGATGAAAGATTCCTGGAAGGAATCAGGTGCAGAGGGTGGGCAGATGCTGCTAAAGAGCAAAGAGAGCCGGTCAGGCTCATTTGTCTGGAAGGGAACCAGCAGGAACTTTCTTTTTATCTCCGACTGCCGATGTTAGGGTAGTTCCTAAAGGCCACAGACGGTTTGGACCCCACTGCTCTGCCTCTCCCTGCCTGCACAAGGAAGGAAATTGCACAGTTTATTTTATTTTTTTTTTTTTCCGCAGGTAAAAAAATCCCCCCAGCTGGGCTGGCTACGGACCTGCTAACTCCTCTCTGCCTGCAGGACCCTGCAGTGGGGTTCTGCTTCTCTCAGCAGAAGATGATCTTTGAGGTCCCTCCTGACCCAACCCATTCTATGATGACTCTGTCTTTGGTCCCTTTGTCCAGGTGAAGATGTCCTGGGTGTTTCTCATCCAAATCAAGGCTCTCCCGGAGCCGTTCCTGCCTGCCTGCCCTGGCTGCTGCCTGGCTCTGCCTGAGGATTAGCCATGCTCCACCTGCTCTGCCTGGGATTTAATGGGGCACCCCCTTGCCAGGAGGGGTGTACGGGGCACGGACCCGTCTGTCTGTCTGTCTGCCTGTCTGTCTGTCTGTCTGCCTGGGGATTAGCGTGGCCCCTCCTGGGCTGTCCCCAGCTCTGCTCACCAGGGTGGACCCAGCTTCAGCAGCTCTCATCTGTGGGAGCTGGTGGGTTACAGATGTCTGTCCTTCTGTCTGTCTGTCTGTCTGTCTGGGAGTTATGGATGGGTGCTGCTCTGCCTATGCCACCATCGTGTCTGTCTGTCTGTCCAGGAGGGAAGCCACACACTGTCGTGTCTGTCTGTGGAGGGATGCTGGGCACAGCCTTGTCCGTCTGTCTGTCTGTCTGTCTGTGAGGGGATGCTCAGCAGTGCCCTGTCCATCTTTCTGTCAACGAGGGGATGACAGGTATTGCCATCTCTCTGTCTAGGAGAGGATACTGGGCACAGCCGGGTGTGTCTGTCTGTCTGTCTGTCTGTGAGAAGAGGCCAGGCATTGCCATGTCTATCTGTCCAGGAGAGACACACTGGGCACAGCCCTGTCCGTCTGTCTGTCCAGGGTAGGGGTGTGTGGAACGCTGAGCACAGCCAGGTCCGTCTGTCTGTCTGTCTGTCTGTCTGTAAGAAGAGGCTGGGCATTGCCATGTCTATCTGTCCAGGAGGGGATGCTGAGCACAGCCCTGCCCGTCTGTCTGTCCAGGGGCGGATGCTGAGCACAGCCCTGTCTGTCTGTCTGTCCAAGAGGGGATGCTGACTACAACCCTCTCTGTATGTCTGTCCAGAGGGGATGCTGAGCACAGCTCTGTCCGTCTGTCTATCCAGGAGGGGTGCTGAGCACAGCTCTGTCCGTCTGTCTATCCAGGAGGGGTGCTGGGCACAACCCTGTCCGTCTGTCTGTCTGTAAGAAGAGGCTGGGCATTGCCATGTCTATCTGTCCAGGAGGGGATGCTGAGCACAACCCTGTCCGTCTGTCTGTCCAGGAGGGGATGCTGAGCACAGCTCTGTCCTCCTGGGCCCCGCCGTGCCCGGTGCGAGGCCACCCGACCCCCTCCCCGGGGGGCGGCAGCTGCGGCGGCCGCAGGGGCGGGGGGTGCCGAGGCGGGGAGGGGCGGCAGTCGCCCCCCGCCCCCCTCATCCCCACCTTCCTCTCCTCCCCCCGGTGGAGATTAAACACTGCTGGAGGGGGGATGGCCGAGATTAGGCCTGGGGGCACCGTGGGGGGGGGGGCTATGGGAGGGTGGAGCCCGCCCCTCCAGGCAGCCACCGTCCGCATTGTCCGCACCGGGCACAAAACACCGACAAAAACCACAGAACACCCCCCAAAAAATTATTTTTAACCAGAGGAGGCGGTTGAGCGGGACGCACATCACCCCCCCACGCTACCTTCGCCGGGGTTGGGGATACGGGAAGCCGGTGGGGAATCTCCCCCCTCCTTCCCACCCCAAAATAACCCCCCCAGGCGTCATCCCCCCGGTTCCGGGCTCTGCTTTTCCTTCGGCTCGGTGCGAGACAAAGATCTGCGGGAAAGTTGCCCGCGGGGATAGCGCTGGTGGGGAAAAGCATTTTGCGGGATGGGGGTGGGTTTATATTAAAAAAAAAAAAAAAAAAAATTACGACCGTTTTTTATTTAGGAGAAATTGCGCAGCTTTGGTTTAACTATTAATAATAATAATAATAATTTCCAATTATCAAATCGTATTCGCTTCCCCTGGAAGGGTTCGCGCAGGACTTGGTTGAAGTGGGTGAAGGGCGCGCACCGCACCGCTCCGCACCCCTTCCCCCCGTGTTCCTCTCCGCTCCCGCGGAACCACGGGCTGAGCGGGATTTTACGCACCGGGACCTCTTGAGGAAGAGGAAAACTCCGAAAAACAGCAAAGCAAACCCAACGTTCGGGGTGAATCCCCTTTTATCAGCAAATCAGTGAAATGAAAGTTCCATTTTTTAATTCTTTTTTGGTTTTGTGGGTTTGTTGTTTTTTTTTTTTTAAACCCAGAGAAATGCCTGAAGCGAAAGCGAACGCGGGTACTTGGCAGCGCTGGAAAAGGAGCGGGGATGAGGGGGGGTGTTGAGGGTGAGGAGGGGGAGGAAAGGACTTTTCCCTTGGCTGTGGGGCAGGGATTCGTTTGCAAACTCCAATTTAACCGCTCCCACCGCTCCGCATTGTCATGGTCTTAAAACATCCTGGCTTGGGCAGCTCTTCGAGGAAAAAAAAAAAAAAAAAAAAAAAAAGTCCCTTTAAAAGCAGGCGCCGGGGGCCCGGCTTTATTTGTCTGAAAGTTCTTTGGGTTTGTGCTGCCATCAGAAACAAACAAATAAATAAATAAATTGTAATGACGATAATGAGAGAGGGGAAAAAGGTATAGGAAAAGGGGAAGGAGGGTGCTGCTAGGTGCTACCCGGTGGAGAGGAGGAGGTGATGCTGCGGGTGCTGCCGGAGAAGGGGACGGATGAGCCGTGGCCGGGCAGGGCGGAGGGGACACGGGGGCATCTCCCTCCCCCCCTTCCCCGTCCCTTCTTCACCCCTCCCCACTTCTCAGGTACGAGCACTTCCACTGACATTGATGTAACGACATTAGAGTTAATGGCAGCAGCCTGGTCCTCATTATTAATTGTCTTTGTGTTTGGATAAAGTATGTAATCTTCTCCTCAACCACACCATTAAAATAGGTTGCCTTTTCAATTAAGAACTGTCTTGAGCACAGCAGTCAATTTTCCTAATGAAGATGCATTATATTTTCACTTTTTTTTTTTTTTTTTTTTTTTTTTTTTTTTTTTTTTTAATAATGGGGAAATCCCACGTTTTCATTAGGCGTGATTACGGAGAAAGTACAAGAGGGGGTTTGACTAAACTAAATGTGTCCCGTATAGTGTATTAAACACCAGGCTTTTAAATAAATTGAAATTTCCTACAGATAAGACACGAGGTTGGGTACAAATACGGTCAGATTCGCTTCCTTTAGATTAAAAAAATGCCGAGCCTATTCTTTAAAACGCACTTATCAGACAGAAAATAGTGATTAAAACAACTACAGTCGACTCTTAGCTGCAATTACTCCGGGAAACTTTTCACTCAGCCCAGTTTGCTTACGTTAAACCTGAGGATGATGCTTTAAAATAGACTCGCCCTTGCTGCTAATGTGCAGCTTTGGGGAACAAATAGCACAGTTTAATCATGCAGAAACACACAGGAGCCAGAACAGTCTCACAATTAATTTACCAAAATAAACCCGAAGCTGCCTGCATTGTTTCATATTTAGTTTCCATTCCCCGCCTTCCCCTGGAGAGAAAAACCAACCCTGGTTCTTTCGAAAGCAGGAAGGTTGAGGGAGCTTTGGGGGAGTTGGGATTGTTCCTCTTTTCTTTTTCTTTCTTTTTTTCTTTGTTTTTAATACGTCGGAAAATAAATATTGCATCGCTCGAAAGCAAAGAGTTAATTTTACGTAATGTCATGATGTGAAACGCTTACAAAATAAAAGGAAAGAAAAACTTAAAAACACCCAAACAACGTGGGGGAAAAAGGGGAAAAAAAATTAAAGAAAAATAGGAGAGAGAAAAAAAAAAAAAAAAGGAAGAAGAAAAAGAAAAAAAACCACCCAGACACCAAAGTCTGATATTTGTGAGCCTGAGAAGCTGGAAGAGGTGTCTGGATATCATCGCTGTGTTGTAATTGTGGGATCTTTGTTACTGCCACAGCCGCACAACCCAGACCCGCACAGAAAATACCATGACACAGCTACAGTTTAGGAAAAGGAAAAAAAAAAAAAAAATAGCTGTAGTCTTCCGAGCTAGTTTTAAAGTCTCCACTATGAAAAATACCTGCCTGTGAGGGAGTATGAAGTTAGGCATAAGAGTAATTTCTTATTCACATGGTAACAACAGTTGGTTTCTGATCTTTTGCAAGTTTTCTGCATTTAGGCTTTGTTTGGGGGGGTGGTGGTGTTAATTTAGGGGGTTTCGGGTTTGTTTTTTTCTTAATGAACATTTGTTTCTCCACCAGCCAGTGGCTAAAGAAGATCTGGAAAGAATAGCAAAGAAGATTTTCGATTAAAACCTTAGCCCATCTCCACGGATTACTTTATATCGATTCCTATATATATGGCTGCAATTGATGGGCTCTAATTAAAAATCCAAAAAGGAGAGAGGGGGGGGAAGGAGGGGGGGGGGGGAAAGAGGCGAAAAAGTTCTTTCTGGGTCTTAATAAAAGGAGCTTTTCATATACGGGAAATAAAGGTTGTAAAAGGTTACAAACGAAAGACTAGTTTAAAGCTTCTCTGCGGTTTTCTTTTCTTCTTTCTTACAAAACCCCTTTTCTGGTTCTTTCTTTCTCCCCCCCCCCCCCTCCAACCCCCCAGCCCCCTCCCTCTCCTCTCTTTTTCCAACACCCCCCCCCCCCCCTCTCTTTTTTTTTTTTTCCCCGACTCCTTCATTTTTCCCAAGTTTGCCAACACGCAAGATACGGGACTGGAACCGTTATTTTAATATCTGGGTTGGGAGCTATAATCTGATTGCTGCAGAAAGCTGCTCATCAAGGTAACTTCATGGCCTGGAGAGAAAAATTATGTAAACTGCCAGTATTAGCGCCTTTCATCAACACACACACAGGGACACACAGACTCCCAGACACACACACACATCCCCCCCCTCCTTCCCCAGCCCCCCTGCCCCGGTCCCCGGGGGATTCCCTGCACCGTTCCCCTACGTGTGCAGCCCCCCACGCATCCCCCAAAGCCTTTCTTTTATTGTTTAATTTAATGCTGTTGATTTTTTTTCTCTATTTAAGGTTTGTTGGGGTTTTCTTATTGTTGTAGGTTTGGGTTTTTTTCTTTTTTTTTTTTTTTTTTTTTCGAGGGGGGTACGAATTCTTTCCCCCGGTACACAGAAAACCTTCTCTCAGGTACAAGCCCTGACCTCACTTTCCCTGCTCTCGGGGCAGCATTTTTAGGACTTGTCTGGCTCTTAGGTCGCCCCTAAATGCCTCCACCATCCCTCCCTACCCCTTCCCCCCGCCCCTTCCAATACCAATTATGAAACTTGGTTTCATCTAGGCGAAGATGCAAATTTAATATATATATTATTTTTTTCCTTCCCCAAAGGAGGTGACGGCTCCACCATCCCTCTCCCAGGCGCTTGGGAAAGGAGGGGGAATATTTCTTCTTTTCTTTTTTTTTTTTTTTTTTTTTTTTTTCTAAGCATTCCAGTATTTTAAAACGAATCCAACCAAGTGACGCTCGCACACCCAAAAAGGAGATTTTGGGGTAGGGAGGGGTAATCGAAAAAAGAAAAAAAAAAAAATTAAAAAAGCAGAAAGCCCTTGAAAAAAAAAATT
This sequence comes from Heliangelus exortis, assembly GCF_036169615.1. Taxonomy (NCBI): domain Eukaryota; kingdom Metazoa; phylum Chordata; class Aves; order Apodiformes; family Trochilidae; genus Heliangelus; species Heliangelus exortis. The sequence continues at coordinate 4,437,354 of NC_092426.1, read as the reverse complement.
AAAAAAACAACCCGCCATTGAATTGCAGATAAACTTCAAGGAAAGTATAGAATATTTTAACTAGACACAAATCCGATGAGGGAAAAGCTTAGAACTGAGCAGCATGCATCGCTTTCCGGAGCCGAGCAGAGATGCAAAGATGACAAATAATAAATCGCTTCATTTAGGGTTGGTGGGTTTTTTTTTGTTTTTTTGGTTTTTTTCCTTGCCTTAACTTTCACCCGACCTGAATAAATGATAATTTTTAGATTTCCCTCCTCCCCCTTCCCCCTTTGGTCAGAATATCCCAGGGCAGCAGCTCGGCGCGATGGTCCGGGGGAGCGATACACACGGCAACAAACCCACTCACGAATCGGTCGCGTTAGTGAGAAGAGTCGGAAATTCAAATCAGAGGAAGGAGAAGTGAAGGGGAAGAAAGAGAAGAGAAGAAACACAGCTATGCAGAGAGAGAAAATGGCTCTGTAAGACGATTGGCATCGGAAAGTTGGAGAACTTACTGAGAAGCAGAAGTTACAGTTTCTTTTCATCCCAGAAGCGGATTTTGGTTCTCTGAGCACAAAAGTTCTTAGAGGGCAAAAAAAAAAAAAAAAAAAAAAAAAGTAATAATAATAATAATTAAAAAAAAAAAAAAAAAAATCACACATCTCCACTCACTCCCCGGTAGCCCCAGCTTGTGTAGCTCTAGTCTGGCAGGGGCTGTACCTGCTCTGAAACGATTTCCAAATGGACCAGAAGAGACTGGAAAGTTTGCTGTTTTGTTTTGTTTAAGTCATTAAAAAAAAATAAAATAAAAATCGAGTTCGGACAGCCGCAACAATTCTTTTCAGTCTTTTGGGTTTTTGGGTTCTTTTTTTGGTTTTGGCTTTTTTTTTTTTTTTTTTTTGCAACTTTTCTCCGAGCTGCAGAAGGCTGAAGGCAGAGGCAGCTGCAAAATGTGTGCAGGATTGCTCCAGGATAGAAGGTTCCCCCTTTTCCCCCCTCTCCGATCCAATCTTTGCAAGAGCCATTCCGACACATTGCTAAGCTAAAGGGAAATTCTCTTTGATAAAGCGGTGTTCCCAGCTTCTGGGTTTTAAAACCTAAATCTATATTCAAATCTGGCTGAAGGTGTGTTCTGGGATTTATGAAAGCCTCTTAAAGGGGTAAATTTACCAAACCGTGACAAAATCATCACAATCTTACTTTAGACATCTGAAGTGGATGAGAATTTTAAAGAGACCCTTGTTTATTTAAGTAACACTGTCCATCTCTCCCACTTGTTTTATTGGCCGCGTGAATTATTCCCAACTTCTCAGGCCGGGGGAGGGCAGAGGGATGGGAAGGCTGGGATGGGATGTTCCTGCTGCTTCTGGCAGGCTGCAGGCAGGGCAGGGCAAAGCAGGGCAAAGCTCTGTCTGCCCGCTGCCCCACGGCCGGGAAGATGCAGGGATGGGAACAGCTCGGCTGGGCTGTGCTTCCCAACCTGTTCTCCCGGTTACTTTCTTTCAGGCACTCAATTTTATTTCTCTGCCTTGCTCAACCCTCCTCTGCCACAGCCCGGCTTCCTCCGGCCTCTAAACACCCCTTTCTTGCTTCTTGTTTATTTATTTTCCCTCTTGTATTTTTTATTATTATTATTTTTTCCCCCCCCCTCCTTTTTTTTTTTTTTTTTTTTAATTCTTCCCCCTTCACCCCCCTCACCCCCCCCACCCCCCCTCCCTTTTATTTTTAATCGATTTCGAAAATACCCTCCTGGTCAGGATACACGGGAAAGAATTATCTCTCTCATTCTTCCAAGGTGGATTAAGGTTATTAAATAATATGTGGGGGCGGGAGACGATGGCAAAGGCGGAGGGGGTGGGTAGGAGGGGGAGGGAAGGGTTCAATCGGGATATTTATTCCTGGTGCTCTGCTAAAGGAGAGGCTGAGGGGTGGCATGGCCGTATCGACAGGCGAGGAGGTGAGAGGGAAGGATTTGTCCAGCCCGGATCTCGGTGCAAGGGTTGGGGTGGAAGGATGCTGCAAAAAGATGGGGGGACTGCAGTCACCCCTGGCTTTTCTCCCTCCCTCCCCTCCCCCCAAAAAAACCCCACCCAAACCAAACAAAAAACCGCAAAAAAACAAAACCCCAAAATAAAACAAAACAAAACAAAACAAAACAACAAAAAAAACCACCACCAAAGTCTTCCATAAAAAGTCTCAAAGCTCTTGGGGGGAGGAAAAAAACCAACCCAACAACACAGTACCAAAAGAGAACTCCAAGAAGTTAAGGGGCCGGGGGTCCCTGGGGAGAGGTGCGGGGGTACCAAGTGGGGGTACCCTCGGATAGCAACTTCCCGTGAAGTCGTCTGGCCCAAAAAAATAATAATTAAAAAAGCGACTGAAGTGGGAGCGGCTCCGGCGGGCAGGGCTGCTTCTGTTCGAGGGGTTATTTTGCTTGTTTGTTTGTTTGTTTGTTTAATTTCCCCTCCTCTCCCCTCCCTCCTTCCCTTCTGCCCCCTCCTTCCTCCTCCTCCTCCTCCTCCTCTCAAGAAGGAAAAGAAAACCAAAACCAAACCCACCCAAGCACCCATCCCATCCCCGAGCATCCCAAACCTGCTCCTGCAAACCTCCAGCCCGGGCTGCACCGATAGCGCTAAAGTCCAAGGACAGCCACATTGAATCAGGCCCAGAGAAAGCCACAAAGAGGCGAATTAATTGCTATAACTTCATTAACATAGGTCACCCCATTAAAATGATCGAGCTGCCGCATTTTTTCCCCCATTGTCAGAAGTGAGGGAAGTGTGTGAGCGCTCCCTCCCTTCGACCTCAGCCGCCTCCGTCCTCCTGCCTTTTTGCCAAAAAAAAAAAAAAAAAAAAAAAAAAAAGCAAAAAAAAAAAAAAAAAAAAAGCTTCGTTTTCGGGTTTCTCTTAACCCGGGAGAAGTTGCTCGGGGAACGAGAGGTGCGAGAGGTTCCTCTCCGTGCCTGTCCCCGGTGAGGCCGGCTGGGATTTGCCTTCCTCGGCCCTCCCCTGAGTTTATTTCTATTAAAATATATCCACATCCCTAGATGAAAATCCCACGCAGTGCCTCTGCCTAAGTCCCGTTCTATACCAGCATCCGGAGATATCTTTAAAAAAATTAAATTAAAAATATATTTGTAGCTGCTATCTCCCCAGGTGACTACATTTCCCCTCACCTTTTGGCACCCTGGGTGGGGGAATGGAGGGTACGGGACATGGGGGACCCAGGTTAGGGGTACCCTGTCACCCCTCGGTCGGGGGGGTGTATAAGGAGGGGGTTTCCCTCCTTTGCTCCTGCGGGTTTCCACTCCCCCAGGTCCGTGCTGCTTAGCCAAGAGCTTCTGGCAGACTCCTTCGAAACCTCCCCCCCCTCCCCCGGCCTCCTTCCCAAATATTTACTTATATATTTTAATATCTTTTGTTGTTGTTATTATCATGCTCCCCTCCAGCTTTTGCTGACACCCCCTTTCCTCTCCTTCCCCGGGCAAGACGCTAACGCCATCGCCGCTTGTCCATCACGTTCATTTGTACAATGACTTCATAGGCTCCACTTCATAATGTATATTTTTAAACCGAGCAGGTTCTTTTAATGTATATTCTCGTGTCATTTCGGTGGCTGTTATTTCTCGCTTGATTGTCCCCCCGGTACAGCAGCGGCCTGTTTTTTCCTCCCCCTGTTGTGTGTTTTTATTATTTTCCCCCTGGCTTAGATGTGTCAATCACTCTCTCCCTGCCATTGGTTGGAGAGTTTGCGTCAAAAAGTTGCCAGAGAGGCTCTTTCTCAGCAAAGCTCCCCGAGAGAGGTAGAGACCTCAGCTCCAACGCACCCTGCCACTATTATTAAAAATAAAATCACTTGACCAGCTCCGGCACCGGCCAGCTCTGTATGTACCGAGCCCAGACCTTAAGAATCCCTGCATCCCTCTCCTGCACCGTCCCCTCCCCTTTCTTCCCCATTTATTCTTCTTTTTCAAACATTTTTTCTCTTCCCCCCCCACTCCTCCCTCATTCCCCCCCTCCCCTTCCCACCCCCCACCCCGATGTCGTGGGCATGTGCATGCGGCGAGCTCTCTAACCTCCCGCTTTGTGCTTTCTCTCCCAGCTCAGCCCGACCCCTGAATTTGGCGAAGGATCCGGGCAGCAGGTTTCACCCCTCGCCCCCCAGCCCTGCCCGAGGCTCCGGCGAGGCTCGCAGGTGAGTCCGACCCCTTCGTTTCATCCTTCCTTGGTGTGTGTTTTGGGGGGGGGGGAGAACGACACACGCATCTCTTGGTGGGCAGTAAGGCAGGGGAAAGGGAAATTAAAATTTTTATTTAATTTATTTAAAAAAAACATCAACAAAAAACAAGTGCGGTGTGGTGGAAGGAGTCGGGGGGGGGGGAACACTGTGCTGGTAGCGGTGAGCCGGAGGGGAGCATCCCCCGAGGGGAGCATCCCTGGATGAGGTGCGGGGCTGCCCGGGGGGGAGGCCGGGCCGGGCCGGGCAGAGGAGGAGGAGGGAGGCAGCTCCGGCCCCTCGGTCCTTGGAGGGGACCAGGAGGGAGCTTCTAGATGGATAAAAAGGCAAAGAACCAAATTCGAGAAGCGGGGAAGCGATTCCCACCGCCCCGGGTCCCCTCGCCGCCGCGGCCGGAGGTCGGGCGCGGAGCCGGCTCGCTCCTCCGCAGGCAGGCGCGGTTCTTCACCGCGTTTTCGTTGGGTGCATGATTTTTATTTTTTCCTCTCCCCACCTTGCCCTCTCTTCCGCCTGATCCTTTGACTTTAGTTATTCCCGGGCTCCAAGCCGGACTTTTACAATTAGAAATAATCAGGAAGGAATTTCTCCCCTTTCTCGGCTCCTGCCCGAGACCTTCATCCTCCTCCTCATCCTCGCTATGTGAAGACTGAGCAAACTAATTTTCCAAAGGTGTCTTTGAGAACTCGCGGAGAACCGGGCTGGAAATAGCAGGGAGATAAATTTTCAAGGCGTTTTTGGGGCTAGAGCTTCATGTCTCGGCGCCGGGTGAAATGGATGGCGAGAATGGCAGCCAGGTTGGAGAGTGGCTGGAGCCGGTTTCCACCTTCCTTACTTTTAATTATTGTTGTTGTTGTTGTTATTATTAGGATCAGTAGTAATAATTTTAAAATTTATTTTACCGTGGAAAAGCTTTTCCCAAAGATACCGGACGGGTATAACGCGCACCGTGTTGACAAAGAGAAAGTCGGGAAAGTCTTTGTGCACCGACACAAGTTTCTTTAGAGCTAAAAGCCCACTTCAGTGCAGAGATTTATTTAGACTTCAGCTCTTCCGAGAAGCTGAGCTTTATTAGTTATTTGGAAAAATGAAATTTCAGAATTTTTTTTAATATTAAAAAAAAAAAAAAAAAAGAAAAAAAGAAAGGGGGGGGGGGGAAAAAAGGAAAAAATCTTTTAAAATATGCGATAGAGTGGCGGTGGGGAGGCAGAGGTGGGTAAAACGGCTCCACGGCAGCGGTGGCTGCTGCCCGAACCGGGCTCCGCCGCTCCCAGCCGGCCTTTTCGTTTGCCCGAGCTCGAGAGGAGCCGTCGGCCGCGGATCTGCGCGCAGGTTTGGGGAGAAACGGGGGGTCCTGCAGAGCAAAGCGAGTGGCCGGACCATCCCCGCCGGCTGGGCACCGAGGGATAATTTCTATGTTGGGAAAATGACAACCCAAACCTTCCCTAAGTGGGGGGGGAAAAAAAAATTAAAATAATAATAATAAATTAAGAAATGCGGTGGAGCGCGGTGCGGGCTGGGAACCGAGGTCTCGTTTGTGAAACAAAACAAAAAATTCCCTTTTTTATCTTGGCACCTTCCTCACCTCAGCAGGAGCCTCTCCGCGCTGCTCCGCGAACCCCCCCCAACCCACTATCTCAAGCCCACCCGCGTCCCCCCGCAGAGCGGCCAAGGGCATAGCCGCAGCCTGCGCGCCCGGGCGCGGATCTCTGCCTTGCATTAATCAGCCCGGGCGATCAGCGGAGCTGGGGCCGGTGGCCCGTAATTAGGGAGCGTGTGCCGCCCGGATTATCTCGTTAGTTTATCAAGAAAACATTTATTATAATTAATTCTCGGACGGGGTAATTATTATTGAGCGAGGGCAGAGCAACTGGTAGCCAGGATCTTTACGAAGCGTGTGTCTGTGTGTAGGAGGGAGAGGAGGGGGGGGTGGGTGTTGGGGAGGGGGAAAGGTGACAGATTGCGGAGCGGAGCCGTTGCTCCGCGGGCTGCGGGGAGGCTCCGGGCTGCGCGGCCGCGGGCAAGAAGCTCCGCGGGCGGCCGCGCTGGGCTGGCGCCTCGGCGTGATGCCGCCGGGTGTAACAGAGAGGTTTTTTTTAATGATTGTTTTGGTTTGGTTTTTTTCTGTGTGGGTTTGTGTGTGTGTGTTTGGGGGTTTTGTTTTGTTTGTTTGCTCGTTATTAAACGTGCGGCAAACCGAGTTTTGGTCTCCCGCGCATCCTGCGCTGGTGAATAAATTGGCGGCCGAAACCACTCCGGGGCGAAGCAGGGCTTCCCCCTCCACAAAGCTGCCTCTCTCCAGTTTCCCCCCAGTCCACGGCGGGTTGAGGGGAGGTTAAAAGTGGGGCCAAAACCTCCATGTCCCCCGCTCTAGATGCGCTCAAGGTATCTGAGGGCGGCAAAGTGGTTTCCCCGAAGGGAAAAGGGGAAACTCCGCACGGCGGATAACCAGCACCGACGGGGGAAAGCGGGGCTTGGGGGGTCCCGCAGGAACCCCCTCCCCACCCTGACAGTCCGGAGCCCTCCTGGGGTGGGGAGCAGCTCTGCTCCCGTGTGCGCTTGTTAACTAAAACACGGAGTTTTGGGAGCAGAAAGTTGTGCTGGAGTTCGCTTTTCCCATGGCCGCCGGAGGGGATGGAAGGAAGGGTGAGATTTTGCCCTAAAAGAAAAAAAACAAAACAAAAAAAATTCCAAGGGGAAACAATCTTAACCCTTTCAAGAATTGGCTGGCCTCTTGTCGGCCATTTTTTGGCAGAGTGTGTGTTTGGGTCCCATGTCCCCACCCTCACCCCCAGCCCCACCGGAGACCCGGGGGAGCCGGAGCGGGGCCTGGGGGAGCCACTCGCCCTCCCGGGCTGTCCCGGGGCCGCTCCCCACCGAGGTGTTTGTTTAGCTTCAGCTTCGTCATCCAGAGTTTTCTTGAAAGCCTAATAAATCTGTTACTTGCCTCCAAATCTAATTACCCGGAGTACTAATTAGGTGCAAATGGCCGGTGGAAATTACGGCAGACGTGGACTGATGGCTGTAGAGCAGAAAAGTTTTGCTCTTCCCGAGCGGGCATTTGAGCTCTGAAATGCAGCAAAGTCGAGGGGGAAGGGGAAAAGGAGTGTGAGTGAGTGTGTGTAGGGGGGGGGGAAAGGTTTGAATGTTGCCCGAACCTGGGATAATTAAAGTCCTTGCAAAAGACTAGGGGAGAGATAGGTTTCTTGAATTGTTTCTTTGTTTCTCACCCTTGGGCTTTGTTATCTGCATTATTTATTTAGCCGAGGGGTTCTTTGTGTCTGCCAATGGCCCCAATCAAGTTTTGCTTGAGACAATTAGCCAGTGCCCGGCCGGGAATCCTATGCAAATGCCCCGGGCTGCCGTACAATGCGGGCAGTTGAAGGCATGGGGGGGTTTTGTTCGGGCAGTAATTACTGGCTGCGATGTGCCCCGTCCCTCCTCTCCTCTCCCTCCCTCCCCCCCCCCCCCTTTTTTTTTTTTTTGTTTTTGTTTTTTGGGGGAGGGGGGAGCGGAGGGAAGGAAGATGCGTTTATCTAGTCAGTCTCTCCCAGCTTCCAAACCTGGCTGCGGTCCGGCTTTACGAGCTGGAGGATTTTAAGGAGAGAAAGCAGCGGGGAAAAAAGCTGGGAAGGGGGAAGGCGTGAAGCAGCAAACTGGCCTGACACCCCCCCCCCCCCCTTTCCCTCCTCTGTCGCCTCCGCAGGCACCTGGCAGCCCCCCCTGCCCGACGGCACCCTCGGCAGCCCCCGGGGCAGGCAGGGCGCTCGGCCGGCTCCCCCTCGCCCGGATTTCGGCCAACTCTCCTCCCCGCCACAACTTTAGCATGATGTCTTATCTTAAGCAACCACCTTACGCAGTCAATGGCCTGAGTCTCACAACCTCGGGCATGGATTTGTTGCATCCATCCGTCGGTTATCCCGGTAAGCCACGTTTTTCTTCCTTCTTTCCCTTTCCTACCCCCATCCCGACCCCCTTTTTTTATTTTTTTGCCCACGAGGAAGAAGCCACCGGGCTCTTGGAGGCACAACAAGCCCAAGGAAAGCTGGGGAGGAGGGGGGGGAAGGCGGGCGGGATATGGGGTTCCCCCTTTTGTCTGTTTCTCCTTATCCTTAACTTTTTATCCGGGGAAAGGTCTGCAAAAAAGGGGACACCCTCCTTTTGGAGGCGGGGAGGCAGATGCTGCAGACCCATCAGGGGGAGATGGAGATGGGATTCGGCTTGAGGATTGCCCGGGAGGGTTGGGGCGGCCGAGTGGGGAGGAAAAATGGGGGTGCACACCCCCCTCGCCCTAGGGGAGGGGGATGGAAGGGATAGAGGAGACTTGAGGGGTCGCTGAGTGACATCCAGGGCCTTTGGCTCCTTTGGCAGCCACCCCCCGAAAGCAGCGGCGGGAGCGCACGACCTTCACCCGGGCGCAGCTGGACGTGCTGGAGGCTCTTTTCGCCAAGACTCGCTACCCAGACATCTTCATGAGGGAGGAAGTGGCCCTGAAAATCAACCTGCCCGAGTCTAGAGTGCAGGTAAAAAGCGGGGTGGTCCTGAGAACCCCTTTTAATCGCTCTCTTTCCCCCCCCCCACCCTCCTCCCACGAAGCCCCAGTCCCGGCGTGCAGGGTTTGGGCTAACCCAGGGCTGGCAGGGAAGAGAGGGGCTGTTGAGGGGATGGGGTCAATCCCGGAGTTAAATCAAACCCCTGAGGGGGTGAAGGGGGCTCATAAGATGGATGAAGGTGGAAGATGGGGTGGGGGGAGTGTTAATTTGCTACCCAGGAGCTGGAGTTCTCTCTTTCACCCTGTCCATTGGAGTGGAGGTGGGGGGTGTTCATGCAGATCCCAAATCCCAGCTCCTGAGCCTTTCTTACCCGTCCCCAGTCCCCTCGGCCTGAATGGGATGAGGAGGGCTCTCCAACACCCCCAGTCTGGCCCCGGTGTGCCAAACCCCAGCTTGACCTGCCAGGCATTTGGGGTCCCTGCAGAGCCTGTCTAGGATCCCCCCTCCCCCGGGGATTCCAGCAGCAGGGACACACTGGGATCACCTTTCCCATCAGCACGGACTGGGGGCTTCCTCTGCCTTTGGGGGGGCCTTCGATGAGTGGGAAGAAGCCTTGGTGGAAGGGGGACCCCTCTCCGGGGGCTGGGCTGTGTCTCCTCTACAAGGAACCTGCAAAGGCCAATCCAGACAGCATTTTGGGCTTGAAAATCCATATTCATTTTGGTGCTGCTGGCTGGAGGCCCCCCGGGGCTCCAGCACAGATCCAGGACACTCCTGCAGCCGGGAAAGAACAGCTCCAAAGCCATCCCTGTCTTTCTCCCCCCTATGAGGCTTCCCGTGGTGCCGTGCCCCATTGGATGATGGAAACTGGGGACCCCAACCTTCTCCCCACATTCCTCCCCAGAGCCAGCCCCACCTTGGTCCCTGCTAAAAGAGGGGGTCAGAGGAACTGGGGGTGAGAGCAGAGCCTTTGTAAATGAGGCATTTTTACCCACCTCACCCCCACCACCCTGCCTCAGTTTCCCTAATTGTTCCCTCCTTTTCTTGATGCCCTGTTGTTTCTAATTAAGGGCCTGACTTCAACAGGCCTTAAAGAGTGATTCCTGGGGGGGGAAGGGGGCTGGCTGGCAAACAGGGAGCACTCCCCTTCTCATCCCCTAAAGCGACCTTATTAAGCACTTTGATTTGCCCATTTCCTCTTGTTATTACTGCTAATGTTCTCAGGGAGGGGGAGCCCCGGAGCTTTTCTTTGCATCAGCCTGCAACCCTCTGCCCACTGGGGAGGGTTTCAAGTGCCCCTTCCCCATCAAAGCCTTCCCATAACCACCTCTTTCTTTTTTTTTTTCCCCACCTCGAGTTTGTCTGTGCCATCCTTTAACGCTGGTTTTTTTGTTTTTTGTTGTTGTTGTTTTTTTTTTTTTTTTTTCTCTCCCTCCCCATCTCTTGCTTTCAAGGTGTGGTTTAAAAACCGCCGGGCCAAGTGCCGGCAGCAACAGCAGCAGCAGCAGAACGGGGGCCAGAACAAGGTACGACCAGCTAAAAAGAAGAATTCACCAGCCCGGGAAGTGAGTTCAGAGAGTGGGACCAGCGGGCAGTTCACTCCCCCCTCCAGCACCTCGGTCCCCACCATTTCCAGCAGCAGTGCCCCCGTCTCCATCTGGAGCCCAGCGTCCATCTCCCCGCTCTCAGACCCCCTGTCCACCTCTTCCTCCTGCATGCAGAGATCCTACCCCATGACCTACACCCAGGCATCAGGCTACAGCCAAGGATATGCTGGCTCGACCTCCTATTTTGGAGGGATGGACTGTGGATCTTACTTGACCCCTATGCACCACCAGCTTCCCGGCCCGGGGGCCACCCTGAGTCCCATGGGTGCCAACGCGGTCACCAGCCACCTCAACCAGTCTCCAGCCTCCCTTTCCACCCAGGGCTATGGAGCCTCCAGTTTGGGCTTTAACTCCACCACCGATTGCTTGGATTATAAAGACCAAACGGCCTCCTGGAAGTTAAACTTCAATGCTGACTGCTTGGATTATAAGGACCAGACGTCGTCATGGAAGTTCCAGGTTTTGTGAAGAACCTTGGTGGTAAAAGGAGAGAAATCCACAAGGAGAACGAACAGGCTGGGCTGAACGCTCCAGTTTTAGTCAGGTCTTGGTTAAATTAAAGAGAAAAATAACTCCACGGACAAACAAAACGAACAACAACAAAAATAAAACCGACAGCGACAAGAGGGGGGACAGTGGTGTTGGTGTGATCCCGTTCGGACTCATCTCCTGCTCTGGAAAAGGAATAATAAAGAGGACAAATGGAGGAGGAAGGCCTTAAATGGACAGATCATCTAGTGAGCAGAAAACAGGCAGACCCATCTGTGTTCTTTCTAGTTTTAGGCAATCGTTGGGTTTCTTTGTTTGGAAGAGGTGGGAAATCATCCCACCTCCTGGCCAGTTTAAAAAAAAAAAAAAAAAAAAAAAAAAGTCAAAAAAAGTAAAAAAAAAAAAAAAAAGTCTAGGTTTTTATTTCTTTTTTTTTTCCCCCCTTTTTATTTTTTTTTTTTTTCGTGTGTGCGTGTGTGTGCGTGGAAAGATCCTTCACCCAGAGGTTTCCAACGTGTTAGCCAACCCTTGGTTAAACTATTTGCAATGGACAGCATCTTCTCTTTTTCTCCCTCCCCTCTTTCTTTCTCTCTCTTGTTCTCAAGCTCATCCAACTATTTCATGCCCAACTTTCTCAAGTTGGCACCCGGAGAACTTGGTTCAGGGCTGTGTGGGTTGTGTGACTGATTGTCCTAGCTGCACTACTTTATTTAAAGATAAGAAAAAAAAAAAAAGATAATGTTCATAAGGAGTCAATATGTAGTTTTTAAGAGACAATCAGTGTGTGTCTTATATAAATGGTACATCTGTGGTTTTTAATCTGTGCTAGACTTCAAAACTGTGATCTCCTGTATTGTATGCAACTATGAACTCTGCACCAGCAGGAGTTCTGCTGTGATTTAAATAGGTTATAATTATAAGTGAAATTCAGAGCAACTGAGTTACCTATTATCATCTTTTTAAAAATAATTTTAAAAAAATATATTAAAAAAAAAAAAAAAAAAAAGAAAGAAAAGAAAAACACAAAAAAAAACACGATCGCCTTTCACCCGAGGTGAACTGCACTGAAACTTTTTACAACAAACTCTCTCTGAATGGAAGAGAAAAGACTGGAAAAAAAAAAAAAATAAAAACAAAACCAAACAAAACCAAACCCCATCCGAGGACATAAAACTCCTCTGGCTCTCACCTGCTGCTGGCCATACTGGCAGTCCCCATCAAACCCAACAGGACTTTGGGCAGTTGCTCTGACCTGGATGAATTTAAACGGAGAATTCATTGTCGTTTATGCTTGCAGATGTTAACTGAAAAAAAAAAAAAAAAAAAAAAAAGAAAAAAAAAGATATATATGCATAAACCCTTTTTTTTTTTTTTTTTTTTTTTTTTTCCTGGATTTGGCAGATATGTATAATTATATTAAAATGGTTCTAGCACACTTGATGGTTGTCTTCCATTTTAATCCCATCCGGCGAGCGAGGGAGAAGGGCGATGCCGTCTGCCGCAGGGATTGCTCGGTGGCAGCCAGGAGCAGGAGGCTCTGGCTGCTGCTTCTCTAGGGCTGAGACAAAAGGGGTTTTGCTGGCAGCTCCCTGAGGTGAAGGAAGCAAGGGGGGAATTATCTTAATTTTTTTTTATTTTATTTTTTTTTTAAGCGGAAAACTAAAAAAACCCCAAACCACTCATCCAATAGACCTTGGATAATGTGACTTTCCCCTCACAGCTTTCCCAAATCTTTGTGGGGAGGGATGTGTTTGCTCCATATCCTCCTGGGAGGTGTGGGTCCTTGGTTGCTTTTGGGGAGAGCCCTAAACTTTCCAGGCTGAACTGGAGAGGAGCAGCGAGGACCTGGGAGCCAGGCAGGATCATCCATGCAGAGATGCTGGGGATGGAGAGGGGCAAGTTTTGAAGCTACAGTTCCATAAGTTGAAGCCACAGCTCCTTATGGTGCAGGATCAGGCCCATCCCAAGAATCCCCAGTCATCCTCTGTCCTTTTCCTTCCCTCTCTCCTTCCCGCATGCGTGGCTGGGGTCACTTGAGGCCTGGACTTGGGATTTAACACAGAAAAAAATTAAATGAACCTCTGAAAAAGAGAGAAAGGCTGAAAAAACCAAACCCACCTGCCACCATCCTGCTCCCTGTCACCAGCTGTCCCCTCAAGGCTTGTCACCAGGGACCTCCTGCTTTCCAGTCACCTGGGGCCACCATCACCCCACTGCGGTGCCTTTCCATCCATCCATCCATCCATCCATCCATCCATCCATCCATCCATCCCTTAGCTTCACATCCCTGCATCCCAAACAGGTTGTCCCCCTCCCTGGACACCAGCAACCCAACTCTCCCATCCCAAGGTGGCATTTCTGTCCCTGCCCTGCCACTGCCAGCAACATCAACCCCTAAAATAAACACATCCTCCAGCTCTGAACTGAGGAGAGGTTTTGTGTTTTTTTTTTTTTTTCTTCATTTCATGGCTTTTTAGGCTGTGATTTCCTCATGTATTTTTTAATTTATTTTTAAGGGGAGGGTCTGTATAGGGAGGGTTTGGGGAACACCAGGCAGCTGGAGGCTGGGGATGGCTCAGCTGGGTCCTGGCTACCAGCAGCTCCCAGGCAGCAACAGGGAAAGTTTCATCTCTCTATTGATTCAGTTCAAGCCAACAAAGTTTACCACCACCCCCCCACCCCAAAAAAAAAAAAAAAAAAATTATTCAAGCAAAATACACTTGGAAAGAGCAAGTCCTTGTTGAGCTGGGGTGCAGCATCCCACCTGCTTGGAAAAGCTCTTTGTTTCCTGGGCTTTTGGCTATTTTGTTGTTTGTGGGGTTTTTTTTTAAAGCCCCTTAAAAACCTCTTTTCCTATTTTGCGTTTCCCATTTTATCTTTTGCTTTTCTTTCCTGAGTAGTTTCCTGCCTGTTAGGTATGAGCTCCTCCAGCTAGTGCTCATTTTCATCAGAAAAAGCCCATTCGTGGCAGGAATTTCTCTGAATTTGCCCTGGCTTTTTGTACTTTCCCCATTTTTTTTTCTACCTGGTTGCTTCTGAGTTTAATTTTAATAAGCATTCATGCGGGCAGAGGGCAAAATCCCAAGGTGAGCTGGAAAAAAACAATGTATTATATAAAGAGCATTTTCATTATTTTTTTTTTAGTTTTTAATGTTTTAGATCTCCCTTCTGGCTGAATTTGTTTCCTCTGAACTCGGGCTGCAGGAGGCAATTCTGGATCCAATAAAATCGAGGGGAAAGCTGAGGGGATGGCATTGGTTTGGTGTGGGAAAGCTGGATTTAGGAGCAAAGAGCTGATTCAAAGGGTTTTCCCTCGATTTTATTTGAGGTGTCCCCCCTAAAATACACATGGAAGCCAATCCTCTCCCTGTTCTGCAGGGTGACATTTCCCACTGGAGGGAATAAAAATAACTAAAATTAAAAATAAATAAAAATAATAAAGATCAGAAAACCAGGAGGGAAGCAACCCAGGAGGGAAGGGAAATCCCAACCACAGCTGAGCTGCTCCAAATGCCTGCTCCCTGCCTGCTCCTTGTCTGATCCCCCCCTGCTCCTGGTTTGCATCCTTGGATGATTCCCCACCAGTTCTGCTGCCTGATCCTTGCCTGATCCTTGTTGTCCCCTGCCCATTCCCTGCCTATCCCCTGCCAACTCCCTGCCTGATCCCTGCCTTTTCCCTGCCCCATCCTCCACCTTGTTCCCTGCCCACCCTCCTGCCCGCTCCTTGCCCACATTTCCCAGTCTGCCCAGTGCCCAGCCCTCACCCAGGGTGCCTCCTCTCCCACCCCAGAGACTCCCAAAGCAGGGAGAAGTTTTGGGATGTTTGCATTCCCAGGAGAAGCCCAGGGGTGGGGAGCACTGCCAGTTTCCAAGGAGATGGGAGAAGGTGACTGAAAGAAGCCAGATTTTGGGATTTGCAGTAGAACTTCCCCATCTGGTGATGGAGAAGGGGGGGGAGGTACAGGAACCTCCCCAAAATTCCACTCTCAGCACTGGCACTGCCCTGATCTGTGGTTTGGGGAGTGGCAGGGATAAAGCTGGAGGGTTGGGAGTGGGTTTGAGGTTGGGTTGGGTGTGGAAAGAGTTGGGAAGGTTGGGTATGGATACAGGGTTAGGATTGGGCTTGGAAGGGAGGGATTTGGGTCTGGGAAGTGAGGGTTGGGTATTGAGGGATGTGGGGTTGGGATTTGAAGGGCTGAATTGGCACTGGGAAGTTTTGGGAAGGTTGGATATGGGGTTGGGGTTGGGAGGGCTGAGCTTGGGTTTGGTTTTGGTCCCAGACCCCATCAAAATTTGGAGACTGAAGAGGGACTGGGGACACTAGAAGGGGCACCAACCCTTGTTCCCTCCCCCATTTATAAAAAGGAAGGGAGGACAGGACCCCAAAGGTCCTGGAGCCATGCAGGGGGGCACAGAGAGCTGGGCTGATAAGGGGATGATGGGCACCCTCACCTCTGCCTCTTCCTCAGGAAGGAAGGAAGGAAGGAAGGAAAGAGAAGGAAAAAAAGAACATGGAAGAAAGAAGAAGGAAGAAGGAAGAAGGAAGAAGGAAGTAGGAAAAAGGAAGAAGAAGGAAGAGGAAGAGGAAGAGGAAGAGGAAGAGGAAAAGAAGAAGGAGAAGAAGGAGAAGGAGAAGAAGGAGAAGGAGAAGGAGGAGAAGGAGAAGGAGAAGGAGAAGGAAAAGGAAAAGGAAAAGGAAAAGGAAAAGGAAAAGGAAAAGGAAAAGGAAAAGGAAAAGGAAAAGGAAAAGGAAGCTCCCTGTGGCAGTTCCAGCTGCTGGGGCTTCCCAGTGTCTCCATGCTGCTGTTTTTGCTGCTTCACCTCTGCTCTGGGGCAGAGTGAAGGGAGGTGATGTCGGGGGGGGGGGGAAGGAGAAGAGATGGTGCAGAGACAGCTAAATCCATAAATGCCACACAAACTGTTAAAATCTGCTCTGGGAGTCAATTTGGACTTTTAGTCTCATGAACCATTAATAAAAATCTCCTTAGACTCAAATGGCACTCTAATGGGGTGATAGCAGATTACAAACTCCTAATGGAGAGACTCCATCACCAAATATTCTCTAAGCAGCATGGTCTAACGTACTGGGGGTGGCTGGGCCACCTGATTATCAGCTTATCAGCAAATACTTCTTAGTGCTGGATGTGCTGAAAAGAAAGAGTCTTCCTCAGAGCAGCCCCTTCCCCATTCTTCATTGAAACAGACCTGGGGATGGCAACGTGTGGCCTGGGGACCTGTGACAATGGTGACTCCATGGGTGAGGCTGCACCACTGTGGGGCTTGAGCCTGGTTTCTGGATTTTTCCCATTAAAGATGCAGTGTTGGAGGCACCCATGGGGAAAACCCTTGAGGTTCACACTTTCCTTGGTCTCAGGTGTGGGAGAGACATTTTACAAGGGTGTGAAGTCAAAGGACAAAGGGTGATAGCTCTGCACTAGAAGAAGGTGGATTTAAATTAGACTTTAGGAAGAAATTCTTCACTGTGAGGGTGCTGAGCCCCTGTGCCAGGTTTCCCAGAGAAGCTGTGGCTGCCCCATCCCTGGCAGTGTCTCAGCTCAGGTTGGATGGGGCTTGGAGCATCCTGGATGTCCCTGCCCATGGCAGGGGGTTAGGACTAGACAGTCTTTAAGGTCCCTTCCAACCCAAACCAGTCTGGGATTCTATGAAATACGCCCTGGGGACACTCAGTCCTTGCCAGGACCAAGGGACTGTACGTGATGTCTAATTACTTGGTAATTAAATTAGGAAAGCTGAGGTAGCATCATTACCTTTGAGAAGTGAGAAATTGCATTTGCTTTCCGACACAGTTTAAAGCAGGAGCGAAGCCAATTAATCTCCTGATGTTAAAAGCAAAGTGTCCCTCCATCCTCACAACCTTCTCTGTTTGTTCCATGGTGGTGGAAGGACAGGGAACCATTCTCTGCTGTGTCTCACTGATTTTTGGAGGCTCTGTGGGCCACAGGTTAGATCCCTGGAGATAATCAGGCTCCTCTCCATGAGGGAAATACTCGGAGCCACCCCCCAGGGTGGAGTCTGGGATGGCACCAGGGGCTGATATCTCTGAGGGTATCACCCCAGAGCTGTGAAGGAGGAGAGTGGTGAGTTGGGAGGGTGTTTGTTTAGCATCACTAAAGACACAGTGTGGGATGGGCTTGATTTAACATTTTTATTGGCAATGTGAAAGAGCAGGCAGGCAGAATTGTTAAAGATCAGATTGGCAGAGCTGGTGAAGGGAGAGAAATGATGGAAAGAGGCACCCAGGGGATGGAGAGCTTGATAGCCAAGAGTGAGCAAATGCACCTGGAGAGATAATCAGAGGGATTCAACATCCCTTCAACATCCATTCAACATCCATTCAACATAAAGGAGAAAGGGGTTTGGAAAGCTGGGTTCATGGGTGATGAGCCCTCCCAAGAGCTTTGAGGCAGGTGGGATGATGAGAAGGGTGATGGAGTCTGGTAGGAACCCAAAAGGCTTGAGCTGTGGGTCTGTGTGGGGATGAGGGGAGAGACATTGCCACTGAAAACCAAAAAATCCCCAGGTCAGAGGGAAGAGCAGACCTGTACTGAGCTCTTGTCCAGTCTGAATGAAGCTTTGAAACCCAAAGTGGAAAATTTGTAAGGATCCATGGAAGAGCCATGAAAGCAACTCAGGGAGTGAGGAACCTGCCTGCCAGAGGGTACCCTGGGGGGGATCCTGTCAATATATGGTGTTATGCAAGAAAAGGTTAAGATGGAATCCCTAACATAAGATGGACACAGAGCTCCTTGAACATGTCCTGAGCAGAGCCATTAAAATGATCAGGGGCCTGGAGCAGACAACCTCCTTACTCACTCTGCAGTTTAGCAGACAGAGATTAGATACTCTACAGAGTCAGGTTACTCAGGCAGGATGTGTTCATTTTCATTTATTTGCCTTCAAATCACAGAAATCCACAAGACCCGATCACACCAGCTTGGTCTGGGAGCTTTCAAACTAAAACAATCACGAAGCTGCCCTTAGGATCCCAACAACTTATGCAAGAGACAAAATACACCAGACCAAAAGGACAGGTGTAAAAATGAGGCTGGAATGAAATTTTGGGGAATTTGGGCTGGAATGAAACCTTTTTTTGGTTTGCACCACGAGGCAATCCAGTCAACTTTCCTGTGTCAGGAGAGGGGAGGGAGGGAGTTGTCCTGATTAGATCTAATTTCCTACCTGTTTGCTGTAGGCATTTGCATAATGATCACCCTGCAACGAGTGGTTAGCATATGCTAACACTGATTCTTGAACCTGTTAAAACACAGAATTCACACAGACTGCCACTGTTTGCAGCACATCCCATCTTCCTGATTGCATCCCAGCAGATGTGCCCAGTGCTTGCCCTGACTACCTGAGCTGGCTGGAAACTTCTTCCAGATGTCATCAGGACAGGATGCAGAGAGATGAACACAAACTGCTTTATTTTCAGCCCTAAGGAAAGATCAGAGGGTTGGAAAGAGATCTAAAGGTCTTTTAGGGGTCTTCTGGCATTTTAGTTCCTTGCTCAGTGTTGGAAGAAAGGGGTTTCTCTGGTACCCTGTGTTGCTGGCCCAGATGCAAGCTGATATATTTTGAAGCAGTGTAAATCAGAAGGAGGTTGGAAGGGACCTTAAATCTCCTCCATTGCCACCCCCTGCCATGGTCAGGGACACCTCCCATCAGCCCAGGTTGCTCCAAGCCCCAACCTGGGCTGAGACACTGCCAGGGATGGGGCAGCCACAGCTTCTCTGGGAAACCTGGCACAGGGGCTCAGCACCCTCACGGTGAAGAATGTCTTCCTAAAGTCTAACATACATCTGCCTTCTTCCAGTTTAAATTTATTTAACCAAGTTAAATTTATTATTAACAATCTCTACATGCCCTTATAAAGAGTCCCTCCCCAGGTACTTGAGCCCAAGTACTGTAGATGCTTCACCAGAACTTTTCATGAAAGGAAACCCTCATGTACTGAGTGATGATTCACAGCCCCTCACCCTAACGTGGTGGGAAGCTGAGCTTATTTGTAAATAATTTGCTTTCAGTGAGGACAGGCACAAGGGTGCCATTGTTTTGGAAGAGTTACTCCACTGGGTTACAAAAAAACCAAAAAAAAAAAAAGATAAAGGAGAGAGATGCAGGGCAGACTGTGCTGTTGTTGCCAAAGAGAGGCAGAGGATTGCAAGGTGTGAGTATCCAAGCAGTGAGGTGTCAGCAAACAAACCCAAGCTCACCTTTCAGCAGACTTGTTCATCTCTTTGCTTTGAGAAAAAGGGTCACAAAGTCCTTCCCCACCTCCCTCAGTGTCTCCCATGTGTGTTTTCACAGCCTGGCAGCCATCAGCTGTCAGTCATGGTCCTCTAGATGCTGTGTGCAAGATTTATGCCCTCTGCACAGGAACATCTTTTGAATGGCAGCATTTTAGTAGCCTGCATGAGTCTGATAGCTCAGAGACCAATTTCTGGGCAGGCAGAGCTCTGAGGGGACAGGAATACTCAGGGAAGGTTGTAGGGAGCATGTGAGAAGCAGTGAGCTCTCCCCTGGGATGGAGCAGCCCAGGATGTTGCACTTGCTCCCAGCTCTGGGTATATTTATTCTTGACAAATTCATGTTGGTTGCTTCTTGTTGGACAATATTCTGCAAAACCTGGAGAGACTGAAAAAGCCATAGAACGATTCAGGCTGGACAGGACATTTGAAGGTCTCCAGTCCTAGATCCTGTTCAAAGGGCAGCTAACTTCAAACTTAAATCATGTTGCTTTAGCCACATGTTGAGTACCTCCAAGGCTGGAGATCACTCTCAGGTTCTCTATTCTTTGCCCTAAGGCTTGCATGGAGAAGAGCTTTTTCTGTCTGTACCTTGTTGCCAAAAAGGGTCCCCAAGGGATCACTGACAAGCCCCCAAACCTCCAGTGGATCATTTGCCCCAGCTCCCTTGAGCACTGCTCTCTCCTGTCCACAGCACAGAAATACATCCTCAAGAAACAGGGCTTGCTGAAAGCTGATCACTGACTTGCTTTGCATACGTAGTGGTAGGACCAGATGGTTTTTTTTCTCTGTTCTGTGAAGCTCTGGAGCCCTGCTGAGCAATCCCATAGCATGTCCCTTAACAGAGCCCTCCATGGGCCTCAACCTCCAGCCAAATGCCTTGGCAGCTGCTGCACCTGGGCATTGTCCTTTTGGACCCACCACCTTTCCACACCAAATATGTCTTATTGATCCTTCCTGGTGCCTGGAAATCCTTTGGGACAATTGTGAGGGTGTCCCAGAGATTCCCATTGCACCACACTGGTCGAGGACAGCAGAGATGGTCTCGGTGCCTGTTGTCCTAAGAGTGGCCTTGTGTCTCCTGGACATTTGCTTGTTCACTGCCCCCTCAGTTGACATTTCCCATTAGTGGTGGCACTGAGGTGTTAAGTGACCCTGATCTGAATCACTTCCATGGAGCATTTTTGCTTTCTGCTGTCTGCTCATAAATGGGACCCTGGTGCTGCCCTTCCTGATTGGAGTTAGTGCTGTGGGCTTGATTCTTTTTGCTTGGAACCCCGTCCCATGCCCTGGCCATGTCTCACAGTTGTCCCTGTCCTAACCAGGGACCCAGTGATGTCTGCAAGGCAACACTGTGATGCCCCAGTTCCCATCTCTATGATGTAGGTTCCTCTCCCCTCCTCTCCTCTCAACTTGGAGTAACTCATATGAGTAACTCTCATCCTGCCAGGGTTCCCAGAGCTCATCAAATACCTTTATCAGCTGCTCCAGGATCCCTGGCAGGACTCCTGGAAATGGTTCTTTGCTCACTCCTCTCCTCTTTTCCCCATGAGGCTGTGAAGATGTCTGTTTTCTCACACTCATCCTCATGGTCAGCTGCCCATGCAGATGCCCCTGGGCTGACAGGAGACTCTTTGTCTCAAAACCCAGCATTTCCAGGGCTGAGACCTTCCTGTCCACTTGCTTCCCTGATTGCTGAACCCTCTCCTGTCACTGTGCTTGCCATGCCTCACACTGAGTGATGGCAACCATCACATTTCTTTTGCCCTGTGCTGGGTAGAGGCAAGACAGGAGGTCACATTTTGGGTACTGAAGAAGTTTTTAATTAAGTGAGATTCCCAGTGACATTTTCAGAATGTCCATCCCAGCAGGCTGTTGCCAAGGCTGCTTCCAAACACCTCCTTCCTATGTCTCCAAATCACCATGGAGGATGGGTTGCCCCATCCTATGTCCCTTTTAGCTTCCCAATATTGTTTTGATGCTGTCTCTTGGTACCCTCCAGCTCCAACTGATCAGCCAGCATGGCAGGGAAGTTAAAAAACCATTCATGTGCTCCTGGAAAAAAGAGAAATCTCATCATCCCTGTTACACCAACAGGGCACAGAGACACTCCCATGGATGAACATCATTTGGGATCAGTTTGGGATCAGCCAGCACACCCCAAGCCTCAGAGTTACTGCTGTTACCCCTAAAACTCTGCTTCCTCTCCCTGGCAGAAGGAGCTGGCAGTTCAAAGCCCTGCACCTGAAAAAAGGGGCATCCTTTTCCTGCTTTTCTGCTGTCACTCCAACTCCTACTGATCAGCCAGCATGGCAGGGAAGTTAAAGAACTATTCATGTGCTCCTGGAAAAAAGAGAAATTTCATCATCCCTGTTACACCAACAGGACATGGAGACACTTCCATGGATGAACATCCTGTGGGATCAGTTTGGGATCAGCCAGCACATCCCAAGCCTCAGAGTTACTGCTGATACCCCTAAAACTCTGCTTCCCCTCCCTGGCAGGAGGAGCTGGCAGTTCAAAGCCCTGCACCTGAAAAAAGGGGCATAATGGGCAACCTTGTCCTGCTTTTCTGCTCTCACTCCAGGGCTGCAGGGACTGGTGCAAGGGCGCAGCTCTCATGCTGGAGCTGCACGTTGCTTTCTCATTATGCAACTGCTGCATTTTAATAGAAACCTCTTTTTAGGCCGTCTCCGAAACAGTCGGATTTTTTTTTTTTTTTTTTTTTTTTTTTTTTTTTTTTTTTTTTTTTTTTTTTTTTTTTCCCCTTCCTCCTTCTGTCAAATGACCAACTTAATAATTCACTAGTTGTGCTGGGATTAGGCACTTTGGGCCACACTCTGGATTTCTTATCTTTAATGTAGCTCTCGACGACATCTTCTGCACTTAATCCCCTGACAAAACTCCCTTTGATTCCCGCGACAGTCGCTCACAGAGATCAAACGCAGAACGTTGCTCTGTCAGGTAGAATAATTTGTGACAAATAATTTACCCACAGACTCTCCCCTCGTTTTTTTTTTTTTGTGAACAAATTGTGCCCTTCGGTTGAGGCTTGGGACTGCTGATGGATTTGTTTCTGGCTGCCTGAGCTCCACTTCAAGGATTTGCTCTGGAGAAGGAGCCGGTGACGATGTTTCCAGAGCTTCAGCATTTGTTGAGGCTTTGCCCTGGCTCAGCATCAGCTTTCATCCCCCTTCTCACCCCACAAGTGACATCAACACATGCCCTGATGTGCTCATCCCCTTGTATTTTTCTGTCCTGGCTCTGATTTTCTGAGGCCAGAGTTGCAGAGGAAATAATCTCTAATATCAACTTCAAATTTCCTGCTTTGGGGAAGGAGCTGTGATGGATGCACCTGACAGGGGTTTTACCACTTCCCCTTGCAAGAAGAGTCTCCAAAAAACCAAGCAGAGGTGAGAATGGGGATGTAGAGAGAGAAGGGGACCTGGTTTCTATGTGGAATCAGCTCTAGCAGGAATGAGGCACCCACACTTCTGCCTGCACCCCACATGGCACCACTGGAGTCTGACCATGTGCCCCAGTGCTGTTGAACCAAACCAGTTGAACCAGTTAGCTGGGAGCCAGTGGCATTTCTCTCTGTGTGTTGTATGGATGCAGTCTGAGTGATTTGGGTAGAGAAAAAAATAGGAATTGGTATTAAGTAGGAATTAGCCACAAGAAAGTTCTGATACAGACCAATTTAAGTTATTTTTATCACTGCATTTTTACAGACAGGGGTCTTTTATCTTCCAGTTTGTGTCAACTGTAGCTTTTTCTGTTCCATTTTTTTTTCCTTTAATTTTTAATTAAATGCCTGCAACTCTCAAAAAGCACAAAAGTGGTAACTTTAAGGTCTCCATCTATTTTCCAAACAGCCCTGGCAATGCCTGCAGGGAGCAGAGAGCAGTGCTGTCTTACCAGGGCCCACAGAGATGCTTCATTAACCCAATTAAGCAGGTGGATGGAGAGGGTCTCTCTGATAATTTACACCTTACTAATGAAGTGTGTGACTCTTAATCTCCTCCAAACAAGATACACTCATGAAACAGTGGTGCAAGGAAAGGGGAAATTAATTAGGTGAAAAAACTATGAGATTATAGCAGAGGGATTCCAACGAGGCAACTGTAACGTGGCTGGTGATTCATTTGTGCCTGTCTTAAATTAATGTCTGAGCTGTCAAGTAAATAAGAACCAGCATTATTTTGGCTTAAAAGACATTCTCACCAGGCCTAGCATGAAGCACCTTATTTTCCTGCATGACAAACCACTTCCCATGCCCCAGTTGCCTGAATGGCCCTGGGAGGAAACAAACCCAGCCTGGGCAAAAAGCTTGGTTTATTTTTCTAAGATATTAAGGAAGGTAAGAAGGAGCTACTTAGCCTAGAGAAATATTTTCAAAGTAGTGACAACTTCGTGTCATATAAATATCTGGCTACCAAGCCTGAAGTTAGGTTCCAGTAGGATAGCACCATGACTTCTCCTAGTCTCCAATGGTGTTGGAAGACCCTTGTTTGAGTTCTGCTGGGTGCTGGTGGGTGATTCCTAAAAAACTGGGTGTGAACATGGCTCAGAAATTGTCTAGTTTTGTCCCCAAGACCCCACTGGAAAGACACTGTTCATCTTATTGTCATGGTGGTCCTCCAGGGGCTGTGGTCCTCAAAGTTTGCTCAGTGAGGATGCTGCAGAAATAGATTTTACCAGCTAAACAGAACTGCTGGCTCCTGAAAGATTCCCAAAGAAGCAGCTCGGTGCAGATTTAAGATTGGGAATTGTATTTTGTCCTAAAAGGAACTCAGTGAAACCAAGGATTTCAAAGCTTTTGGCAAACATGAATTAAATCAGCAATTAATTAAGCTCTGTGGCACTCCTGTTTGATAAACAAGAGATACATTATGATCAGTCAGTATTGCCAACTGCAAACATTCACAAACTGTGAGTCCAGCTCCCCAAAATTATGAGATTGGCTTAAAAAATCATGAGATTAAAAACCCAAAATTGTTGCATTTTCTTTATCCACCATCTGGCTTCTCAGCCTCTAGGGTAAACATGCCTTGTGTTTTCAACTACAAGGGCTAGCCACTTACTTAAAAACATGAAAACTGAGATCTTTGTGCTTCATAATGACTCCACCAGCTGAGGCTTTAGGAAAAACACTACAAATCCTAAGACTCATCATAAAATCAGAAGGATTTTCCATACTGATCACTCGGAACTGCAACGTTTTTGGCTCAGCAGCTATTTCTGAATGCAGCATCCCGGTGCAAAAGCTGCTGGAAAAGGGAAAATGAAGACTGCCCTTCCTGATCAAGACTGCAGGAGAATTTAGGTGGATGAAATAAGTCTGCAGAGGCAGGACATCGTGTCATCCTTGCTGGAATTTAGCCAGGACACGAGAGATAAACACAGCAGTTCTCCTAAAAAAAATTTTTTGGGGTTGTTAATGATTACAAACGATGGTTTCTGTCTCTCAGGAAGATGATTGCAGGCACTGCCCGGGGTGTAATAGCTTCACACCAAGCCCAAGTTGTGAATGTCAACCCTGGAACACTCATTCCCTTGGTTCTGCAGCCCTGACAGACAGTTTGTGTCAGGAAAATCCCCTCTCAGGCTGATCCGACTTAGCTTGCGAGACGGGACCATTTTGGTGGCAGGGTTGGCAGCCACTGCATTACTGTCTGGAGAGGAATTTATGCTGCAGTGGGACTGGGAAATTATCTGGAGGGAAAGTAGTTGCAGAAGGGACATGGTTGGCCGAAACCAGGAAAACAGATTTCAAACCTCCTGTAAACAGCTTGGGTTTATCACCGGTTGCCCAGGTTCAAAAATAAATATCTTCGGGTTTGTTGGTTATTTTCTACTGACACTTCAAAAAATGGAGTTTGCCTGTGACCTTGAAAACCATTTTAAATATAATTTTTTTTTCAGGAATTTGAAAACCTGAGGTTAATAAAAGAGAATCAGAAAAAGAAAGACAGGTTCAGTTCTTTAAGCTGGTCTATTTGTCAAGGAGGAGCAGATGAACTTGCAGCCACCTGAGCATCCAAGCACATGGATTTAGGAGAAAACTCACTCTAATGTCTTCTCTGTAGCAGGATACTCCTGGGCATCAAGAAGCTGTTTTCTCCAAGGAAGAACATTATAACTGTGCTTAGGATAGGCTCTGATCTTTGCACCTAAACCTATTTAAAGTGACACTAAGGGCTTTTGTACTGCTATGAAATTACCTTGGGCCAGCGAGAGCTCTCACTGGCTGTGTACTCCCCCTCCTCTCTGGAAATCAAAGCAAAAACAGGTTAAGAAAGCTGTAGACAAATTCATGCAGTGAGCACCAACCAGGGTTATTATAGGAAAAAAAAAAAAAAAAAAAGATACAGCCTCTGACTTGGGAAGCTCAGTGCTGCACAGAATAGAGGCCATGAGGGTGGCCTTGTTTTTATGGTTCTTCTCTAAGCATCTCTCCTAGACAGAACCCAGGAATGTTCCCATGTGTTCTCCTGTCCCTCAGGATTCCATCCCAGAGGAGCATCCCCAGGAGGAGCTCCCAAACCCACGGGGCAGGAAAAACAATGCAGGTGTAGAAGGATATTGGTTAACATGGGAGCCACAGACCTCATGATGCAGCATCCCAGTTTGACCTGTCTCCCTGGTTTTCAAGTAAGGTTTGCATATTAAATAAAGCATTTCCAAGGGTTGTGCTAAACAGGTATCTGGAACTCAGTAATTAATGCCAACATTCATAAATTCCATGTCTCTCCTTCTGGTAGTGCCCACGTCCTGATGAGAGAACCAGGCACCTTATCAAGCTGCTTGCTTGCTCCAAAAGAGGTACCAGCAGGTTGTGTACAGGTTAAATGTGGCAGCTCTCAGGAGCTATTTTATCCTGTGTGCAAACCTGTTTTATAAAGCTTATCAAGAAGAGAGGCTTGGTATCACAGTCTAGTACTCATAATTAATCCTGGAGACAGCACGGATTTAGGTTCCTTGGGGCTGACTTCAAATTAAAAAGTCACTATTAGCATGTGAAACAGACACCATATGTTATGTATTAACACTGTAGATGTTACAGAATGTTGTGTATTTTTTGTTTCAAGCAAGATTGCTGTAGATATGTCCCTTTCAATAGGCAGTTGTGTGGTTATCTGCCTATATTTCTCCTACATCAAGAAGTCTCCAATATGGATGCCTGGAGATCACTACACCTGGATTTATTAATTTATTTAATTTAATTTATTATTTCTACATAAAAAATTATGCATGTTTGTATATGTATTTTATATGCTATTAATGCAGTTAAAACCCCACACTGGTCAGTACACATACACACAGTGCTCAAAGAAGAACTCCACGTAAATATCAAATATACCCTAATTTTACACATACAAACAACTCAAAATATAGAGGGAAGTGCTGTCTAAGGATGTATTTGGCAGCATCCTGTAAAACCTCATTGTTCTGGGAATTAACACCACGTTCTCAGTGTCTCCAGTCGTCTGAAATTTGAGTTTCAAGTTTTTGCACAATCACAGGCAACACAAAATGCAGCAGGAAATCGCCATTAGTCAAATGTGCTCGTCTAATCCCACTGCAAAATGGAGCTTTTTCATTTTTATCCTGCCACGGGTTAGTTTATGATTTCATATGTCAGCTACATCAATTCTGCCAAGGAGAGAGAAGACGGGCAAGAAGAGCAAATTAAAAATATAGACTCCTTTGCCTCAGGGGAAGTAGAGAGGGCAGGTCTTTGTGGAGAACAGTAATAATGATCTCATTTAAGAGAGTTTTCTGGATTTGATTCTTTGCTGCCCTTCCTCAGAGTTAATTACTCCCTGGCAAATTGAAGGCCTCACCAGTAAATCCAAATTAATACGTAGTCAAAAATCACACAGGGAGAGGGCAAGGAGGAAAACATCACCCCATGGCCTCTGACACCTTCATGACCAGACCACCAACCAGTGAGCAAACCTGCCATCTCTTTCCCCCACTCCTTGTCCTTTTCTTTAAATTTTTTTTTTGTTTTGTTTCTCACTGTCTTCCCACTTTCTTCTTTCTAATTCTCTCCCTTCATTCTCGTGACCGCTGGGATAAATACAGCAACAGTCCCTCTCTTCCTAGAGACTCATTCTTAGGAGGATATTAGCCTGTGCAGCACTCTGCTTGCTGATTTGTCTTAAGGTAATTATTCCTAATGGCTGTTGTTGTTTTTCCTGCAGAAACTGTAATGTAGCCCCTTTTGTATCATTGGCTGAAGCCTGTTGTTTCTGTAGGAAAAACAATAGGCCCGCAGATTAGGACTGCATATTATGGCTCTACTAGCACAGCAGGCTTTTGGTATTGGTACCAATCCTATCAATTCCTGGCATCCTTCCCCCTTTACTCCTGGTAATTAATCTTTTCATGAATGCTGTCACATTTAGAGCCATTTCATTAAGTTTCTGGTCCCTACATTTACGTAACTCGCCGCATCTCTCATCTGCTCCATCACCCAGAGAGGAGTGGAGAGGGGAGATGCCAGGCAGAGGGTTTGCTCTCCCCATCATTCCTCATCACCCCAGAAGATGCTCTCCCATAAATGAAGTCCCAGGCAGGTGACAGACACCCAGCCACAGGCTTCAGACAGCCTGAAAGGGGCAAAATTGAGCTGTCAAAAATTAGGAAAAGCCCCTACGAAGGCAGCCCCTGGAATCTGATGCCCGTTTCCCACGTGTACATATGCAAAAAAGGGCCTGGTAGGAGAAGGCTCATGTTTTGTGCAGTATAAAATATTTTTGATCAAAAACATTGCAGATGTCTTACAGCAAGGGCAGCAGTTTGGGACAATCAGCTCATCCCACCATATGCCGATGCTCTTCCCTCCTCAGTAAAACTCCAGCCCACCTCCCACAGAATGCACCAGCTTCACAGCATTTCTATAAAGCAGGAAGCTTCCTGAGGAGGGAGAGGGGAAAGGAAATGTTAAGCCACTTTTTGCTGATCCCACTCCAGACCTGTTATTCCTGATTTTTGAAAGGGAGCCGGAGCCGATGGTAACAGACAGCGTGAGGCTGCAGCATTCATACTCGTAGGGTGCAGCAGAGGGGTGAAAGACAAAAGCTTGTATTCCCAGCCCTGCCTCAAGTGACCTTGTGCAACCTCTTAATTACTGCAATTACTTGCCTCCTGAGATGACATTATTAGGCCCTGCTCAGTAATAAGGGCTGTGAAGTTCACAGAATTATTTGTGCCGGTTGGTGAAAGAGCAGCGAGTAAAACACCCCGACCAGCTTGTGGCTTCCAAACCAGCTCGGGGTCAAAAAGGGGATGGTTGCTGGTTTCTTCTTGGTAATTCAGAGTTGGTGGTGCCCGGTGGTGTTAATTTTGGGGTTGGGATTTCTGCAGCTTGGCATCTGTATCGCTTGAGTGAGGGTGGGTGAAGAGAGATGCTGTAGGGGGGCTGCACCCAAATGTGTTTTCTTGGGGATAGGAAACAGTATCCGTGCTCCTCTGGTCCTGTGCATCTGCTAAATTCCACGTTGCTTGCCCTAAATCAACCACAAACATTCCTAAGTGGTAAAATCCTCATTATAAAATACGAATGGGTTAAAACTGACAGCTGCTGAAGCCAGTTTTTAGCATTAGCAACACTAATTCAGCACTCCAAAAGGCTGGGGCATTCTGCTGTCCTTGGAAAGGAAAAAAACCAAGACAGACAGAAAGGAAAAAATCAACAAAAACCCAAACCAAACAACTATAACCAGAAAGAACTGCAGAATGCACCCTAAGGCAGAGAATGAACACAGAGGATCTCGATTAAATATTTTGTTATTGAGCAGGAACAGCAACTGAGAACTGGAGACTAAATGGGAAAAATATCAACAGCTTTCACTATAATCATTGCTGTCCCCACTAACAGATGTAACTGTGTGGGCCTGTAGCTGGGATGGAGCAAAGAGCCCTCCTGCCTTGATGTTTGCACCATGTGTGAAAATGTAGCTGAACACCTCCTGCTTCTGTCGTGGTCAGTTTTGACCTGGAGGTCCCTCATTTGGCTGAAACAACACACAGGGATGCCAACCCTCCTCAACTACCAGCTGTAATCCAAGCCCTGCTTTCCCAGTCCTGGAGGAGGGATGTATCCTCCAGCCCAAGATGATGTGTGGGAGGCAGGAAGGTTTTTTTCTTGCCCCCACAGTTCTGCCTGCCCAGCTGAACCCCTGGACCTGCTGGGGAAATGGGAACCCCCCAGAGGACATGGGAAACCCCCAGAGGACATGGAAAAGCCCCAAAGCAGTTCCTCTGCTCCAGTTCTCCCACCAAGCACTGCTGCAGGATTAGCAACCAGGACCAAAAAGCTTCCTGGAGAAAAGGTGAAAGGTGGTTTGAAAGAGCTAAGGAGTGAAAAAGGATGCATTTGGCTTCTCTCCAGAGGCAGGGATGTCACTCTGTCCTCTGTAGCAGGTTTGGATATGGAGTGGCCATGGAAAAACTCATCTCCTTGATTTCCGAGTGGAAGGAGGTGCCATGGCAAGCAAGGCAAAGGGGAGGAGGAAAGCAGAAGGAATTTGCTGGGGGCTGCAGGGACAGGGTTTTGGTACCCTCTGTTCCCTTGTGAATAATTTCACTGATGTGAAATTTGTGCATTTGCTTGAGCTTTTCTTGGCCATTGCAGTCTGAGGGAGAAACCCTGCCCTCCCTCCAACATCTGCCTTGCAATTGCATTATGCTAAATTGCTGAATTTTTTTTTTTTTTCCCGTCCACTGACACCTCTGTAATAGAGGAGGTAAAATATTTTCATTATCCTCTCCCCAGAATGTGGAAATCTTCAAAGAGGAGGTAGGAGGGAGGTTAGCTCCTCTAGTCTCATTTCCCTACTGCTGCCATTCCTTGGCTGTTCATCCCAAAATGAGTCAAGATGCCCCTTGCATCATTGAGCCTCTTGTATGTTTTGCCTTTTCCTTTTTTTTTTTTTTTTCTTTTCCTAAAATTATTTCATGTTGCCAACCTGGCGATTATTTCATGCTGTTTAAACTATATTTGCAGTCTTTGATCATATGTAAGTAGACTGAGGTAAACTGTTGATGGAGTGAAGATATTGTTCTCAGGGTTTCTCCTCTCTGCTCATTACATTCTGCCCACAAGCTTGCAGAAAAGGGGCTCTGTGCCTTTCTTATCAATTCTTGTGGTGCTGGGTGTTTTCCTGGAATGGAGCTCATTCACAGACAGAGTCATTAGGTAACCTACACCAGGCTGTACGGGTGTATTTGACACACAACACACACAATTACCTGCACCCTGAACACATACTTATCCCCCTGAACAGAGGGGAGAAGCCATCACGTCTTGTTTATGTTCAACTAAATACTTACAATCCAGTTTCTGAGGCCAAATCAACCCAAAATCTTGTTGACTATGAAGATACTTTGCTATCTTGAGCCCTGGAGCCACCAGAAGAGACAAAAGAGTGCTTGGCAATACCCATCCCAGGACTTCAAAGCAGGACATGCACCCAGGATGCCCCACATGTCATCTCTGGAGCTCCTTACTACGGGTACCATTATTTCAAGATCCATAAAACAGCCCAAAAGAGTCCACACAACATCAGGAGACCCCACAGGAAACCTCTATGCCTCCTCATTCCTCATTATTTCCAAAGAGGCAGAGGAGTTAAATGGAAAGCTGCATCCCACAGCAAGGAGGTGGGAACAGATCCCTGGTGCTCCTGCTCACATTTAGAAGCCCAATGAATTTAGAAACCACGTGCACTGGGACATGTTGCTGGAAGGTTGGGCATCTTTTCAAGGAGAGCAGGTACCTCACCCCACTGGTTGCCCTCATTTAGTGGGAGACAGAGGTCTCAGTCCCAGGTTGCTCAGAAAATCACAGCAAGTCATCCCAGCAAGTAATTAAAAAACTGTCCCATGTGCAGGACAGGGCTCAGCTTCTCACCAGCTTTGACTCTGCTCCCTGCTTCTGTATCTCTTGTGTGCCATACATGAAGGTGTGGCTTGTGCCTGATTCCTCCATCACTCCAATGTTCATCCTATTTTTTTTTCTATAAAATTGACATCATTGTAGTTGCTGCAAAAGAGAAAGGAAAACCCCCTTTGTTCTTTTTTTCCTGAACAACAGAAATCCTTTCCCTCCAGGCTAAGTCCATTTGAGCAGGGGAGGCAAAATAGGAGGGCAGATAAGATACAGGATGACCAGAAGCCCTGAGTGGGGTGACCAGGGGAGGCCCTACAGCCACCCCTGAGCAGGAGACCAGGCAGATCCTTTCCAAGGAAGGAAAAAATTAATGGTAACATCAGAGAGTGTCAAGAGAAGAGTGGCACAACCTGACCATCAGTCTCAGATGAAACCAGGAAGGTTTCAACAAGATCTGCACCCAAAGCCTCTGGTCCTGGGGTGGCCACCATCCCTACAAGTGATAACATCCCCATCACCTGCACTGTCAGGGATGTCTTCAGCTGCCAGGAGAAGAAAGCCATGAAGAAGATGGACACTTGTAGGACACTTCTCCATCCCTAAATGACCTCCTTGTTGATGCATGGGGCATTGGACACTCTGTGATGGGTTCCAGTAACCCAGCTTGCACCCTGCAGCTTGCATTTTAAGGGCCCAAAGAAGCCTTAGAAGGCATCTTCTCTTTCTAGCCTTTGTAAACACAGTGTCCAATTGCAAAATGCTGATATTGTGAGGCATGGAAAAAGCTTTTTTCCCCCTGAGTTTTATAATATACAATTGATTATACACCATTTATTTCTCCTTCTGAAACCTGCACAATTGGACTCATGTTGCCAGAAGAACCTGCTGTTACCCAGCCCCAGGGAGAAGAAGCAGAGAACAGGAAGAAAGCCATGTTTTAAAGCTCTTAAAAGTTTAAAAAAAACCCCACATTTCTCTATAAAACATCTTGCAGCTGTATGTACCAGGAGCCTCCTGATTGTCACACAGCACTGGGGGCACCACAGCAGCCTCTGTGCAGGTCTCTGTACCAGTTCCAGGTGGAGTTGAGCTCCTTGGGCTTCCTCTCCCAAGCCACTGCTGCTGTTAATACTCAGAATATCAGTAACTCAATACCCCTCAGCTCTGGGAAATATCTTGCAGCCATCTGAAAATAAAAATAAAAATTAAAAAAAAAAAAATAAAAAAAAAGGATGTGGGCTTGCTTAATCCCATCTCTCTGCAGGGTTTGAGTCCTGGTCTGAAGGCTGTAAAAGAACTGAGGATCTCCAGCAGCAGTGGTGTGGCAGAAGAGAGAAAATCCAGGCAGGGGGATGCCTCAGAGATGACATTTTTCCCCACTGTGGTTCAAAGGTTGGGTCATGGCTCCTCAGCAGCCTGGTCTGGCTGCACAGCCCCGTGCTGCCCTATGTGGAGATGTTTGGGGTTTGGGGTCTGGGAGCAGAGTGGCCACGCTGGGATTCACTGGCTCAGCATTGATGGTGTGGCTCAAAGTCCTCTGGGTCCTGAGGACCAAGCTCTGCACCTCATAGAATCACAAAATCATAGAATTGGCTGGGTTGGAAGGGACCTCAGAGCTCATCAAGTCCAACCCTTGATCCACTCCCACTGCAGTTCCCAGCCCATGGCACTGAGTGCCACATCCAGGCTCTTTTGAAATATCTCCAGGGATGGAGAATCCACCCCTTCCCTGGGCAGCCCATTCCAATGGCTGATCACCCTCTCCAGAAAGAAATTCTTTCTAATGTCCAACCTAAACCTCCCCTGGCACAACTTGAGACCTCTTGTGCCCTCTTGTCTTGCTGAGAGTTGCCTGGGAAAAGAGCCCAACCCCCCCCTGGCTCCAACCTCCTTTCAGGGAGTTGGAGAGAGTGATGAGGTCTCCCCTGAGCCTCCTCTTCTCCAGCCTCAACACCCCCAGCTCCCTCAGCCCTTCCTCACAGGACTTGTGCTGGATCCCTTCCCAGCCTCCTTGCTCTTCTCTGGACCTGCTCCAGCACCTCAATCTCCTTCCTGAGCTGAGGGGCCCAGAACGGGACACAGGACTCAAGCTGTGGCCTCCCCAGGGCTGAGCACAGGGGCAGAATCCCTTCCCTGGACCTGCTGGCCACGCTGTTCCTGATATTCCTCACTGCACTTCCCTGGTGTGGATAGGCCACAAAAAAGAAAACACAGTGGGAAAGGCAGGAAACCCCTAAGGAAGGAGCATGTGGGGTATATCTGAGGTTGCCAGAACTATAAGTCTAGAGCCTTTTTTCCCTGGATGCCCTTGCTCAGCCCTCCCCACTCTCCAAAGGAGGCAACTGGGCTGGTGAAGGGACTTGAGCACAGATCCTATGAGGAGAGGCTGAGGGAGCTGGGGGTGTTGAGGCTGGAGAAGAGGAGGCTCAGGGGAGACCTCATCACTCTCTCCAACTCCCTGAAAGGAGGTTGGAGCCAGGGGGGGGTTGGGCTCTTTTCCCAGGCAACTCTCAGCAAGACAAGAGGGCACAAGAGGTCTCAAGTTGTGCCAGGGGAGGTTTAGGTTGGACATTAGAAAGAATTTCTTTACTGAGAGGGTGATCAGGCATTGGAATGGGCTGCCCAGGGAAGGGGTGGATTCTCCATCCCTGGAGCTATTTCAAAAGAGCCTGGATGTGGCACTCAGTGCCATGGGCTGGGAACTGCAGTGGGAGTGGATCAAGGGTTGGACTTGATGAGCTCTGAGGTCCCTTCCAGCCCAGCCAGTTCTGTGATTCTGTGATTCTATGATTCCTCAGCCCAGTGCCACCAGCAGTAGCTGGGACCAGCAGTGCTCCTGGCTCTGCAGAAAGAACAGATACACACAGCCAGTGAGTACTTACAAGTCCAATCCCAGCTGGGCTGAGTTGGAGCCACCTCACCATACGGCCCCTGTCTGCATCCTGCTGGCACAAAGCTGTCAGGTGAATAATCCTCCCTGAGCACCAGGTGAGCTGAGTGGAGCTGTGGAGCATTACAGCTGGTGGAAAGGGTTGGAGCCTCCAAAGAATCCAGAGAGGAAAGGGGAAGGTACTGAAAAAAAAATGGAAAAAAAATTATTTCTTCTTGTTATTTTTATTTATTTATTTATTATTAATTATTATTTATTTTATGTAGTATTATTTATTATTTATCTTATTAAATAAATAGAAAAAATGTAAATAAATAGGAAAAAATTAAATAAATAGAAAAAAATTAAATAAATAGAAAAAAATTTAAATATCTATAAAAAAAATTAAATAAATACAACCTTCCTCTCACTGACCTTATTAATATAAAAATAAGAGTGTGTAGGAGAGAAGCCACAATTTTTAGGACAGGGGTGCATACTCTGGATCAATATTTGAGTGGTTATTAGAAATTATTCCTTAACATATATAAAAAAGGAGCCTAACATAGAGACAGATTGTAAGACCCAAGCTAACCTTCCTGACTGAGAGCATTTCCATGGCCAGAAGCCCCCAAACTATCATTTAATCACAATTATATATAAATATACATGCACATACACTACACACTTCCTAGCTGTGAAAATTTTCTTGGCTAGGAGTCCCCAAATGATCCTCTGGCCATGAATATGTTTAAACACACACAGAGCTCAGTA
This sequence comes from Heliangelus exortis, assembly GCF_036169615.1. Lineage (NCBI taxonomy): Eukaryota > Metazoa > Chordata > Aves > Apodiformes > Trochilidae > Heliangelus > Heliangelus exortis. The sequence goes on along the minus strand of NC_092426.1, from coordinate 4,402,737 downwards.
AATAAAAAATAAATAGTTTGCTCAAGGGAAAACAAAGCCAGAGATTTTCTCCATTCTTTTTTTTTTTTTTTTATGCTATCACAGCTGATAAATTATGATGATTTCCTCAGTTATTGCTCTGTAGATCAGCACTGCAGCAGCCTTTGCACATCTCAGTCTCTCTCCCCAAGAATGTAAAACCACTTTCTGGGCATTAATTATTTTTCCAGTGGCTGAGGCATGCTCAGCAATGGGGAGGAAGAGCCTTCTGAAAAGGATTTCAGGGTAGAATCCTGCCCGTGTTTACATTGTGTAAATCTGGTGTAACTCCAGTAGTGTTAATAGAGGTGGTCTGGTGTCAGACCCATGTGGATAAAAGGATCAGGCCCTCTAAGCTATAAAGTTATGAGTTTTTTCAAAGTGCAGACCTACTGTCAACATTTCCGTGATTACTTCTCTTTTTTTTTTTTTTTTTTTTTTTTCCAACACACAAACATAAAATAGTAACAAGATTATCAGATTAAAGAGCCAAAGAACAGCCAGTTTATTATACTCTTGCATCTAAAACACTCAAATCTTATAGGTTTCCTTCCCACTGTGCATCTCAGAGGGGGAGATGGGTCTGTTTGTTTTCATTTAGTTTTAATATTTTTTTTTTTTTTTTTATGGCAGCCTGGTATAGATATGTAGGAAAATAAGCCAGCCATAATGTTATGAATTGGATGGGGTAGTCAGCAAGACTAAAATAATCCCAGACCCCCAAACCAACCCCTCTGAACATTTCAAGTTTAAAAAAATATATATTACATATATATATGATAAATCTTTGCTTGCTTTCTGTTGTGAAGAGGAAATGACAGGACAAACTGAATGAAAAGGACAGAGCTGTTTAAAGCTAAAAATGTGCAAATGCTGCATTCCTGCCGGGACAGTTAAAAAAAAAAACAAAAAAAAACAAACCACCACCAAAATACAAGCCACCACCTTTGCATCAGTATAAATCATCTGAATCAGAGCTGGTTTGTGTGAAGGGTCTCGAACAGATTGCATAACTGTTGCACAACTAATGTGTACAAGTGTGTCACTAATTTAATTTTAATTTTACTGTATGAGTTTGTATAAGATCCCCCAGCTGTCATGTGCTCATCATCTGTCACAGAACTATCACTAAGCCATGCTGGGCTAAGACAGGATTATAAACGATGAACTGCCATGTGCTCTAAATCTTCTTATTTGCCTAGCCTGGAAGGTATGCCCTGCAAAATTTGATTGGCAGCCCTGCTCTCTTCTCTCAATTGACTTTCAAGGCCTTTTCCATCGGCGCTGGGAGCGGATCTCAGGAGCTGTATTGACTGTCACCTGCTGACTCCAGCACGTGCCTGACCTCAGCTCCTTCCCAGTGGCCACGGCCCAGTGGCCGGGCTGGCTCTGGTGGCACGTGTGGCACACAAGGGCATATGGCTGGCTAGTGGTGTGCAGAATGGAACAACCGAAGCCAAGCAGCCCCCGCGCTGTTATTACGGCAGATGGGGGAAGCGTGGCATTCAATATTAAGACAGATGCCACCTCCTTATTCCACCTGTCTGGAACTTGGACAGGGGACAGAATGAACTGTCTGCCTAATAATTAAGGAAACAAAGACTGCATTTATGAAGCTCAGCAGAGCACCAGGGCCGGGGAGCATGCACGGATGTCGTTGTCGGCCGTAACGATCAGGAAAGGGAGAGCGGGGCTCATCAGATGCTCAGCTACGTAGACACAATTACAGTAGGGAAACTCTACTGTTCCCAGCTGCTTTTGTGGGCTTTGATTGAGGCTGGTTGGGTATTAAATTAAACGGGAGGCACAAGTTGGCTGGCATTATTACTCCTGTAAATAACGCTTCAAAATTACAGTGAAGTTCCTTCAATAACAAAGCGCCCACCGTTCCCCCTAACAGCCACTGCTGCTATTGTGCTCTGCCCTTTCTTGCAAATTTGCTCTTTGCTTCTCAGTAGTCAACTGTTTTTGTAGCAGCCAGAGAGAAGAAAAACATTCTTTCCAGGACCGCTATTATTTTCACGTATTTTTACACAACAATTTGCCTTTTTCTTTGGCGTTGTTAAAGAAATGATAACCGTGTAAAAAAGAAGGCCTGGCTCCTTGGCATTTATGCTATGTTACGTTTCTATTATTTAATCCTACTTAATTTGGGACCAATTACTCTTGAACCCGCAGTGCTTTGTGGTGGGAATGATTGTGCTGGGGAGGACCTGATCCTGCCTGGGTTTGTGCCTGGGCTTGAAGGGTGCCAGAAGGGCTGTGCTGGTGGCTGCGGTCACCCCGTGTGGTTGCACCATCTCTTGTGCCTTCAGGACTCTGCAGAGGCTGGAGCTGGGGTCTGCAATGATTGTGGAGGCTCAGGAGCACCTATACATTGGCTGGGTTTGGGTGTCCACCTCATTTTCAGGCTGAATTCCTCCCTTTTGAAGGAAATCCCAGTGAGAGCCCAAGGCAGTGACACTGCTGCCCCTTACTCACCTGCACACTCGTGTGATCTCAGTGCAATTGGGTGCTTGGATATCAAACTGAGCAGGTGTGGATGTGTTGCCTGGGCAAAGATGCTCCTCTGTAGATGCAATATAAAATTAATGCCTACGAGTGACGACCTGATGTGATCCAGGAGATATTTTTAGTATCTACTTACCTACCTCTGACCCCTTTTTAAATGGTCTGCACTGAAGTGCTCACGCCCATCCTTAAATCTTTCTAATTTTGATTTTCTTTGGACTGAATGAATTCAAAGGCAGCTTAAAAAAAAATTCGTATGTGTGTGTCCTGGGATTTATGTGTGGATGGCAACTGGAATAAAGAGGAACAAGTTGCAGAGAATGAAAATACAGGAGGCAGTGTCAAGGGTATGTGTACTGTGTATACATTATAGCCAAGATTAAGGACACACAGAGTGCCTATTGTCTCAGCAAGCCATGAAAGTGAGCTTTTATGTTTATATACAGGCATCTGTATATAGACACTGGCATAGATGTATAATCTCTATAAATACAAAAGAATTACTGAATTTTTAAAGGGAGGAAGATCACGTGCAACAAAATAAGCAGTGCTTTATCTTCACATTTATGTGCATTTAGAACCACACACATTGAAATATTTACAGTATACTGTGATTAATGACATGTAGATATGTGTGGTTTTAAATATGCACACACAGATGGATGTATTGAGCCTACTGTAGTTCTGTATTACTACTCATAAACTCTTCTATCCTAATTTATAACAGATGCATTCAAACCAGACAGCTCCTCTTTGGGAAAAACACAACTACCAGATGTATGGGGTTCTCCAAAGCACAGAAATCACATTGCAAAAAGTAATCAAAGTCCAAACTTTTTTTTTTTTTTTCCTTTAAGTAGAAGAGCCAGCACTTAAAAAGACACAGATATATGTTACAAGATGAGGATCAATTTGAAAAGATCCCCCAATATCTGTTACCAAGAGCTTTGTTAATCTTTAAAAACCTAGAATGATTATTTATATGGAAGCTGTGAATTAACCAGGCTTTAATAAATAGCTCCCAGGCACGTGTGTCAGGATTGTGCTTTTTGGTTTTTTCTACGTGTCTGTATTGGGGGGGGAAAAAAAAAAAAGGAAAAAAAAAAAAGAAAAAAAAGGAAGCTATTATTTGTTAATTTTTTCTGTAACAATTATTTCAAATTAAAAGCCCATCTGACGAAAGGCATATGGATGGAGAGGGGGTTCAGTCCTAATTGAACAGCCCAGGACTCGTGAGGTTAATTACAGATATTAACGCTGTTGTTCTTCAGCTTCTTGCCCTCACGAAGGCTCCAGCTTCCAAATGACCTGGCTCCAACAATAAGACTCTCTTTAGCCCATTAACTAATTGATAAAAATGTGAGTGTTTAGAATGAGTCTAATTAAATCACCGAGCCTTACAATTAGGAGTCCATTTGGTAGCTGTCGGGAGATGGGTAACCTCAGCTGGCATTGTAGGCGAAGAAAAGATAAAAATAAAAGGGAGCTTAACCAAAGATCATTTTGAAAGCTGTTCATTTGAAGACAAAGTACACATTTGCCTGAAATGTATACATACACCACTTCAGACTAGCACAGTGTCTTGAAAAGAAAATGGGGCGTTTAGCAACCATGAATTTTTTTTTTTTTTTCCCAGAGTATGCATGAAATTCTCTCCAGCCCGTGTGATGGAATGAGCTGCTTTTATAATCATTTCTGAGTTACTGGGAATACCTGGATTCTTTGAGAGCAAGCAAACTGCTGATACCAGGTACCTCTCTGCTAGTAACATTTTTTTTCTTGCTCTTTCTTGACTTCAAATTCCCTGCAGACTGATCAAGAAGTTCTCACTCAGGTTGTGGTTCCTGCTGTAGGGACAGGAGGGCAAGGGAGCTGGAAAATAGATTGTGTGTAAGAACTCCTCTGGAAGGTGTATTTAATGTCCTAAGCATCACAGAAAATTCTCATCTCACTTTGCCAGGCAGAGATTTAGATATAAAACAGGATAAAGAGGTGGGTGGTTAAGGTTTGCTGAAGAAGTGGCTTCCAGAGAAGGAAATACTCAACTGACAAAGACTTCACAGGTTGGAAAAGGATGGAAGTTTGATATAACAGGAGTCCCCAACATGAAAAGAGGGATGGCAGAATGTGGCCAGGAATAAGTATGCACTTTCTCATGGGAATATTAACTCAAATGATCATTTGATAGACTCAAAATAAATGAACAGAGGAACTTTTGCTGTTATGCTGCTGAACTCATTGCCAAAGGAAGTTTTGGATGCTAGAAGTTTAAATCAAAAATCTCCTGAACTAACCAATGGAAGAAAAGTCCACCCTAAACTGATAAAAATGAAGATATTGTCTCTGTCTTGGGAACTCTCTGAGCTACAGATGTCTGGAAATTGGAACAACATATAGAGGAATTTCTGCTGTATGTCTGCCCTACTCTTAGAGTCTATAGCCAGTACCAGTACCAGTGGGCCAAACTGGTTTTTGTTCTGCTCTTTGTACAGTCTTAAGATGCTTCTTTGTGTCCTTGATGGAGTCATAGGCACTCGGGGAGACTGGAAGGAGCTTTGCACAGTCTGTGCATGGCAGAGAGTGAGAAAACAAAGCTCATCAGGTCAGTGAGCTATGGAGAATGTGCTTTGGCCTCTGAAATATGGCCAGGGACTCAACTGCACTTCTGGCATTTCTTGGCTCCCTGCATCTCAGGCAGGCAGCTGGTACCCACCAAAGTTTGTGTCTGCCCAGGGAGGAAACGCCCAGCACCAGGATTTGCAGGTATTCATGGGCAGCTTGGGAGTTCCTTCCCTGAGGGGATGTGTTTCCAGACATCTAGAAGAGCCCAAACACAGTAAAACAAGCAAATCCCAAACACCTTTCTGTGTCACTAGGAGGAAACCATGTGGCATGGCTCTTTGTTGAATGTTACTCCATATTTATGAGGATGCTGGGGGAACTTGGGGGATGAACTTGGAGGATGAATGAGTTACTGTGTATGGTTTGATCACAGAGAGTGCTACACATCAGCATTAAGACCAAACAAACCAAGTCACAGCTCTCAGGTGTCCTCTATTCCAAGTGCTTCCTGCACAAGCAGGGAATTTCCCTGTCCTATTCTACCTGTTATTAGGATAAGAGAAGAAACCATCTCCTCTTCCATTTCACAGCCTCTCAAATCTTTCTTTGCCTTCCTTTGATGAGGAAGCCTGGTGCAAAAAGAAGCATCCATCCCTTTCTTTGCTTTTCTGCTTCCCTCTGTCTTGCCATAATATTCCTGTACCTAACACTCCTCGCACTGCTTAGGGGAAAACTCCCCTTATTTTTGGGGGGGGGGCTTTGGGTTCAGGCCCCACAGAGCTGTTAATGGCAATCCTTACCCAAGCAGAGCATCAGCTGTGAGGCTGGGGGTCTGGGCTCAGATGGTATTTCAGGTGTTTTGGGGAGGCAAGGCAGAAAAGCAGACTTGGATCTGGTCAGAGCTCAGTTCATTTCCGGCTTTATCGATATTTAACCAGTCTTGGATGCTGCCCAGGAGGGAGTTGGCAGCCAGTTCAGAGCATGGAGCACAGGTGGGATGGGTTCCTGCCAGTTTGCCTTGCTCAGAAGATGGGCAGCTGTGCCCTGCACGAGGTGGTGCTTCCAAGCAGCCTTCCAGGGTAGCCCAAGGTAGGACCTGCATCCTTAGATTAGCCTGGAAATGGCAGAGAGAAAGAGAACCACGTGGAGGGCCCAGAGAAAAAGAGGTGAGCTCATGGGCAGACCCAACCCAAAAAAAAAAAAAAAAGAATGCCTGAGCAGGGGCCTGCAGAGTTTCTTTGGGGTGGTGGGTGGAAATGGCTGGGTGGATTTCCTCATTTTTTGCACAGAGCAGAAGAAAGGGCTTTGGACTTGCTGGGAAGATATTTTATACTTTCCAAACCATTCAAGTGGGTGTGTCTGGACATGCAGAAGATGCTCATTTGCTCCCCAGAGATGTATCAGGTTACATCTACCTAGAAGTAGGAACTCAGGTTTACTAAAAGCTCTTTGTAAATCTCACCTGGTTTGAAATGTGCTGATTATCTTGTAAGTCAAGTCAGCAACAAGTCAGCTTGGACTGATGGTTGGTGGGAAATTGATTTTAAATGTATCTATACATTGCATTTTATTACCCTAATCAATCCTGCCACAGTAAGAAGAACAATTGAGGTTCAACAAGGCCAAGTGCCGGGTCCTGCACTTTGGCCACAACAACCCCATGGGGAGCTCCAGGCTGGGCACAGAGTGGCAGAAAGGGAGCTGGGAGTCTGGATTGCCAGGAAGCTGAACAGGAGCCAGCAGTGTGCCCAGGTGGCCAAGAAGGCCAATGGCATCCTGGGCTGGCTCAGGAACAGCGTGGCCAGCAGGACCAGGGAAGGGATTCTGCCCCTGTGCTCAGCCCTGGGGAGGCCACAGCTTGAGTCCTGTGTCCAGTTCTGGGCCCCTCAGCTCAGGAAGGAGATTGAGGTGCTGGAGCAGGTCCAGAGAAGAGCAAGGAGGCTGGGAAGGGATCCAGCACAAGTCCTGTGAGGAAGGGCTGAGGGAGCTGGGGGTGTTGAGGCTGGAGAAGAGGAGGCTCAGGGGAGACCTCATCACTCTCTCCAACTCCCTGAAAGGAGGTTGGAGCCAGGGGGGGGTTGGTCTCTTTTCCCAGGCAACTCTCAGCAAGACAAGAGGGCACAAGAGGTCTCAAGTTGTGCCAGGGGAGGTTTAGGTTGGACATTAGAAAGAATTTCTTTCTGGAGAGGGTGATCAGCCATTGGAATGGGCTGCCCAGGGAAGGGGTGGATTCTCCATCCCTGGAGCTATTTCAAAAGAGCCTGGATGTGGCACTCAGTGCCATGGGCTGGGAACTGCAGTGGGAGTGGATCAAGGGTTGGACTTGATGAGCTCTGAGGTCCCTTCCAACCCAGCCAATTCTATGATTCTATGAATTTCCAGACACTGCTGTTATTGGGGTGTTTCTGGTGGGCTACACCAGTTCACCAATGACTCGGATAGCAAAGGACAGAGGACTTTTAATAGAGGGAGCAGGCGCTGCCTTCCAGCTCTTCAAGACTTCCCTCTGCCAAGCAGCATGGCTCCTGCCTTATCTGGATTGACCTTCAGCCAAATGGCATTGATCCACAGCTCTGTCTCAGCCAGGTTTTGGCAGAGGAAGGGAATGGCAGAGTCAGGCCAGGGCTAACGGGGCCACAGAGCTGGGCAGTGTCAGCGGGTGAGTCTATGGCACGGGGAGCTCCGCCGCCCCTTTTCAGGGAATTCACACATCTTTGGAGGGATATAAACTGCAAGAGGATGTCTGGTGGGATGGGGCAAGCTGGAAATGGAGGGGGTTCTGGTCTAAGTTCTGACAGAATGGAGAGGTTGAGTCGAGGCCCCTTGAGCTCCACTCCAGCTGTCTGTGGATGCACCGACACCAAGATAAAAACCTCCATGAAACTCCATTAATTAGTGAAGAGATTTTGGTAGGTTAAAAAACCCAAGGATTGGAGCTGGCTGGATTTTTCTGTGCTTTCCGTATTTTATATCTGCCCAAACTTTCCTGGAATTATTTCACAGCAGAAATTCAACTTCCAATAAAGAGGAAAAAATAACTTTTTTTTTTTTTTTTTTTTTTTTTTTGGAATGAGGTTTTGCACATGGATGGTGAGGGCCAGCAGAGGGAGGAGAAGGTCTGGCAGCCCATGGTACATTGACATTTCCCAGTCATTCCCATTTTCCTCCAGTGGTGAAGGTTCTTTTCAAATAGAAAGAGAACCCTTTAAAAAAAAATCATATAAAAACATACTGTAAATGAGCTTTCATGAGAAGACTCTCAAGAAAGCAGAAAATAGTTACACATATATTTTAAAAAAAATATGTACTCTAAAAGACTGTTGTTGTGTAATTTGTAGAAGTGTTGTCCAACAGCTCCTACCTGATTTCTGCTCTTCTAAATCACTCTTCCCAAGAGTCTTGCAGTCCAAAGAGTTTTTGCAGCTGAAATAGCAGCATCTCTGGGCAGAGGGTGGAGCTGAAGACTTGGAATCCTGTCCTGCCCAAGTATGAAGAGTTGCAGCTTTGTTGGATTTAGTTGTCTAGGATCACACAGAGTATTATATCACAGGTGTGAATGGAAAAGTATTTAAACACAGAAAAAAACAGAATTCGGTTCAAGAACAGGAGACACCTTCTGCATAGTAAAAATCTTGCTGTTTCCCATGTTTTTAACCAAGCAAAGGGGATACAACACAGAAGACTGAAAAATGTGTGTGTGTGTGCAAGGGGAAGCAAAATAATTTAGAAATGCCTGCAGTAATATTTGAATTGAAGTGTTGACCTATAAGTCACTTTTTGAAAGACAAAGAAACTGCTTACAAATATAAAGTTCCAGACCTGGGCACATCTGTCAGAACTGCAGGGTAATAAAGAAATGGCCCATTAAGGAATGAAATGCTTGTTTAGCATCTACCATGCCTGCTTTATCTCAGGACTTATCATAATAATTGCTTGGTAACATACTAAAAATATCAGTAGGTATTCCACCCTAGGCCCAGGAGAATGAAGAGAACAGGTTTTAAACATGAGGTTGCATCCTTAGTGGCTGCGAGCCAGGAATATTTTTAGGTCTTTGAACTTCAAGTTTAGGGGCAAAGATGTTCCATATTTCCATTTTAGGGGTTCTCATACCCTATTACTGTGGCAGGATTGATTAGGGTAATAAAATGCAATGTATAGATACATTTAAAATCAATTTCCCACCAACCATCAGTCCAAGCTGACTTGTTGCTGACTTGACTTACAAGATAATCAGCACATTTCAAACCAGGAGGTGAGATTTACAAAGAGCTTTTAGTAAACCTGAGTTCCTACTTCTAGGTAGATGTAACCTGATACATCTATGGGGAGCAAATGAGCATCTTCTGCATGTCCAGACACACCCACTTGAATGGTTGGGAAAGTATAAAATATCTTCCCAGCAAGTCCAGAGCCCTTTCTCCTGCTCTGTGCAAAAAATGAGAAAATCCACCCAGCCATTTCCACCCACCACCCCAAAGAAACTCTGCAGGCACCTGCTCAGGCACTAAAAAGATCATTCCCTTTGTTGCATCTTTTTCCCCATGGAAGAAAACCCCATCCCCATGCAGTGGGTCACTGCAAAAGCTCTTTCCCTGCAGGTCAGCCCACCTGCCTCCAAGAATCCAGATTTGATCACAAAGGTATTTTTAATGCACTGGTGGAAGCATTTACTTGAAATTATCTCGTGTCCCCCCAGGGAATTTTCAATTAAACAAGCGCATAATAATTATTTCCTTTAATTACTCATCTCTGCTTACCTGAAGCTAGGGCACCTTTGCTCTGTTACACATCTGAGAGCTGTCAGATTGATTCAGTTGCATTTATTTGTTTCTTATTTTCAAAACATACCCAGGTACTTGGGGTATTTAATGAAAATGCTGCTGATGTCCAAGGGAATTTTTTTCTCCAGCTGCTGACAGCACAGACCCAGCTCCTCTGCACTGCTTGGGAGCCTTTTCTGATGCAGAAAACAAGCCAGCTGCAGCACTGATGGTGAGTTACCAGGTTCTGAAGGTGGTACTCTGTCTCCAAGGTTTTCCTTCATTGTATCACACTTATAAAATATCAGTCCCACCCTTGGATTGCATGTCAGCAAGGCTTGCCCCAGCTGGGGGGCAGGGATGATGGGGTGAGGTTGTTTCTTACAGCTCTGCTTCCCAAATGAACCCACTAACAACTCCCATTCCCATCTGTCCTGCTTGGTGTCCCTGCTGAGTTCCCATTTCTCTCAACCCCTCAGCACCAGGGAGGTCAAATTCTGTTCTCAGACTCTAGACCATTAATTTCTGGTTGGTGCAGGAGCTCTTCTAAACACCCCAATTCCTGACCAGTCCTCTGGCAAAACCTCTGCTTAGCCTCACCTCAAAATACCAAAGGCAGAGAGAAAAACAGAGAAAGGATTCCACGGGAGAGAAAAGGAGGAAGAACAAGGTCCAGAACCTGTTACTGGAGGCATCTGTCAGCCCAGGACCTTGCAAGCAACAATCATGTTCAGCCCAGCCCAAACCTCACTGAAGTTCTGATGTTTTTATCCTTCTTCACATCCCCACAAAGCTTCCCCCAGCTCCTGAGCCCTGCTGGTTTTGCCTTAGAGAGCAGCACTCACACAGCCAGCTGGGATGCAAACAAGAAAAAATTGGACAATACCATTAATCTGACTGATAAACTAAATAATTATTTAGTGAACTGATTAATTTCCAAGTGGATTTCTCCCTCCCAGCCCTATACACTGACCCTTCAAGTCTTAAGAGCCTTGCTGCCTCTTTCCCAGCACCAACTCAGACCCTACAATATTTTTCCTATAAAACTGGATGTTGATGCCCTAAGGAGGAGGGCAAATAAAATCAATCTTCCTTACACTGCTGAGCAGCTTCAAGCAATGGTGAATAAGGGAAAAACTCTGACTTTTACCTCCCACAGAATCCCCTGAGGCAGGAAGGAGCCCAGGATGGGCTGTTTGTTCTTTAAATCTCAGTTCCAGGCAGTGCAGCTATGGAGGGAGAATTTCCTTGTACCAAAGGAAACATAAAATACTTCAAATCTCCTAAACACTGCCAACCCAGTATAAAACACTCTGTTTCCTGGGAAATGCATCCCTGAAACAATTTTTCTGAGGCACCAAAACGACCTGGTGAAGGTGAAGTCACCATGGAGTTAAAAGCACCTTCCCCTAGCAATATTGTAGCTGAACACTTTCTAGAGATGTTTAGAGATGTTTAAAGAATTCAGTCCCAAGTTGCACTTGCAGAGGAGTTGATTTTACAATGATCACAACTCACCAACCTTTTAAACACAACCCCCCTACCAAAAAGGGTTAAAGTGCCTCTCTGCAGAAAAGTTGGTGAGTTTATTTATTTCTTTTCTTTGGCCACGTTATTTGACTGTCTCCTCTTTAAAAGAATAGCCTCAGCTTTTATGAAACCATTCCTGTAAATGCTCTGCATCATACAAATCGATCAGGGAAGAGAAAACATTGGCAGAAGACAGAAAAGATCAGATTCGTCTGCAAAAATCAGCCATGACATTATAGGTATTCTTCAAAAAAAAAAAAAAAAAAACAAAAAAAAACAAACAGAAAAACAAAAAAAAACCCAACAAAAAAACCCCAAAACAAAACAAAAAAACAAACCCAAAAAACATCCCATTAAGCAGATTTTGAATATTTTACACATAAACTTTTATTTAACAGGACTGCAGTGCTCACGTGTGTGATGCAGGTCATGTACGGATGTATCTGCAGGATCAGGGCTTACAGAACCAGAACACAGGGCAAGTTAAAGGTTATTATCCAAAAAGACCTACAATAAATATCTGTGGGCCAAACAGCACCATATGTAGTGTATATTGATTTGGTAGTGAAGGGATTACTTGAGTGCTAGTGTCTCTTCTGTATATTATTCAAATACAACAGATGGGAAATTGGCATGCCATGGAAAATACAAAATTCAAAATTCACCCAAGTGGGCTGATAAATTATCATAAACCATTTATGAATATCCCTCAACCATGAAGCCTAATAATAAAATAATTTTTTTTAAAAATTGAACTCTCAGCCCAGCTCTATCCAATAGCAGAGGCAGACTCTGGACTGCAAAACTCTTTTGCTCTCCAAACCAGTCTGGGTCTTTTTCTGCAGGTGGTCCCCTTAGACCCAGGAGAAGGTACCAGTGATGAAAGGAGGAGTCCACATTTCAATCTGAAAGGGCACATCTGTTCTGAGATAGGCTGGCAGGGAGTGGGACATTTAAAAGAAATAAATCTGAAGATATCTGGCATTTGTAGGCACTTCTTTGCACTGCTCTCCATGAGCACTGAGTAAAACAGAAAAACCAGAGCTGTTTGGTTGAATGAGAATGGGAAGAAAACTCAATAGTCCCAGACAAAGACCTCAACATATTGAAGGCACCATGACTACAGGATTTATTTAGAATATTTCACCTGGGGCAGGCAATACAACCCAAAGTGCTCTCTGGTCACTCCTCAGTCTGCTGAAAAGACGGAGAAAGAGAGAAATTTTATTTCAAAAAATAATCTCTAGCAGGGGATAGCATCATCATTTGCCTCCTTTCCAAGCAGACAAGGTGGACAACTCCACTGAGGAGTCTGGACATTGGGTATATTGTGAATATCAAAAGCAAAAGCCAGATTAGAAACAAGCTCCAGTTTTTTTCCAGTTTCCTACTGGGCTCTTCAGATTCCTCCAGACAATGGGGATGCTCATGTGCCCAGGAACCAGCTGGACCCTGCTCTGAACCCCACAAACATGGATCATCCAAGCAGTCAGAATTTAGGGCAACTAAAATATTCAGCTCAAAGGAGGTTGTTTTTTCATCAACAGGGACAAATTTGGGGTCGGGGACAGGGATGGGGAGAGGGGGAAGGCTTGAGGGTTGCAACTGAATTAACCTCAACAATTTGGGCTGGAAAGGAGAAGGGGAACTTTGTCTCTAGGCAGAGAGAGGCATTCAGCATCCA